>NC_062549.1:18171168-18796168 GCF_016906955.1 Phacochoerus africanus | reverse complement strand
AAAAAAAGGGGGTCTAGGAAGTTCCCAGATGGCGCAGTGGGTTTAAGGATCTCACATTGCCATGGCTATGGTGCTGGTTGAAACTGCATTGTGGGTTCGATCCCTAGCCCTGAAACTTCTACATGCAGAGAGTGCAGCCAACGACAATAACAAAAAAAATAGGGGGTCTATTCATAGTATTTTGAATAAAAGTGCAGGAGAACGGGCTCTCTCATCTCACTCTGAGTCTGGGAGGAGGTAAATAGCACAGTTTATACAGTGCTTTTGTCTTGAAGATTCTACTTGAGAAGCATGCAAAGAAATTTACTGATAAGGAAGTTTTCTCTCACACACAGTCTTTATTAGTGTGGGCTGTGTCATCTTGCTCTTCAGAGGAAGACCAGTGTAATTAGCACAACAAGCAACAAACCTGAGAGGGCCTAAGACAGACGAAGAAATAAATCAAGCCGGAAAGCCTCTAATTCATTACTTGACTTAAGTGAATTTTGGGACTCTGTAGAGTTGGAAAGAAAATTTTTCCCAACCGCCCCATCTCTTTCACTCAGAGTCCTCATTTCCTTATACAGGTTTCCCCTACAATTTGAAAATAGAATGTTCCTATGAAACCTTTGTAAGCCAAAATGACAAAAAGCAAAGAAACAATTAACTTCAGAACACATTTTGCTAATAGATGCACAAAATAAATCAAGACAAAGCAGAGATGCTCACAGACACAGTTCAAAGCCATGAGAGCTTGATGCTGGGATGCTGAGCGTAGCTCCCCCGGGGAAGGAGCTCGGCAGTACTACCCTTGCTACCTGGGCTCCCTGCTGCCTCTGTCATGGCTTGCTGCAAAACAAAAGTTGAACACTGTTTTTCTTTTTTCTTTTTTTTTTTTGTCTTTTTGCCATTTCTTGGGCCGCTCCGGCGGCATATGGAGGTTCCCAGGCTAGGGGTCAAATCGGAGCTGTAGCTGCCAGTCTATGCCAGAGCCACAGCAACATGGGATCCGAGCCATGTCTGCGACCTATACCACAGCTCAGGGCAACGTTGGATTGTTAACCCACTGAGCAAGGGCAGGGATCGAACCCGCAACCTCATAGTTCCTAGTCGGATTCGTTAACCACTGCGCCACGACGGGAACTCCCTGTTTTTGCTTTTAACCTTTTTTCATAAAAGCAAACATCTTTGGATTTCTTTCAGTTAGTGAAGCCTTCAGTAGGGACCTATGAAGCTCTTTTGTAAGAGTGAAGACAAAAACAAACTTTCAAAATGGAGATACTTGTACTGTTACAAAGTATCCATGACTCTACTAGAAGTTGATTTTTTTTTTAAAAAGTCCTAAAAAATGATGTCCTGCTACCTATTTCTGAGACTGGCGCTTTTATGCATTAAGGAAACTAGACATGGCTGCAGTATACTGCCAAGTTTAAATGAACTCCAGACAAATTTAGAGCTAAGTGTGTACAGAACTTAAAATTATGACATTGCTTTTCTCTCTCCAACACTTTCTTTCTAGCCCCTTGGGTATTAGGAGTCACTAAGTCCTGTAGGTTCTTTATTACCATATAATCAGAACATATTGAATTAATGAAAGAATTAGCCTTTGCGGTGAGGAAGCATCGTGCTTTGTGGCCATAGCTGACAGTTGTCATGACAGCCTCTTGAATCAGTTGATGAATTTCCAGGATTAAAGTGCAACTGCTCTTCTGATCCTATGAACTGTGACCTTGGCCAAGTTACCCAGTTTCACAATCTATGTAATGGGGTTAATCTATCTTGCCATCTACTCTAAGGCTTTAGTGAGATAACATGTTACCTCTCAGACTCATAGAAACACATGGTCCATTTTAATTGTTTTTACTATAAACCTGTAAAAGCTCAGAAAACTCTCAAAGATTATTGACAAGTTTTAATCTGTTGACCCAGAAAGGGGTCCTTGAAGAAGTGTAAAAAACTACGGAGTTGGTAGTCAGGAATCTGCAAAAAATACCATCACCTGTTTAAATACTTTTAAAGCCACAGCAAAGTGTTTATTTTTATCTATTCTCCCAAAGCCACTGGGATTTATCCAAGCAAGACTCCTACTCATTGATTCAAGAGATATTTATTGAGAACTTGCTATATTGGGAATAAAGACAAGAACAAAATTAAACCAAATTCCATAATACCCCAAGAGTACAGGATATTGAAAGACAGAGCCGATAGAGCAATAAATGTTCAATAAAGAATGAATCAAGGAAGGGAGACAGATAGCATTAAGCTGAAAATATTATTTTACATAAGGTGATCGTGGAAAGCCTCACTGAGAAGGGGAGGCATGTTCAGAAACTTGAATCTTGGATAATGACAAGGTTTACCTGAGCAATGGAAAGACTAGAGTTTTCACTTGCTCAGAGAGACTGAGAGGGAGGATTGAGAGAGGCAGCAGGAGTCAGTGGTTCAATTTCGGACACATTCCTTTGGAAATGCCTAATAGATCTCATATGGAGATGGCAGATGAGAAATCATTTTATACATGGGAAACTGGGGATCAGAGAAGTAGAGTGACTTGGCCAGAATCACATGATAGTTTTTTGGGTTTGTTTGTTGTTTGTTTTTTGCTTTTTAGGGCTGCACCCACAGCATATGGAAGTTCCCAGGCTAGGGGTCGAATCAGAGCTACAGCTCCTGGTCTATGCCACAGCCACAGCAACATGGGATCTGAGCCACATCTGTGACCTACACCACAGCTCATGGCAACACCGGATCCCCCACCACTGAGTGAGGCCAGGGATTGAACCCATATCCTCATGATACTAGTTGGATTCGTTTCTGTTGCACCACGATGGGACCTCCTGGAATCATATCATAGTTGGCTGCAATAGCTAAGATTTAATTTCAGGTGTCCTGGTTTTTGATCCATTGGATTTTTTTTTTAATTTATGTTAGCCTATAATAATAGCATTGACTGGAGAAGAAAGGCACAGAAAATTTACCTAAACCTTATTTATTTCTAAGCATGTGTCATCTGTTGCTACTATTCATTCTCTATGGAAAAAACTTTGTTCTTTGTTAATTTGTTAATGTTCCTTGGTATAAATTATTATCTGGGTGAAAATTTTCATATGTAAGTAGTTCAGAAATCAAAGATGCTGTGGGTTTTTTTTTGTCTTTTTTACATGTGTATTATTTTAAATTTTTAAAATTTTCTATTCCATTTATTGCGAAGTGCCCTTAAGTCCACCAAGAAACCTGAGAATCTCCAATATTGGCTCTAACAGTGCTCGGTTAGCCTGGGACCCAACCTCAAGAAGAATAAGTGGCTATCGAATAGTATATAACAACGCCGATGGGACTGAAATCAATGAGGTAAGCTGTGGAATACGATGTGTATTTTCCCCATGTTTGGGTATTAGTTTTTTATGGCTGTGTACCTGATCATTCTAAAACACAGTGGCTTAAAACCATACTAATTATTTATTTTCTCTTGCTATTTTTATGGGTCGAGAATTGGGGGTTGAAATGTCCAGTTCTGGCTTGGAGTCACGAGATCGTAACCAGTTGGTGGCTGGAGCTGGTGTCATCACAGCTGCTTCTGTATCGTATGTTTGGTGCCTGGTCTGGGGAGACTGGACCAGCACAGAGCTGTAGTGGCTCCATATGCCTGAGTAGATTTTTCATGTAATCCCTTCAGTTTGGCTGCGTTAAGGGACAGGGGCTTTTTACATGCTGGCTCAGGAGTCCCTAGACATGTATCCAAAGAGACATAGAGGGAGCTGGGTGGAAGCTGTCCCCTCTTGTTACTTAGCCTCAGAAGCCACAGAATATCACCTTGGCCACCCTCTGTTGGTAGGGGAGATCACCAGTCCCTGAATGCATTTGAGATAGGGAGGAACAAGCGCCCACCTATGGTGGGAGGCATGTGGGAAGGGGGATGCTGATACAGCTATCTTTGGAAAATACAGCCTTCCAGAGTGGAAACTAGAAATGTCAGTGTTTTCCAGGTTATCCCTCTGCTTTTTATCCTGGCATCTGAAAGACCCTAGTTCAGTGAGCTTAAATTAAAAACTGAATAATTCAAGTTTTGTGTAGGAAGTATCTTTCAAATAATAGAACTTATTGAAACCTAGGAAGGTAGAGTATTTTGCACTCAGTGACTAATACGCTTCAGAAATTCTTTCCTTGGGAATATATTTAAGCAGGCTAGATAGCAATGTTTTGTTTTGTTTTTTTCCTTTTCTTGGTCCAAGAAGCTAAGACAAAAAGGGAAATATGTTGGATTACATCATTTCTATTTTCTGACCAAATAAAGCAAGTGTTTTCTTATTCAGAGACAAACTTTTTCCTAAAATTAAATCCAAGCATTATTTTACAGAATGTGCCATTATAGGGGACGGTGGGTAATGAGTGGACAATAACTGCACATCTGCTAACAGGACAGAAATACTGCCCAGCATCTTTCATTAAATCTTCATAACTCCTGCAGGCAAATAATTCTGATGAAGCTGGAATCATTTAGACTAGTTGCTTTTGAAGATGAGAGTCTGGAGTAGTAAAAAGAAGGAAATCAAAAGCATTCTTTGTTATCAGTGATAAATAAACTCCTCGCAAATCTGCTGGGTAGGAAGATCATGTGGATAATATCAATCAGTGTAGCAATTGTCACATCTTCAAAGAAATAAACTCTCACCTGTTTTTCTTGAAACGTGAGGCTACCTTAGGCTGTATTTTATATTCCCATCTTGGAGATATGCACATGGAAGAAATTCTCTACTGAAAGAAAGACAATTCAAGACCAAGGATAAATGACAGTGGACAATAGGTTAGGTGACAGGGATGCTAGGTAGGGTGGAAACTGCCCTGATGGGAAGTTTGTATGTGTCCAGCCACTGTCAGCTCTTGAAGGTTGTTGCTGCATAGAAATCTAAGCAGGAGCTGCCAGATCTTGTCACCCTTGATTATGTGACCAGGGATTTCTATTTTTATGTAAAACTTACCAGTTTTTATTTATTTTTTATTTTTTATTTTATTTTTTTTGTCTTTTGTTGTTGTTGTTGTTATTGCTATTTCTTGGGCCGCTCCCGCGGCATATGGAGGTTCCCAGGCTAGGGGTCAAATTGGAGCTGTAGCCACCGGCCTACGCCAGAGCCACAGCAACGCGGGATCCGAGCCACGTCTGCAACCTACACCACAGCTCACGGCAACGCCGGATCGTTAACCCACTGAGCAAGGGCAGGGATCGAACCCGCAACCTCATGGTTCCTAGTCGGATTCATTAACCACTGCGCCATGACGGGAACTCCAACTTACCAGTTTTTAAATATCGACTCATTGAACAATCAAACTAACCACTGTATTCACCAGTAGATATTTGCTCACTACAAAGCACCCTACTTTGGAAGTGATATTTCATGAAATGAAAAATTCATATATATGTGAAATATATAAAAATATATAAAAATAATTATATATTTTTTATTGAAGTATAATTGACATTAAAAATTACTTTCAGATATACAATGTAATGATTCGATACTTGTACACATTGTGAAATGATCACAGTAGGTCCAGTTAACATCCATTTAAAAAATTAGAGCTCTCCTGGCCTCTCATGGCATTTTATGCTATTGCCTTTATAAAGTATGATCCCAGACTAATATATTAGTTGAGAAATACATGTTTTTCTGCAGAGCTTTACAGTCTTGGAAATGCCTCTGGCACTTACTATTTCTAATTTATATTGTGCTGGGAAATTAGAAAATATGTTTGGTAGAATTGAATTTAAAATTTGAGTAAAAAAAAAAATATGAGTACACAGACCATGAATGAAAATCTGAGAACATTTTATTTGAGTAAAATACGTAATGTGTAGATTTTGTAACATTGCTATTTTGACTGCTGTGTGTGTTCTTCATTCTTAATTCTTTTTTTTTTTTTGTCTTTTCTGGGACCGCACATGTGGCATATGGAGGTTCCCAGGCTAGGGGTCTAATCGGAGCTGTAGCCACCAGGATCTGGGCCGCGTCTTCAACCTATACCACAGCTCATGGCAACACCTGATCCTTAACCCACTGAGTGAGGCCAGGAATCAGACCCTCAACCTCATGGTTCCTAGTCAGATTCATTAACCACTGTCTCACAATGGGAACTCCCATTCTTAATTCTTAACCATACTATTGAGACTAAAGGTTTATGGGCAAGTGTCTTGTCTAAGTTAAATATTATTTTACCTAGTTTTGGAACATATGATTTTTAAGGGTGATAATTCCTACCCTATGTTGTTTTACTTCTGTTAATTTAAGCTTTTACTTATAGATGATGCTACAATTGGACTTTTAGAAAGTTCTACAAACATTCCGGAATGAACTTGAAAATCGTCCCAACTAGGAGTTTCCATTGTGGCTCATCAGGTTAAAAATCTGACTAGTATCCATGAGGATGTGGGTTTGATCCCTGGCCTTGCTCAGTGGGTTAAGGATCTGGTGTTGCTGCTAGACGTAGATGCGGCTTGGACCTGGTGTTGCTTTGGCTGTGGTGCAGGCTGGCAGCTGCAGCTCCTATTTGACCCCAAGCCCAGAAACTTATACATGCCATAGTTGCAGACCTAAAAAAGGAAAAAAAAGTCCCAACTAAAATCTCCTTAGTTCATAACATGTAATAGATTGTAAAAGCTTTGTTTTTGACTCAATTTACATTTTTTTACATCACCTCCTCTTCTTCCTATCTTTCCTCCTTCACTTCCTCTTCTTCCTTCTCTGTCTTTTCTGCACTATTCCTCTTCCCGACTTTTTTGGAGACCAAAGAAGAAAAATAACACAGAACACTTAAACAAATGTAGATGGTGGTTATGGTGATGATAATGATATTGATGGTGATGATGGTGTTGATGATGACGATGTTGATGGTGGTGATGGTGATGAGAATAGTGGTGGTGGTGATGATGATGTTGATGGTGATGACAGTGATGGGAATAGTGGTGGTGATGATATTGATGATGTTTATGGTGGTGATGGTGATGGGATAGTGATGGTGGTGCTGATGATGATGTTGATGGTGGTGATGGTGATGAGAATAGTGGTGGTGGTGATGGTGATGAGAATAGTGGTGGTAGTGATGATGATGGTGATGGTGATGAGAATAGTGGTGGTGGTGATGATGATGTTGATGGTGATGACAGTGATGGGAATAGTGGTGGTGATGATGACGATGTTGATGATGTTGATGGTGGTGATGGTGATGGGATAGTGATGGTGGTGCTGATGATGGTGTTGATGATGATGATATTGATGGTGATGGTGATGGGAATAGTGGTGGTGGTGATGATGATGATGGCAGCGAATACAAGTTGAGTGCTTATCCTGAGCCAGCATCTGAGATTTTTATAGGAACATCTTGTTCAGTTTTTATAGAAAAAAATGCTGCCAAAGCCTGACCTGTCAAATTGAGAACAGAAGCCATCTCAGAGAGCGTACACAAAGAAAAGATTTGGGGAAATGTGCAAATCAGTTGGAGAACTAAAGTGCACCATCTGAGTTTTATAAATGAAAGGCCACAGTTTTTAGACTCTGAGAGATAAATCCAGTTCCTGACAGCAAGGACTCAATAGTAGAGCTCAGAGCAGATCCCAAGTCCCTCATTCCTCATCAAGAACTCTTTTTCCATCTCTCCTGGAATTAGGCTGAAGTGAAGCTTTTAGCTAAACTATTTGAAAAATTATTCTCAAAAATAGTTACATAACAATGAGATCATAGTCACAGGTTATCATTTCCTCAAATTCTTCTCCTACATCTTAAAATTACTACCAATAAAATCAGTTCCAGAACTTAGCTTAAAACATAATATGACAGCAAGTAAAAAAAAATGATACCTAAAAATTCTCATTTGATGAATTAAATAATCAATAATCAATGCATAAAGTGTGGTCTGTTCAGCATCAAATAAAATGCTTTTAATAAACTAGATCTTTTCAACAGATATACATATACATCTGATGAAAAGACATAATGTTGAAAATACATACATATATATATTTATATATAAGTATATCAAGACCTACCTTATCCATTCTAGTTAATAGTTTTATGGTTCCAGGAAGGTTAGGTAAGGTCTTTGGGCCTCAGGTTCCTCATTTGTAAAATAGTCATTAGGAATTACCTAGTGTTTGGTGGAGGACGGGAAGACTAAATAAGACAATGAATGTAAGGTCCGTGACACAGTGTAAGTGCTCGATAAATGTTAGTCATTACAATTCAAAGCAGCAAAAAGCAACAGCTTTAAAAGTATAGTTTCAAAGCATTATCTTAAACTCATATTTTCAGTATGAGTTTGTCTTTTCTGTGAGTTTAAATAATGAAGCCCTACTGTAGACAGTATTTATAAGCATTGGAATTTAGAGGGTGAAACACTTGTGTTTAAGTCTTAGGAACTAGCTGGCTTTCCCTTGGGCAAGTTCCATAACTTTCTGGAGTCTCATTTTTCCCATCTTCTAACCAAGGGTAATAATTTGCTCCCTTACAAGGTGTGGTGAGGAATTAAGTACAGCTGATGCATATAAAGCATACAGGTAACACTCAGACCCGGGAGTAAACATCAAATGCTAAGAATGACCCATTATATTCTTAGGCCTAGATTCAGAAGGAGATAGTATGCATTTTCAGTTAACTGTTGCTATGTAACCAACAGCCTGGCTTAAAATAACAACCCATGGTTATGCAATGAGGGCTGACCCAGCAGGGTCAGCTTGTCTCTGCTCCATGTGGTGTCAGCTAAGGTGACTCTTGTATTCATCTGGGATCTTGGAACTTCCAAGATGACTTCACTCCAGTGTCTGGGGTGGTTGAGAAGGCTAGGGTTGGCTTGCTCTCTAGCAGAGTAGCTTAGGGTTCCAAAAACATGGAGAGGAAACTCCTTCCCCCAGGGCTGGCAATGGTTTTTTTTTTGACCTACAGTTGATTCCTTCAAGATGTATATGGTTTTTGCAGTTGATTCCTTTGAGATGTATATGGTTTCTGGATTAGCTCTTTGTTCAGATGAGCCCTCTCTTATCGCTTACAAAATGGATCTTAGGTTCTTCCATCTCAGTTTTCATTTACTTTATTCTGTTCACTCAAAAATATGTAATTCAACATACAGTGGTAAGAAGCTAAACAAGGTCCTGCCCTCAAGGGGCACTCTATGCAGGAAATAACCTCTACCTCCTACTTAGGAAATAAAATAATTTCAGGATGGGATTGGCAGGAGGGAGGAAACAAACAAAGGCAGTGTTAAAGAATCACCCTACTGAGATAAGTGGAAAGATGAACACACCTCTGACGAGGTAAAGTATAATCACAGTCGTAGCAGATGGCAAAAGCCTAATCTGGAAAACAAACAAACAGGGAAAAATAGGATCCCAGACAGAATGAATTGCATGTGCCAAGACCCTGAGGTAGAAAGACATGCATGGGAAGAAGGTTGACGTGGCTGACTACGGATTTCTCTCTCTATGTGAAACTTACCTCTTAAAAAAATGTCGACTCATTGAACAACCAAAATAACACAGGCTCTGTAATCACCTTCCCCTGTGGGTTACTCATCAATGCAACTCTTACCAGCTACTCCTAGCAGCTCAGACTGTAAACATGACATCAGTTTATATTAGCATTGCAAATTATGTGTACTGCACTTTCTATGTCTTCAAACAATGGAACCAGTATTGGTTGCAACCATGACCTGAGACTTAACTGATTGGTCTTCTATTTAAGGGTGTAAGATTAGAAATGTGACTATATGCATGGTTTTATATGTCAGTGTCTCTTGGGCATACTTCTAGCTCTGCTGCCAGCCAAGTCAACTGCAGACAGGAATAAAATGATTTCTGCTTCCTGCATTTAGAGAGTATCTGATGGATCTATTCTGACTTCTGTCTTCTGCAGGTGGAAGTCGATCCTATTACTACATTCCCTCTGAAGGGCTTGACACCCATCACTGAATATACTGTTGCCATTTTCTCCATCTACGATGAAGGGCAGTCAGAACCTCTAACTGGAATTTTTAGCACAGGTAAGCCTTAGTATGGTTTGAAAAGTTTCCAAGAGGAACTATATGGAAGCCAGAAGCTGGAGAAGCTTCTTTAAGTGTGATTTTGAAGATACTGGCATTTTAATTTTTGTTTATTTTATGCTATTATTCCCAATGAATGGTTTGGTGACTAGAATGCGTACTCACTAATTGTTTTCTAGCCAAGCAAGGGAAAAAGGGAAAGGCCCATCTAAATTTAAAGGTCTCAGTTAAGTAAAAGTGTGCGTTGTTCTCTTTCTATTCTCAAACCATTTCTTTTGTTCTATCAGCATGACATTTTCACCTTTATTCCCTTCATATGTGTGTATATTAAGTTGATCTTCCAAAATTACACCTCCCAACAGTTTGTGACCTACAGAAATGACAGTTTCATACTATTTAATCTAATCTACCAATGTATAGCCAATAATGCATTTTCATGCAGCTGGCAATATTAATACAATATTATGAGTTCTTTTAAAATACTAAAATAAAATAATAAAGCATGAATGCATTATTTTTCTTTTCTATATATACCCTATAGTCATCACTCCATAAATATAGCTGTTTTTTTGCCTCTTGGTGGAGACAGTTCTGTTGTTTGCTTTCTGGACCTATCATTAACTGCACTTGGAAACAAATTTAGTGCTACATTGAGAAGATGAGAAGGTTACTTGGAGAGAGATGAGAAATAAGCTGGATTGAGAAATAATGTTCACAGAAAAAAGTTCAGTAATTTCACGAAATCTTCCAAGAGCTAACCCTAGTTGGAATTTTCATGACATCTTGTCAACGCATTTTAAATTCTCTAATTTTAAATAATAAAAATCAATGACTGACAACTCATTTTGGGTGTAATTAGATGTTATGGTCTCTGTTGTACATCCCAGAAGAGTGTAAGCAGCAGTAAAATCACGGATGTCTGATAAATTATATTTCATTTCCAATGGCAACCAGATATTTAAAAAAATGAACATGCTTCTCTAGGATTTAACTTATTACTAGAAAGTGTATAGTTGTGAAAGCGAATAAAGCTGAAAGTGACATTTGTCAGGTGTCTAGGGCATCATTTTGTTAATTTCTTCCAAATACTTGGAGTATAGTGTCTTTGGAAAACAATGAGTACAGCACTCTTATTTTTAATAGTTAAAGAAAAGAGCCAAATAGAGAATCTAAGAATTCTGGAAATTACTGGAAGGCTGTGAAAACTCTGCTTGTTCCTGGCCTTCCTAACTTATACGGCAGGTAAATGGTGGAATCAGAAACATAATCCCACACTGGGTTGAGCAGCATTACTTTCCCTGCTTCCATGTGTTTTCCTAAAATAAGAGATTCCCAGGAGAGTCCTCTCTACCTGCGGGCCCTCCGGAGGAGCTGCTTGAGTTAGGGTTTTCTTACCTTCTCAATTCCCTAACAAAATCTCCTTCCTTGGCTTACAGAGGAAGTTCCAGCCCAGCAATACTTGGAAATTGACGAGGTGATGACAGATAGTTTTAGAGTCACCTGGCATCCTCTCTCGGCTGATGAGGGGCAGCACAAGTTGATGTGGATTCCAGTCTACGGTGGGAAGACTCAGGAAGTGAGTTGTCTGAGACTGGAAATGAATCCAGAGCATTTTCTCTGGAAGTGAATGCCCACTGCTGCATTTGAGTTGGTCTTCATTTTAAAATAGATCGAAAATCCCAGACGTAATTAGTATTTTGCATGGCATGGGGTTTTATGAGTGTCAAATCATGTGATTTTTCTGGGATTAAAATGCATTTTTTGCTGGTGCTTTAGTTATATATGCTATGTCTTTTCAGATTCTTTGATTTCCATAAATGATATTTAATAAAGCTTCAAATGCCACTTTTGCAATATTAATCATTTATTTTCTGAGGGAAATGAAAGGAAAAAGTCTCTGATTGGACTTTAAAATTGAATTCAGTGACCCTGAAGTTCTTTACGCTTAGTTACTTCTGTCTTACACTTGGGAGAACATTTTTCCTTTTTGTTATTTTTTTCTTAACTTTCTCCTCTGTTATTCAAGTACACCCAGATACTAAGCAACAGATACTTTTCAGGTTGTCCTAAAAGAAGACCAAGACTCATATGTTATTGAAGGCCTGGAACCTGGCACTGAATATGAAGTTTCCTTGTTGGCTGTACTGGATGATGGAAGCGAGAGTGAGGTGGTGACTGCCGTTGGGACCACACGTAAGTCTTGGTCGGGCCAAGGTGGACTTCCCAAGCTCCCATAATTTATCTGACATCCTCTTCACCCCATCAGGTTCTCTGCGCATCAGCCTTATTTCTGGCTACAGAGGCTTTGTCCCTAGAATCCTTCATACATCTTCATCTTTAATGAAACCCATATGTGCAACATTTTGGTTTCCTAGTTTATTGTCATCTAAAGGCATGGACCCTCTCTGTCTTCTACACCATTCTATCCCCAACACTTAGCACAGATCTTGACATAGCTTAACCATGCAATGAATATTTGTTGAATGGATGTATGGATGGATGAAATAATGTTTTAAATGAATAAATGAGCAAGCAAATACATGCTGGGCAAAAATGTCCAAGAGTTTCTGGAATTTCCCAAGTTGATCTTGGTTCCAAGAACCTTGCACCAAATTCACTCGCTGATTCATTCATCCCTTCATTTTTTAAATATGAGGTATTAGCCACACATTACATTGCCTTTGATTGGGTTCCCTTGAGTCAGATTCTGAAATAGAAAATTGCATCCAGAAGGCTTTATTGAAGTGTGTATTTGGGAGCTACATCTGCAAGGAAATAAGGATGGCAGCATTGGGCATAGGGGGAAGCTAAAACTGAGCCCTCAGCAAATTCTATTAGAAATTTTGGACCTGGGATGACCTTTCTGAGTTGTTCCAAATTAAGTCAAGGGGCTGGACCTTTGTATCCCTGCACCCCCAGTCATTGGAGGTAGGCCATCTCTTGACAGAGTCTGCATCCTCAGGCAAGGCAATTCCCGCGCTCGGAGCCATTGGTAGCCAGTCCTCCAGGAGCTGGTGGATGAAATGTGTTGACCCCATAGAGGGGATCTGAGTGGAGCCCCGCACAGCCACTCCATCCACTGGTTGCCCAGGGTGGTACAAGAAATACCAGATGTGCTTGGCGCACTTCTCATTGTCTTTCATGGTGGTTCTGTTTGGCAGCCCCTTTACGACTTAGTCTACAGCGCTGTTTAATTTCCCTTAATCACCATAGTTATATCCCGTTTCAAAGTAACTGGGAGGCTTCAGGATTTTATAGATATAATTCAAATGTCTATATGAAGGCTGGTTTCTGTGGTTAGCAACTTTTAACTTCTTTGAATTTTGGTTTCTTCATCCGTGGAAGAGGTATAATGTCTGCCCTGCAAGTCACTTCTTCTCTCTTGCAACCACACTCAAGGGTGTTGCGAGAAACCAATGAGATAGTAGAGGTGAACTTTTCTCTTTGAAAACTATAAAATGCTGTACACAAATGTATAGAGCTCTCTCGACGGCAGAATTTTAAAGTTGTGAATTTTTTTTTTTTTTTTTTTAGTTGACAGTTTTTGGACAGAACCAGCTACAACCGTACTACCTACCAGACCTGTGACCTCCGGTAAGGTCAAATAGAAGGTCATTTAGCCATAAGCAGAGTTTGATTTAAACAAAAGTAATGTTATCTCAGTTTTATTTGATTTATGTTATTCATCAGGAATGGGGCACACCAGTTCAAATTTCACTCCTTTCAGTCCCTCTCAATCTCTTCTTAACTGTAAATGCCAGTCTTCTAGTCTCATAATCTCTCTCACTGTGGTTCTCTCTACCTTTCCCGTCTTTGTTGAGGATTCCCATCTAATCTTTCAGAGGATGTTAGCATAGTCAGTGCCAGGAGTCTCTGCCCTGCTCTTGACCTTGGCGACTTCTCCTATTGCTCTCTGTTGAGAATTATTCATATCATGGATTCTTTGCATTTCTGTGGATAACAGCCCTGCCTGATGTATTGGTCTTTCTACATCAGCTCTTTGCTCTCTCTGCTTAACGTTCCCCTTTATTATAATACATCCCCCAACTCGTTGTCAGAGTCAATGAGATAAAACAAGTTTGATGATATTGGTTGCCCGACCTAAAACCCTTCAGTGGATCTTCATTATCCATTCATTTATTCATTCACGCACGGATCTATTCCTTCTTTAGTTAGCTTTTACTGAGCCTTTCTTTATGCTCCCAAATCTATCATAACATCCACGCCGCTTCCTGATGGGGGTCTGCTTCCCCTCCTAGCCTCAGCCGTATGTTTCAGGCTTTCCCCATATCCTTCTGACATCTAAACTCCTAGCCCTAAATGTGAGCTATTGCATTCTGTACCTACAGCCTAGTAGGTATATTTACCTGTTTTACCTGATAAATGTCACTCTCCTCCTCTGTGACACTTTTACTATTTTTGTCAAATGTTAAATCATTGCATATCTTAAAAGTCGAACACAGTCTGACATACAGGAAAAGCTCAATGAATGTTTGCTAAAGGAATGAATAAATGAATGAAGAGAAGAAAGAGTCAGTGGAGATGGACAGAATGAAAGGAATTTAGCACAAGAGGGAGAAGAAAAATGGGACAAATGAGAGAGCAAGTCAGTTACCTTGGGAGATGAGAAGGGATGTGTCAGAGAATGCAAAAGAAGGAGGGCGGACAGATCTCAGAGAAGAGATGGTATCTGTGTGGGCCAAGTGGATGGAGGCAGCCATGGCAGGAGATCTGTGCTCTGAGTGATGTGTCAAACAAGGAATGGGGGACCAGGTGAGTGGGACGTGTGGTGGCTGCTGGATTGCATGCCGAGGCTGACCACATCCGCCCCCTCACACCTACTTCTCCAACTCTACATGAAGGTCTCACCATTATGGCCCCATTTGAGTTCCACTGGTGGATTCCTAGACCAAGGGCTTCTCCCCCATCCCCCTACTGGTGTATATACAGAGCTGGTGGGTTTGAGGGAAACCCGGAAAGCATCTCCTAAACCCGTTTTGATCTCCTGCCATAAGGTTTCATGGCTCCGAAAGCCAAGCTGCTCTTGCATCATGTGGGTCCACATGATAGGGATACTTTAGAGGATACTCGTTGCCATGTCCACAAGTCACCTCTGTAGGTCATTTTGGAATATGATGGCTGAAAAGTTCTTTAAATCCTTGGTTGTGTTTATTCCAGTTTTCCGCACAGGAATCAGAAACCTGGTTGTAGATGATGAAACCACTTCTAGCCTGCGGGTAAAATGGGACATTTCAGACAGCAGTGTGCAGCAGTTCAGGGTGACCTACCTGACTGCTCAAGGGGACCCTGCGGAAGAAGTGGTAGGAACGGTCTGTATAAATACAGCTGACTACAGCTCCATGAGTTTCCCGACTAACCAGGCTAATGAGGCTGTTTCCAGAAATGAACGCAAGCTTTACTGCTCATTTCTTGGTGACTTACCATCTCTGAAAACTAATGTTTTTGCTTAATCCAAACTTAGCAACTCGTTTCTTGATGACTTTTCTGTCTCCAAAACTTGTCCCACATACAAACTGCTGTAAGTTGATAAAATTTCTGAATCTTTTTTCCCACGTTGCTTCTGCTACCTTGACAACTTATTAGGGCACAAAAATTGGGCCACAAATAGTCCAATATATGCTTGTCTCTCTCTCTCTGTGAATATATGTATATGTATATGTGTGTGTGTATATAAACTTTTGATATATAAACCCCTATATATACATATAGGTACATGAGTGTGTATATATATATACACACATATATAGGTACACACCCATATATACATACATACCTATATATACACACATGTAGGTACCTATATATATACATACACACACACACATATACATACTCACCTATATACATACACATAATTTGCCTTTGATGGCAAGATTTTTTTATTTATATATATGTATATATAGAGAGATACCTATATATATACATATATAGGTGTGTATGTATATGTGTGTGTGTGTATATATCTTTTTTGCACCTTGGGATTGAAAGGTTTAAGCAAAGCATAACTCAAAAGTCTTTCATGTAGCTGAAGTGTTTCTAACAAAATGCCATCCATTTACCAATAGTTATATTTTTCATTGACTTGACTCTCTTTGAGCAGATTTATGGTGATTTCTTTCTTTCTTTTTTTCATTTCTACACCTCCTTATTTTTTTTGGGGGGGGATAAAGTTCATTTTTTAAAATTGTTATTTCCCCAATACAATTTTTTTTTACTGTACAGCATGGGGACCCAGTTACACATACATGTACGCATTCTATTTTCTCATATTATTATGCTCCATCATAAGTGACTAGACATAGTTCCCAGTGCTACACAGCAGGATCTCATTGCTAATCCATTCCAAAGGCAATAGTTTGCATCTATTAAACCCAAGCTCCCCAACCACCCCACTCCCTCCCCCTCCCTCTTGGCAACCACAAGTCTATTCTCCAAGTCCATGATTTTCTTTTCTGTGGAAGGGTTCATTTGTGCCATATATTAGATTCCAGATATAAGTGAAATCATATGGTGTTTGTCTTTCTGACTTACTTCATTCAGTATGAGAGTCTCTAGTTCCATCCATGTTACTGCAAATGGCATTATTTTGTTCTTTGTTATGGCTGAGTAGTATTCCATTGTGTATACATACCACATCTTCCTAATCCAGTCATCTATCGATGGTCATTTGGGTTGTTTCCATGTGTTGGCTATTGTGAACAGAGCTTCAGTGAACATTCAGATGCCTGTGTCTTTTTAAAGGAAAGTTTTGTCCAGATAAATGCCCAAGAGTGGGATTGCTGGGTCATATGGTAGTTCTATATATAGATTTCTAAGGTACCTCCATACTGTTCTCTATAGTGGTTGTACCATGGTGATTTCTAATGTATTCTTAGTCATGAGTGTCTCTGTAAGGGATTTAGGTTTTTATATGTTGCATTTTCTTTGTTTCATCTATATGTGTTTTTCTATGTTTAAAATCTGATACATTCTCTTTTTAAAAAGAAATAAAGTTTTTTTTTGTCTTTTTTTGCTATTTCTTGGGCTGCTCCCGAGGCATATGGAGGTTCCCAGGCTAGGGGTCCAATCGGGACCCGAGCCGCGTCTGCAACCTACACCACAGCTCATGGCAACGCCGGATCGTTAACCCACTGAGCAAGGGCAGGGACCGAACCCGCAACCTCATGGTTCCTAGTCGGATTCGTTAACCACTGCGCCACGATGGGAACTCCAAGTAAAGTATTTTTTAAAGTAAACATTTTTATACAATTTTTAAAGGTTGCTTTCCATTTACAGTTATTACAAAATATTGCCTATATTCTGGTGTTGTACAATACATCCTTGAACTTATTTTACACTTGATAGTTTGTTCCTTCCCCCCACCCGTAACTGCTAGTTTGTTCTCTGTATCTGTGACTCTGCTTCTTTTTTGTTTTATTCACTAGTTTGTTGTAGATCACACAGTATCTGTCTTTCTCAGTCTGA
This sequence comes from Phacochoerus africanus, assembly GCF_016906955.1. NCBI lineage: Eukaryota > Metazoa > Chordata > Mammalia > Artiodactyla > Suidae > Phacochoerus > Phacochoerus africanus. The sequence continues at coordinate 18,778,681 of NC_062549.1, read as the reverse complement.
CTTATTTCGCATAGCATAATGCCCTCTAGAGTCATTGATGTTGTCACAAATAGCAAGCTTTCATTCTTTTTTATGGCTGAGTAATATTCCACTATATATACCACATCTTCTTTATACATTCAGCTGTTGATGAATACTTAGTTTGCTTCCATATCTTGGAAATCATAGAAAATGCTGCTATGAACACTGGGGTGAGTGTATCTTTTCAAATTAGTACTTTTGGAAAACTTGGGTATACCCTTAATCATGGCCTTTCTATATTTTCTTCATTTACATAATACCATTCCTTTCATGAAAATTGTTTCCTAGGCATGCTTTCCATCAGATCAGATAACTCCAGTTTGCATTCAAAAGAATTTTTTTTCTCTTAAGTCATTGAATATGCTTTATTTGGCCTCATTAGTTGCGTTTCTTGCCCTCTGCTGCATTATTTTTGTGGCATTTTAGGAAAGAAGTCTCCAAATACATTATTGCTCAGGAATAACATTATTACCCTTTCTTCCTCTTCCTTACATATAAAACCTTTGATGGCAAGTTATTTTTTATTTATATGGTGCATAAACAATTACTTGAGCTCAAAATTCTCTCAGGAAAGTACTTAATTCAGACTGAGGGATGAATCATGATGGAACACAATGATATCCAATGGCCACAGCCACTGTGAATAACCAGAAGCTCCATGAAATTGGGCTGGGAGTACTTTTGGAAAGTTAATGGACAGTTAAAATAGATTGAACTATAAATTCCCTCAGACTATAGATTTTAAATGACCCATTATTGGAAAATTCAAGAAAATCAAAATTGTGCTTAGGCATGTTAACCAAAGGTATAATTTGGATGCTTTATTTTCCCTGTTATTGTCCTCATGTTTTAATTTAGTTCCTAAAATGAAACCTTTAAATACTTCCCAGAGTGAGAGTTTTGTTTTTTTTTGGTTTTTGTTTTTACTCTGTCCAAGAAATACATTAAGCTTCTTGCTAAATTATTCCTACTAATTTGGAATGAGCAACAGTTTAATCTCACGCATGCACTTGTAAGATATGCAAGGTAAAATAATAATAATAATATTTACTTTGGATTGTCTCTGGATAATTTTTCCTTTGCTAGTTTCTTTCATTTCACACTGTTTATTTTGAAACCCTTGGACACCTAGATGAAGGAAAAAAAGATCAAAAGTCTTCAACACACATATGCCTAAGTTAAACAAACCTTTAACAAAAATGAAAAAATATTGATAAATTTGATGGTGATTATTTACCATGCCAAGCATTTCTGCTGTACAGAAGAAAGTACTTTAGACTTCTTTAACTATAAAGTCCCTTTAGTGAATTCCAGTGAAATTGAATTTGTGCATGCTTCATTTATAGGCAGATTTTCAGGGACTCAACTGAGGAATAATTGAAAATTTATATCTTAGTGTTTATGTCACTGCTATATAACTGTGATGTATTGTTATTGGAGATAAAAAGTGAGTGCATCTAGATTTAGAGTATAAAACCAAAGTAGGGAGTTCTCTTGTGGTGCAGTGGGTTAAGGATTGGGGGTTGTCACTGCAGCGGCTCTGAGAGATGCTGATGTGGTGTAGGTTCAGTCCCTGGCCTGGGAACTTCCACATGCCATGGGCATGACCCAAACAAAGGTAAATAAATAAAACCAGCGTAGGGCAGGCACTTGGAGATCGATATCAAGTCCTACACACCAAATGAACATCTTAAAATAATGATGCAAGCAGGGAAAGACAGATGGCTCAAACATATTATGAAAGTGAGAAAGGAAATGTGTCCAGATAAGAGAAATGACTCTTGCTGCCCTCCCAAATTTTCCTCAACTATAACAATTAATTAAATTTACCCACAGAAATGAAAAGATAGAGTATTGAAATTGGAGAATAGGAGAGGTATATACCATAGTAAACTGAAATCAAGCTTTAATAGATATAAAACAAAGGGAATTAAATTTACTTTTCCAACTGAGGTAAAATCAAGTGTTTACATATTTTCTAAGCATAATCAAATCTACAAATAGTCCCCATAAAAAGCTTTTGAACTCTTAGAAAGTAAAACTCCCTGTCAAATATTTCATAAGCATTGACTTTCAAGTCTGTTCAGAAATTTGGAGAAGTGGCAGTAGCATTGCCATGAATTTTGTTGTCAGGGGAGAGAGGTCTCACATATCTTTATTTGCAAAAGGCTAATTAGGATTCCAGACTTTTCTAGAGTCTACATGTCAAAATCCAAAACCATGACCTGAATTCTGAGTTGTAAGAAATATTCTATAGCAGAAACAATCAAAATGTGGCTCAGTCTCCTATAAGTTCAGCTGTTAAAATTAAGCTTTTAGAAACATTTAGAGGCATTCCCCTGTGGTGCAGAAGTTTATAGATCTTGCTGTTGTCACTTCAGCAGCTCAGGTTGCTGCTATGGTGTGGGTTCAAACCCTGGCCCAGGAACTTTTGCATGCCATGGGCACAGCCAAAAAAAAAAAATATCTATCTATCTATCTATCTATCTATCTATCTATCTATCTATCTATATATATCCATCTGACATTGTTACCACATCCAAGAATATGATTGTATTTTCTACCAATTTTGTTTTATTGTATTTTATAAAAAATATTGGTCTTCAACATAAATAGACATTTCTCCAAAGAAGGTATACAGATGGCCAATAGGCACATGAAAAGATGCTCAACATTGCTAATTATCAGAGAAATGCAAGTCAAAACTATAATGATGTGCCATCTCACAGAATGGCCATCATTAACAAGTCTACAAATTACAAATGCTGGAGAGGATGTGGAGAAAAGGGAACCTTCCTACACTGTTTGTGAGAATGTAAATTTGTACAACCACTATGGAAAGCAGCAGGGAGCTTTCTCCGAAAACTAAGTCAAATTACCATATGATGCAGCAATCTCACTCCTGGGCATGTATCCAGACAATACTCTAATTCAAAAAGATACATGCACCCCCTATTTCATTGCAGCACTATTCACAATAACCAAGACATGGAAACAACCTAAATACTCATCAACAGATGGATGGATTAAGAAGTTGTGGTACATATATAAAATGGAATACTACTCAGTCATAAAAAAGGAATGAAATAATGCCATTCACAGTAACATGGATGCAACCAGAGATTCTCATGCTAAGTGAAGTAAGTCAGAAAAAGAAAGACAAATACTATATGCTATCACTTATACGTGGAATCGAAAATATGGTGCAAATGACCCTATCTACAAAACAGGAACAGATTCACAAACATAGAGAACAGACTTGTGGTTGCCAAGGGGGAGGAGGCAGAGAGTGGGACAGACTGGGAGTTTGGGGTTAGTAAATGCAAACTATCAAATTTAGAATGGATAAGCAATGAGGTCCTGCTGTATAGCACAGGGAGCTATATCCAATGTCCTTGGATAGATCGTGGTGGAAAATAATGTAGAATAAAGAATGTATATATATACATTCTTTATTCTACATTATATATGTATATATATATATATATATATGTAAGACCAAGTCACTTTGCTATACAGCAGAAATCAGCACAACATTTATAAATCAACTATACTTTAATTTTAAAAAAGAAACACCTTTCTTCATATATTCTTCAAAAACTGGGATTAAAGCAACAGCACCAACCCGACCTAGTCCTTCGCCATATAAAGCATGAGAAACACTGTCAGGAAACAGAATTTTCTAGGACAGGAACAAAATGAGATCGGAAGACTTCTCTTTCTACTGCAGAAACAGCTTGCTGGACAGGATCCAGGCTGCTCTGGAGACCTTTGGGCAATAATGGAGCCAGACATGCAGTTGCATTTCTCAAAAAATTAAACACATGAACTTCACTGGTTAGATTTGCATTCATTTATCCATGAGCATCTTTTATAGAATTGTTTTATAAATAACCCCACTCTTTGCTACAAGTCGTAGCATCTGTTTTTAGTAGGTGCCCGTTCATACTTTGCTTTATGCAGACAAGCTGAAGTCATGTAGAAGGAACTTTGCATACCCAAGAGGAGGTTTATATTTTATCCCAGGGAATGGCTATCACTAGGATAAAGAGATTCAGGTAGTGCAGTTAAGTGGAATAGAGGGCAGTGGTTAAAAAAGGCTTGGGCCAGATACTCAGGATTTCAATATGGCTTTTTTTTTTTTTTTTAACTCAATAGCTGTGTAAGCCTCAGTCTTCTCATCTGTAAAATGAATGTAACGATACTTCTTACTTCAAAGGATCGTGGTAAAGAGTAAGTCAATTACTGTATTAGAATACTTAGAGGAGTAGCACCTGGCACATGATAATAGCTACCTAAATGAGGGCTATTATTATCAACCACAGCAAGTACTACCTAGCAAACTAAATGAACCCTCCAGCAGGGTCCTACTGCTTTTCATACCCTATAAGCTACTTTTTTTTGGTTCCAAGGCTATGTGCATCCCAGTTTGAGGGATGACCTTATTTAAGGAACATAACCATGGGTGGTTTGCTAGACAGACATCTTGGAACAGATGCCCAGGCTCTGCGCTCCAGAGGGTAATGTTGAAAAGAGATGCCCTAAAGAAAGCTACATGGATGAGGTAAAGACAAGTCAAGGCAACCACGAGTCTTCCATTACATGTTCTTAATGCCAGGGTTATCTAACTCATCCTAGAATAAAACAGAGCTCCTTTTGTAAAATCTACCTCCCAGGAGTACCACCCTATATATTTCAATGTCATTTCAACTGAGGAGCAAAATCTTATTAATCTAAGAGAAATCACTTAATTCTGACTTCCTTTTTTTCGTATTAAAAAAACCCCCGCTTTTAGAGCTTCGCAATATCTTAGCAACAGCTGCTCCTAAGTTCAGCTTGAGGCTTTCGAGGGCTTATTCCATGATTTATAGGTTCCTTTCCTCATCCAGAAGTAGACAGCACACCCTTTGCCTGCTGGCATTTTACCCAGCTCTTGAATCCAAAAGCATCTCCAGCTGTCCCAGTCTTGTGACTCCCTTAAACGGGTTTGGGTCAGTTCTTACATCCTAGCATTTTTTCCAGCCATGCTTAAGTCTCTCAAATGGCCCAGAGATGTGCCAGCATCTAAAGCCTGGAGCCTAGGCAGAAAGTTCTGTGGTTTTAGCATTGAGAACATGTGGCTTTTCTGGTCCATACATTCTTGTATGGAGGCCAGGATTTGCACTGCTGAGCCACAAGGAACATTGCACCGATGCTTGAGTGGTGTCCACCCCGCCGATGCATGTTCTTTTTTTTTTTGCAGCCTTTAGAGTCAGAGGAATGGTGATTTCAGATTGAGGACGACATCTCCTTTCAGAAATAAAAAAGCTGTCACATTTTTTAGTGTCACTGGTAAATTATCTTTGAACTCGGAAATCTTGGATTTAATGTGTGGTTGTGCTGTTCTTGGCCAGCCTCCATCCTTTTCTAAAACAGTGGGGTTAGATGATCTCTGAAAGGGGAAGAGAGGAAGGCTGAATTTTCAAGAGGATACTTAAGTAGAATCAAATATGATCCGCAGGTTGGGTTAGAGGTTGAGCACTCCTAAGCCATAAACACCTGCTTTCCAAACAGATGATTATTTCTCTCTTCTGGCTACGTTACAAATGCTGAAAAGATGTTGAGAGAAGACTATTCCTCAGAGCTTAAGCGCTTCAAATGGAAGCCTTCTGCATTAGTGATTAGAAGCTAAGGGCTATTCTGAGGGGAATTTCAGAGGGAAAAGCTTTTGCATGGATGCCTCTTTTTTTTTTTTTTTTTTTCTCATCTCCCGCCAAGCACATCTCCTTGCTTCTGATGCTTCAAAGTGCCTATAGCCCTACTGTGTTAGTGGACCGGCGGGAACAAGGGTCTTGCTGAAACTGTGGTCTTTCGCTTATCTCTGCAGGTTATGGTGTCTGGAAACCAGAACAACCTCCTCCTGAAGAATCTGCTTTCCAATACTGAATACAAAGTCACAGTGACACCCATCTACGATGACGGAGAAGGGGTCAGCGTCTCCGCCCCTGGAAAAACCTGTGCGTGATGCTTTCTCCCCGTGGTCACTAGCCAAATAATTAAGTGGAAACACTCATCCTCTCTGATGCACCCTGGTAGCCCCAGGGTAGGGTGGTGAAAAAAGTAAAAGGGGTTTGGAGAGAGAAAATCTCTTTGAATTCTGTCTTTATATATTCAAGCTGTGTGACTTTGGGCAGATTGTTTAACTACTCTGGGCTTCTGTTTTCTAGTCTCTAAAATCTAAGACTTAAAAAAACAACATCTTACTCCCCTGGCATCTAATATCTCCCAACTCCTGTTGAGAGGAATTCTACGTGACTGTCTTTCTCTTCATCTACCTGCTCCACCTCCATCCAAGCCACGCTCTCCCTCAAATGAGTGCACGCATCTCCTTGCTTCCACTCCTGGACCCTTTATTCTCCTCACAGCATCCTGCGAAACTTCCTTTATTTATTTATTTATTTTTTTGGCTTTGCCCATGCCTTGCCGAAGCTCTTAGGCCAGGGATTGAACCTGAACCACAGCAGTGATGCCGGATCCTTAGCCACTAGGCCACCAGGGAACTCCCTAGGAAACTTTTAAAAGTGTAAGTGATTTCCTGTCACACCTCTGTTTCAAGCTCCCCAACCTCTTCCCCATTGTACTCAACATCGTTCCCACAGCCCTAGAAGGCCCTAGATGAGCTGGACCTTGCTGATCTCTTTGACCTCCCCCTCCTGACAATTCCTCCAGCCTTACCTCCTTTTCTGCTTGTCGCTGGACTTTTTTTTTTTTTTTTTTTAATGGCCGAACCCACGGCATATGAACGTTTCCAGGCTAGGGATTGAATCGGAGATGCAGCTGCCGGCCTTTGTCAGAGCCACAGCAATGCTGGCTCCTTAACCCCACTGATCAAGGCCAGGGATCGAACCCTCGTCCTCATGGATACAAGGGAACTGCATTGTCACTGGACTTTTCTACTGCGCCACAAAGGGAACTGCGCCACAAAGGGAACTGCATTGTCACTGGACTTTTAAAGCTTGTTTCTGCATTAGAACCTATGAACTAGCATTCCTTCCACAGGAAATGTCCTCTCCCAGAGGTCTGCCTTTCTGGTTTTTTTCTTGTCATTTTGGTCCAAGCTCAGGGTCACCCACTCAGGCTTTTCTGACACCTGGGCATAGTTGCACCCACCCTCTCTGACATCATCCTAGGTTGCTTTTGTGTTTTTGTTTCTGGTCATGTCATGGTCCTATTTGCTAGCTGAAATTTTCTTGTTTATTCGTGGATTTGTTCATTGTCTGTCTCGAGTGCCCAGGACCTCATCTGCACTGTTCACCTCTGGGTGCCGATCCCCCATAGTGCTGTGTGGCACAGAGGAGGTGGCACAGAATGTGTTTTGTAGGTGATTTGGCCACGATGATCAAGTGAGAAGTATGCATGAAAACACTTGGCCAAGGAGCCACAGAGTCTTAGTTGTCTTTGTTGTTGTGATTGTACTTGCATGAAGATAACCCCAGAGCCTGGTAGCTTAAAATAGCAACCTTTTTATTGTATCACTTGATTTTGTAGGTCAGGAAATTAGGGAAGATTTGCTGGAAGATCCTTCTGTTTCCATATATTATTGACTGGAGGTGCCTGGGGGGCTGGGTTGGTCTGGCTGGTCCAGGACAATTTTACATGCCTGGCATCTTGGTGGGGATGCCTGGAAGGCTAGACTTTGCTGGGCTTCTTTATCTTCATGTTGTCTCAGAGCCTTTCCATTTGGTCCTTCCAGCAAGATCGTCATGGTTTTGACCTGATGACTTAGGACTGTGAGAGCAAGAGTTCCAAGAGGTGAAAAGTAAAAACTGTCAGGTCAGTTGAGGGCTATGCTTGGAACTAGCACGGTGGCATTTCTGCTATAGTCTATTGGTCAAGGTGACCCTGGAGCCCACCCAATTCCAAGAGTATCATACCAAAATAAATGTTAGATTTTTTTAAAAAAAATCTTTTCAGCATCTACATAGATGATCATGTTTTATATGTAAAAGTATCAGTTATATGAATAAACTTGCACTATTTCAGAAAACTGTAACAGGAGATGCCTCAGTCTTAAACTATACTTGCATTAAAAAACAAACAAACAAACCCAGAGGAGTTCCCACTGGGCACAGTGGGTAAAGGATCTGGTGTTGCTGCAGCTGTGGCTCTGATTCACTCCCTGGTCTGGGAACTTCCGTAGGCCATAGGTGCAGCTAAATAAATAAATAAATAAATAACCTAGAAATTGGTCAATTCTTGGGAAAAAAAAAAAAAAGAACTTCATACCCCCTCCCCCCACCTCTCAATTGGAAAAAGGTCAAAAAACCTGTGCCTGTCTTTAATCTATCATACTTACTAAGTATGAGAAGATTGCTGTTGTGATTGTACTTGCATGAAGATAACCCCAGAGCCTGGTGGCTTAAAATAGCAACCGTTTTATTGTATCACTTGATTTTGTGGGTCAGGAAATTAGGCAAGATTTGCTGGAAGATCCTTCTGTTTCCATATATTACTGACTGGAGTTGCCTCGGGGGGCTGGGTTGGTTTGGCTGGTCTAAGACAATTTTACATGCCTGGCATCTTTTACATGCCCCATATTCTGGGAGGCATGGTGGTATGGACTGAATTCTGCACCTGGACACCTAGGTATGGATTTTTCTAGCAAGTAGGCGAGTCATTAAAATTCTGTAGCTGCAAATCCTGAAGTCCTGACTCTGCTCAGTTGAGCAAATGGATAGTCTGTCCTCATTTGGCAGTGCTGGCCTCTCCCCGGCCTCCCCGGGGCCAAGCAATGAGAGCCTCCCATCAGACGCACACTCAGCCTGCACATTTTGCTAAAGGTCACCCAGATCAGAGTGTGAGGAGCCCTCAGAGCTTCTAAAGTTTGATCCTCGGGGTTATATGGAAGGAAAGAAGGAGAGGGAAGAGCAGAGCAGTAGAAGAGCTCTAAGCTCTTCTTCACTTTTACCTGTATGCTGGCATCCTAATTTGATCTACGCATTAGCATTCCTAGCGTACTAGGTATTTCGCTGCTAAATAAATGTTTGAGAACCACAGAATTATAGCAATGGAAGAAAAAAAGCAAGTAGCATTCACTTAACATTTATGGCACATCAACTCTGTGCTTTTAAATCTAAGTTTGAAATAAAAAACAGGCAAGAATGGTTTACTATTAACAGAGTAAATTCTACTATATTGAGTTGGTTTTGGATTGGGTTATTTAACACTGAAGTTTCATCAAGTTACCTGAAACTTGACACTCTAGGGGAGGGGTACGAAGGGGTGGGAAGGCCAGGGGGCTCCATTTAACAGCTAATGACCTGGGCTTGAAGATCTGCTTTTAACTTTACGTGTTAAAAATTAGCAGAATTTGTGGAGTTCCCGTCATGGCTCAGGGAAAACAAATCTGACTAGCATTCATGAGGATGCAGGTTTGATTCCTGGCCTTGCTCAGTGGTTTGAGGATCCGGCGTTACTGTGAGCTGTGGTGTCGGTCGCAGATGCGGCTCGGATCTGGCATTGCTGTGGCTGTGGCTTAGGCAGGCAACTGTAGCTCCCATTCACTCCCTAGTCTGGGAACCTCCATATCCCTAAAAAGACAAAAAAAAAACAAAATTAGCAAAATTCATTAAAGGGTTCCATGATGAACACACATACACACTCACACAAATAAAAACTGTTTAAAGTATATTACTATAGAAACATGACGTAAATCTCATTATAAAAATATCACATTTGAAATTATTTCAAAGTGTGGTCTTGAAATAATCTTGGATGGTCTTATGGGTGCTCATTTTAAGCAGCCATCAACACAACTAATATCTGTCAGCAACAAAGTGATAATGATAATATTCATCAATATGCACAATAATTTACAAAAGTCCTCCAAATAAATGGCTTTAATAGTTTGATAAAAAATTGATACAGGAGTTCCCTTGTGGCACAGCAGTTTGAGGATCTGGCATTGTCACTGCAGTAACTCAGGTCACTGATGTGGCGCAGGTTCAATCCCTGGCCCAGGAATTGCCACACGTGGTGGGCACAGCGCCCCCTCCCAAAATAAAAAAATAAAAAAATAAAACAAAATAAAACAACAAAAATTGATTATAATGATATAAAATTTCAAACAATATAAACATTATGACGATGAAAGAAAAAAATCATTGGAATCTGACCTCTGAGAATTACCTCCATTGCTCTTATCTAATCATCCTTGATATGGCTGTAAAAACCTCCTATGATAGTGGAACATGGTGGCGTGTCAACAGAAATTTCTAATAAATGCTATTCAATTCATTTTACTGAAAATTAACTGAAGAAAAAGAAGCCAAAATGACATTGAACAAACTGTTGATCTTCAGATAAAAGTGTTTTACCGCAAGAGTACTTATTTTCTATTATTTAATATTTAGCACAACTACGGATTCTCAAAGGCTTCTCATTGTATGTTTTGGTGCATTTTCACTTGCAAATATTTTTAGCATTGTGGGAAGATATCTTGGATCTTATTAACAACAGTGTAGGCTGTGAAGACGGAAAAGACACTAATCCCCCCTTTTTTTTTAATGTTCTTTTCTGCTCAGTGCCACCCTCTGGTCCCCAAAACTTACGGGTTTCAGAAGAATGGTATAACCGATTGCGCATTACGTGGGATCCCCCATCTTCCCCTGTAAAGGGCTATCGGATTGTCTACAAACCTGTCAGTGGTAAGTCGTGTTTTTAAAAAAAATATTATCTGTAAAGCTAGATTATTTTTGTTTTTACTTTGTTTTTATCTTTGTTTTTAAGAAATAGAAAGTATGTCTTACCCTTTTCAGAAAAAATGCTTTGAAGTTATGACCTCACCTTAAAAATGACGGGGGTGTGTTAATGAGCAGAATATATACTTGGGAGGCACCTGACCTGGATACACCCCAGGCAGGGAGCCAGCCTGAGGAAACCTTGACTCCATAGCCGTAGAAAGCTTCTGTGGCTTGATGGATATGTAAGCTCTCAACATTTGGAATCTCTCATTTCTTTTTTTTAAAGATTTTTATTTTTTCTATTATAGTTGATTTACAATGTTCTGTCAATTTCTGCTGTACAGCAAAGTGACCCAGTCATATATTATATCTGTGTGTGTGTCATACACACACTCACACACACACATTCTTTTTCTCACATTATCCTCCATCATGTTCCATCACAAGTGACTAGCTATTGTTGCCTGTGCTATCCAGCAGGATTTCATTCCAAATGCAATAGATTGCATCTACTAATCCCAAACTCCCAGTCTATCCCACCCCCTCTCCCTTCCCCTTGGCAACCACAAGTTGGAATCTCTCATTTCTTTTTTGTCTTTTTTTTAGGGCCACACCCATGGCATATGGAGGTTCCCAGGCTAGGGGTTGAATCGGATCTACAGCTGCCAGCCTACACCACAGCCACAGCAACGTGGGATCCAGGCCGCATCTGTGACCTACACCACAGCTCACAGCAATGCCGGATCCTTAACCCATTGAGCAAGGCCAGGAATCGAACCTGAAACCTCATGGTTCCTAGTCGGATTCGTTCACCACTGAGCCACGACGGGAACTCCTATATTTATTTTTAAGTCTCTTGTTAAAACTTCATGGAAGCGTTTGGTGTGTGGAAATGATACTGTAGCAGGTGAGGTCGAATGTGGTCTCCACCGGCATGTGGACCAAGGGCCTGATCTCCCCCAACTTGGGTCTTTCTCTTGCATTCAGGATATTATGAAATGGGAAGTGAGGAGAGAGGGGTCTTCTCATCAAGGTGGCCGAGAGGCTTGTGGAAAAGCCTTTTATGACCACCCTCTTAGGACTCTGATGAATTTTCTGGCCATGCCCACAACACGTGGAACTTCCTGGCCCTAGAAATGGCAAAAAGACAAAAAATAAATAAATAAATAAATATTGTAAGAGTCTTCTTAGTTTTCTGGACCTGGGCTTTTAGTACTCTGGTTGTTCAGCAGAACGGGGTTCTCCAATCATTTTTCTCGAGTTAGCCAGCAAATTTAAAAACCATCCTTTGGGTCATTAAAAGTCTCTCTCGGTCCTCAAAACCTGCAAATCTCAACTGGTCATCTGAGATGTTGTTCTTCCCTCCAGAACACTTTCCAGACATTTCTACGGTGTCCCGTGATCCAGGTGCATACAATTAAAACACCTCACTTCCAATTTCTCCAGACGAACATCTCTAGGAAACATAAAAATGAAATAGCAAGAATATACCGTGGATACACTAGCCTGCTCAAGACCGATGCCTTGGGATCCATCGCCAAAGTTTTCTTTTGGCCTGAGGCATATGATCATTTGCAAAACGGTCTTGCTAAATTTGTTCTTTGGACCAGTTCTATAAATATTTATCAGATTTTCTGAGAGAAGATATCTTTGTTTTAGGCAGGTTGGTCTCAGTTGGTATAATTTTGCTGCCCAGCAGAGATGTTTTTGATTGTCACAAGTTAGGGTGTCGGGGGTTGCTACTGGCCTCTAGCAGGTGTGATTAAGTATGAAGTCACTGCAGGCCACCTGCTCCCCCATTGCTCCAGAGAAAAGAATTAGCTAGCCCAAGAGCTAAGGCCATTTCTAGGTCAAGTGGAAGAACTATATGATGTCATTTGCATTGAGAGTTTGGGGTGTGGGAAAATCCCTACTGAGATAATATACATACAGAAAAATGTAAATATATTATTAGGAGGAGGGTTCTGGAGTAAAGTAATAAGCATTTTAGGAACTTGTCACTAACTCAAAGCTCTTAAAGAATGAGCATAAATGCAAGTTCCTGCTGTGGCCCAGTGGGATCGGTGGTGTCTCCAGAGCCCTGGGATGCAGGTTTAATCCCCAGACTGGCATCTCAGGTTAAGGAGCCAGTGTTGTGGCAGCTGCAGCATAGGTGGCAACTGCAGCTTGAACCTGATCTCTGGCCTGGCATATCCAAGAAGGAAAGAAAAAAGAATGAGCACATATGGAAGAGGCCAGAGGTAAATACTTTTAGATAGGACATAGTGAGAAATGTTTTTAATGATCAATCTAAGATCCCACTGGATTGAAACAGAGGTGAAAATGTAAAAGCCCAAAGAAGCCCACCAGTTGAGGGACTTAGAATAAGAGTGACATCTGTCTGGTCTTAAAAATTACAAGATGAGTGGGTAGAACTGATAATGGTAACACGTATGCTGGTCCCCCATGTGGCAAGGTGCAGCATGGTGCCCGTGATAAAATTTGCTGCATGGCCACTTGCATGGTTTCTGGGGGCAAAGCTGGGTATCTGAGAAGGGGTCATGGAAAATGACTTCTGGTTGGCACATGCCCCAAAGCCTAGGGCAACACAGTATCGCCATCGTGAAGACCTCATAACATGGTGGGTGGTGGATTGTGAGGTGGACTAACTTCCTCGGGTAAGTCCTAGGGAAAGAACTATATTTGAGAAAAAAACACTAGATGCGCAAAAAGAGATCTGTGAGGTCCCACTGTGACGTAGCAGGTTAAGGACCCAACATTGTCTCTGTCAGGATGCAGATTCACCCCCTGGCCTCGCTCTGTGAGTTAAGGATCTGGTGTTGCCACAAGCTGCAGCAGATACCACTCAGATTCAGTGTTGTGACTGTGGCATAGGCCGGTAACTGTAGCTCCGATTCGACCCCTAGCCTGGGAACTTCCATATGCCACAGGTGTGGCCCTAAAAAGAAAAAAAAAAAAAAAAAAAAAGAAGAGAGAGATCTAGCCTGGTATTCAGGTATGTATGGTGTTGGAGCTAAGTGGAGCTAGATTCAAACCCTAGCCCTGCTATTTGCCTTCTGGGCAATCTGAAACTGAGTTGAATGTGTACAATTACTTCACAAGTGTTTCATTTTTCCATAATACTATTTTTTTTTATGACCACACCCATGGCATATGGAAGTTCCCAGGTAGAGGTCCAATTGGAGCTGCAGCTGCAGGCCTACACCACAGCCACAGCAACATGGGATCCGAACCGAGTCTGTGATCTACACCACAGCTCACAGCAATGCCAGATTCCTGATCCACTGAGTGAGGCCAGGGATAGAACTTGTGTCCTCAGGGATGCTAGGTTTGCTAACTGCTGAGCCACGGCAGGAACGCCCCATATACTATCTTTTTAATAATCTGGTGAATGTTATTATATTTATAGTTGTACAACTATCATTACAACCTAATGTGAGAACATTTCCATCATATATTGTTGCAAACCGAAATATACTTTCTTCTTTAGTTGCTGGCCCAACACTGGAGACTTTCGTGGGAGCTAATATTAACACCATCCTTATCACAAACCTCCTCAGTGGAATGGACTACAACGTGAAAATATTTGCTTCCCAGGCCTCAGGTTTCAGCGATGCTCTGACAGGCGTGGTGAAAACACGTAAGACTAATGTCTGGTCACTTCAGGCCTCACATGTGGTTTTGCTGCATTGTGTTCCCTGTAACTCAACTCCCTGCTTCAACGTGGCTGTCGCTTTTCTTTTCCTCAGCGTTGCCCTTTCTGGATGGATGGTGTTTCATGGAAAGAAAGGTGTGCTCCTGACTCAGGGCTGTAGGTGCTGTAGTTCAGAGTTCTAGTTGGCAGGCGGAATGTCAGAACCTGGAGTTCAAATATACTTGATGGTGGTGGATGGGATTTCCTTCTGGAAAGTCTTTGCTGGTATTTTTCAAATTAGGTGAAAATTTCCAACCAGCCTATAGCCTGATGCTGCCAAAGCCAATCAAAGTGGAGCCAGGGGAAGTTTGCCTTTTTGCCAAACCTTGCCCATCCCCCCACCCCATCCATAAAAGATACTTGCACCGCTCCAGAGACTTTTTTCTTTATCTTTCAAGGGTTTACATGCTGTCTGCACCCCATCTGGGACTTCTCCTTGGCATACACCCCTCGCAGACACCTATGGCATAATACAGTGTTTTCCAAACTCCAGCACATATGTTCCATATTCCTGATATTTGTTATGCTTCCACACCATCTGTTTAATATATTTCTTTAAATTGACTTACCGTTTTTTTTTTTTCACTTAAATGCTTTCAAAACCCACATAATTATTCTAAACAGAAAACCAATATTTTTAATACATGTTAAAGATAATACATAAAGGAGATCCCTGGTGGCTCAGCGAGTTAAGGACCCAGCATTGTCACTGCTGTGGCTCTGGTTACTCCTGTGGTGAGGGTTCAGTCCCTGGCCTGGGAACTTCCACATGCCATGAGTGTGGCCAAAAAAAGAGATAATGCTTAAATGACACAAATAAAAATGGTTTGGCTGTGTGATCATTGCAGGTATCTTGAGTGCTGTCAACAGTACCTGCCCCACACTTGAGAATGATAGTGATGGTTAATCGAAAGTATAAGCCTTAAATGTTCTACTTATTAGCTGAGGACTTGAGCAAATTACTTAACTTCTTGGAGCCCAAGTTTTCTCAACTCTAAAATGAAGACAGTAATAACCATTTACAGGCTACTTGGGAAGATTAATGAAATAATATATGAAAGGTGTCTGCCATAGGGCAATTGCTCTATGAATAACCACTATTATTATTGTAATAATTGTGCCTTATGCATTTGGCCCATCTCTCACTTTCATTATTAATCAGGTAATTAATCCAGTGAAAGGATTTATGCAAGAATGGGGCATATATTACACTAAATCCCAAGCCATCTATCTTCCCCTTTCATTAGAGGAAGCTTCCTGAATTCTCTTTTATGGACTGTCTTTTATGGAGATTTTAAGGGCTCGATATGGAGTCAGTTTCACCTCAAAAGAAATCGTCTCCATCTTTAACAGATCTAGGAAGCTTTTAGCCTGTGGTTCTGATCTCCATCATACTTAGTTGTTGAAATGGTACTGTTTTAGGTACTACCTTAACCTCCAAGTCATTTCCCTGCATTGTGCCATTGTAGTAATCCCACATCCTTCCCTGGGTACCCCTCAGAGTCCCCTGTGCATTTCCCCACCCTTTATCTCCTCTCTCCTCTAGTTTACCTTCATTTTCCCTTTTCGATCACCTTTTGTTTCTGTGCTTCTTTTTCTGTCTCTGTGATTTCTTATTGGTCTCTCTTCTCCTTCCTATATCTCTTTCTATCCTCCTTTCTCTGTTCCCCTCTATCTTCTGTTTCACCCTCTCTTCTCTCCTTTAATAAATGTGGTGAGTATTTCAAATATGTTTTTATTGATTTATTTATGTATGGCTGCACCCATAGCATATGGACGTTCCCTGGCCAGGGTTTGATTCCGAGCAGACCTGTGCCACAGCTGCAGCAATGCCAGATCCTTTAACTCACTGAGCCGGGCCGGGGATCAAACCCACACCTCTGTAGCAAGCTGAGCCCCTGCAGTCAGATTCTTAACTCACTGTGCCACAGCGAGAACACCTCCAAATGTATTTTCAAAGACTGAGAGTGTCGAATGTTTTATATTCTATGTCCAAGGTAAAAATTAGATTGATTTGTTATTTGTTTTCTCTCTCTCTTTCTCCCAAGCAAAATAAAACCCCATACAATGACAAATAATTTAAGGTGTTTTTAAAATTTAATGTGGTTATAGAAATCATTATTTATTTCCTTTTTTTTTGTGAGAGTTAGAAAGTTGTTGAATTGACCTTAGGCAAAAAGTTCTTGTGGTTAGTCCATATTATTTTTACTATTTTGAAAAACCACTTTTAAACCCCCTTTTTTTTTTTTTTTTTTTTGCTTTTTAGGGCCATACCTGCAGCTTATGGAAGTTCCCAGGCTAGGGGTGGAATTGGAGCTGTAGCTGCCGGCCTATGCCACAGCTGCAGCAAGGCCAGATCCGAGTGGCGTCTGCGACCTAAACCACAGGTCATGGCAGCACTGGATCCTTAACCTGCTGAGCGAGGCCAGGGACCGAACCCTCAACCTCCTGGTTCCTAGTCAGATTCGTTTCCACTGGGCCAAAATGGGAATTCCCTAAGCTCTTTTTAAATTTGATGAAGTAGCTTAAAGAGAAGGAACAGTATGAAAAAAATGATGCTGATAAAGTCAGAGGTCACTAGAGAAAGTAAATGTTAATTTTCTGCTTTTTCTACTTGGATCTAAGTGATAAAAGTTGAATGTTTAGTGCTCTATTGTATTGGGGAAATAATATTTTTACCGTTTCCCAAAATAAATTCCCTATGAGTCATCTTTGTATATACAGTCTTTGTTCTAAGATTAATAAGAATCTGTGTATTTCTTTTTTTTGTCTTTTGTCTTTTTAGGGCCACACCCATGTCATATGGAGGTTCCCATGCTAAGGGTCAAATGGGAGCTACAGCTGCTGGCCTACGCCACAGCCATAGCAATTCGGGATCCGAGCCACGTCTGTGACCTACATCACAGCTTACAGCAACGCCGGGTCCTTAACCCACTGAGCGAGGTCAGGGATCGAACCTGCAACCTCATGGTTCCTAGTCTGATTTGTTAACCACTGAGCCACAACGGGAACTCCTGTGTATTTCTTTTTATTATTTTAGATGTGTTAAAGCTTTCCTTTTTAAGTTTTCAAAAATTTGTTAATTCTCATTCAGTCGTGTTTTGAAGGCCAGTCTATGTGGAATGCTCCCATTTGAGTAAGACTTCTTCCATTTTGGCTGCTGTGCTCTTTCCTTTTATTTAAACCAGGACTGTCTTTCAGGGGTTGATAAGTACCTATTGTATTTAACTTTTTTTATTATAAAGGTATTATGTATTAATTGCAGAATATTTAAAAACACAAGTAAAAAGGAAAGATTTAAAATTAACGTAATTTCACCATCCATTGCATTTGGTCTTTCTAGAATATCTATTTGTTTGTTTGTTTACAAATGCAAACAAACCTCCACATGACATGGGTGTTTGCAACTGTTTTTTGTTTGTTTGTTTGTTTTTGTTGTTATTGCCTTTTTTAGGGCTGCACTGGTGGCACATGGAAGTTCCCAGGTATGGATCGAATTGGAACCACAGCTGCTGGCCTGTGCCACAGCCACAGCAACTCAGGATCCAAGCCTCATCTGTGACCTACACCACAGCTCATGGCAACACCGGATCCTTAACTCACTGATCAAGGCCAGGGGTCAAATCTACATCCTCAAGGATACTAGTCAGCCTCAGTACCACTGAGCCACAATGGGAACGTCCTGCAACTGCTTTTTAAAACCATGCAATAGTTCTCTTTTGTGCACTAATTTATTGTGACTTGATGGATTTCTCACCAATGACTACGGAACTTTGAACGAGAATTTTACCATGTTAAAGTTAATTTCAGACTTGGGGACATTTGTAGCACTGTCTATAATATGACATAATTATGTTTCCATTTCATTATAGTGTTTTTGGGTGTGACCGACCTTCAGGCAGACCAGATCCAGATGACCAGCTTGTGTGCTCGGTGGCAGGTACAACGTCATGCCACTGCCTACAGGGTAGTTATAGAGTCTGTCCAGGGTAAGTGCAACCCATCACCTATGTTTTTGTCAAGGACTCATGTTCTTAGCTCTGTGTATCACTGTGGGCAGCACACAAGGGACGTTAGTCAAAAGCATTCTTCTTGAGGAGGCAATTTTTTATGTTCCGGATTGTGCGGGATATGGCATCAGAATGGCTGGGTAAGACAATTATTTAGCCTCTCCAAACCTCCATTTTCCCATCTGTAGGTAATGGGTATAACCACAGTGCGATCGCGTGGCATTCTGGGAGGATTAGGCTGAGATAACCCAGGTGGAACATTTGTGACAGTGCTTTGCATATATGAAGCACCCAGGAGAAGTGAGCTGCTCTTCGTGGTAAGAGCTGAATAGCCAGGACTAATAACATATGTTCTTATGATGCTCTTTTATGATGTTCTTCCTTCGGTCTTTACCCTATGGGGATGTAGGTTTACTTTAATGTTTTTTTCTCAGTGATTCTTTTTACTTTTGGGGGTAACGGGGACCAGCAAACACTTATTCAGGAGATGGTGTGATGTCTCTATGCCATCCTGGGTAGGTTCTTCAGCATCACCGTTTTTAAAGTACATCTACAATTTGGGATTTGGTTTCAAAGTTGCAACACTAAAAATGTCTGCTTATGTCCATTAAAAGTATCAAGAACAACACCAAAAGCCTGATTCCCCAAAAGTGAGTTTCCAGGGACTGTTAATCTCCTTTTCACAGTTGTAGCATGGATAATATTCAGAAGATGGAATCAACTAGTGAAAATTACTCTAATCAGATTTGCATTATCAGTAGAAAAATTGCATCTTGCTCTATGGGGGAGACAGAGGAGACACTGAAGGATCTCAGAGGAGCTGACAAGATTGTTAAA
Organism: Phacochoerus africanus; assembly: GCF_016906955.1. Lineage (NCBI taxonomy): Eukaryota > Metazoa > Chordata > Mammalia > Artiodactyla > Suidae > Phacochoerus > Phacochoerus africanus. The sequence continues at coordinate 18,759,398 of NC_062549.1, read as the reverse complement.
GTTTTTTCTTTCAGGACAAATAATCATGGTTTCCCTGTTTAAAAAAGCAGAAGGAGCTAATATTTCAAGTCTGGATAGGACTGAGTTTATTAGGCTACCTCCCTGGCTATAATTACATTCAGAATACAGAACTCTTAATTTGATCCAATCCAGAAAGTGGAAAAGTATAGTTGAGTAGAGTGCTGAGAGCTTGGGAAATACGCTGAAAATCTGAGACCAGAAGCGGAGCATGACAAGAAGAGATTCCTGCCAACATCAACCAAGGCATTGTCTCTGTGATGTGCTAAGTCACTAAGTCTTTGATTCTCTACATGTGATCCTGTATAGATCCCTTTAGCCAGACATTGCCTAAGCAAATGGGCATGGCTTCAATCTGGAATAAACATTGAACAAAAGAAAATCAGGGCAAATCCCATGGACTTTGTGGTGGTATTTATATGATTTATGGGATGCTTAAGCAGAATTAGATGAAAGATGTGCAACTGTTTGAGAAACAGCTATAAAATCTTGAGTTATGTTTCATATATCTTTTTAAGACTAGCTAAGTCACACTTTAATATAGAAGGGTTGACATTTATCACATTTAGTGGTATTTGTTAAGCTTTAAAAGATAAAAGTAACTATAAAAATCACACTTCCAAACGATCACAGAATATTTTTTATTCTGTCACTGAAGAAGCTGACAGGATGAGACATAGGGCCCTATAGATATTTATTGTCTTTTATGAAAAATTTTAATTACATAGATTGACATGATAGCAAAACTGGCTTTATCATGGGATTAATGAAATCCATACTTTTTTTATTAAGTTCTACTTAATAAAATATATATATGTATATTTTTGTCCTTTTGCCTTTTCTAGGGCCGCTTCCCTCGGCATATGGAGGTTCCCAGGTAGGGGGTCTAATTGGAGCTGTAGCCACCGGCCTATGCTAGAGCCACAGCAGTGCGGGATCTGAGCCGCATCTGCAGTCTACACCACATTTCATGGCAACGCCAGATCCTTAACCCACTGAGCAAGGCCAGGGATCGGACCCACAACCTCATGGTTCCTAGTCAGATTCGTTAACTACTGCGCCACGATGGGGAACTCCTAAAAAATATTTTTAATCTTTTTTAAAATGTAAAGGCTTTTTACTTTAGCATATTTGCCAAGTAGCCCTGGAATATCTTATCCGAGGATGTGATTGATGTGTTTGTTATCATTGATCTTGTAGTTTGAAACCTCAATAAGCTCTTTCGGAAGCCAGGATCTTTACTAGCAAACAATAGGAGTCCACATTTCCCTCTTATCTTCCAGTTAAGTTATTTCCCTCCGTATTCTTTTCAGGCTGCCCAAGAACCCTTCTGCTGAGCCTTGACAGTCTCAATTCAGCAGGAATGAACAAAACTGTGGTTCAGTTTATTTTTCAGCATTTATAACTAAGAGATTTATGAACCCCGTGAGCTTACATCTCATTTGCTCAGGTGTCCAACTGAGTATTCGTAACCAACTTATTATTATTAGCCAATATTATTAAGCAACAGACTCTAACCGATGGCCTTAAATGGAGTGCTGGGGTGGGGGAGTGAGTGAGGGGATAGCAGAGGGGAATGTGTTTAAATATTTGAACTTAACATAATTTAGGTCAGGGAATTGTCTTTCCACTTGGGAGTGAGAAGGTATTAGTTCGGTTTCTTTATCTCATGGAGAAATGCAATCATCCTCTTGATCACGGCCTTTGAAGACCTAGTGATCAAGCGCCTCTACTTTCTTGGCTGGATGAGCCCCAGGGCTCCCCCTGTTTTAACTCTGTAATATCGCCCATTGGCTACGTATGCTGTCTCTGCAGAAAATTCAGTCCTTTCCCCTCCCACCCTCCAATCAGAGGAGAAACTAGAGAGAAATGGAACCCACTTCCCCCATGTACTGGAGAAAAGCTTTATACCTGGCTGGCTTCTTTCTGAATGGCTCTGCCAAATTCCCACTGTCTGCCAGGTAATTTTTTCAGTGTGTGTGTTTTAAATTCCCCATGGTCTGGTCATGTGCACTTTTTTTTTCTTTTTTCTTTAGGGCTCCACTTGCAGCATATTGAGGTTCTCAGGCTAGGGGTCGAATTGGAGCTACAGCTGCCGGCCTACACCGCAGCCACAGCAACATGGGATCCCAGCCACGTCCGAGACCTAAACCACAGCTCATGGCAACAATGGATCTCCAACCCACTAGAGAGGCCAGGGATTGAACCCACATCCTCATGGATACCAGTCAAGTTTGTTTCTCCTGAGCCACAATGGGAACTCCTGGTCATGTGCTCTTTTTATTCTGAGATGAAGTCAGAATAAACCACAACTGCTGGTTGACTTCTCTGGGCTTCAGTTTTTCAGAAATTACTTCTTTTGAGTCTTTTTACCTGAGGTCATACCAACACATTTCCAAGGATTTTGTGACTAAAACAGCCAGGCTCCATCATCAGGTTTGTTTGCTTGATTTGTCAATGGCAGAAACATCAATCAATGGGACTTAAGCAAAAGGGTCAGTTTACTGGCCAATATACTGAGAAGTTCACCAGTATCCGGCTTCAGGCTCATCTAAACCTAGGTGTTCAAACAATGTCATGGAGACGAAGCCCTGCTCCCCCTCTGCTCTGCCCTCCTCTGCCTTTATTCTCAACCAGATTGTGAGTTGGCTCCAGTCAGATCCAGAATGACATCCTTCTTGCTTCCAGCTTAATAGTCTTAGTGGAAATAAAACTCCTCTTTCTCAATAATTCCCACAAACATCCAGGAACTGAGTCATATTGGCCTGCTTTGGGGTCACATGCCCCTAAATCTCTCATTGAGTTCAAGGGCATGAAATAAACTGACAGGTGGGACCTGGTTAGCTCTCACCCCCGTATCTGGAGGTGTGGGGGCAGGGCATTCTTATTCAGTCCTTTCCAAATTAAAAAAAAACCAACAACGACAAAAAAAAAAAAAAACACCCAAGTGTGGGGAGGCATGGATTCAAAGAAAGAGAGATTAAATGCAAGACAGGCAAAAACAACAGCTGTCCTCTACCCACGTAAATATTATGACTGTTTTTTTTCATAGCCAAGAAGGAAAAAAAGAAATATTACCAGAAGGATCAAGTCTTGGGAGAGGCCGAACTCAAAAATGTTTTTGAGTCAGGGATCCATTTTCCAAATTAAATTGTAGGCTCTTGGTTAATTGTAGGACAGAGACTTTGGGTTGGTTTTGAATGACACAGAGCTCCATGAGAGCCCCTGTTGGTTCCTCAGATGCTCAAGAGCCCTGTCTCTCGGTCCAGCTGTTTTTGAGTAGCCTCGTGTTGACTATAGAATAGTTACACACCACAGGGGCCACGGTACTGTGATTCCCTCCCAAATCCCAGTAACTGGGTGCATGTCTTTTTAGGTGGATTTTTTTTTTCTTTTTAGGGCTGCACTTGTGGCATATGGAAGTTTCTGGACTAGGGGTCAAATTGGAGCTGCAGCTACGGGCCTCCATCACAGCCACAGCAACTCCAGCTCCAAGCCATATCTGCGACCTATGCCACAGCTTGCAGCCACCCTGGATCCTTCACCCATGAGCAAAGCCAAGGATGGAACCTGCATCCTCATGGATACGAGTTTGGTTCTTAACCCGCTGAGCCACAAGGGAAACTCCTTTAGTGGGATTTTTTTAAGTTTCAAAGGATGTTCATTTTGTCTTCTGTCTTTTGGTATTGAAATGTCAATTCATTGAAATGCTCTGCTATTCATTAACAAGGAAAGAGAACGGCAGCATAGTGGAGAGCCTACCTGAGGAGGAGCCAGATTAAAAAAAAAAAAAAAAAAGATCGTATGCAACAAAACTTATTCTCAAGATGAGATGAGAACTTTGGGAGGCAGTGGTATTATGTTTGGGGATCAGGGTATTTGGAAGACCTGGGGAGTGGAAGCATAGATCATAAACTTCCAGCTGAGCATCCTGGATCCTGGATATGCTTTGCCTGTGGATCTTGGTAACTCCCCATAGGACATTTTGATGAGTCAAGTTGGTGGCATGATAATCTGTATGATAATAACCCGGAGAATGCTTTTAACTTTGCTTCATAAGAGGGAATGCACAACGACAGATTTTTGTCCCCTGGTCCAAAACATAAATTTAACTCCTGGCTTTTGGCACAAAGGGTTGAGGAAATTAGTCATCGTTTGATCGGTTTAAATGTTTTTCTTTAAGGCAAAGCCATTAGGCCTGAATCACATATGCCAAAACCAACTAGGATATACCTCCATTCATGGAACCCCTCTTTGTTAGCATTGGGATCAAACCGATACTGTTTCCCATAAATGTTACAGTGCCTGTTCCAGTTTTCCAATGATTTGTAGATTTTTCTGTTGTTTTTGTTGTAGCGGTGAAACCCATTTATATTCTGGTGCCAAAGGCTTGTAAAATGTATGAGTATTCACGAGAAATAGAGGAAATGACAGAAAAGCACACTACTAGAATTGATTCCTGGAGAGTCCCGGAAGCTTTTGTGGAGATAAAGATAATCTATGCAAAGAATTTAGGACATGTTTGTCTTTCACGTGGTTCTCAGGAGATGGAGGAGGCTCCTAAGAGTGGTTGATGATCAGAGAGAAGCAGCTATGATGGGGTTCTGAGCCTGGGAATCCCAGCCTGAACTTCACATTGGCAAAGCAGAGGGCAGGGTTGACTCATATTTTCTTACTATTAAACTTCTTTCGTGGCAATATATAATCTCACAAACACTCTAACAACTTTTTTATTTCATCGTTTTTTATAATATATGGTAAAGAAAATACTGTGGTAGACCTAAGTCATTCCAAGCAAATATATTACTAAAGATTATATTATAAAGTTCACTTTTGAAACTCTCGAGTTTCACAATTATAAAAATAAATTTCGAATTTCATTTAACAAATGACCTTAATTTAGTTATATTTTTTAAAAAAAATCAGGATTTGCCCATAGACAAAATTTTAAATGACATATCATTTTTGTTCTGACACGTGCCTTATAGTAAATATATTTTTGTTCACGTATGTATTTAAACTGTAGATGAAAATGTAACAGGTATTACACTTTTAAAATAGACAATAATCACTAGTTAACATATTCACTCGTTTTTTTCTTTTTATGGCCACACGCCCTGTGGCATATGGAAGTTCCTGTGCCATGGACTGAATCCAACCTTCAGCTGTGACCAGAGCCACAGCTGCAGCAATGCCAGATCCTTGAACCACTGCGGCACTGAGGATTATACTCAAACCTCCCCAACAACCCAGGCCACTGCAGTCAGATTCTTAACCCACTGCACCACAGCGGGAACTCCGACATTTTCACGTTTTATGCTTAAAAAAACAACTGGTATTTTTTAATATTTTCTACAGTATATTTATATTAATAAACGATAAATAACATTTCACAGGAGTTCTTTTTAAGCACAAAATTACATGTGTAATGTTTAATCACTGTAGCTTTTAAGCATGATTTTTAAATTCTTAGAAATAAAGCTACATAAAACTTTGACTGGAAGGATGAAATTTATAAATCAGATGAAAATCAGTCTAGAGGGAAATTTGCATGGTGTATTTTTTCTTTTTTCATGGTCGCAGCGATTTTGCTTTTTAACCAATTATTCATGTAGTTAAAAAATGATAATAGGAGTTCCCATGGTGGCTCAGTGTTTAATGAACCTGACTAGTATCCATGAGGATTTGGGTTCGATCCCGGACCTCATTCAGCGGGTTAAGGATCCGGAGTTGCTATGGGCTGTGGTGTAGGTCGCAGATGCAGCTCAGATCTGGCGTTGCTGTGGCTGTGGTGTAGGCTGGCGGCTGCAGCTCTGATTCAACCCCTAGCCTGGGCACCTCCATATGCTGTGGGTGTGCCCCTAAAAAAAACAAAATAATAATAATAATAATGATGATAATGATAATAATAAGCACACTATGCCTATGAAGAAAACCCATTTGAAATTCCTCTGTAATGAAAGCCACCAAGTTAGGCTGCCCACGTTGAATGGAGTCATAAAGCACTTAGCCATGAGGACTGATCTCCCTAGCTATCATGCTTGCCAATTTCATATGCACTCAGCAGCTCTCAAACTGTTTTGTTTTGAAACAAATCGTATATTTAACTCACATTATTTTCTGTTGTGTTAACGGAAATGAAAGCAACATCCTTTGAGACGGGGCTTTGAAGGTCTGAATTTACATTTAAATTCTGCACCTTAGTGTATGCACAAACTTGTCTGGCCTCCAGTTTCTTGTCTTTCAGTTGGGGAAAACCATAAATATTATAGGGATCAAATGAATTCATATATATAAGATCCTTAGACTAGGGCCTGGCACGTGGTAAATGCTCACTAGATATCGACCATTATTACTTTGGCTGTTATTTTGGTCATTAAATACCAGGCACAGAACCTGGTATGAGAGTAAGCGCTCAGAAAATGATTAGTATAATTAATCCGGCTTTGCCCAGACTCCAAGCCCTAGAGCAGGCACTAACTCTTTCAGGAAGGCAAAGCAATTTTTCCTGTGGGGATGGGCATGGAGAAAATAGCCAGCAGCTCGTCAGGCCTTCTAAGTTCTTTGTGTCTCTGCCACGGCAGAGACAGGACAGAGAAGGTGGGATATGGAAAAGATTGTGTGTGACATGTCTCCTTGGCACCACAAAAAGAACCTTGAAACCAGGAGTTGGAAGACTGAGTTTTATGGCATGTATGGTCCTAAGCCACTTAAGCACCATGTCCTATTTCCTTAATTATGATTTTAAAAGAATTTTTTTTTAAAAAAGATCTTTAAAGTGAATCCAAGGAATTTGGAAAGCCTCTTCTAAGCTCCCTCGGAGTCTCCTTTGCTATTGAAAGAAGGCGTGAATGTCAGTTAAAAGTCAAGACTGAGAGGTGGGACTCGGACCGTCTGGGGACACCCCCGCTGTCCCAGTGCTGCTTCAAGCACTTGCTTGCATTTGTGGGAGCTTTGCACACAACCTGGACACATGGACAAAGCTTCTGGGATTCTGGAAGCCCACCCCTTGGCCCACAGCCATGAAGACTGCTTAGAACCTTAGTTTCTAACCCTCTACTTATATCTTTAGACCACTGCCAAGAAGGATGTCCTTTTGTATGGTAATAAGCTGTATCTTTTTATGTCGATTTTTATTTGTTTGACTGTGTTCTGGAAAATCACATTAAATAAAAAGAAATGTTTTAAAGATAAGTATACTCACCTCCCTACCTGTCCAATAGATCAATTGAGATGTGTACATCTAATTATAAACATTACCAATTCTCTGTTTGTTAGAGGAAGTTGACTGATAAGGTGAGACTTATTAGTCTCTTTTATGCACATATAAGTGATTTTCAATTATTAAAAAAATCAGTGCCTGTCATAACTCTTTAAAAAAAATAACACCTCAAACAAGTTTAATTCATTCTGGAGAAATCTGAATAGGTCATCCCTATGAAGCATTTTAGAAGCAAATTATCTACTGATGGCTGTTTTTTAAAAAAATGTCATATATGTGTGTTTTGTTTTGTTTTGATTGCAGATACACAAAAGCAAGAATCCACTCTAGGTGGAGGAACAACCAGGCATTGCTTCTATGGACTTCAGCCTGATTCACAATATAAAATCAGTGTTTACACAAAGCTTCAGGAGATGGAGGGACCCAGTGTGAGCATAATGGAAAAAACAAGTAAGTCAACCGTGTTGTTTCCTGATCCCTGTCTCCGTGAACGAACAATATTTTAGGCATCTTGTTTTGCTTGAAAAATCTTTTTCTATTTAGAAAAATATTAGCCTTTGCTATCTAGGAATATCTGTAATATAAGTTGTGCTTGTCTCATCGAGTCCCAGAATTCATTGGCTGTGGCCCACTGATGTCATCTTTATGGCTTTTTGCCATCCTCCCGATGTTGTCGCAAGGGACCAGAAGGCCATATGATGGCAAAGTGCTTGAAACAATGGCCTATATTGTGATCTATTTCCATTAGGAATGTTTGTGGTATGTGGAGTGTGAAATGAAGTGTAAGGACTGGGTCCCAACCTTAAAACAATGACATATTCCTACAGCCATGAGGTGGGAAGGGAGCCAAGATGTTCCAACTGGCTGACCCTAGACTTGCCTACTTAAGAGACTTCGGTGCTTTTTCCAAGCTGGCTGAAAAGCTGATGCACTGAAGGGAAAGGCAAAGGATAACATGAAAACAAAGCACTTTTTACATCTTCTAAAGAGCAAGGATGCTGTCAACTTCTTGATATGGATTTGAATCAAGGATTCCTGACCTAGAGGTCACAAACATTAAAATGACTTGAATTGTAGTGAATTCTGGGGGGCATTTGTGTGTCCCCGATCCAGTATCTTGAACTTAAACTTGAAATCCCTGAAGATTAATGTCTGAAAAGGTGGTAGCCCCTCTACCATGTTCTGATGTTTAGAAAGTTCTACTACCCATGTCTTTCAGTTGCCCTGCATCAATATATGACCTTCAGACAAAGAAGGTGAAATCATAGTTAACTGAATCATCTACTTTTTTTTCCTAACACAAAGATTTTACTTCATAACACTCACATAGTCAATAGTTTACATTACACATGTGCTTTTGAGGTGTAATTTACATTCCATAAAATTCATCCATTTTAAGTGTACAATTCAGTGTTTTTGTTTTTGTTTGTCTTTTGTCTTTTTAGGGCCATACCCACGGCATATGGAGGTTCCCAGGCTAGGGGTCTAATCGGAGCTGTAGCTGCCAGCCTGCACCACAGCCACAGCAATGCAGGATCTGAGGCGCATCTACGACCTACACCACGGCTCACGACAACGCCGGATGCTTAACCCACTGAACAAGGCCAGGGACTGAATCCTCAACCTCATGGTTCCTAGTCAGATTTGTTTCTGCTGCGCCATGACAGGAACTCCTACAATTCAGTGATTTTTTTTTTCAGTACATTTAAAGTGTTGTGCAACGATCACCGCAATCCCATGTTACAGCATTCGCATCAATCCAAAGAGATCTTTCATGCTCGTTCAACAGAGAGACCTCTTTCCCACAGTCTGCCCAGGCAGTTTACTTTCTTGTCTTCTACATTTGTCTTTTCTAGACATTCCATATCAATGGGAATATGTAAGATGTAGCTTTTTGCATCTGGCATATTTCACTTAGCATATTTTTGAGCTTTATCCATGTTGAAGAATATATCAGTGGTTAGTTTTTTATTGCTCATTAGAATTTGTTTTATGGATAGAGGATTATGTAATTTCAAAATTAGTACGAGCCTGGTAGTGCATAAGATTTAGAGTCTGGAGTTCCCTGGCCTAACAGTTTAAGGATCTGGTGTTGACACTGCTGTGGCAGGAGATCAATCCCTGGTGTGGGGAAAAAAAAAAAAAAAAAAGATTTCAAGTTCAACAGGTCTGATTGGAGTTCTGTTTAGTGCTGTGGGCTTGAGCAAGTCAGTATCTCTGAGCTACTTTTTGCTTATCAATATAATTAAATACCTAAAAAGTTACACTAAATTGTCAATAAGGGCTTATCTGAGAAACTAGAAAATTAATAAAATTAAATACCTACTCTCTTACCTCCTTTGGTGGCAGTAAAGATCCAATGAAAAGAGCCTGCTGAGGAACTTTTCAGCCTGTCTCCTATGGAACAAGTACTTTTGTTATCACCGTGACCATCTTGCCTGAAAGTCACAAACCGATGGCCATGGTGTTAGTTCTTACAATCAATGGTGTTTTCTCTGGGTCTTTTTTTTGGGGGGGGGTGAGTTTTAAAGTATTCTGGAAAATTCATGGAGTTCCCATTGTGGCTTAGTAGATTAAGAACCCAACCAGTAGCCAGGAGGATATGGGTTCTATCCCTGGCTTTGCTCAGTGGGCTAAGAATCTGGTGTTGCCACAAGCTATGGTGTAGGTTGCAGATGTGGCTCAGATCTGGCATTGCTATGGCTATGGCATAGGCTGACAATTCCAGCTCCAATTCGACCCCTAGCTTGGGAACTTCCATATGCCATGGGTGTGGCCCTGCAAAGCAAAAAAAAAAAAAAAAAAATCAAAACATCTGACGATACAGGGCACATATATTCTCATGGTGCTAGTCTACGGAAACGCAGTAACTGCTGTCTCTTTTAGACGTATATGTGCTCTCAAGTTTGTTATTCCTTAAATGTTTAGACTAAGTCCTGTCTCACATTCGTTACTCTCCTGACCTCTAAAAATATTTGAGTTTGGGGCCCCTGGTCTGCTTTGACTTCCCCTAACCTTAACCTCACAACTGTTAACTACCCATCAAGGGTGAGTTTGGAAAGCTCTGATGTAAATGTTTTCCTTCTGTTGGGAACATCTGTCATCCTAGAGTTTCTACACACTGGCTTTAGTTCAGCCTTCGGAAGCAATGCAGATCAAGACTGTTCCCTCTTCCATGTGACAGCTTCTCACATACTGGAAGATGGGGACCATCTGTATGCCACATAGAGAACATAAACACGTGTCACCCATGCATGGTGGTTCTTCTTATCCAAGAGATTCTCAGGCCAGATGTTCTGACCAAACATGTTGATCTGGCTGCCACAGCCGTTCACTCACTTTGTTCTTAATTTATTGACTGAACTGAGGATATGCCTCAGTTTTTTACATTAAAGAAAATGCAAAATCGGAGTTCCTGTTGTGGTTCAGCAGGTTAAGAACCAACTAGTATCCTTGAGGATACATGTTCAATCCCTGGCTTTGCTCAGTGGGTTAAGGATCCAACGTTGCCACAAGCTGCAGTGTAGATCACAATGTGGCTCAGACCCCGCATTGCCGTGGCTGTGGTGTAGGCCAGAAGCTGCAGCTCCAATTCGACCCCTAGCCTGGGAATGTCCATATGCTGCAGGTGGGGCCCTAAAAAGAAAAAAAGAAAAGATAAAAGAAAATGCATAATTATAAAGATGACCCACTATTTCCACAGACTTTAGGAAAAATAAATCTGGCTTTAGAAGCATGTTTAGAGTGCTTTCAAAAAAGTTTTGCAATCCTAGTTTTAATATTAAAATTTCTCAAAGTTTTTACTTTTGAAAAATTTGTTTCAAAAAATTACCTGTAAAAGATAAAAGTGAAAATGTTAACTAGTGATTTTTGTCTATTTTAAAAGTGTTAACACCTGTTAAATTTCTGTCTGTAGTGTAAATACATACGTGAACAAAAATATATTTGCTATAAGGCACATGTTGGAACAAAAATGTTATGTCATTTAAAATTTATAATAATGCAGCCATGGGTAGAAAGTGCATTGTCGTGTTCCCTCTTCCCTCATTTTTCCTTCCCAGAAATACTCATTTATATCAGCTTGGTCTCCTTCAAGAAATTATACCTGGTTTTCTTTTATATATATATATAATATAATGGAATTTATTTCACATGCTGATTAATCTCAAAATTTTTCCATATTAGTAATATACAGTTACCTCATTCCTTTAAATGTTGAATTACTTTACTCAAATAATGTTCTTTTATTGGCTCTTAGAATTGGAAGAGACCTTAAAATTCATCTCTTCCAATCTTCCTGCCAGTGAAAAACTTCCCTTTACCACATTCCCAGCAAACATTCTGTCTGAGCTCAAATCCTTCCAGCTATTTCGTGCCTACTGTCTCCTTCTGTGTGAATGGCTATGATTAGTTGAGGGTTTTCTCTCATATTAAACTGAGATAATAAAAAGACTTTTCTCAATTTTTCATACATCTTTAGCACCAAATAGAATGAAAAAAACATATGTGAAAAAATAACATTCAGATGTTTACCCAATGATGCCATCACTTCCTAGTGCCTTGCCACCCAAATTGGCGTGGAAGTCACTGCTCTAATGTAACTCTACCCATGACCCTTGACCCAACCACACCTCCACATATTATACAGACTTCTCAGCCCGTGTCATGTAGGTTGAACAGATCTGGACATCTGTAGCTTCTCACTGTCCTTCCATTTGGTTCTCAGAACTGAAAGTTTTCCAGACCCAGCCTGAACAGAATAGAGAGTGAATCAGATTCCTGAGGACCAGTCCCGGGGATGCAGGGTGAAAAGGGGGAAAGTCCTATTGAACATGGACTGATGGTCAGTCCTTAGGCAGGATGGAAATAAAGTTTAATATATGTGTGAAAGCAGCCAGGGACTAATCTGAAATAGGTTGGCAGCGTTCCTACCTTAAATCAGCGTTAGAAGCACCTTGCAGTTGATGCTTTAATTACATTGACTCCCGCTGGGTAAACGGAATTGTGGCAAAATGGCATTTCAAGCCTTCAGGCGGAGGTTGAAGGGGATGGTAGGAACTGATTTTTCGCAGGCGTGGTTGATTTACAGTAGGTACTAAGTTCACTAAATTCTCGCAGAGACAACTGTCAAAATCATTGATTCCCCTGAAGAATTGTGACTCCATGACCCCATTCTCTTTGCCACAGATGAGATGGCTAATGGATGTTATTTCTCCCTCCCCTTTATAGAATCACTTCCTACTCCACCACCTACCTTTCCTCCAACGATTCCACCAGCGAAAGAAGGTAAAAGAATAATATAATCATGATGTGAGTTCAGGTTTTGTATTTCTGTTGGTTTTGTTTGTCCACTTAAAAACCAAGGTATTAATAAAAGATATTTTTCTCCTTAATACACATGCTTGTTAAACCCTTGTGAGGTATAAACTTATAATGAGTGAGAAATAAGAGATAGAGATCTAATGTGTACTATAATGAATCTAGGTAACAATATTGTGCTATAATTATATAATGGGATAGAGGTGCTAAGTATCACTACATCATATTTAGTGAGTGATGCAGTGATATCTAACACCATATCTAGGGGCTAAATATTCAACCATGTTACAGTATATCAGTGCATCAAAGTAATATGCTATATGTTTAAAATCTATGCAGTGTTATATGTCAAATATATTCAGTGAAAATCTATCTCATAGATCCTGTATACTCAGCATAGATTTTCTGAGGATTTCTTCACATTCATTTCGTTAAAAATAGCAGAGTAGGACATGTTTACCAAGGAACCATAAGTTATGTGGTTTGTGAGTGAGAATGTAGTTTATAGTTCAGTGGATGAGAGTAACAGTTTTCCAGCTTACCTGTGAAAATACCTCTTCCAGTTTTTTTTTTCTACTTCATCGTAAGAGTTTCTCATCACCTCTCACCTGAGCCATTAAGGAATTTTCTAAAAAAAAACTTCCAAACACAGTAGCGATTTTTAATGTTTTTATTCTGTTAAGGAACATTTATTAACCCTCCTCTTCATCCCCAAAACTGTTATGCTTGGAATACAATAACAATCTATGGTTGCTGCTCTCTGCTTAATTTCAGGCTTGCAAGAGAAATAAATGCTTGCCTAGATAATTACCAGCAAAGGATGTGAGTTAGAAAATGGGACTTATGCTATGGTAGCCCCAAAATGAGAATAATTAATGCTGCTGCAGGTTAATTACCTGTAAAGAAGGAGGAGAAATTTGATTTACATTTTGAAGAATGAATTTCACAGATAAATAATGGAGAGATGAACACCCAAGGTCATGGCGTGATCTAAGTGCATAATGAGTTTGGGGAACCACAAGTGAAAAGGTGCAAGTTGAGTTATGAAGTGGTTTGTGTGCCTGAAGAAGGAGGCTTTATCCTATAGGACATGGTGAACCATGAAGAGTTTTATGAAGGGAGGGTAACCTGCAGAAATCCATGTTTGAGAAAGATAACCTTGATGAAATGGGGAGGAGGGATTGGGGCAAGAAAGGATAAAGGTAGAGCACATAGTTGGAAGGTGGTTTGGGAAGACTTCCATGCATTTTAATGTACCAGTTATATTGGAGTTTCCATCGTGGCTCAGAGGAAACGAATCTGACTAGCATCCATGAGGATGCGGGTTCGATCCCTGGCCTTGCTCAGTGGGTTAAGGATCTGACATTGCCGTGAGCTAGTGTGTAGGTCACAGACATGGCTCAGATCCCACGTTGCTGGTAGCTGTGGTGTAGGCCAGCAGGTACCAGTTATATATCAGATATAATGAAAAATAAGTTATTCCCACCTTACAGCAGGGTTTGGTCCATACCAAAAGATCCTTGATATTTTGGGGATCATTTGGCCCCGTCTAAAATGTCCATAAGACATCTAGTCCTTGTCAAAAGAGTCTTGATATTTGGTCCAGCCTAAAATCAAATATGCTCATAGACATTTGGATAGGACCAAATTTCAAGAATTTTTTGGTATGAACCAAATGTCTCATGGACATTGTGGCCAGGACCAGATATCCTAGAACGGACAGAAGCTTAGTCAGAAGGATCAGATGCTGGAGAGGGTAGGGGTCAAGGAAACAAAGAGGTAATGAGAAGTTCATGACGATTTTCACTATTGGAACTAAAACAGAATCCTACTTGATGAGTTTACTAGACATTTCTGACACCAACTTTATAGAACTCACTGAGGTCAGAGTATTTTTATTTATAGTGGAGCATGAGTATCATTCAGTCTGCATTCATGAATGGTCATGGGAGACGTGCCATGTGGACGAGTCTATGAGAGTGAGGATTGACATTGTGGAAGCATTGGTCCTGTCGTTTTCATCACAATGGTTTTAGGCAGTGGGGCTTTTCAACTTGAATGCCTTATTCATTTTAGGTTTTATTTGTCCTGAGTGTATTTAATGAAAAAGCCTACAAATTTTTATTATTAAAGTGATACTGAATATTTAGCAAACATGAAGAAATAGGAAAGAGTACAGAGAAGAAAATTAAAAACACAATTTCATATGCCAGAAGTAATTCCTTCATGCATTTTGATTTCTTTTCTTTTTTTTTTCTTTGTTGTATTAAGTGAATTTTTCATTTGGGGTAGAGTTCCAAGTAGATTTTCCTCTCATTTTGAAGATAAAACCTAGCCTAGATTTTAACTGTCCTTGGAAACAGCAAAGTTTTATATATATAAGCTCGTAATGACGGATCTTGTGATCTCTGCAAAATGTTATAAGTCATGGGACTCTTGAGGACAACCTCACAGCTTCCTTATTGTCCCTGGAGTACCAACTCACTTGGAGATGGTTTATTTTACATTGTAAATAGCTTTAAGGGAAGAAAGTTGCACTTAATAAACTAAAAATCAAGTCAGTTTTTTTCCTAAAGAAAGAAGAAAGGTACATTACCACACAGACTATTTGTGTGCAAATGACCTACAAAAAAATTCAGATTATTAAGGACTTAATTGTTTGTTTCGTCGTAAAACAGAGTCCGCTACTGTGATCTACACTAAAAAGGGGGAAGTGGGGCATAGATAACCGGAAATGGCACGTGATACAGGACTGTTAAAAAATGCTTTCAGTGGAATAGGTTTTTGTTAATGTGGGTTTTTTTTGCTTGTTAGTGTGGATTTAGTATTACCTACTGATAACAGAGTGTTCCTGAGCTAGCATTAGTGTTTGCTTTTTGACACGTATGTATCAGTGGGTGGCAGACAGTCATAGAATTTGTGAGCAAGGCTGGAAATAAGAGTAGCTCATGGCCTCAGTCCAAATGCACTTCAAGTTTCAGCTTAATCTGCTTTCAACTGTGTGGCATGCCTTCCCCCTGGAAGCGGAGTCTCTCACGTTATTAACTCAAGAAGCAGAGGGCAGGGTCCACAGAGCAGTAGTTTAGATTACCTTCTCATCAGTAGGCACTGGAGTGTTTGCTGACGCTGCTGTCTCTAAATCACTTTAGTTCCACATTTTCCCCTTCCCTCATTTCTATTCTTTGGGGCTGAGATAGTGGATATTTTTCTCTTTAATTCCACATGTTTGATAGAAGCTTCTTAGTCATGACTAGGAAACTGGCGTATGGGAGAGAAATGATGGTCAGAAAGTATCATGAACAGGAATTTGGAATATGATTTATACTTTTCCTTTAGGAAAGAGCTCTAGAGGGAAACTATTTTCTGCTTTGGTCATTTAATAACTACTCTGTTTTTCCCTTTTTTTCTGACTCAAAATTCTCCTTTGGTCTCCAGTATGTAAAGCTGCCAAAGCAGATCTGGTGTTTATGGTGGATGGATCCTGGAGTATTGGAGATGAAAATTTCAATAAGATAACTAACTTCCTCTATAGCACTGTTGGAGCTTTGGACAAGATCGGTGCAGATGGAACTCAAGTAAGGAGAACAGATCAATCATTAATTCATTCTGTGTATTAAAAAATTATTCCAAGCTATTATGATGGCTAGTTGTCAGGGATTATGGGTAGAGAACTATACTGATTGGATCCAAACCTAAATGAGAGAATAGACAAACTTGGGTTTGGAAGCAGTTACTGGTATCTGATAGAGCTAGAGAAGTTGTTAATTCCCGCCCCCCCTTTTGTCTTGCTAATCCTTAAAAGTTATTGAGTTCAGCAAACTAAGAAAGGTTAGAATGGCCATTTCAGCAGATGTTTCTTCTATATGCTTGGATAGAGTATCTCTTTTAAGGACCATCCCGTATTCTCCTTGCCCTCAAGGACATTAAAATCTTGAAAGAGTTCATGGTCACAGATTACAATAGAACAAGTGGAACAAAACCCACAAATTTATTCATTCAACAAACATTTGCTGAGGACGTAATTTGGTTAGGTACAGAACTGACATAATGGGCATGATAGACAATGGCCCTAATTTCACGGTGTTCATATTCTTAAAGGTAGGGAGAGGAGGAGGGTGAAAAGTAGATATAAATTGACAAATAAATTTATAAAATAGGGATGTGAGCTTTTGAACTGAGGTTTAAATTTACTGGAGGTTATTTTAAATAGCATGGTCAACAAAGGCTTCTTTGAAGAGGTAGCTTCTCAACTGACGTGTGAGAGTAGAATTTCTGGACAGGGAAAATAGGAAGTACAAAGCGCCTAAGATGAGAATGAGTTCTGAGGCTTCAGGTGCTAAAACTTCTGGCTGGAATATAGTGGATAAGCATGTGAGGCAAGGGAGATGGGGGAAGAGATAAGGTAGAAGATGAAGGTAAAGCCAGATCATCTTGACTTTTATTCAAGACTCAAGTCTCAGATCATCTTGAGCCATTGAAGGAATTGGGTATCATCCTAGATGCAATGGGAAGCCACTGAGAAGTTTTAAGGAGAGAAGATCTGATCTGCTTTTTAAAAAGATCATTCTGATTGTTTTGTGGAGTGTGAACCCTAGCAGAGGTGAGAGTGGATGGAGAGAGACCTGTTAAGATGCTGCTCTCATGGTCCAGTGCCAAGATGATAGACGCCTGAAATGAACAGATTGGGAATATATTTTATAAGAATGTCTGAGAAAATTTGGGTGTCAGGTGAATTATAAGAGAGGAACATGCTCAGGCATTTCAGGGAGGAGAAATTTGTTTTGAATAGAGAAATCAGAGAAAGAATCCTAGGGATAATGACATTTTCCAATAGACTTTGACAAACTAACTGGTAGCAGTTGAAGGCTCACAAAACCCAAGAAAGCACTATGAAGACTGTGTTTCCTCCCTTCATCATCCTTCTGAAAAACAAATGAAGCCAATAAATTTGAAATGTCCCCAAAGTTGCACAGGAATAGAAGCAAATTATAGGAAGTGAAATCAGGATGATTTATATTGTAATGATTAAGAACACAGATCTTGAAGCAGAATTACCTGGCCTCAACTGTTGGTTCTGCCAGTGACTGTTCTACTAATCTTACTTGTTCCTTGACTTTGTGTGCCTCAGTTTCCTGATCTGTAAAGTGGTAGAATAGTCGTCATTACTTCACAGGTTTTCTTCATAAAGAAATCCCTGTAAAGAATCCAACTTTGATTCTGTGAACTTTGTCAAGGTAGAAGGCCTAGGCTGCCATTTTTCCATCTGTCAAATGAGATGGCACAAAGCCATCATGCTTTAGGGAGAGACTTTTAAAATAAACAACTTGCTGAAAAGTACGTAGAGAAAAAATGCTAGTGAATGTGTTGTCAGATTTGGTAGGTAACTTGTCTGAAATTTTAAACCAAGGAAATTGTGGGCAGCGTTAAGAAAGAAGTTAAAACTATGGTTGTATGGAGCTTCCCATTGTGGCACAGCAGAAACAAATCCGACTAGGAACCATGAGGTTTCAGGTTCGATCCCTGGCCTCACTCAGTGGGTTAAGGATCCAGTGTTGTCCTGAGCTGTGGTGTAGGTCGCAGACACAGCTCGGATCCTGTGTTGCTGTGGCTGTGGTGCAGGCCGGCAGCTGTAGCTCTGATCGGACCCCTAACCTGGGAACCTCCATATGCTGCAGGAGCAGCCCTAAAAAAGCAAACAAAAACAAAACCAAAAACAACTATGGTTGTAATCATGCTGTAGTGTATACTGTCTGGCCTAGGAGACGTCTACATATATGTAAAAACAAACACATCTTCTCTTTCCAGGTTGCAATGGTTCAGTTCACTGATGACCCCAGGACAGAATTTAAACTGAACACTTACAAAACCAAAGAGACTCTTCTTGATGCAATTAAACATATCTCATACAAAGGAGGAAATACAAAAACAGGTGAGACCAAAAAAGACCCAGCTAAGACCCAAAGTAATTAATTATTACTAATTATCGAAATGACTTCTTTTTGAAGTATAGTAATACAGATTTTAAAAAAAAAGAAAAAGATTTTTCATTGATATAAGAACTTTGTTCCTGCCCTCTCATCTCTAGCAATGCAAAAATGGAAGGGAATGAAACTGAACTGTTGCCTTCCTTTGTTTCAGGAAAAGCAATTAAGCATGTCCGAGATAACTTGTTCACTGCAGAGTCAGGGATCAGAAGAGGCATCCCAAAGGTCATTGTGGTTATAACTGATGGCAGATCACAAGATGATGTGAACAAAATCTCCAAGGAGATGCAATTAGATGGTATGTTTTACATAGATAAGCGAAACAATAAGCATTGTTGTTGTCTAAATATAGATAGTAGCTACCAGTAGTACTCTTTGCATGGTTGTTTTCTAAATACCAAATACATTAGCATGACTTCAATACTTCAAAATCTTTCTTTTCTTTTTGGCCACATCTGCGGCATGCAGAAGTTCCCGGGTAGGGGGATGGAACCCACACCATAGCAGAGACCTGAGTAGCTGCAGTGACAATGCCACTGAAGCAGGATCCTTAACCTACTGAGCCACCAGGGAACTCTTCTAAATCAATCTTTCTTTCTTTCTTTCTTTCTTTCTTTCTTTCTTTCTTTCTTTCTTTCTTTCTTTCTTTCTTTCTTTCTTCTTCCTTCCTTCCTTCCTTCCTTCCTTCCTTCCTTCCTTCCTTCCTTCCTTCCTTCCTTCATTTTAAAATTTTATTGGAGTATAGTTAATTTTCAATGTAATATTAGCATCATGTTTACAGCAAGGCAGATCAGTTACAAATACACATACATCCATTCTCCCGCCACCCCCATAGGTTGTTACAGAACATTGAGTAAACTTCCCTGCACTATACAGAAGGTCCTTGTTAGTTACTCTATTTTATATACAGTGGTGTGTTCATGTTAATTCCATCCTCCCAATTTATACCCTCCCCAACATGATTTCCCCTTTGGAAATCCTAAATTTAATTTTGAAACCTCTGAGTTTGTTTCTGTTTTATAAATAAATAAGTTCTTTTTTTATAATTTGTATTAGATTCCATATATAACTGATATCATGTGATATTCACCTTTCTCTGTCTGGCTTACTTCACTTAATATGGATCTTTCTTAATATTAACTGGATGATGTGATTTTAAAAATACTTTCCAGGTTACAAATCTATTATTTTGCTGTATTTTCCCTAATGCTTTTGTTATATACAGGATGCCCTCTATAAGAAACTCCATCAGTTAAGTGCAATACTATGAAAAGGACCGGGTTAAGGGAGGGGAGGGGACCTGATCACAGCAACTCTTCAGCTTCAGCCTTCTCACCTATCAAATGGAGAATGCAAAATGTGAAGTTTGGAGTTCCTGTCGTGGCTCAGGGGTTTATGAATCTGACTAGCAACCCTGAGGACACAGGTTTGATCCCTGGCCTCGATCAGTGGGTTAAGGATCTGGTGTTGCCGTGAGCTGTGGTATAGGTCGCAGACATGGCTCTGATCCTGAGTTGCTATGTCTGTGGCATAGGCCACCAGCTGTATCTCCAATTGGATCCCTAGCCTGGGAACCTCCGTATATAGTGCAGCCCTCAAAAGCAAAAAAAAAAAAAAGGTGAAGTTTACATTGTATAAGATCTGTGTGGCAAAGACTCGTTTAATATTTATTTACAGAGCATTGAACTATGTCCTATCTCAAGCTTCTAAGCCTATTAATGTCTCAGCTTCTACTTCTGAAAAAAGAAATGAGCTAAAGTTTCTCTGTTTCAACTCCGCTTTATCCTATAAATACTAAAATAATTCTTTAAAAAATGCAAACATAAAAATAGGACTCAAATGGTAACTATTTTGTCTCAAGCACTGGCTCTCTTGAGCGTCCTTAAAATGGAACATTTCTTTAGGGGATAACTACCCAATGGTGAATTATGTGCATGCAGAATTCTGAAGAACTGTGAAAGAATGAATTATCCACCCCCACTGGCCCTCCTAAATAAACATATTTTAAACATTTGGACGTGTCTTATGTTGCATCATTTGTTTTTGGTGCAATTTGAAGTCATCCGAAATCTGTTCCCCTTCCACCACAGGCTACAGCATTTTTGCAGTCGGCGTGGCCGATGCTGATTACTCGGAGCTCGTTAGCATTGGCAGTAAGCCCAGTGCCCGGCATGTCTTCTTTGTGGATGACTTCGACGCCTTTAAGAAAATTGAAGATGAGTTGATTACTTTTGTCTGCGAAACTGCGTCAGCAAGTTAGTGCTTTGGAATTTGCCCTTACATTGCTTAAAGGCTGAGATATTTATACTGGTTAAGTGATGAGCCCCCATCCTGATCTGCACAAAGAATTTGACGTGGAGAGCTGTTTGTCAGGCAGATATTGAGTTGGGTGGTTTTGAGCATGTGGAGATTAACCTCACCTTTTCACGGTTTAGGGTTTTAGGCTGGTAAAGACTTTCCCTCAAACGATGAGAGTCTGTGTTTATGTATTTTTTAAAAAGGGTAGTTGATTCACAATGTTTCTTCAATTTCTGTCGTACAGCAAAGGGACCCACTCATACCACAGTTCCCTGTGCTCTGCAGTAGGACCCCATTGCCCATCCATTGCAGATGGAACAGTTTGCTGTGTTTAAAAGCAACTCTCTTAGCTGTAGCAGACCGTTTGCCAAAATGTATTAAGGCTGCTCATTAGGGTAACACTACAGCAGTGGGACTTCTTCTAACACATGCACTCAAGTGAACACCATAGATTTTAGTGGACCCAGCAGAGGAGAAAGAGCTGTGACCCTTTGGGTTTTGAGAGGAGAAGGGACAGTGTTTCAATCTTCAGGAATTCACAGAAAGCCATAGCCACATCTGGTTTGAATTTCCTCCACAACTGACTTCCGTAAAGATTATGTCAGCTTCCTGTCCTCAGAACAAGGAAAGAATATGTTTGGAAAATATCTGAATTAGGGTTTTATCTTGTTTGTTTTGTCTTCCAGCCTGCCCACTGGTGCATAAGGATGGCATTGATCTTGCAGGTATGCAGTATCACAAATTTTCCAAATACAAATATATTAAATAACTCCCATTTGGGGTCCAGATTTTTTTAATCCTTAATAAACTAACTTTGATATTTAAAATCCTACAGTGCCTGTTTATAATTCTTTCTCTCTCTCTTTAGGGTTTAAGATGATGGAATTGTTTGGTTTGGTTGAAAAGGATTTTTCATCAGTGGAAGGGGTTTCGATGGAGCCTGGCACCTTCAATGTGTACCCTTGTTACCACCTTCATAAAGATGCCCTGGTTTCCCAGCCCACCAAGTATGTTTTCATTGCAAGATACTAAAGCCAATTATTGTTTATGACATCTTAGTGTGAAAATGGTGTCAACTTGAAATATGCTGTGATAATTCCCAGCAGGTTTTCCATGATGAATAGAGCAGATGATGTTTAGATTTATTTAAAAACATTAGACTCACACAAAATGCTAGTTGAACGTTAATATCTGTTGATTTGAGAAAAATATAAAGACAGGTTAATATTTACATAGCACTACCATATACCAGGCAGTTGTTAAATGTATAGTAACTCACTCAACCCTCCCAACAGCTCTGTGAAGTAGAGTCCTTCATTATCTTAATTTTACACATAATGAAATTAAAGCACAAAGAGGCTTAATGCCTTGAGTGACGTCACCTAATTTATTAAGGACCATGCTGGGATTTGCACCTGGCCATCAGGCCCAGAGCCCACTTCCCGAAACCATTTTATGCTAGGGCCATGAATTCAGGTGGTTTTTATCTTTGAGAAAATCATGAGAGCAACCCCCTATAGTTTATGTAAAAATGGCATTATCAAGTCATTCCACAGACTGTGAAGCACCTTGGGATTCCTGGGGCCATTTTCAGCAGTTCTGCAAACTCCAGAGGTCCTTGAGATGGCAGGTTAGAAGTTCTGGTTTAAGGAAGTCATCTCTCAGATGTCATCTGCTACTTTACCTGCCAAGTCAACATTTCTCAAAATACCTTCAGCATTTTAATGTGAAAGGTTTTCCATGCCCACATTTTGATGTAGTGTGCACATACGCATGAAAAAGTAGGGGGCATCATATTCGAGTATTAAATTCATCTATGCAATTTATAAACAAGTTGCTTTTCCACCTTCTTCCAAAATACTGTTTGTTGAATTCAAGCCTATTACGGTACTGTATGTGGTTTTAGGTAAACCTCACACTTGACGTTACCTTTCTTTTTTTTTTTTTTCTTTCCATGCTGCCTAGTGATGAATATTAAAAGGGATATTTGAAAATCATTCCTGGAGGCCTAGCCAAAAATGAGAATTGCCAAAGGGAAAACCTCCTACTCTTCCACTGAAATTGTTCATCCAGTCAGCAGGGCCCTTGCCTCCGCCTCGGTTCCCAGCCCTTATCTCACTCAGCCTGTTACCAGTTTTGATACAGTTGATCACGTCCTCCTGCTGGATTTACTCTCCTGGCTGGGCTTCTAGGGACACACACTGTCTTAAGTTTCTGTCTACATGACCAGCTCTTCCGTTTCAGTGCTGGCTCCTCTTTTCTCCTCCATCTTTTTTTTTTTTTTTTTGTCTTTTTAGGGCTGCACCTGTGACATATGGAGATTCCCAGGCTAGGGGTCTAATCGGAGCTGTGGCTGCCGGCCTACACCAGAGCCACAGCAACGTGGGATCCAAGCCAAGTCTGCAGCCCACACCACAACTCATGGCAACGCTGGATCCTTAACCCACTGAGCCAGGCCAGGGGTTGAACCCCAAACCCCCTGGTTCCTAGTCAGATTCATTTCCACTGCGCCACAATGGCAACTCTCTCCTCCACCTTTTTATGTTGGAGGGATCAGGACGTGCCTAAGACGTCCTTCTTTTCTCTGTCTAGCCCTACTGCCTAGTGATCTTTTCAGTATCGTAGTATTGAATCCCGTCTGTATGCCAAGGACTCCTAAATTTGTAGTTGCAGTCCAGATCAATTTCCCCAAATTGAGACCTACATAGTCAATTGCTTACTAAACACCTCTACTTGGATGTCTCCCGGGCATCTCATAGTTCATAGGTTCGATACCGCATCCCTCCACAACCGGCTTCACTTACAACCTTTTTCATCTCAGTGACAACTACGTCTAAGGAGTTTCTCAGGCAAAAAAAAAAGCTCATCTCCTCTCTTTCTGTCATCCCCACATCCATCTAGCAAGGAATCCCGTTGTCTTCACCTTCTCACCACCTCCACTGTCATCACCCTGATATGAATCACCGTCATCTCTTCCCTATATGATTGCAGCGGCCTCCTAACTGGTCTTCCTGCTGCTACCCTTGCCTTTTTTTTTTTTTTTTTGGTCTTTTTAGGGCCTCACCTGCATCATATGGAATTTCCCAGGGAAGTGTCAAATCCAAGCTACAGTTGCCTACCCTAGAGCCACAGGAATGTGGGATCCGAGCCGCACCTGCTACCTACACCACAGCTCACGGCAACGCCAGATCCTTAACCCACTGAATGAGGCCAGGGATTGAACCTGTGTCCTCATGGATACTAGTCAGGTTCGTTAAGCACTGAGCCACGACGGGAACTCCATACCCTTGCCTTTTTAGAGTCAGTGCTCCAAGTTGTAGTCAGAATGATTTTTAATTAAATAATTTCGCCACACCCATGGCATGTGGAAGGCCCCCAGGTCAGGGATTGAACCTGCACCACAGCAGCGACCCAAACCACTGCAGTAACAACACCAGATCCTTAACCTGTTGCCCCACAAGGGACTCCCCAGGATGACTTTTTAAAAATGTGACTCCAGGGAGTTCCCATCGTGGCTCAGTGGTTAACGAATCAGACTAGGAACCATGAGGTTGTGGGTTCGATCTCTGGCCTGGCTCAGTGAGTTAAGGATCCAGCACTGCCGTGAGCTAGTGGTGTAGGTTGAAGCCTCGGCTCAGATCCCGCATTGCTGTGGCTCTGGCATAAGCCGGCAGCAACAGCTCTGATTAGACCCCTGGCCTGGGAACTTCCTCAGCACAAAAGGAATTCAGCAAGAGACAAACTGATAGGCAAGAAATAGATTTATTAAGATAGGACATTTGTGAGGGATACAGGTGGGCAGGCAAGGAGGCTCTGCTCTGGGGAATAGATGGGCTGTGTCTGTAACTGAGGAAAGTGGGGAGTCAGAAAGTCCCCCTTCTTCCTCATTCTTTAAATAGACATCAGGCTTACATCATTAGCTCCTCTCTTGTGTCAGGTAAGAGCGATCGACCCTATGAGGTCAAAGCAGGACCGTCCTGGTGCTTAGTCACATCAGCAGAAAGATGATAGCAGATGCTAAAACATGTTGAATCATCTCAGGTTTCCATATAATGAGGGGCTCCTCCTTTGGAAGGTCATCCTTCCCTTAAATTCCTGTCCTTGGTCCTAAGGATCAGGATCTTGCTGAACTTGAAAGTTGGGCCTCATTGTATCTTCCATATAATGACCTGAGGCATATTTTGTGCTAATGGTTTTATAGTTCAGCAAGCCTGCTTCGTTCCATGATGTTCCGATGGCTTTCTCCAGCGATTATTAACTTCGAGTGGTCTCCCAAAGTTCCCTAGGTTTCTCTCTCTCTCTATGGTCCCCTACCAGGACTTCCACAACTACCTGTGTAACTATCCTACCCTGTCACGACTACGTACACAAGGGGTAGGAAGTGACCATGGCTTAAGTTTTATAAAAGAACTGCAGATAGAAACCATTTATGATACTAAAACGTGAAACTGCTTACATGTTTAATAAGAAGTGATCCGTCAGATAGATTATGGAATAGCCCGACAAGAAAAGGTTGGGAAGATATTAAACATACTGCTTTTAATAGTATTTAAAGAAATATGGAATGTGAGGTAAACAGTGCAAAGAAAAAGGCAAAATTATGTAAATTGGACAAATAACTTATATTTGTAGCCGAAAATGTGGCCTCTATACACTGGCACCAATTAAATCTCAGACACAGAGTTTTGCGAAAGAGAAAGAACAGCTTTATTGCCCTGCCAGGCAAAGGAGGACACAGCAGGCTAGTGCCTCAAAATTATGTCCTGACTTGAGAGGGGACAGCAAGGGGTTTTATAGGTTTGGCTCAGAAGACAGAATTATTGATTAAAGTATCTGTATTATTCTTCATCCGTAGATCATTTCGGAGTCGTCCAGGCTGGCGTCAGGGGGTCTGGTCATGGTTTCTGGTTGTCCCCGAGGTTATCATTCCTTGCCCTTCTCTCTGGAATGAAGATTGCTTACAGGGAAGGGGCGTTAAGGAGGGTTTCAATTACAAAAGAAAACACGAGGTGCGATGTAACTTTAACTGGAAAGTCACCATTAGTAAAAGAAAGCAGCCACGCAAGGAAGAGATTATTTGGGAAAAGCCAGACACTTAGTGTGCAACATAACCTAACCAGAAAGTAAACATTAGTAATAAGTTAGTGGGTCAAGGCGGGACATAACATAATGGAGATTGTTTTAATTAGTTTTTAGCTGTAACAATATTTCCTAATCATCAACTCTTGAGTCAGATTTTTGAGACTGAAGGGAGGCCTGGGAGGCTAAAGGAAAGGCTTTTTACTTTAAAACACAAAGATTTAGGGTCTGGTACATGGTTTCACATCCTTTAAAGACTGGAGGGAAGGATGAGTTCCCGTCGTGGCTTAGCGGTTAACAAACCCAGCTAGTATCCACGAGAATGTGGGTTCCATTCTGGCCTCGCTCAGTGGGTTAAGGATCCGGTGTTGCCATGAGCTGTGGTGTAGGTTGCAGAAGAGGCTCAGATCTGGCATTGCTGTGGCTGTGGCGTAGACCAGCGGCTGCAGCTCCGATTGGACCCCTGAAAAGACAAAAAAAAAAAAAAAAAAAACGGAGAGAAATGCACCAAAACAGTGATCACTTTTGAATGGGATTAATGGTGATCTGTTATTTTCTTCTTTTTCACATCTTGGGTAATGAAAGTGTGTTTGGTTTTATAATCATATAACTAACTTCTGGAAGAGGGATACAATAAAATATACCTTTTTCTTTCCATTTTCAGATATTTACATCCAGAAGGATTGCCCTCTGACTACACAATCAGTTTTCTTTTCCGCGTTCTTCCTGATACTCCAGAGGAGCCCTTTGCTCTTTGGGAGATTTTAAATAAAAATTCGGACCCATTGGTTGGAGTCATTTTAGATAGTAAGTATATGTATTTGTAAAACACTTGCACACACATGTATGAGTAATGTATGTGACGTGCCATCTTGCCTGTTTAGTGTGTATGGTGGAGTAACTCACTTATTTTAAGCCACTCACGAAGACTAACATTGAACTATGTAGTAGCTGATTCATTTGTTTATCTCTTTTCTTTCAACAAATATTCCTGGAGTTCTTACTATGTGCTGGCACCAGGCTCGGGATTTGGTAGTGAGCCCGATGGAGAGAGAAAATTCCTGAAATGGGGAAACCTGTGGGAAATGAGCAGGGTTAATGGGGGTGGGATCAGTGGGAGGGATGGGATCAGAAGTCACTTCTTGTGCTTGGATATAGTAAGTGTAAGATACCTCTTTTGGGTTCCTGGGCCTGATTCCAACATATATGTTGGAGGTAGAGGGTGGAGGACAAGCTGCCCTTACAACACCAAGTAATTCTTGGACACCAGCAGGGTGTCTAAGAATTCAACTCAAATCTGACACTGTTTGCCCAGAGGTAGTGTCAGATTCTACAGGTTGAGTGTTCATTTCTACAAGACTGCCCCCCTCCTTCTCCTTTTCAGCCATCAGTGGCAAGCTCAGCCTGTTACCGCGGCTACAAGCTAGAGGTTCTAACAACCCCGATGACTCAGGATATAACCTGGACTTTTTTTTTTTTTTTCCTTTGGATGCCCTGAGGGATATGGAGTTCCCAGGTCAGGGCCAGGGATCAGATCTGAGCAGCAGTTGCAACCTATGCCCCAGCTGTGGCAGTGCCAGATCCTTTAACTCCATGTGCTGTGCTAGGGATTAAACCTGTGTCGATGTGCTGCAGAGACATTATCAATTCCGTTGTGCCATATGGGAACT
Source organism: Phacochoerus africanus (assembly GCF_016906955.1). Classification (NCBI taxonomy): domain Eukaryota; kingdom Metazoa; phylum Chordata; class Mammalia; order Artiodactyla; family Suidae; genus Phacochoerus; species Phacochoerus africanus. The sequence goes on along the minus strand of NC_062549.1, from coordinate 18,731,808 downwards.
CATTACCTGGATGTCTGACCAACGTCAGAGATTGCCACAGATTTCCTCTTCTGGTTCACCAAATTTGCTGGAGTGGCTCACAGACCTCAGAGAAGCATTTTGCTTTCTAGATTGCCAGGTTATTATAAAAGGATACAACTCAGGGACAGCCAGAAGGAAGAGAGGCCTAGAGCAGGCATGGGGTAGTGACTCAGGGCTTCCATACCCTCTGCAGGTGCACCACTGTCCCAGCACCTACATATAGTCACTGGCCCCAGGAGCCCTCTGAACCCTGTCCTTTTGGATTTTTATGAAGGCTTCATGGCATAGGAATGACTGACCAAGTCACTGGCCGTATTGGCAATGGAACTCTATCTCCAATTCCTCTCTCCTCCCTAGCCTTGGAGAAGGGACCCTGAAAGTTCTAACCCTCTCATCACATGATTGGTTCTCTAGGCAACCAGCCTTCTTCCTTAGGCTACCCACAGGGCTTTACAAAAGCCACCTTATTAACATAACAAAGGCACATTTATGGCTCTTACCACAGGAAATTCCAAGGGTTTTAGGAGCTGTGAGCCAGGACCCATAACAAAGACCAAGTATGTATGAGAAATGTTTTGGTCATTTGAATAACAAATATGTATTTCTTAGAAATCACAATATTGCAATGCCTCTTTCATATCCCTCCGAAATATCAAGTGGCAGCAGAATATTTGGAAAGAATTCTAGGATGGAAGTATAAATTTAAATGTTGTTTGTATGTGATTCATAAGCCCTGATATTGGATGAGAGCATCTAGACAGTGAGTCTGGAAAGAAGAGAGACATGTTCTGAAGAATGAGACCTTCTGTTGTCTGGAGGTTGGAAAGTTGAGGAGGAAACAATAAAGAAAGTGTCTTAACCTTTGCTCTTGAATGTCACAAATGATAATCACTTAAGAGAAGCAAGGTTTTGGTTAACATTCCTGAGTTTTCTGAATATATTTTTAGTTTAGGATTCCTGTCAAGCTGGGAACCCAAAGTTGGTGGCTATTGTTAGATACTAATGCAAACATTTGGATAAGGAAAGTATTTTAAGCTTATTTCCAACTAGTGTTTGTTAAAGGACTTTTCAGTACGTGGAAATGAATCAATAGCTAAATGATGTGAAAGTCTTTTGCACTGGTATTGAAACTAAGAGAAATCTTTAGATGTAAATCTTTCTCTTTAAATCTAAGAGAAAGCTTTAGATTAATAAGGTGTAAATTGCTAACTCTATATATACATCCAGGACCTGAAAACAAAGAAATCTCTTGAAATGATTACTACTTCCTCGCTGCTTTTGAAAGCAGGATGAAAAATTAAATTGTAACCTAGGAATGAATTAGTGCAAAAATATTCCTTTTTTTTTGGCGATTAAATATTCCTGGTAACATAAATTCTCAAAAGTACGTTTATTTGTTTGTTCATAATAAAAGACATGTTGAAGTATCGCTAATTTGGGGTGATGTAAATTACATGTCCTGGGAAAATTGGTTGCTCCAGTGGTTAATAAGGCAAAGGGTCTGTTTTTTATTTCTTAAGATTAACTTCATTTCTTAATTCACTTCATTCTTCCTTTTCGTCTGCCTCTGCTTCCAACTTCAGATGACCATCCCCCAAAAGGGGGCAGGAATGAGAGTCTAGGCAAGGGAGGAAGTACAGAGGAGGAGTATATGTAGGGGTCCTTGCCTCAGCATCATCTCTACAGGGCTGGGTCAGTTAATCTGGCCAATTGAAAGCCTGGGGTGACCCGAGGGCTATAGCTCACGTCCTTACCTACTCATCACTTTGTCCTAAAAAGAGCCTCACAACAAAGTTACATCATTTTCAGTCTTGCGTTGACGCTTAGAAAAATTACCCATTTTCATACTTTGTAAAACGTTTTTATTTTCCTTTGTTTGATTAGATGGTGGGAAAACCCTAACATATTTCAACTATGACTACAGTGGGGATTTTCAAACTGTTACTTTTGAAGGACCTGAAATTAGGAAAATTTTCTATGGAAGCTTTCATAAGGTAAGGCCTTGTATACATATATTCTTTATTCTATTCTATTTGCTGTTGGAAAAGCAACAGAGAGATGTAAAACCAAAACCAAAACCAAAACAGTCCGTGGAGCTTTGGATGTCATATTTCCACTGGAATAAGAATTACCTGCAGGCTTGATGACAATGTCCAGAGATTCTGATTTGATAGTTCTGGGGCAGGACCCTAAAATGTACATTTTATCAAGGATCCCTGGAGACATTAGTAGTGTCAGGAGGGAGACATTTTCCTCTGTCCGTCAAGGGCCTTGTGGCTGGTCTAATAATGAAATTGATATGAGACCGATTGATGGGAGAAACTCAAGCCCAAGTTTAATAACATGTGTACATAGGAGAGACCCAAGAACGCTGAGTAACTCACCAAAGTAACTGAAACTTTCACCTTAAATACCATCTTCAGCTAAAGACAAGTGGATGTTGAGGGTGGTGGTGTGGGACTTCAAAGGGGAGGAAGGCAATTCACATGGAGATGGAAAAGCTACTATTTGGTAAATAAATATTTGCTGAGCCATGCAGAGACCATGGGACACAGAATGTACTTGACCCTTTAAGGCTCTGCCTAGGTTTCCCCCCACCATATCCAGCCCATAGTCTTTGTAGCTATTTCTGGTGATAGCTTGGTTCCAGGAACGGGCCCTCTGTCTCAATTCTTTTAGGCAGTTAGAAGGAAGGTCAAACTTTCTTCTTGCATCTTTTGAACCTTGATTGTTTTCAGGTTGAAATCATTTTCATACCAAAGAGACATTTTGGGGTGGCAAATTTGGGTTCCCTACAGTAGAAGTAGTCCAGGTTCCATGTAGAAGAGGGACCTGTATTATTAAGGGGATAGTTGTTAATTCACTACATTGTATGTGATACAGGAAGGGTTGCTGGACTACTTGGCCACCAATAGAGATAAAGTGCCAGCAGCCAAATCCTGTTAAATATGAAAATGGATTGCCCTGAGACTTATGTGCATTATTACAAACTACCCATCCTTGGCATCATATAAGTTACCCTGAGAAATAATTTTGTAAAACCTGCCTTTGGGTGTTCATATTTTCACCTGGCCCTTGTGATAGGACTCTGGTCCTTAACATTTCACATCTCTGACAAACTTCGTTTTGGTGATCCCTGGAGGAGACAGACAGACTTCCAAAATTTACTCTTTCTTCTGTGTTTGGTAAATAATGCCATTGATCTCTGGGCTGTTAAGGAATGCAATGCCAAGACTGCCAGGAGAGCAGAGCATTTGCTGGATGGTGCTGTAAAAAGCCTTGCCTCTTGTCCAGGCCGTTCTTGTCCCATCAGAGGAAGGGAAGGGATGTTGTACAGCAGTCTTCACCTTGACTTCTGTCTCCTGACATAGAGTGTAGTCAGATCTATCAAATTTACACATGCTGCTGCTTTCTGGGGTTTTTAATACTATAACTGCATAAGAACAATTGCATAACAAAATGATTACCCTTTTTTGCATAGGAAAATTTGCATAATTTTTTTTTTTTGGTTTAATAGGACTATGCAACCAGAAGTACAAGGCATCTTAAAAACACATGAGCTGCTAATGATTTATTAGGTCATGGTTCAAAATAGTCTCTTTAGTATTTCTTTGGAATTGTTGTCATTTATTTACCAACTTCTAGACATTTTTCTTTTTTTGGTTAGGCAGAGTTAATTACAAAGTAGTCAAGAAATAGTACAAGGGAAATGAAAAGCATGGGAGATTTTATTAGTTTGTTTTTTTTTTTTTGAACATTGCCATCTTAGCCTTTGATATGGGCATGAACTTGTAACTCTCATTCCAGAGACTCCTTTGTGAATCTTAGGTAAATGTTAAGCTTTACTTACCTTAACAGAAGAGCTCAAAAACCTATAAATAAGATTCATTTAAAATTGGTTTCAGATTTATAACCCTTCAAGTTTTTTTAAGCTGTGTGAAGAAAAACCTTCCATTTTTAAGTGTTAGCAAAGCCAAAGAGTCAAAAAAAAAAAAAAAAAAGTACAGGCTTATCAGGTAACGAACTACTTTATATTAATAAACCTGTTAATGGAAAATCTTGATTCAAATTCAACTTACAGAGATCAAATTTGATTTGTTTATAAACTTATAAGTAAAAAAATACTTTACTTGGAGTTCCTGTTGTGGCTCAGTGGGTTAAGAACCCAGCGTTGTCTCTGTGGGGATGTGGATTTGATCCCTGGCCTTGGTCAGTGGGTTAAGGATTCAGCATTGCTGCAGAGCTGTGGCATATAGGTTGCAGATGCAGCTTGGAATCCCATGTTGCTGTGGCTGTGGTGTAGGCCGGCAACTGTAGCTCAAATTCAACTCCTGGCCTGGGAACTTCCATATGCTACAGTTGCAGCCATAAAAAAACCAAACCAAACCAAACCAAACCAAAACAACAACAAAAAACCCCCCACAAAACCAAAACCAAAATCACTTTGATTCTCATTGATTTTCAGTTAACTTTACTTTTTACACTTTGGATATGCGGTGTGGCCCCAAGGTCACTTCCAAAAAGTTAATAATTATATAAATGAAACGCAATAGTTTATAAAAACTTCTCAAATTCTCCTTTTACAAAGCAAAAGTTTTTTTGTTTTTTTTTAACATATGCATAATCTCCCTACAGGTTAATAGTTCGTAAAGCATGGATATTATATATTAGGTTGTCTAGCATCCAACATGAAAATGTCTAAAATTTATAATAACGAAAGGTATTCCAAGGCTCAAAAACACACCTCATTCAAATTAAACCCTTCTAACGTATAATAAAAGAGGTGAAGCAAGTAATCTGGGGGATTTACTTTGCACTGTTTCTCTTATTAGGTAATGGTTAAGTCATTTTTGTAGGAAAAAGAATTTTAAAGAGCCGCCACTGTTGACTTAAATTATTTTAATCATGATGTGACTTAAATAAAACACTCAGTAAAAAAATGATCTAGGTGTTACTGTTGTGGCTCAGCAGGTTAAGAACCCGGCACAGTGTCCATGAGGACACTGTGGGTTAAGGATCTGGTGTTGCCTCAAGCTGCAGTGTAGGTTGCAGATGTGGCTTGGATACAGTGTTGCTGTGGCCACAGCTAGGCCGGCAGCTGTAGCTCCAGCTAATTTGACCCCTAGCCGGGGAACTTCCCTATGCTGCACATGTGGCCTTAAAAAAAAAAATATATATATATCTATCTAAATTTTTATGCTTTTATACTTCCTATGCAGCGATGAAATAAAGTTTAATAAAACTGATAAAATTAAAAGCAACACTATTTTAATATGGAAGACTGACATTCAACCTCTGCTCACCATGCAAATACAGTGCTAGCTGTTGTAACTCTCTCATAACCATGATTTACATTCCCTATACTTCCTCTCTTTGAACTACCATGATACCTTTCCCATGCAGCTGTTGGTAAAATTTTCTGGCTTTCACTTCATATGAAATCATTATTTGCCTATTAATTCCCACTCTTTCAGCTCACGAAACAAGGAGACTGCCACAGCAAGTAGTACGCAAGAGGCAAGCGTCATTGTAAATTGAAATGCATTCATAAGCCCTGAAATATCATGGTAGAGCTTACAATGAGGTTCATCTAGCATATATGGTCCGTTGACTGTCATCCACATGACAACACAAATTTTTTTACAAATCCTCACAGAGAATATGTAGACTCCTGCATATATTATCATGGATCTCCAGATTCTAGAGATTACAGTTTGAAGGAAATTAGGTCATACATTAAACCAAAGGGCTTTCATTCCTTTGGGCCTGGAGTCACCAGAAAGCATCCTTTCTTCTCTTTTAGATCCTAGATCTCCTCTCCTCATTTTAAATTAAATAAATATTATCAAAGTGTGATTTTTCCAACCACTGGTGGTACCTTAGTTTTTTGTTTGTTTGTTTGTTTGTTTGTTTGTTTTAATGGGCCGCATGAGCAGCCTATGGAAGTTCCCAGGCTAGGGATTCAATCAGAGCTGTAGCTGCCAACCTATGCCACAGCCACAGCAATGTCAGATCCTAGCCATGTCTGCAACCTACACCACAGCTTGTGGCAACGCCGGATCCTTAACCCACTGAGCAAGCCAGGGATCAAACCTGCAACCTCATGGCCACTAGTCGGATTTGTTTCCACCAAGCCACAACAGGAACTCCAGATTTTTTTTTTCCTGGTAAATCCACCAGCGTTTAAAACAATATTTTCATGTTTAACCTGCATTCAGAAAAGACATAACAGCAATCCTATGATTTCAAGATGTTATGGCTTTAGAGGAAGGCTAGATTTTTAAAAAGTAAATCCTTTTCCAGTCATTTTAAAGAAAAGTATTAATGAAATAAAAATAGAGATGGTACCTAAATGCGGGACAATCATGGAAGTAGTTAAGAAAAAAAAGAAAAAAAAGAAAAGAAAAGAAAAGAAAGAGAAAGAACATTTATCCTTAAGCAAAATGCCTAGTGACAGAATTCCTTCTCTTCTCTTTCATACTGTTTTGGTGATGAATCATGAAATTATGTGAATTTGGTTACTATTTTTTCCTGCTTCTTCTAAAACATCTTTACTTTTATCAGCTACACATTATTGTCAGCAAGACTATGGCCAAAGTGGTTATTGACTGCAAGCAAGTGGGTGAGAAGGCAATAAATGCATCGTCTAATATCACATCAGATGGTGTAGAAGTCCTAGGGAGAATGGTTAGATCAAGAGGACCAAATGGAAACTCTGCACCAGTAAGTGGCTAAATAAGTGAAGCTGTATTATTGTTGAAGAAAAAAAAATCCTCTTAAAATATAATTATCTATTTTCAGGGGTGGGGGGATGTCTGGTAAAGTGATGTATGGATGGCGGGATGGATGAATGATAGATTGATGAATGGATAGATAAAGAGATAAACGGCCTCTTCAAATGAATTAAAACATGAACATTCAAAGCTCTTGGTATATGCTTCTGCTATGTTACAAGGAGGATGCTCCAGGAATTAGGCTACTGTACTTTCTAAATGTATTTTAAATTTTGAATAGAAAAATATTCATATTTGAAAATTCACATAAAATATTGTTAATGAGAATCAAACTTCATTTATAGAAGCAGATATAAATCCATACAAAATATGTGATTATTATATACAGGATTAGATAGATTGGGTTATTTATTTATTTATTTAGCATTTTTTTTATTACTTGATTACATTTATAGTTGTACAATGATCATCACAACCAAATTTTATAGCATTTCCAACCCCAACCCCCAGCGCATCCCCCCACCTCCCAACCTGTCTCATTTGGAAACCCTAAGTTTTTCAAAGTCTGTGAGTCAGTATCTGTTCTGCAAAGAAGTTCATTGTGTCTTATTTTTAGATTCCACATGTAAGTGATAGCGTTTGACATTGGTGTCTCAGCATCTGACTGACTTCACTTAGCATGATAATTTCTAGGTCCATCCATGTTGCTGCAAATGCTGTTAGTTCTTTCCTTTTAGTGGCTGAGTAATAGTCCATTGTGTGTATATGTACCACATTGGCTTTATCCACTCCTCTGCTGATGGACATTTATGTTGTTTCTGTGTCTTGGCTATTGTGTGTAGTGCTCCAATGAACACTGCAATGAAACACAATGAACATGTATCTTTTCAAGTCATGGTTTTCTCTGGATAGATGCCCAGGAGTGGGATTGCTGGATCAAATGGGAATTCTATTTTTAGTTTTCTGAGGAATCTCCATACTGTTTTCCACAATGGTTGCACCCATTTACATTCCCACTAACAGTGTAATAGGGTTCCCTTTTCTCCACACCCTTCCCAGCATTTATTGTCTATATACTTCTTGATGACAGTCATTCTGGCTGGTGTCAAGTGGTACCTCACAGTGGTTTTGAAGAGATAGATTGGGTTAGATTTGGGCATTTTAAAACTATATTTTTGCTGTTGCCAATGTAAAGTTTATCCTTTAATCATTAATGGTTATTTAAATAAAAAATCATCCTAAAGTATATTTTTCATTATACAATGTGGAATATAAGACTAGGAGACTTCAAATTGGCAAAGAAATCACATTCCCTTCAGTCACTACCCACAAAAAAGAGTAGTGTACACAAGCTTTTGTTTTAACACCACACATTCACAGCTAATTAGCAACATTCTGAAATTTGAGTCATTCTATAATTAGAACCTATTAGCCTGGAGGGAATTTTATTCTTTAAGCAATCCCCAATATTCAGATCTACATTTCTCTTCTGTGCAACAGAATAATCAAATTAATTGTGACTTGCTATTCTTGTCTTATGCTTTCATAGGTCTGTAGAACTAGCTAGCTCTATGGGATTTTAGAAGGACCTGGTGGAGCTCAAAGTCTTTCAAAGCTGAAATCACTTAATACAAATGAAATCTTCTAGTATATCAAATAAATGATGAATATGATGAAAACACACTCATGTTGATTGAGCAGAAGAGGGTAGCTTGTGTCCCCACCCTCTGGTGGTCCCTAAGGGAGCTTCAGGGAACACAGTTCTAATTCCCCTGCTCTCTAGCATAATCTGTTTACTTTATACACCAGAAAGCAGTCTCAGAGTGGTAAAGGAACTTACTTTGGGACACTTTGCAATTTCATAGCATTTTTCTTTGTGGTAATAATGGAAATAAAATCCTTGTGTACAGTAGGGGAACATTGATGCTTTCAGATCTTGATAGATGTGTGCTAATTAGTTTAACATTTAGCTTTGACATATCTTTAAAAGCCCTTTTGTTTCTACTTTCCTTTGGAGAACTGTGGATTAGCTTATTGGAAAGAGAGAATATGGCAGCTATGGGAGGCTCTTTTGTTTTCAGTTGTGGTAAGAGACTTTTAAGAATGTTTATTATATTGAGAAGTTATCACCTCTTAATGTGTGGTATTTCGGGCTATGAAACATACTACTTTCTGCTTCATGGAACATACTTTTATATGTTCCATACACTCCAGAATTTATAAGGCTCTAGAAAGGGCAAACTAAGAATGCCTTGTATGGATAAGTGGATGTATATAGAGGGATGCTCAGATGGATGAATGAACACTCTAAGAAAGAGAAATGCGCGTCCAGGTGTATGAGCTTATGGCCCATATCATTTTAGTGCTATTGTTATTCTTTAATTTTATACATAAAATCTCTGACATTTAGTAGGCATTCAATGAAAGGCAGCTATTATTATTGAAGGATGTCAACAACACTTTTTCATCTCGCCTTTTCTAAACCTCTAGTACTTGCTTAAAACTTGATTATTTGTAGATGTATATTTCTTCTCACTCTTTCATCTATCTGCATTTCACCTCTCTAGCCAGAGTATAAATCCCTTGAAATAGAAAGCATGTTATGGTCTTTATTTGCAATCACCTTCTTCTACCCTATATCACAGTATCTAATATATTCATATGAATAGACTAAGTTCTCAAAAAATACTCAATAGAAATTAAACAGAAAGTCGTCTATTTGAATTGCATCATTTTTTTATTACTCAAATGAATTTATCACATCTGTAGTTGTATAATGATCATAACAATCTGATTTCACAGGCATCATGTCTTTTCAAAAAGGTCTCATATATATCATATTCCATGTATGGTATTGACAACAGTCCACTAATATATATCATGCTGTCTTCTAATTAGAATTTATTTTACAACTACAATTTTATCATTACAGTTACAATAATTGTGTTTCACATTGCACTGTATATAGTAATTTTACTCAAATAATGACCAATTAAATACTAAAGAATTTATTTCTGAAAGCAAAAATGACCATAGGTTTCAGGCCTACCGGTAATAAATCTTTCCTATTGAACATGAAAGAAAAGCAATTAAACAGAGCACCCTCTATGGTAACTTCCACCCAGTAAAGGACAAAGAGGAATTTATAGAAGTCAGTAATTAAAGAGTTCTTTGTAAGGCTAGTAGGAAAAAAGTTGTGGCTTTTGTTAGAATCCAGAAGTCTACAAAGGATTACTAAATAGATTTTCAGTCTACCCACTTATTGAGGAATTTGATTATGTTGAAATGGATGCTATTAGATTAGATCTCAAGAATGTGATTGAAAACTCACTTGCTCTTCTGGGTTATTACTTGTTTCAATACAAAGCAAGAGAGAAGCTGCAGTCTTCAGCTTCCAATTTAGAAATCACAGATGGTGAAAATAATCTTGATATTCATAGGTACTTTAATACCCAGCAAAAGGGAATGAATGCATAATGTACATGTTTGGGGTTATTCTCGGAGGAGTAATTATCATATAAGAAAGATGTGTGGTGTATAGTTCAGCATTCCCTGGAAAATTTAGCAGTGATTTCAAAAAATGCCAGGTGATGGAAAACCTCTGAATTTTCCGTCTAAAAAGACTATGGTCTATTAAAAGCAAAGTTGAGTAGAGGAGAGATTAATGGATTTAGGGATTCAGTAACTGCTGTATTGAAATCACTTATATCTGCAAAAAAACCAACTTACATTCAGAAATGCAAAATTTTACAACCAGCAAAAATCCCAAGTAGGGCAAATTAATAAGTAGGCTTAACTTAGCTGTCAAAACACCCATGAGAATTAATTTAGTAACTATGCTTCTCCTTTCCAATCTTCTTTCTCCTAAGTTTCTTCTACTTTTATTTATTTATTTATTTATTTTGATAGCCAATGACATAATGCTGGTCAGAGATGATTCTAGAAAAAATTTGAAATTCTGGCATCAGTCCTGTTCCTTAGTATCTTTTTTCCACCTTTTCAAATCTAACATTTTGATGATTATCTAGTTGACATTTGTTTAGCCCTTTGTTGTGTAAATAAAGACAGATACAAGTTATGTTACGGAGTTATCAGTAATTTTATTCAGTGAGTTAAACCTTTCACTAGGGATCAACAGTAGACAGTAGACTGGTCTGTAACAGTGACCGTGTGCCCTGTCTACACTGGCAAGTTCAAATACTCACCATTATTTGAATTATAACCTTGAAATTGACGTGATCAAAATGTTCCCCCCAAACGTGTCTACCCCTCAACATTATAATTACTACCAAGTACAACAGCTATTGCTCCTGATTGAATTAGTGCCGTCATAATTTCCCATATATTCAGTAAGTGGACTGAGAGCAAGTAAAAACACCGTGTTCAATAGCTGACAAGTGGTAAACATTTAGTAAGTCTTAGTTTTGAGGTGAAGTCAGTAAAAGGTACACCCTAAGTTAAAAGCAGAAGTTGGTCTAGGTCCCTAGGCCTCTTTCTCTTGTGTTTTTGGGGCAGTGTAGAGCTCTTCTAGATATTTGTGTAAGTTCAAGTACAGGTTGACTTCAAATTATAAGCTTGAAAATGTTATGACAGAAAAATTCAGAAAATGGGAGTTCCCGTGTGGCTCCATGGTTAATGAATCCGACTAGGAACCATGAGGTTGCGGGTTTGACCCCTGGTCTCGCTCCGTGGGTTAAGGATCTGGCGTTGCCGTGAGCTGTGGTGTAGGTTGCAGACACGGCTGGGATCCCAAGTTGCTGTGGCTGTGGTGTAGGCCGGTGGCTACAGGCTACAGCTCCGATTAGACCCCTAGCCTGGAAACTTCCATATGCTGTAGGCACAGCCCTAAAAAGACAAAAAACAAACAAACAAACAAACAAAAAAAAGACTAGAAAAATTCAGAAAATGAAATCTGGTCTCAGGCGGAAGGTTGAGCCAGGGGTACATTTTAATTCCCATTCACAGATCACAGTGACTCAACTGCCAGGAAATACTTTAATCTTATTTTCATGCTAACATTTGAACCCCAAATGACTTGGCTTTTGTGCTCCACCCAGACAAAAATGTCCAGTAATGAAAAATGAGCATTTGTAATTGTCTAAGTATTCCCTTGAAAGAGGTTATAAAAAGTGAAAGGGGGAGGGTTTCTTTTTTTTTTTTTTTGCACACAGATATATTTTTTCATAATGTTCAGTTAGTTACAAAGGAAAAAAAGTTGCAGAAGTTAAAAGGGGCAGACTCTTGCCTTAGTTGCTTGAAGTATGATTTATTTAGAGCCACATCATCTTGCATTTTTAGACACTCAAATATAAGATCTTTGGACATATCTCTGTAATGTTTCCTCCATAATTTGTATAAATGTGTGTGTAATTGCTTCTGGAATGAAAGCCAGATTTTACAAAATCAATCCCCAGAAATGTCCCATGGAAAAGAAGTCGCCTAAATAAAGGCTGAGGAATCTAAACTATTACGGATGCAAAACAATTATGAATAAATTTGTTGTATTCGCACAAAAAAGGCTGCTGACTTCATCTAACTTGAAAAAGAAAAGACAGCCCACAAGCATTCTTTAAATGATAGTGTTAGTCTCTTTCAGCACTTAGTAGGCATTCAGTCTCTTGAATAAATAAAATGGACTTGTAAGCACTCAATAGGGCAGAAGAAGTCTAGTCAGGTTTTGTATGGAGACATTCTACTGTTATAGGTGATTGGGTGGTGAATGTTTGAAAAATTTCAGGAAAGGCTGCTGGTGTGTCCTGGGACTAGTGAAAGAGCTTTGTTTTAAGTAAATCTTTCCATTCACTAAAATGTTCTTACACTGAGGGCTCTATTCAGAAGTGGAACGTTTCTTAATGGATGAATGATTTAGAGAATAACTGAATCTATCTAATGCTGTCATAATAGGATCCTTTAATAAACATCCCCAGACAAATAGCACGGTAAAGTCAGGCTGGTGTATCTACATTTTAAACATTAGAACCAAGTTCTTCTACTGACAAATAAACCACAAGAAAATGAGTGTACTGTTCAAATTCTAACCAGAATTCGGCTTTCAACATGTGCTTAAATTACTTAGGCTTTTTCATCCCAGGTCCTCATTTAGAGAAGGGGGTTGATACTACTATTATCATACCTCATAGTAGTGATTTGTAGATTAAATATCAGCAAATTCCCTGGGATAGTGCTTGGCACACAGTAAGTTTTTCTACAGATGTTTGCTACTATTGTTATTTGCTAAGATTCTTCTCAGCCAAGGCCTTAAATAGATCTGATTATTGTGGACACTTAACTTCTGCTATATTTCTGCCCTCAATGCTGCCTCACTTTCGGTTTGATTCTATTTTTGGCCTCTGTATTATATACTTCTACATTTTGAAGATCAATAATAAAAGGGCTTTTGTACATGTTACATGAAAATAGTATTTATTATTTATAACTGTATTCCAGGAACTGTTCTAAATATTTCCCTTTATGAGCTCATTTTATTGTTATGGCTGCTATTATTAGACTAATTAATAGCTACTATTATTATACTAATTTTATGGATGAGGAAAATTGAGACTCCAACACACTAAATAATTTGTTTAAAATGACATAGCTTGTGAGTGGATTATACCCAGGCTGTCCAGCTCCATGGCCTCCTAACCCTATGCTCCTTGAAATATTTTTGTTGCTATTGCTGTTCATGAAAATCAGCAGTCATGTTCTTTAAAAATGCTTTCATTTTAAAAACCTAATTTTTTGGAGTTCCCGTCGTGGCGCAGTGGTTAACAAATCCGACTAGGAACCATGAGGCCTCCCTCAGTGGGTTAAGGATCCGGCGATGCCACAAGCTGTGGTGTAGGTCGCAGACGCGGCTTAGATCCCGCATTGCTGTGGTTCTGGCATATACCGGTGGCTACAGCTCCGATTCGACCCCTAGCCTGGGAACCTCCATATGCCCTGGGAGCGGCCCTAGAAAAGGCAAAAAGACATAAAAAAAGAAATAAATTAAATAAATAAATAAATAAATAAAAACCTAATTTTTTCATGATCATAATTTTGTTGTAGGGTCGCTCTGAGCAGACTTGGATATCATACCCTTTGGGAACTTTTTTTTTTTCAATATGAAACAAAAGAATAGTGAGCCATGCACATATTTCTTCAAGCAACACAATGGTTATATATAAAACCAGAAAAGTACAATGTCTTGATTTATGGATCTGCTTTCAAATTTTAAGGGTTATTTTTATTAATCTTGCAAAACTCGCTTGGGGAAGGATGTTTGCAGTCACGTGCAGTTCTTCCTGGGTATAGTAAGGGAATGGCTGACTGCGTTTTCTTTACTGTTAGATAGGGCAGGGTTTCTTGTGATGCTAGTGCAATGTGAGTCACCTCGTTCAGTCATAACATCTACATGGGGAGTTCCCATCGTGGCGCAGTGGTTAACGAATCCGACTAGGAACCATGAGGTTGCGGGTTCGATCCCTGCCCTTGCTCAGTGGGTTAACGATCTGGCATTGCCATGAGCTGTGGTGTAGGTCGCAGACGCGGCTCGGATCCTGCGTTGCTGTGGCTCTGGCGTAGGCTGGCAGCTACAGCTCCAATTCGACCTCTAGCCTGGGAACCTCCATATGCCGCCGGAGCGGCCCAAGAAATGGCAAAAAGACAAAAAAAAAATAATATCTACATGGCTATTCTCATTTCATCCAGGGGACCCTTGACAGGGATGAGAGAAAATAAGGCACCAAGAGTTTCTAGCTCCTGCTGAAAACACCACTTGCTGAAGGCAAGTTACACATTTAAACTGAAAAGAATTTCATCCTTCTCCTAGCTCTATAATTGATGACACTTTTTTTTTCTTAAATTGAAGTATAGTTGACTTGTAACATAGTATTAGTGTCAGGTGTATAGCAAAGTCATTCAGTTATATGTAGATAGATAGATAGGTCTATTCTTTTTTAGATTCTGTTCCATTATGGGTTACTACAAAAAATTATAGTTCTCTGTGCTATAAAGAGGTGCTTGATGTTTATCTGTTTTATATTCAGTAGTGTGCATCTGTTATTCCCAAACTCCTGATGACACTTTTAATATTTGAAAAAACAGGAAGAAATACAGTATTAGAAATGACTGGTCATGAAGCTGGTGTGAGTCCTTAGTATTATTGTAAAGATGTCTCTAAATATTTCAGAATATACATTAAGTTTTTGCCAACGTAAGTGTCTAAATCTTTATGATGTGGAGTCCCCAGCTGACTCAGCAGATTAAGGATCTGGTGTGGTCACTGCTGTGGCCCTGGTTATTGCAGTGCTGTGGGTTTGATCCCTGGCCTGGGGACTTCCACATGCTGTGGGTGTGGCCAAAGGAAAAAATATAAAAATGAATAAACATTTATGGCAGGATCAATGGCTTAAACAAAAATAGACTTAGCACAGATTCTCAACAACACTCTATGTGATCCGTGATGACACCTACCACATTCTAAACAGTATTTATATGTCTGTCTCTTACTCTTTGTAAATTCTTTGAAGGCAGGATCTGGTTTTGTTTCTTTTCATATCCTAAAGGTCCACATGTATCTGGCTTGCAGTATACACTAAAGAAAAAGTTGCCAAGTGTACGTATGAATAATGGAAGTCAGTATTAATTCAACAAGCCTTCAGGCATACCTACTATGCGCCACATTTATGATAAGGGGCACAAAGATGCATAAATGGTTCTATGTCTTTGGACAAGCTCCCAGTAAGAAGAAGAAGATATAAATAATGATACTATATGGTGGGAGATATGCTATAAAAGACATATGGAGCCTTGTGGGGTTACAGAGGTACTTGGAGTAACTGTGATGGGTAGAACAGGGAGATTTCAACAGAGGTGCTAAGTTTTTAGGTGTAAAGATGGGAGGGGGAAGTTTTGATAAATAAGGGAGTTTGAATGGTTGGATGGAGTAATTCCTGACAAAAATCTTACATCACCGTGTGTTTGAGGAACAAAATTAGCTTGACATTGTTGGAATGACTTTTTTATTTACCCACTGTAATACTATGTTATAAATGTATTGGCATTCTATTATGTCATATATACTGTGAAATCATTATAATTACAAACACAATGTGTCTATAGATGTTTTTATTGAATGACAATTCTCTCTTGAAATTGCAGTTCCAGTTACAAATGTTTGATATTGTTTGTTCCACCTCATGGGCCAATAAAGACAAATGCTGTGAACTTCCTGGCTTGGTAAGAATACTTCCTTTATTATTTGGTCTGTTTTTCCATGAAATTTTCGAAAGTTATATTTAATTTTCCCAGAAAATGAAATGTTTCACAAACACGAAGGTAGAGGTAATCCATTGTGATGATGATGAAAATTAGAGAAACATTAAGGAGGTGTGTCTGGAATCAACGGGACACACTGACCTTCGCAGTGGGACCTGCACAAGCTCCATGGAGTGCCGTCTACACAGAGTCCAGGTGTTCCCAAACTTCCTGGTTTACAGAGTCTTCAGTGTCACAATAATTTTTTTCATGGCACCTGTGAGCCATGTATGAGATCATTAAGTCCGAACATCTTCATAAGTCTTTATATCCTAACAGCCAGGAAGAAAAAAGTAATATATATACATCAAAAATTCTAAATAATATACTTCTTTTATTTTTAAATAACCCTAACTACTTATAATGGGATGTGGATATCTACTGAGAATGCACAATTTCTCATATCTTAGACTCTAATCTGACATCACCAGCCTCACTTCTTCTTCCATATTGATTTTTTCCCCCTGGTATTTGCTATCCTTCATAGCGACTGCTGAAACATTGGATTTGCAAATATATGACATCACCAAAAAATAGTGTTTCAAAATCTAGTGTTGAAACTGTGCATTACCTTTAGCTAGTCGTTCATACCAAGTCCGAGGGGTGCTCCATATAACTATTTCTCTTGATTTTTTTAAACACTCAGTGTGCCCTTGTGAATTTGCTGTGGTGCCCCAGGCCATTTTCCCACACAGTTTGGGAATCAGTCATTGTCTATATAACCTATGCAGTGATGCTAGAAAAACAAACCTCTTCTCATTATTAATACCAAGTGTAATTCATAGGGATTATACCTGTATACATATAAACAGATTCATATCTAAAGGATCTTTACGACCTGTGAGCCGAAATGTTGCCTCTGTTATGGCCAAAGAAGCGTCATGTCTTAAGAATTCCACCTGGAAAGTGGGCACAAAGAAGACCTCATCAAGTCTAAAAGATTTGCTTTTGTAAGATCTGACACCAGATCCCCTCTGTTGTAGGCAGTAAATCCACCGTGACTAAGCTTGAAAAGGAAGCCACTTACTCTTTCTTTCATCAAAACTGTTTCCATTAAACTCTGGGGAGGAATAGAACCAGAGACCCTGTGATGCTTCAAGGCAAGGGAAGGGGAAACACTCAGAATCCTACACTTCGTCAAGCAAAATGTGATCACCATGTCCCCTGGGATAGACTTTCCTTTTTATTTCTGTCACTAAAAGTGGTAAATTCCATGGTAGAAAGACATGGATGGAGACACAATCAACAGCAATGGCAGAACCTTTACTGAGGGTGTCTCGGTCACAGGAGGCCTGCAGTCAGCTGAATTTGGGGGCTCTTTCAGGATACTTTTTGTATTTCACTCCTGCTGCCCAAGATATCAGGCCAGATACCTTAGCCTGGCTTTTGCCTGTAACTTTTGACGGTTGTCCAGCCTTTAGAGAAAAGCATACAAAGGCTCTTTGCTCTAATTTGCAGGGGGGTGGGGTAGGGGGTTCTGTTGTGAATATTGCAGAGACTGAGATTATTTTCAACTTGATCATTTAATTATCATCTGTGCTCTTTTCAGCTCCAACTTTGCTTTTCCCCCAAAGTCTTAAAAAATGAAGCTCACAGTCTCTCTATCCAAAGGGACTGATGAACCCTTTGAAGTTCCTGGTTTTTTATCCCAGGACCGACTCCTCTTTGGCTGCTACTCCAAATGAGATATTCACAAATCATGCAAAAGCTCTTAGCAGGTGCTCTGTCTTCCTCTACATTCCGGTAACTCATTCAGATACATTCAGCGGGACAGTTATGATCTATTTTGTCGTGTCACTGGGCAGCACAATTTTCCAAGAGGAAATGACCTCCTATCCCAAAGCTTTAGATGGAGACTGTGATGTTTCTCTTATTTTCAGCCAGAGAATGTGAGCCGTAGGTAAGATTGTTGCAGGGAACTGATGATGTGTTTAAGCACTGGTTTTTGTTTACTTGTTTCTCTGTTTTTGGTGAAGATGCAGTTGTTTTGATGGACTCTTCCAACAAGTTTTCTTTGATCCTTTGAAATGGAAAAAAAAGAAAGTTTTCAGGACCTTTAGTTCGTAGAGTCCTTCTTCTCCAACCGAATTAAACAGTACCCAGATGTTTTTTTGTACCCACTTCTGCTTTGCTTGTTTCATCTGGATTCCTATCCTGGTTTCATCAGCATCCTTTGATAATGATGATAATCAGTGTCTCACTAGACACCCATTCATTGTTTCTTTAAAGAAAAGATTTTGTGGGCAGAAGAGAATATTCTCTGCCTTTCCAGACTAATGATTGCCTAAGAATTGTTTTAAGTATCCTGAAGTCTGTATCAAGTCCCTAAAGCCATTATTTTTTTTTTTTTTTGGTTTTGTTTTTTTGTTATGGTTTTTTTTGGTCTGCAGAATTCCCAGGCCAGGGAAATTCCCATGCCACATCCGTGACCCGAGCCACAGTAGAGATAACACTGGATTCTTAACCCGCTGAGCCATGTGTATAGACCATCTTATTAACAAGTTATGCTATTTCTTTTTCTTCTCAGAGAGATGAGGAGATCTGTCCAGAGCTTCCACATTCCTGCTCCTGTTCTGAAATCAATAAAGGAGCTTTGGGACCAGCAGGCCCACCGGTAAGTCTTGCCTAGTTTGGGCTTAAATGTTCTTTAATAATGTTTACAGCTATCACTTGTTGCCTGAATAATATGTGCCCACCACACTTGCTCACGTAATCCCATGAGTAACCTGAAGGACAGAGAGGTCAAGTCACTTCTCTGAAGAACACAGTTAGAAGGAGCTGCTCTTCAAATCTAGGTCTCCGTGGCTCCTATAAATGATGCCCTTAACTACTGTGCCATACTGTGTCTCCTGGTGCTGTATGTTCAGAATCTTCCCTTTGAAGTCCTGTGGTTTATTGGCAGTGCGGATGTTTCAGACACTGGCCCTGTGCTTGTCCTCAGAAGGTTTGTGTACATGCTCTCTACCGACTCTGTATCAACATTGATCTCTGAAAGGAGGGTTTCAGCATCACTGGGGAAAATCTTCTATGTGAGCATGAAGTTGTCCATACTGACTGGAAATTCCTACAGAAAACAGAAGAGAGAGAAAGAGAGAGAGAGAGAGGAAGGAGGAAAGAAGGGAGAGAGGGAACGAGAGAGAGAGAAAGAAAACATTTTTTAAATAAACATTATATGTATATATAGATTCATATATGTATGTATGATCAATGTTAAAAATAAACACAACCTTTTTTCATGTGGTCAAATACTGCATAATTCTGCATGAACATGAAGGTGGTGTTTGTTGTTGATTTGCAAAATCATCCTATTTTACAACGTGTTCCACTCAAAGAAGACATTTAAAATTCTTAGCACAGATGGTAGCTGTTTCTCTGCAAATAGGTCTTTTAAAGTTATTTAAATTTTTTATACAATTTTGAAGCTTACTTTCCATTTATAGTTAAGTATGGGTTATATTCCCCATGATGTATAATACAACCTTGAGCCTGTCTTACACCCTTTAGGGAAGAAAACAATTTTAAAAATATAAAATGTATATAATGGCACTCTCTGGATCTTTGAATTTACCGTGATGAATCTTTTATAATGTCTCTCTCTCTTTTTTTTTTTTTTTGTTCTTTTCAGGGCCACACCTGCAGCATATGGAAGTTCCCAAGCCAGGGTTCGAATTAGAGCTGTAGCTATCGGCCACAGCCACAGCCATGGCAATGTGGGATCCAAGCCAAGTCTGCTATCTATACCTCAGCTCACGATAACACCGGATCCTTAACCCACTGAGCAAGGCCTGAGATCAAACCCACATCCTTATGGATACTAATTGGGATTGCTACTGCTGAGCCGCAACAGGAACTCCCAATATGTCTCAATACTTATGTTTAACCTTCTAACTGAGCGATCAGTGTTCCTTGAAGTTATATATGATATAGCTGGTTGGTGGTTACGAAATGGCAAACATATCAAGGCAGAAACACAAAGAAAATAGGGAGAAGATGCATGAGCGAATAAAGAAATCTGGACCTCACAGGAGAAATATTCAGACATGGACCAGTGCTTGCCATTGGCGGCCAGGTCCAGTCAGCATCCTCTGGGGAAGAACACTCACTGAAGCTGGCTTGCAGCATCAAAGTTTTCTCTAGGTTGGCCCCACCAAAATAATTTTTCTTCACTTGAGTACCACACTTCCTGAACTGAACAAAAAGGAAGAGAACCTGCTAAATATATCTGGAATATATCCCAGCAGTGTCTCCTTTATCTCTGGCACATAGAACATTCTTTCAAACTCTGGTCATAGAACCCAAGTACTCTTTTTTCTTATACAAAGAATCTCTATCCCAAAGAAGCAAATGTGGAGTGAAGAGTAAAAGCATTCAGTTTAAATCATAAGACTAGGTAAGCTAGGGAACCACTGTGAAGGAACCTCCACTTCCTCATGTATACACGGCACTCCTCCCTTTAACGGGTATTGTGAAGAATACACACGATAATATGTATGGAAGTATTTTGTACCTTCTCACTCTTTAATCAGACGTAAGGAGTTGTATTTAAGCTGGGAATTAAAAACAGATTTATTTTCAACTCTGTACAACTTGCTTTCTTTACCCAAAAGTATGGCTTTGAACTTGATCACGGTTAATGCACATTGTGTAGTTTATGCGTTGCACCTTCTGTAAGGTATTCCGAGATACAAACTAGGGTTTATCGACCCATCACTGTGGAGTATTCCCCTACCACGGAATCCTTACAGTGACCATCCTTTGTATGTCTCTTTGTGAGCTGGAGTTAAGTGCTTCTTGCAGGAACACTTAGAATCAGACTTGTTGGAGAATAAAGAAGGTGCATTTTCAACTTCATGAAGAAAAACCCAAATGGCTCTTCAAGGTGATTGCTGCAATAGCTTCTCCCCCACGCTCTGTATGACAGGTCAGGTTGCCCTGAATCTCACCAGAGCTGTTGATATTGCCAGATGTGAGAGCTTTCGCTTATCTGATACCTGTAAAAATCTATGTCATTGTTCTTTAAAATAGGACTTACTCTCCCTGCTAGTGAGGTTGGGCTATTTTTCATTTGTCTCTGAACCATTTGGATTTCTTGCTATATAAATACCTGTTTATAAATGTTGCTGAGTTTTTATTGTACAGTTTTTTCTCCCTGATTTGTAATTTAGACACTAATCCTTTATTAATGATATGGTTCGAAAACATCTTTTCCAGATCTCTTGCTTGCTTGTTGTTTGAGGCAATTTATATTGTCTGGAAATTTTAATTCTGAAGTCAAATTTAATATTTCCGTGAGCCATCATCCTTTATATTTGTCTTTATCCCTTCTTTCAGCCATGATTTACTTAGCAGTGTTTTTTTAAATTTCTAGTCGTGTATGCAATTTTTATCTTTTTCTTATCAATGTATTCATTTATGGTATTTTATCACAGAAGAGAGTCTGCATAGTACCAATTCTTTGACATTTGTTGATTCTCTAACATCTGTTGTGTGGCCTTTTGTCAAGTTTTACAGATGTTCCATGTATGCTTTAGCTGAATAGTCTCTAATCATGGAGTTCAAAATTCTAAATATAAATGTTCTGTAAATCAAGTTCTAAATTGTGTTTTAGAATCTCCTTTGCCTGCGTTAATTCTTTATCTTTCGCCTCCTCTTTTATCCAGTTCTGTTTGTAATTCTGCATTATACCAAAATTGTATTATAACGTACAAAAAATTTAGAATGGTTATTTTCCTAGTGATTTGCTATGTCAGCATCTCTCTTATGGATTATTTTCCTGGTGTATATTTTCATCATCCTTTTAGTTTCAACCTTTCTGTGTCTTTATATTATAGATGTGTCTCTTTAAAGAGCATATGCCAGGATTTTGTTTTTAATCTGGTTTTACAGTCTTTTTTAGAGTTTAGTCCATTCTATTATATGTGGCAATTCACCTATTCAGGTTTATATTCCTGTATCTGTCACCTCAGCTTTTGCTTCTGTGTGTCTGTGTGTGTTGGTTGATTGAGGTTTTATTTATTCGTTTGGACTCTTCAGCTTTTTGCTTTTATTTGCATTTCCTTTTACTCCCCTCCACTAATTTGGAAATTTTACTCTTTATGTTTATCCTTTTAATAGTTAACCTAAACTTTTAATAGACATATTTAGCTTGACAGAGTCTGAAAAGAAGATTTCTATGCTTATTTCAACCAACATGAAATTCTTGGAATTATTTTCTCTTGGACTGTCCTTTTTATAATTTATAAGTTGTTTAAATTTTAGTACTTTTTTAACATCACAAATTAGTCATTTTATCATTATTATTTATTAATTAATGTATGTTAAGACTTGCCTACATATTTGCTGTTTACTTGCTCACTGTATCATTCGGTATCTTTTTTTTTTTGTCTTTTTCTAGGGCTGCACCCGTGGCATATGGAAGTTCCCAGGCTAGGGGTCTAATCGGAGCTGTAGCCACTGGCCTGCGCCAGAGCCACAACAACTCAGGATCTGAGCCGTGTCTGCAACCTACACCCCAGCTCACGGCAATGCTGGATCCTTAACCCACTGAGCAAGACCAGGGATCCAACCCACAACCTCATGGTTCCTAGTCGGATTCATTAACCACGCAGCCACAACGGGAACTCACTGGATTTTGTTCTTAAATGAAAACCAGATGCCCTTCTTAATCATGTTCATCCTTCTCAACAGACTAGAAAGGGAACATACAGTAGTGAATTCACTTTGATAAGATGCAAGCCGCTGAGGTGTCACACTGTCTTACATGGGAAAACTCCTCTGCTACACTGGATCAGCTCAGGGATTTGTTTGTTTTTTTGTTTGTTTGTTTGTCTTTGGCCACACCAGCAGCATGTGTAAATTCCCATGGCTAGGGATCGAACTTGTGCCACAGCAACAACCTAAGCCACTGCAGTGACAATGCCGATCCTTAACCTGCTGTGCCATGGGACAACTCCAGGTCAGGTTTTAATAAAGAGAATAAGAAACCTCCTACCTTGCTTAAAATTTTAATATTGCTCTCAATTAAATCAGTCAGACAACTGTCCAAACTAATAAAGTGGGAGTATAGTTCTAGATTAACAGTTATTTTCTCTGAGTACTTTGTAGGTGTGGTTACACTGTTTTGTAACTTTCACTGTTGCCATAGATACTGCCAGTCAAGGAGTTCCCCGTCGTGGCTCAGTGGTTAATGAATCCAACTAAGAACCATGAGGTTGCAGGTTCGATCCCTGGCCTTGCTCAGTGGGTTAAGGATCCCGCATTGCCGTGAGCTGGGGTGTAGGTCCGATTAGACCCCTAGCCTGGGAACCTCCATGTGCTGCGAGTGCGGCCTTAAAACAGACAAAAAAAGAAAAAGAAACTGTCAGTTGAATCGCTATTCTTCTGTGTGAAATATTTTCTCCCTTGGTTTCTTTCAAGATTCCTTTGTCTTTAGTTACTTCAAGTTTCACTATTGTATGTTCTAGTGTGGATTTTTATGTTGTTTTTGTTTTGCTGTCTTGGAAAATTTGGAGATTCATGGATTTAAAAACTAGTGTTTCTCATTACATTTAGAGTTTTCTTAGTCATTATCTCTTTGAATATTGCCTCTTTGTTTTTCTGAGATTCCGACTAGATGTTCATGATAATTTTTCATTTTACTCTGTCTTCTTAACCTCTTATTTATTTTCTACTTGTGTCTCCAGGCTTTATTCTGTGTAGTGTCTTCAAGATTATTTTCTGGTGTACTCCATGTTTAGCCATGTTTAACATGCTATTTAACCTACCCATTGTGTTTCTGACTTTGATTATTATATTTAGTATATTTAGAAGTTATACACTTTCTGGTCATTTGTATAGTCTCTTCTTTTTTTTGTAACACTTTCCAACTATTGTTTCTTTAAATATATCCAGTGTGGTTCACATTCTTTTTTTTTTTTTTTGCTTTTTAGGGCCATACCCGTAGCAAATGGAGGTTCCCAGGCTAGTTGTCCAATTGGAGCTGTAGCTGCCAGCCACAGCCACAGCCACAATAACGCCAGATCGGAGCTGTGTCTGAGACCTACACCACAGCTCACGGTAACACCAGATCCTTAAATCACTGAGCAAGGCCAAGGATCAAACTCTCAACCTCATGGTTACTAGTCGAATTCGTTTCTGCTGTGCCATGACAGGAACTCCTGGTTCACATTCTTTATCTGATCCTTTCAATATCTGCAGGGCGGTTCTGATTCCGCCCTTTGTTTTGTTGCTAATTTTACTCGTGCTGTCTTATTTCCACAGGTATTTTGTGATTATTTTTGGTGTATATTTGATTTTGCATTGCTTGAAACTTTATTTCTGGGAATATTTTGAGTCCATATTTGAGCTGTATTTTTCCCAGAGAATATATGTCTGCTTCTGCTAAGCTCCTGGGTATAGCATCTTAGAAGTTTGACTTTGGAGTTTTGTTTGACCTCCACGGCCCATAAATTCTGGTCCCTAGATTATATGAGAATCCGCTTCTGAGTAGTATTTCTTAGTGGAGATGTTTTCTATTCCTCCCTTAGCTAAAGCAGAAACAGCATCCTGATCCTCCGCTTGCTAGTGGGTCTCCTGTCTTTCAAGTTCCTCTGCTTTAAAGGATGTTTCATATTTTACTGTTCCCCCACCTGTCATAGGCCCGAGTTCTCATTTTGCTGCCTTGTGTGGGCTACAGAATACGTGCTTTGTTGCAAACTCCCCATCTCCCCCATTCTCCCCCAGGGCAGCCTCAGTGCACACGCCCACCACTCTGGTTTGCTCTTTCTTCTTCGTTCCTGGTACTTAAGGATTCAGTTCTTAATTAGCATAATGTTCATGTTACTTTAAACAACGTTAATAAGCTTTTTCAGCTGGAGGGTTTTCAAGTTTTCTCATCTACAGTGCTGCTGGAATAAGTTATAAAATATTTACCTATGACCTACACATCAAACTCTGTAATGAGAAAAAAATTTTTAAAAAGCTGCAGAGAAGTGAAAGAGAAGGGTTGAGCCTTGACTTGGAGAGAAAAACTAGGCAAAATAGGGAAAAAAGAAAAAAAAAACTATTGACATTTTTCAAATATTTAAAGTATAATAGACTAAGAAATAGTATCGCAGGAGTTTCCCAATAGCTTAACAGGTTAGGGATCTGGCATTGTCACTGCTGTGGCTTTGGTTACAGCTCTGGTGCAGGTTCAATCCCTGACCTGGGAACTTCCTCATGCTGTGGCTGTAGCCAAAAAAAAGAAGGAAATCGTATCTCAGACAATATGTAATAAACCTTGTCTGATGATTTAACATAGCTGTGATTATTTTCTCATTCATAATTTACACAGTGGTATTATGTGCCAATAAAACTCTGCAAGAGCTGTAGGAAGGCATGGGTAAAAGAACCATATTCCGTTTGCCTAAACTGACCCTTTCTTATTAAAAGGGTGGGAAATTTACATCCACAAGCATGTATGGAATTCTTGTCATCTGGTCCATGGTAAGGGTTAGGGATAAGGTGGAAAATAAGTTTGAAGTATAAAAAGGTTTCTGGATTTTAGGCATAGTACCTTGGGCATGAATATTTGTGATCCAAATAGCCACATTTGGACAAACCTTCAAAACCCTCAGTTAAAAACCAATCTTTAAGATGAGCCATCAAATTTTTTTCTTTTTTTTTTTTTTTCATTTTTAGGGCTGTACCAGCAGCATATGAAAGTTCTCAGGCCAGGTCGAACTGGAGCTGCAGCTGCTGGCCTACAACAGCCACAGCAATGCAAGATATGAGCCACATCTGCGACCTACACCACCTCATGGCAACACCAGATCCTTAACCCACTGAGTGAAGCTAGGGATCGAACCCGCCTCCTCATGAATACTAGGTGGGCTTGTAACCTGCCGAGCCACAATGGGAACTCCAAGATGAACAAACAAAATTAAAGAGGTGTGTCAAAATGGGTATGTCAATTGGGTTGCATTGGGCTGTTGCAAGAAACAGAAAATTTGACTAAAACAATGGTAT
Organism: Phacochoerus africanus; assembly: GCF_016906955.1. NCBI lineage: Eukaryota > Metazoa > Chordata > Mammalia > Artiodactyla > Suidae > Phacochoerus > Phacochoerus africanus. The sequence goes on along the minus strand of NC_062549.1, from coordinate 18,705,766 downwards.
AAACTATTGGGATATTTGGACATTCACTGTTTGCTCAACAAAAGACATAGAGGTAGATGGTTCTAAGGCAGATGTGGTTGTTTAACAGCATTAGCAAGGACCCAGGCTTGTTCCAGCTTCAAATTTGCTTTCTCCGGGCTTGTGGCTTCTTGATCAGATGGGCCCAAACCGGTTAACATTGCCTATTCCTGGTTGCAAAGGAACTGGAAAAGCAAATCTCTGTCTATTTAAGTAGGAAAAATAAAGTGGAGAAAGGAGTCAGGAAAGACTCTTTGACAGCCAAGCAACAGTGCCTACCACACTGGGGGAAAATATTTGCATCATCTATTACAGTTAAAGAAGTAGTATCCAAATATATGAAGAATTGCTGCACATTAAAGAGAAAAAGACTTGCCACCCAATAGAAAAGTGAGTGAGGTTTATAAATTGGTAGTTATATTGAGATAAAGTTCAAATGGACAAATGTTGTATGTAGAGATGCTCAATCACAGTACTTTTAAGGGAAATAAAAATTAGAATAGGGGTAAGGTGGTGTTTTTACCAATCAGGTTTATAAAAGTGTAAGGCTTGACAATATCAAGTCAAATAGGGACCCTCTTAAACTCTTATCAGTTGAATCAACTGACACTTTTTTGGAGCACCGTTTGACAATATATCTGCCTATCTATTAAATTTTATTTAAAATTCTACGTGTTGATATCTTAAATATTAACGTCTGTACCTAAATATTAAAGTTTATATTTAGGGGATGTATAAGGATGTTAACTGCATTTTTGTTTAGACAGCAAAAAATTACGGGGAAAACTCCCACATTTCCAAAAACGCAAGAATGTGTAAATAAATTATTAATCCAGGATCCTGAAGTAATATTTATATTAATATTTATTAATATTATTTAAATTATATTTAAATGTATTGTTCAATTAAATTAATTCATTATTAAATTACATAATTTAAATTAAATAATGATACCATTATTTTAAATTCATTAATATTTACTAATATTAATAGTTAATAAATTATCAATCCTGAATCCAGGATTCAGACAACTATGCAACTCACTAAGAATAAGTTACATCCACACAGATCCATATGTTTTGTCATAGAAAAAATCTCTAAAACATATTAAATTAAAAAACCCAATGTAGGAGTTCCCGTCGTGGCGCAGTGGTTAACGAATCCGACTAGGAACCATGAGGTTGCGGGTTTGGTCCCTGCCCTTGCTCAGTGGGTTAATGATCCGGCGTTGCCGTGAGCTGTGGTGTAGGTTGCAGATGCGGCTCGGATCCCGCGTTGCTGTGGCTCTGGCGTAGGCCGGTGGCTTCAGCTCCGATTGGACCCCTAGCCTGGGAACCTCCATATGCCGCGGGAGTGGCCCAAGAAATAGCAACAAACAGCAACAACAACAACAACAACAACAACAACAAAAAAGACAAAAAAAAAACCAATATATAAAAAGTAGGATATCGTAAATGCAATCTGTATACATCAAATTATACCCCACAAATATTATAGATGATATTTTCTATAGATACATGTCTACATACATAAAATGCCATTTTATGATTGTATTTTTAAAGTCTGGAAGAGAAGCAATCAGTGGAAATTGGGGAGGGAAGTGAATTTGACTTGTTAAAACAAACTGGAAGAAACCTTATAGACCACCTAAGCCAGCCTTTCTCCCAGTGATGCAGGTGTTTTGCTGATGGCCCACAAAATGATGTTCAGTAGTCAGGGACATCGCAGGAAATAAACTGGAATCGCATAGTAAGAAATCTATTCCATTTTCAGTGATCTGTTCATCCTTCGGCTCAGATGAAAAAAGTATTCTGTCTGGTGCCCATATAACCCTTCTGATACCTATACATGTCCCTTTTTAACCAAGAGCAAACCTGTTGCTCATAGATGTCACTAGGAACAAAATCTAGCTAAATTTACTAACCTCATTTATAGTATATTTTTAGGTTTACCTTACATTCCTAGTAAGTAATGTATTTTTCCACCTCTAGTACTATAGTATTTACTTTCAAAATTTTTAAATAATTTTCATTTTTTCCATTATATTTGGCCTACAGTGTCCTGTCAATTTCTACTGTACAGCAAAGTGACCCAGACACAAACATATATGTATTCTTTTTCTCACATTATCCTCCATCATGTCCCATCCCAAGTGACTAGATATAGTTCCCTGTGCTGTACAGCAGGATCTCATTGCTTATCCACGACAAATGCAATGGTTTGGCATCTATTAACCCCAGACTCCCAGTCCATCCCATTCCCTCCCCCTCCCCTCTGGCAACCACAAGTTCTCCAAATCCATGAGTTTCTTTTCTGGGGAAAGGTTCATTTGTACTGTAATATTTACTTTTAAAATACATTTATTTAAGTGAAATAGTGAGTCAATTAAAACATGAGGAGTGTATATGCATATATGAATACACACATATACAAACAATGTTTGCTAAGATACATATACACGCATATAGACATATTTATTATGTATGTACATATATAAAGAAAATGTTATTAAATAATAGTGCAGGTGATGCATTACTGTGACAGAAATCTTGAGGGGAAATGCAAATAACTGAAGTTTCAGAAACACCAATCGAATTAGCTTTTTACGGTGTAAATAAAATTAAATTGTTCCCATTTTTATATGCTTTTTACAATTTACTTAAATAATTTAATCTTAAATCCAGGTATAGGACATACACAGTTTTAGATTAACAGTCCATTTTTATTATTTGCATCCATTAATAGTGGGAGTCTTACACACTCAAAAGATCCTGTAGGTTTTTTTTTTTTTAATTTAAAGGGAGTTGGCATAGAAAGTTTGCTTAAACTATGAAATCATCAGCAGGGAGAGGTGAGTCTGGGAGACAGATTTCCAGTCAAGGATCATGATGAACACGTACCATTACACAATGTGTTGGCTTTTATACAAAATAAGAGTTACATAATCCATATTACTGAGGAAAATTAATGAAACATGTTGCTTTCGGATTTGTCTGTGTGCTAATACTTAACATCTGTTTGCCAGGGTGGTCCAGGACTCCGAGGACCAAAGGGGCAACGAGGTGAACCCGGCCCAAAGGTAAGGTGCTATGACATCACTAACTAGAACATGATTTCAGAGTTAGGTAATATTTGCCCTTTGCAATCGAAAGTTCTTTGTACTTTTATGAATATTGCGTCGAAGTCTTTTCCATTATTCTCACAAGCTTGTGAGTTTTTATCAACAAATTACTTAGTCAAAAGAAAGGATTCTTGGGTCAGAAATAGAATGTCAGAGCTGTTCCAAGTGAAGTAGTTCTTGCTCTTATACATTCTGCTTTTGCCGTGTCTGCAACAAAGATGTATCATGGGACAGAGTTCCCCTCGTGGCTCAGTGGTTAACGAATCTGACTAGCACCAATGAGGATGCAGGTTTGATCCCTGGCCTCGCCCAGTGGGTTAAGGATCCATTGTTGCCATGAGCTGTGGTATAGGTCACAGATGCGGCTCGGATCCTGGACCCTGCGTTGCTGTGGCTGTGGCATAGGCTGGCAGCTATAGCTCCCATTTGACCCCTAGCCTGGAAACCTCCATATGCTGAGGGTGAGACCCTAAAAAGCAAAAAAAAAAAAAAAAAGTATCATGGGGGAGTACTGAATCAAAACTAGGTAACAGTCCTCCAGGTAATTTCTCAGGTTTAGACTCCTCCTTCTCCCTTCCCACCATGTGCAATCAAACACAGACAGCTCTATTTTCCATTCTCACTGCCCAAAGCCACCAGGTGTAGTAGTTCAGGTTGTACACTGAACAAAGGCCCCAATTAAGAGGACCAAGTTGTTCCAATCCATGTCAAGGCACATGTTTTTCTGCTTTGCACAAAGACATCCCAAGGGATGGCCAGAGCCCAGCCGCTAATTGAGTTCAGGCTTCACTATCCTTTATCTGGCTTTTGGCAAATCTTCTAATTGGTCTCCTGGCTCCAGTGGCTTGATTTTTTGATTCACATCTTCCTCCAGATTTATTTCTTTAAAGCTATACTGGATCATAGCATATTCTTAAACCCTGCCGTCAAGTGCAATTATCTTGAGAATACAAATCACCCTCCTTAGCATGGCATTCAAGGCCCTTTAAAACTTGACTCCCTGTCCCACTTCCGCCACGTTGCTCCCCGTCGTCTCTCCATCTATCTTGCTTGACGTACTGCTTCGATATGGTTACATGTTACATTTGCACAGTATTTATTCATGGAGAAGAGAACATTGCAACTTTTTTTTTTTTTTAGGAGAAAATTGGAAATAAGGGAAGCAAGGTAGGAGAGAATGGGGGGCGGGGGACAAAGAAGTAAATGAAAGAAGGCTGAAGATAATTAATCAGGTACCACCCAACCCAAAACTCAGACCATTGGATAGCTCCTTTTTTTTTTGAGACTGTGACACATTTCTCAGGCAGAGACTGGCTGTATCGTACTTGACTCTATCTCTGATGTGCTACGAAAGAGGCCAGTGGTTTGAAGACACAGTGAGACACCCCCGGCTCTTTCTTGGTTTCACCCAAGTGCAGTGCCCATGAGCTCCCGCAGATTCTGGCTCCCTCTTCCCAACCCCTTGAACACCATGATCCCATCGTTTTCCTGCCTTTCTTGCTGGATGATGGTTCTGATCTTAAATTCGTATTAGATTCATAGGTGTTTGAGAACCTCAAGATTTACCCCTTTCCTCTCATAATCCATTCCCACAGGACCACTGCTGAGGTGGTTATTTCTGTACAATAATTTTGATGAATCACAGATGCAAGGAAAAATTCCTTTTGGACAAAGGATGCTCACATGGCCACCAACGTGGACAGTGTTTGGACAGATAAATTATAACTTCCATGTGGAAAGCCTCAATATATAATATTTTAAATTTTGTGGCTTCATATTTCAGTTGCAGCAAATAGATCATATGAATCGAGAAGCTCAAAGCAGCCCTATCTCTGGCCTCTCCTAGTTGTTTATGTCTCATGCTTTACAGAATAAAATGGAACCACCTACTTCCTGTCCTTCACCTCAATTCCTTGATAATGTGCAAATGAGGAGTTCCCATGTCATAGCTCAAGGGTTAACGAACCCAACTAGTATCCATGAGCATGCAGGTGTGATCCCTGGCCTTGCTCAGTGGGTTAGGGATCCAGCATTGCCATGAGCTGTGGTGTAGGTCGCAGACGCTGCCTGGATCCCGCGTTTCTGTGGCTGTGGCGTAGGCTGGCAGCTACAGCTCTGATTCAACCCTTCGCCCTGGGAACCTCCATATGCCGTGGGTGCAGCCCTAAAAAGACCAAAAGACAGAAAAAAAATGTGCAAATGATGTATTATTAAACTATTATAAGTAACAAGTAATATTTATAAATCACCTCCATGTCTCTTCCATCATATTAAAAACCTACCTACCTTTCTTTCCTCTTACACCATGTTTCTTATAAGAATAGTTTTCATTCATGCTTCTGCACCCATGCCTCCAAAATAGTTGTTCTGAGATTTGCATAAACTTTCATAGCAGCTTTATTCACAATAGCAAGAAACTGAAAATAGTTTGAACATCCATCATCAACAGGCAAATGAACAATTTTTTGTATATCCATGCAATGGAATACTCCTCAACAACCAAAAGGGTCTTACCACTGAAACGTGTAACAAAACGGATAAGCCTCAAAAACACTCTTCTGCGAGTTCCCTGGTGGCCTAGAAGGTTAAGGATCCAGCATTGTCACCGCTGTGACTCAGGTCCCTGCTGTCTGCTGTGGCACAGGTTTGATCCTTAGCCTGGGAATTTCCACATGCCACAGGCACAGCCAAAAAACAAACAAACAAATGAAACACTCTGCCAAGTGGTGAAATAAGCAAGCAAGAAAGGAGTACATAATTTCATTAACATACAAATCCAAATCACTCTTAACACACATAATCTCCGTTCCCCTAGGAATCCAACAAAATGGCTCTCATTAAAGTCACCAGTCTTCCTTGTTGCCAAATCCATAGTCTGTAGTTTAGTTCTTATCTTGAGGTTTCTACAGCTTTTGGCATAACTGGATAGCTGTCTATTTGAAATTTCTTCCTCTTTGGGCCTTTCCTCTACCACCCCACCTGTCCATCCTCTTTCTCCTTCTGATTCTCAGTCTTTTCTATTTCAGATTCTTTCCCAGGCTTTTCTTTCTCTCCCTTCTACCTGGTTGTCACCTCATCTTTATCAATTTCCTCGTTCCCTCTATCAACACATCCCACAAACACATCTTCACCTCCTCCAAAATCCACTCCAGCTCAGAACGGTCTTGACCCCTGAACAACTAGACATCCCCCCATCATTATCCTCACATACCTTGAACTCAACAGGTCTTTGGCTGCACCTGTCTTTCCCCTGTTTTACACCGTTTGGCTTTTCTTCTGTGTTACTTATCCCCAGTAATGGATTCATCAATCTCACATTTAAGATGATTCTCAGGTGTTAGAAGTCTTGTAAAATCATAGCTTTTAGTGGAGTCACAGAATGAGAGCAGGGGAAGAAGACGAGGCTGAGGAGAAGTAGGTTTTTCAGGGTGTAAGATTGTAGAGGTGGTGTGGTTTTAGCCAAATGACGACCAATTCCAAACTATAAAGAATTGCTGCAAGTGAAAGGAATGTCTGATCCTGAGAAGAAAAGCAATCAGATAATGTTGAGAAGAAGGCAGGGGATTCGGCGGACATTGAAGAGGAGGTGTACGTGATGGCATGTTTGTGACGAGGAAGAAATGAGAGGGGAGGTGTACCCTTCTCAATAAATGCAGAGCAGGGGCCCAGAGATAGAGCGTTCACAGTGGTGAAGGTGGAGAAAACGTCGTTTGGCTGGATGGTGTGAAGCTTCACAGACCAAGAGGGTGGTCTTTATCACGTCTATCTGTTGGATTTGTTGTGGAGTGTGGGGGGTCTGGTTACTCACACAGTTGGCACAGTGTTCGTATTTATGGAAGCAAAAATAAATAAATAAAGTTGCAGCAATTCCTGTGTGTTTACTCGTGCGGCTTATTCATGACACTTTGCCTGGAAGGTGAATCATCTGAGGCTCGGTGTCTTGTTATCCTATGAGTGTTGTATGTCTTAGGAAAAATTATTTAATGAAATATATTATAAATGCCCTAAGCAGAAATATCTGAGTAGCAGATACTTCTGAGCACTAGAGGGGTTCATGTGCCTCTGGGATGACTTTCCTCTCTTGCCTTCCAGGGACCAGATGGCCCTCGGGGTGAAACAGGCCCTCCAGGACATCAGGGTCCCCCTGGACCCCAAGGACCAAGTGGTCTGTCCATTCAAGGAATGCCTGTGAGTTGTGTGTAAACATTCCGATGGGTTTTATTGGTATCATGTCTCCATGAGTTGTATAGAATGAACTTTTGTCTTCTGTCGCCTTAAAAATGATCCTGAGCCTCTTCCAACCCCTAAAAATAAGAAATGAAAGTAATAACTGAGAGTTCATTCATTAGCCAGCTTTTTGTTCAATGAAGGGGGTCTTTTACAAACAGATATGTTTCTAGGGATTAGGTATATCCACAAATAATTTGTCTATAGGGAAGAAGGTGGGGTGGGGGGTTCCCTGTGGCACAGTGGGTTAAGGATCTGGTGTTGTCACTGCAGTGGCACAGGTCGTTGCTGTGGCACAGGTTCAGTCCCTGGCCTGGAAACGTCCACATGCTGCAGGCGCACCCAAAAATTTAAAAAAAGAAAGAAATCAGGGTTTGACATGTATGGCTCTTTTTGTCATTAGACTAAGTCCTTTGTGGGTGTGATGAAATCTAGAAAGGCACAATGTTATACAAATTTAAGTTATTCATTTTGCATTTGTCGTGATAATGGAAATAGATTCATGAATGCCATTTCCTTATGATCTTTATCTCAACAAGCATCAAAATGAGGCACTCTGAGTATGAGTTTTAGACTATAGACAGTGTGCTCTTCAGACACAGCTGTATAGAGATAGTCTGTAGACAGCCATATTTCTTTGCATAAGCTGTTTGTACCGTTGAAGACAAATTTAATGCCACTCACTGATTTTCATTACTCTTACTAGAGGGATCTAGATTTAAGGAATAAAACCAATCTCTATAGTAGGTATTTGAAGCATGATGCTTTTAAGCACATTTTTAGTGATCTTTCTATGCATAAGATGGTGTCTCCCTAGCTGAGAAGTCTTCCTTTCCAGTTATTTTCACCTCTAAAAAAGCATTAACATGCCAGTTCATATAATTACTACTACTAAATATTTGTTGAAGTCTTGTTAGCTGTCAGGTATGATGTTTGCTCTTCCATTCTTAAAAAGTTCTAGCCCAAACAAAAAATAAATAAATAAATAAAGGTATTAGCTTTAAAATCTCAATTATAAATAATCTTAAAATATTTACAGTATGAGCTTCACCATATCCAACTGTATATTCTGTGTTTAAACTATTCTGCTATATAAACATTCTGCTCTGTAGGAATGCTTACATAAGTGGTGTAGCATATGTGAGAAGTGAAATATGCTGCATTTGGATGCTAGTGTGAAAATAATGTTGAAAACATTAGGAGAGCCAGTGGAGAAAAAGAAAAGACTAAGGATTTACTTATGTGAACTTAACCCCTTTTGTCCTTCCGGATGTTCAGGGAATGCCAGGGGAAAAGGGAGAGAAAGGAGAGACCGGACTTCCTGGCCCACAGGTATTATTTCTATTTTTTGAGTCCATTGCTCTCAGCTCTAGAGCTTTGCCAAGAGAAAAGAACACCATAGCTTCTAAAGTCAGCTGTGACCTTGGCAATGAGTGATTTCTGTACTGAGGACCATTAGCCTGTATTTATTGACGTTAAGCCTTCTCTGAGGGTCCTACTGATGTCCCCTACTGTGAGCCCTGGTGGGGGACAGTTTTCCTTTCCTGTGAATGACTTCTGGGTTCTGAATTCTCACCTTTATGCTGTCGGGTTCGTTTGGAGAAATTGCTCTATGTCAGGGAAGCCGGGTGAGAGGGTAACTGATTTCCATGACTCTGACTCTTTCCTGTCTTTGCTCTCTCTAGGGCATCCCGGGAAGTGTTGGTTCCCCAGGACGTGATGGATCACCAGGCCAAAGGGTAAGATCTTGCCCAGGGTTGCTTGCTAGCTTAGCCCAGTAGACTTCTCACCAAGCTCCTCTTTGCTGCTGGTGACTTCTATGCAAGGAAGTCCATCCAGGTGTTTTCTTTGGTCTTTATTTTTCCTCCCGTCTCTCTACATGCTACTTATCCTGCATCTCTTTCCCGTCACTGGTGTCTTCTATGTTTGTTACGTCCCTTAAAATCTAGACACTTTCATCAAACCTGCCCCAATTAGCCACGTCTCTTTCTGGGTGTTCCCATAACCTGAATACAGTTTGCACTGAATTGTGTGCATTGGTCTAACAGATGTTCCAATTGTTTCAAATTCTCAAGGCACCAACCTGAAGGAAATGAAGAATCAGATGAGTCAAAGTTTAATTATGATGACTATCTGCAGTATTCTCCATTTATTTACTATATGTTAATTATCCATTCTTTGAACCTGTTCAAGCCAACAATAGTAAAAGAAAGTATAGGGATGGTTAGGAGAAGGATGAGTTAACATCTAGAGTTTGTTTAGTCAACATATATCTTCACTGAGCCAGGACTGAAATTCTTGTCCTCAAACAATTTATAGCTTACTGGGAGGAAATAGGACCAAATAGAAAGAAACTATAACATAGGCTGTAGGAGTTCCTGTCATCGCTCAGCAGAAATGAATATGACTAATATCCATGAGGACGCAGTTTCAATCTCTGGCCTCAATCAGTGGGTTAAGGATCTGGCCTTGCTGTGAGCTGTGGGGTAGGTCGCAGACTCAGCTCGGAACTGGCCTTGGTGTGGCTGTGGTGTAAGCTAGCAGCTACAGCTCCGATTCAACCCCTAGCCTGGGAACCTCCGTATACTGTGGGTGCAGGCTTAAAAAGACAAAAAAAAAAAAAAAGAGGCTGTGATGGGAGTATTTACAAAGCCCTATGGGAGCACAAGGCCAGATTTGGAAGGTCAGGGAAAGCTTCCCAGAGGAGGCACCATATAGGCATATAGGCTGAGTCTCAGTGGAGAGATAGAAACTAGCCAGATACACGAGGAAAGGCAACCTGTTGCAAGTACAGAGAACGCCATATACAAAGGAGTGGAGCTGAAGAGAAGGTGGGGCATTTCCATTACTGCACATAGTTCAGCATGGCTGGAGATTAGCATACTGTGTGTGTGTGTGTGTGCGTGCGCACGCGTGTGTGCTCACGTGCACACGTGTACAAACACCTCGGTGTGGAAAGACTGTCAAGAGATGAAGCTAGAGAGGCAGATCCAAATTCACTTAAATCATCTCTTCCTTTTTCAGGCCAAGGGTTTTGAGCTTTAACAGGAAAGCAATAGGAAGTCACTCCATTTTCAGAAAGGAAGAGAGGCTGGTCTTCCTCAAATGGTCAGATGTAGACATGTGGGCAGCTGCACAGACTGAATTATATTTGGTGGCCACCACTTAGATCCAGTCCATTGAAGGACAACGTAGTTGTTGTCCATAGATATTTGGGGGACAACTAACCTACTAGAAGAGTGAACGATTGGCTGGAAAACACACTTCTCTACTCAAACAAGGTCTGCCTTCAGCTCAGGGTAGCTGTGTGACTCAAAAATAAGGAAATCATTTTTTTCTATAGGAATGTAGGTGTGGGAAGTTAAATTCCTTCCACATTGGGGTTTGGGGGAGGATTTTTGGTTTTTACATCAAACGTTCACTTATTTAAAATCTTGGTTTAGTCTCTATCCATCAAGTGGAATTATTCAGTCTGTAAGGTGTGTCCAGGTGAATATATCTAAAGGAAATTCTCTAACAGTTCTATTTAAGTAGGTTTCTTGTACATATGGAAGGAGTGTCAAAGTATTTATGTGTTTTGGCAAAGGGCTTAGGCTAAGATCCAGTGTGGTTACACACCTAGATTCTTTCGTGATTCCTGAAGCTCTGAAAACAGCAATTTTAAAGATTTGGTTCAGTGAATTTACTTGATTTATTGATGCGTAGGGTTCCGTCTTGGCAAAGAACTCCCTGATCAAACATATTGGGTTATTGTCTAAATCGTCTGTGTTTGGAATTCTTTTAAAGCTGATGTACCAATACAGACTTTTTGGAAATATTTTCCCATTGTTCCAAACATGTTTTCTTCCATAGGATAAGCAGTCTCAGAGCTGTTATAACGTGTTAAGATATCTGTTCATGGATTTTATTTTATTTTATTTTTTAGATTTTAGGGCCATTACCTGCAGCATATGGAGGTTCCCAGGTTAGGGATCGAATCCAAGCTGTAACTGCTGGATTCCAGATCAGACCCATGTCTGCAGCCTACACCACAGCTCATGATGGATCCTTAAGCCACTGAGCAAGGCTAGGGATGGAACCTGCCTCCTCATGGATACTAGTTGGGTTCATTATCACTGAGCCACAATGGGAACTCCTGTTCATGGATTTTATTTCCCTCTCATCTTCATTCTGGGGGTAAAACTTTCAAGTGTCTTTAATTCCTACTGTGAAAAATCCTTGGATGGGAATGGAGTTACTTTTTAAACTTAGTTTCCAGAAGACACTCGTTTTTTATAGGGCCATGTTAAAACAAACAAACAAAAAATCTTGTGACAGTTGTTTTAGAAAAGGCATTTGAGGGCAATACTATTCTGGTGTACAACTCTAAGGGGCACCATTAACACAAAATAAAATATAGTGGTGCCCCCTGGAATTGTGTAACACGGCTGCCCTGCTTGAGGGAGGGACTGCATATGTGTTTTTTCAGTATCTTAATACCTTATTTAGTAAGATATTGAGCACATATTTTAATTGAGTACCTACTATGTGCCATGTACTCTGCTCAGCCTAGAAAGAGTTGTCCACTACTACCTCCAGAAGGGGAAGGATCCAGAGGAGGAGAGACTTTCAATGGCTAAAGGAGGCAGTTTGTACACCATGAAGGATGAAGTGGAGTCAAGAGCATGCCTCTTCCCTGGGGCCAGGAAAACCAATGAGCCTTCATCAGAGACAGTCAAGAAGGGAGGGAAGATGGGGAAAATAGAGTTATTTAGGTGGCTCTGATCTGTTTAGTCAAGTATCTAGAGGCTTAATGAAAGCAAAAGTTCTGAAACAATGAGGTAATTACTCAGCAGGACTGTAGAGTTGTTGGCCCAGGACCAGCTTCATAGTGGTCGCAACAGTTCTAAGACATGGAGTGCCTTTGATGGGGCCAGGTCTCTCTGGTTAGGAAGGGGTGGTGGGGTTTGCTGGAAGAGTACTAAGGACAAACAGATAAGGTTCTTCCTGCTCTGCCTTAGGCCGTCATCAAAGGCCAAGTTGCGTTCAGAAAGAAAATGATGACAATGATGATGACCATGACAATGACAACCACAGCACAGGACAGACTAAGAACAAACATACTGGAAGATGAGACTTCCTGCTGCAGTGCCTAAGAAGCCGCTTCCAGAAAACTGTCCAGTTAGGCGTAGCTGTCCAGGGCATCAGGAAGACAGACTGATTTTGTCTTTTCTTTACTCCAAGCACTTAACGTTGCTGTGCCTCATTTCCATTCAGGGCAAAGAAGGAGGAAGCTGAGATAAATATGGGTGACAATGTCCAATCAGGGCTTCTAGCTCCTTGGGGAGTGGCAGGGAGTAGGAGTGAGGGGTGCAAGGAGTCATGGGCTATTCCTTAGGGATGGGTCATTCTTTCTTTTTAGTCTTGTCTTTTCTTGGGACAGCTAAGAACGCACAGCCCAAGGCTTAGATCATCGCTGTGACTATTAGCTTCGGGAAAGGTTAGCATCTCTCACCTGGAACCAGTGCCAATGTGACCCCTCTCTAGCCTGCAATGAGGGAGAGTTTAGCAGAGAATAAAAGGAAGATTAAACATCTCCTCTTTAAACAGGAAACATGTTTTCTAATGTTTCTAGCTTATCCTGGCTTCTCTCAAGGGGAATCTTTGACTTGTAGAGGCGGCTCAAACCCCTGGGCCTCAGGCCATAAGCAAGTCCAGCCAACGCTGGACTTCTTCATTGAACCAGTCTCAGCTTCTTGCTGGGAAGCCAGCAGAGCACAAGGCAGGACCACAGCATATAAAGCAACAGTTCAAATGCAGGTTTAACAGTTGAATGCACTCAGGCATCATTCAGCTTTCCTTCTGACAGCCAACCTCATCTCATCTCTCTTTTCTGCTGTCAATTTTCCCATCTCCCTTTTGCCCTCTTCCTCCTCTTTTCTTAGTGACCCCCCCCCACCCAGGCCAAAGTCCGCCCTGTGACCCTTTGGGCTCCTCTGATGTAGAGTAGATCTCTCAGCCCCACCCTAGACATCCCTGTGGTCCTTTGAGAAACCAGAAAGGACAGGCAAGACATGGATGATAACATATAAGAAGACAAAGAAAGAACTGAAAAAGAAAGAAAGGAAAAACCACCTCTTTGCTAGTTCTGAGGCTCATTTAGATCCAAGACCACCAGCTTTCTATCAAGCAGTCCAAATGGAAGCTTTAAAAATTATTTTAATTTTCCAATTCTTAGTATGGTTTTATAAAAATTCAGAGAGACAAGAAATAAAAATGACAAGGAGATATATATTTTATGGCACCTGGAAGATAGCCATTCCTCCCTTGTACCAAGGGTATTCTTTTTAAAATTCCAAGTAAACTGAATTTGGAATGCTTCCTTTCCCCCAAGTTACTGCTCCCTGTAACTCTCGCCTTCATGCCATAACCACAGCCTTCCTTTTTCGTTTATAAAAGATGAAATACCATTTAAAAAATTCTGGATTAATTCTGCTGAACTTGTGTGGTTATGATAAGCAGGATGGCTCAGTGGTGAATATCATAGCCTTGGTCAGTTAGCCAGACCTCAGCTTGAACCCTAACCATGTGACACTGAGCCAGTTACTGACAAGTGCCAAGCCTCACTTTCCTCATCTGTGAAGTGGAAAAAATAATATTCATCTCCATAGAGCTAGAGTGGGAATTAATTCATGTAAAGAATTTCTATATAAAAATTCAATTTTGGGAGTTCCTGTCGTGGCGCAGTGGTTAACGAATCCACCTAGGAACCATGAGGTTGCAGGTTCGGTCCCTGCCCTTGCTCAGTGGGTTAATGATCTGGCGTTGCTGTGAGCTGTGGTGTAGGTTGCAGACGCGGCTCGGATCCCGCGTTGCTGTGGCTCTGGCGTAGGCCGGTGGCTACAGCTCCGATTCGACCCCTAGCCTGGGAACCTCCATATGCCTCGGGAGCGGCCCAAAGAAACAGCAAAAAGACAAAAAAAAAAAAATTCAATTTTGGCCAACATGCGTATTGACTGTTTTCAGTGTAAACCTAACGAGTCAGGATAGTACAATGTCTCACAATGCCTGTCTTTGGTATCATGAAGGCACCTTAGAAGGTTTTAGAGAACTGTGAAAAAAAGTCTAAAGAAAAAGCCAGTGGCCTGCTGTTGTTTAATTTTCTTGGAGTCCGTGGCAAAAGGACATTTGGAACAGGTTTCCTTTTTCTGTGGGTTTGGTGTGCACAAAGACCATATTTGTAATGAATGTCCCACTTCATCAAAGTGAGTTGGACTTAAAATATACTTGAGAAATTGAACTTGAGTCAACGATCTGGATTTAATTCCTATCATAAATGTCAAGCAGTGGTGAGAGATTCATCTCAGGCATATTTTGTTAAATACTAAGATTCATGATAATGATCCCCTGGGGTATCCTCCTCCTTCAGAAGAGGAAATGTGAAAAACCATCACAAAGCTAGTGGAGAGAATGATTTGATTTGATTTTTTTTTTTTTGGTGTGAGTCTAGACAGGTCTTTATAAAACCCCAGGAAAACCTTCTCACAGTCAACCACAGTAATGAGAGTATATGCACTCGAGACCTGTCCAATTATTTTAGTAGAAAGAGCCACAGCCACTCTCATTGATTATTGATTAAGTGCAGTGCTTTGCAAATGATATGGTCTCCAATCGTCAGAATAACCACTAATGCTAGGCACTGTTACCGCATTATGCAGACCAAGAATCTGAAGCGCTGAAAGTTGAAGTAACTCAAACAACACCACCCAGCTAGTGAGTGTTGGAGCCAGGATTATAATCCATCTCTCAGGTTCCAACATTGCCCTCTTTCTTTCCACAAAATTTTATTAAAGGTTAAAGTGGGATTTTGTAAAAGTAAGCAACTCTTCCAAAAACGATATTCGTGAGCAGAACTCCATTACTGAAGAGTTCTCATCCAAAAGGTCCTCGATTTTGGAGTAGAAACAGAAGCTGATAGTTGACACATAAGACTATGTTTCTTTGATTACTTTTTACCTTTACTTGGATAGTAGCCCATCTGAGTTGAGCCGTTACTTAGGTAACCAACTTCCTGTGGTTACTGGCTTTAAAGATACTTCTGTGGGGGCACAGGGTACAAGTGATATTGGTCTAACACTGTCCTTCAGGCTCAGACCAGATATTTTTATATTTGTAAACCAGCAGTTCCACAACCTAAGTGATCAAGTTATTATTCAGTGTTTTGCTTTGTTTTTTAAATACACAGATTCCTGGGTTTCAACCTCAGAGATTCAGATACAAAAGGTCTTGGGTATAACTTAGGAATGTCTAGCTTTAAAAAGCTTAATGATTCTAATAATCAACTATGTTTTGGAATCACTGGGTGATTGAATATATGTGAAGCTCTTTATATGTCAGAGTAATTTCTTGGGTAGAACGTTGCTATTGTTTTCACTCACTGAAGTCACCATTGCAGGTTACTAAAACATGTTTATATCTCTCTATATACACGTTTAAATTATACATGTAATATGTATATAAACTTTTACATTTAAAAATGGTTTATTGTGTGCACATGTAAAAATATACATTGGAGTTCCTGTTGTGACTCAGTGGGTTAGGAAACCGACACAGTATCCATGAGGACTCAGGTTCAGTTCCTGGCATCGCTCAGTGGGTTAAGGATCCAGTGTTGCCGCAAACTGCGTCATAAGTCACAGGCGCATCTCAGTTCCAGTTGCACCCTGAGCCTGGGAACTCTCATATACTGCAGGCATAGCCCTAAAAAGAAAAAAAGAATGCACATATATGTTTATATATATATATATACACACACACATACATACATACATATGGTGTGTGTGTGACTGAAAATTCCCCAGTGTGACTCAACATGGTATCACACATAAGGACTAATCTTGGATCTCTGACCTGGGCCAGTGTTTACAGAGTCTGTGGCTTTTTGTTGCTTGGCCTCGTAATCTGATGGTTTGTCTAAATCCTTTGCTGCAAGTAGCAGCCTTATTTCTTGTGGCTGATAGCCAAGTTGCTCTCCAAGTTGAAATTGTGCAGCAGGAGTTTCAAGTGTTTCTTTTTTCTTCATTGCTTGAGTTTGTTCCCTTTCAAAAACTCATCAGATGCCAGCTGCTTACAGATGTCCCTGTACCTGAGAGCGTACTGTTGGTCAAAGGGTTTACCAATTGGCAGGTTCTAGAATCTTATGGTTAGTGTCTGTGGTCCACTGTTGCAGGCTTCAAAGAAGGCCCGGATGATGATTTTTGTAACTGAGTCACTGGCTCTGAGTGCTATTCCTAATAGCTACAGAAATGTAAAAATTCTAGGTGCTGACTTTAGTTTTAGTCACAACACACTTTGTGGGCACATCCGTTTCAGTTTTTACATGCTATAGATGATGCACCTTGAAACTATAGACTTTTTAAGTGCCTATAAGAAATGCTTGAAGAATGCATATGTGTTTGCTCTAAAGTATAGAAAAGAAAACTGACAATTATGAATTGGTTAAAAGTCTGTAAAATATTACACTCTGCTAATTTCAGCCATCATTAAATTTAGTATTTATTCAACTATCAGTGACTTTGAAAACATATTTTGGGATAGATTTTCTTTTGCTGATAAATCTTAGCCAACCATAACTTAATAAGTTGCTCAGAGCCAAATGTTTTCATAAACAAATTATAAAAATCCTTTTCAAGTTTTTATAGCAAAAATTATTTTTAATGTGGGTTGTGGGTTTATATTAATATTTTGAGGTGGGAATCTCAAAAAGGAAACATGCCTGGAGCTGCTCATGTTATAAAACATCCCTGTTTGTAGGTGGCAGATTTTGTGCCCTTTAAAAAATCTGTGTGTCGGTTTAAGTGAATTCTCATATTATGCTTATCGTTTAATCTTCTATCCCCCAATATTCACTCTTTTCGTTGCTTAATTAAGGGTTTCTTCTTTTTATGAGAGTGCTTAACCCATAAACACAGTCTACTGAGATTGGCTTCCTGATATGAAATGGAAAATTTATAGATCCAGAAATGTTTGGGGAAGTGCAAACAGTTTCAGCTGTGAAGGGTTCAGTGAGCGTTGCTTCAAGTTAAGCTGAATCACAAAGCTAGAATTTGCCAATTACTTTTTCCTTCTAAAATGAAGACATTTTTCACAGTTTTTCTTTTCACCAAGCTTATTGCTTTGATATAAAAAGATGCTGCCATTGCACCTCACCTGGAGATGAAGAGGTGAGAAAAGGGACCAGAACCCTGCCTAGGAGTTGACTAGTGGGCAAGGATGGGCTGTAATGTGGATGCCGCAGTGGTACCCTAGCAGGGAGAGTGATGCAGTATCCCAACCATCCTGGGACCCTTGACTTAAATGCCACCTCTCCTGTGAAAGCCTCCCTCCACCCTACCCCGGCTTAGGTGCTTTTCCTGCATGTTCCGTGGAACCTTCTAGGTCATATCAGAGCTTGTTGCCATTTTCTCTCAATTGTTAACTTTTCTCAAAACCATAACCTCCTCGAAAACAAACTGCCTTGTTAATCATTGTGACCCCAGACAAATGCCCAGCACAAAGTAGTTCTGCAAATATTTCTTAGTAATATGACACATGTGAGGCTTACAAGTAAAAAAAAAAAAAAAAATCTTTCAAAGGTAAATTTAAAGTGTTATTCAAAGTTTAAAAGTATATCCAATCTCTTGGGATAGAACATGATGGAAGATGGATGAGAAGAAGTATGTATATATAGGTATGACTGGGTTACTATGCTGTACGGCAGAAATGGACACAGCATTATAAATCAATTATACTTTAGTAAAAATATATTTTAGGAGTTCCCATTGTGTCTCAGTGGAACAAATCTAGCTAGTGTCCATGACGACTCAGGTTTAATCCCTGGCCTCGCTCAGTGGATTAAGGATCCAGCGTTGCCATGAGCTGTGGTGTAAGTCACAGATGTGGCTCAGATCTGGCATTGCTGTGGCTGTGGTGTAGGCTAGTTCCTACAGCTCCGGTTTGACCTCTAGCCTGGAAACCTCCATATGACATAGGTGTAGCTCTAAAAAGACACTGTGTGTGTGTGTGTGTGTGTTAAAAGGTAAAACTGGGAGTTCCCGTCGTGGCGCAGTGGTTAACGAATCCCACTAGGAATCATGAGGTTGCGGGTTCGATCCCTGCCCTTGCTCAGTGGGTTAATGATCCAGCATTGCCGTGAGCTGCAGTGTAGGTTGCAGACGCGGCTCCGATCCAGCGTTGCTGTGGCCCTGGTGTAGGCCAGTGGCTTCAGCTCCGATTAGACCCCGAGCCTGGGAACTTCCATATGCCGCAGGATCGGCCCAAGAAATGGCAAAAAGACAGAAAAAAAAAAAAGTAAAACTAAGTAGTGAAAGATGTGAACTTTTTTAATTTTCTAGGATTAGGAAGAAATTTGGGAAAAGGGGGGCTTTGATTATGTTTCTAAAATTATATTAAGCCTAATACCATTTTAGTTATAAGAAGGTATAGCAGTTTGAATATCTCAGTCTGCTTCTAGGAGACCATACTTAAGATATTCACTGAAATGAAATTTTAGCTCCTGAGGGTAGATAACTCCCAATGCCTTTCCTTCAAGCTTGTGGAGGGTTTAAGAGCGAGGAGGGATGACCTTGGCATTCTCTGACACCACCACCTCCCGTGCATTCCCTGTGATTAATAGTTATTTATTCAACATGATCATTAGAGCGTTTCTTCCAGGAACCTCAATTTTATTCAAATTTTACTTTCTTTTTTTTAAGGCTGCACCCACTACATATGGAAGTTCCCAGGCCGGGGACTGAACCAAGTCGAAGCTGTGACCTATGCCACAAGTGCAGTAATGCCAGATCCTTAACACACTGCTCCTGGCCAGCGATCAGACCTGCACATGTGCAGCAACCCAAGCCACTGCCGTGGGATTCTTAACACCCTGTGCCACAACAAAAACTCCCCAAATTTAACATTTTATTAGTACCTATTTTGTGCCAGCTGTGTGCTAAGAAGGTATTAGGAATGGAAAAGTGAATAAAATGTAATTCCTACCCTCAGAAAAGAAAAAGAAAAAAAAAAGAGTTCCCATTGTGGCTCAGCAGGTTAGGAACTCAACAGTGTACTTGAGAATGCAGGTTTGATCCCTGGCCTCGCTCAGTGGGTTAAGGTTCCAATGTTGCTGCAAACTGCAGCATAGGTTGTAGATGTGGCTCCGATGTGGTGTTTCTGTGGCTGTGGCATAGGCTGGCAGCTGCAGCTCCCATGTGACCCCTAGCCTGGAAATTTCCATATGCTGCAGGTGGGGCCCTAAAAAAAAGAAGGAAGGAAGGAAGGAAGGAAGGAAGGAAGGAAGGAAAAAAAAGAAAGA
Organism: Phacochoerus africanus; assembly: GCF_016906955.1. NCBI lineage: Eukaryota > Metazoa > Chordata > Mammalia > Artiodactyla > Suidae > Phacochoerus > Phacochoerus africanus. Next base: position 18,686,069 of record NC_062549.1, on the reverse strand, counting down.
AATCTCAGCTTCCGAGAGTGCTCTTTAGGTAGAAGGATGCGGAGTGAACAAACACCTCTTCTAGTCTGCTCCCTTGACCTGATCACACTGGAAGCAATAGCCTCCTCCCCAAATTGAGCTCCTAAATCAGAGCAGCCTTTCCTCCTCTTCCCTTCAGATGATGCACATGGTGTCTGTAAATCAAGTGAATTCAAAACTGTTCTCAAGAGTATGCTTCCAGTGCCATGACAGAGAACACTGACACAGCCTTACTTTTAAAACCCCTTCCATGTGCTGGGCAGAGGGGAGTCAGTGTGTTATTTCCTGCACATCTTCCTTTGAATAATGCAGTTTTCTTTTAAGAAAATATGCCATGGCTTGCATCTTTCTGTGAATAAGAGTGCCCTTGCTTGTTTTTGAGACTTTTTTTTTTTCTCTCTGGGTGCACCCTGGAAAAGAGTTAGGGGAGGCTTCCTGCAGCGATGCTACACTTTTGACTGCTGAACAGTGGTGCTGTTCACGTGTCACGTGTCAGCTCACACACAAGCATGTGTTTGCTTCCCATCTGGTGCTGGAAGAGTTTTAGGGTGGGAAGCAAAAGACGTCTTTGAAAAAAATACCTTTTTAAATGATTGAATATATGCTCAGGGTCCATTTTCTTTTTTTGTGAACTTCATCCAGGAAATAATAGTGGATTTTTTAAAATTCATTTTCTTAAAATCGTAAGGTCTCTTTCCACTTATAATGAGGCAGTTGGAATAGAGGAGTTCTAAGTTTCTGTTTTTCTCTTATATATTCTTATTGTTTTATGCCCTCTTCCTGGATATGCTACATTTAAACTCCGCACAAAATGATTTCTTTCAACCTAGGTCAGTATTAATTTTTGTTGTTTAGGTAGCAAATCCAAGGAAGTGTGTGTGTGTATATGTGTGTGTGTGTGTGTCTAACAATCTGTATCTGGGCCTGTCACTGCAGCTTCCTGGCTTCATATATTTTGGACTGAATAACTGAAGTGAATGAATAGAAGTAGTAGTGAGAAAACCCACTAGCTCATATATTAGTGTAGGATAACTGTTATGGCAAAAATCCTACAGTCTCAGTGGTTGTAAGCAATAAAAATAGAATAAATGAAATCAAGTGGAAATAAAGTCTGTTGCTTGGTCACAATCCAGTGCTGTCAACAGGATGGGGAGAGGAGTGGGGCGAGGGGGTCTGGTCTCTGTTCCACATAGTCATTTAGGAACCCAAGGTCTTTCCATCTTGGGAAACTTTGATACTCAAACACGTGGCCCCTAAAGTTGTCACAGAAGGGGAAAAGAGAGTGGACGATTACCCATGGGAAATGTGTGTGACTCAGAACTGGAATTGGCCCCCTGCCCCTGGCCAGCACTCAGCCCTGTGGCTCCAACAGAATTGCTGGAACAGGAGGCTGGGAGATGTAACCTCTCCATGTGCCCAGGCCGAAAAGGAAAATCATGAAGATTGGTGAGTTCTAGAATCCTCTGCCTTTTCTGGCTTTAAGACTGGCTAGGATTTGAGCTTGAGAGCCTGATAAAAGGGCCTTGCTCACCATTGCTTTTCTTTTCTTTTTTAAGGCCTGCACCCTTGGCATATGGAGGTTCCTAGGCTAGGGGTCAAATCAGAGCCACCAACCTAACCACAGCTCACGGCAATGCCGGATCCTTAACGCACTGAGCAAGGCCAGAGAATTGAACCCGCATTCTCATGGTTCCTAGTCGGGCTGGTTAACCACTGAGCCATGATGGGAACTCCCTACCATTGCTTTTCTTACACCCTTACCCTACCCCCTCTTCACTCCACCTTTCATTTCATACCTTTTCTCCCAACTCACGCAATTTCTTTTCAGCCAACCTCATCTTTACTTTTATCTGTTCCCTTGAGATAAGGAGAGATAATGTGAGTGGGGATAGGTTTCTCCAAGAAGATGGATTTTCATGAGCAAGATAATTGGAAGAGACAGGTTGGTGGAAACGGGGCAGGAACTTCAGGAAGGGGATTGGGAGAGGTAGCAAAAGAAGCTGGGAGATGTTGGTTTGCATTGGTTTAAGATGAGACTGGATTCCTCTGGGAGGGGATAAATCCCAAGATGAAAAGTCCATTTCTCCATGTGGTAGAAGGGGATGTCTTGAACTTATTATAAAAATGAACTTATTATAAAAATCAGATGGAAGTTCCTCTCTCACATTTTTAACTACATTGGGAAGACCAGCACCCATTATTAAGAACTGTAGCCATTTGAGAGAAAGTCATTCCAGCTGTTCTGTTTTTTAACATTCACATAAAATAACCACACATACACGTATTCAATAATTTATGAATGTTTTTTATTGAACTATAGTTGATTTACAATGTCGTGTTGATTTCTGCTGTACAGCAAAGTGATTCAGTTATACTGTATATACTTTTTTATATTCTTTTTAAAAGTATGGTTGATTTATAGCATTGTGCCAATCTCTACTGTACAGCATAGTGACCCAGTCTTACATATATATATACATTCTTTTTCTCATACTGTCTTCCATCATATTCTATCCCAAGAGATTGGATATAGTTCCCTGTGCTACATACAGCAGAACCTCATTCTTACCCATTATAAATGTAATAGTTTGCATCTACTAACCCCAAACTCCCAGTCCATCCTACTCCCTCTTCACTCCTGTTTGGCAACCACAAGTCTGTTCTCTATTATCTGTGAGCCTGTTTTTATTTTATAGAAAGTTTCGTTTGTGCCATATTTTAGATTCTACATATAAGTGATGTCATATGGTATTTGTCTTTCTCTTTCTGACTTACTTTACTTTGTATGAGAATCTCTAGTTGCATCCATGTTGCTGCAAATGGCATTATTTTGTTCTTTTTTATGACTGAGTAGTATTCCATTGTGCATATATATACCACACCTTCTTAATCTTTTTGATATTCTTCTCCATTATGGCTTACCACAGGATATTGAATATAGTTCCCTGTGTTATACCATAGGACCTTTTTGTTTATAGGAAGATATTTTTATGAAGAACATTATTTGCTTTCTGCCTTAAACCTTTCCAACACGGAATGGGAAGCAAACATGTACTCATGAGGGCACACATTCAGCAAACCTGCCCCATAGTCAAAACCCTATCATTGCAGCAGGCAGTCCCCCAGGTTCTCCCCTGGGCAACTCCTAAAGAACTGCAGCATTGGCAATATTGTCATACTCCTAATTTGTAATGTAGATTCCTGTGATAGGGATTCCCTATCCCAAACTCTCTTGGGTCCTAAGAGACACTAATTCATCTTTTTGTCTGATCATTAATGATCAGAATTGATCACTCTTCTCATTTGTTATGCTTAGTTTCATAAAAAAATTTTCTGGAAACAAGTACCTGTTTAAGTTGGTAAGTGGCATTTCTTACACCGAAAATTCTCGCCCTGGACAATTTCATAGAGCCAACAGATACAAAAGTCTTTGCCAAGAGCAATTCCCATGAAGAGTTTAAAAGCAGTGAATCCTTGGAAGTCCAGAGCAAATGACAGGACTCGGCCCCCAAATATTAAATGGGATTAGATGCACCTTTTCTGAAAGCCATGTAAAACAACTGCATAGTTGACACACTGTGTTTTTCTTCCCCCAGGGCTTTCCTGGAAAGGATGGATCCTCTGGCCCTCCAGGACCACCAGGGCCAATTGTAAGTATTTCCAGGAACTACTGGGATACTCTCTGCCACAAAGCAATTCATCTCCTTTGAGAGATTTTTCTTCTGCCAGATCTTTCTCCTTGGCATCCATCTCGGCTGTTGTGTAAGAACTCATCCTTTGGTACAGAGCTGTTCCTAAAACATCCTTTAAGAATGATGCATCCATGGGGCTTGATCGTTCTGTCTCTGAGCCATAAGATCACCCGCACTGATTTAGTTTTTATTAGACGCAGGTTAGGCTTGACCTTTAGAGAGCTTCATTTAATCAATTGAGTGAAGACTTTTCCTAAAATGCCTTCCTTACTTTTTTGGTAGTTAGACACAGGAATGAGCAGTGGGTCCTGAAGTCTTGGTGCTGGGGAATGCAGGGGTTAACTGTGTGTGTTTGCTGCTCCTTGAGAGCTGGATGTTCTCTGTGAGAATGTGTGAGTCCTCACCTTTGCTCCATTTTCCTGTCTTTTAGGGCATTCCGGGTGCCCCCGGAGTCCCAGGGATCACAGGAAGCATGGGACCCCAAGGTGCCCTCGGGCCACCTGTGAGTATGTGGCAGCAGCCAGTCAGAATGGTTGCTCAGTCATCCCTCTGGTTCATTTACATGTTAAAATTTACAACATCTCTTGTGGTCAAATTTTTTTTTCAGTATTGGACTCTGTGGAATCCATAAGGAAAATAGGGACTCTCCCAGGATAAAGGTTAAGATCAGACTGTGCCTATATCCTGGCTAAAGACAGTGGTCCCAATCTGTAGCTCATATCTATTTACATGGTTTGTTGTTCTGCATTTGGCAAAGTCAATGCCATGTTTACAGGGCTTGGGTACAGTACTGTCTGTTAATTAAGCCCATCTCCTGGGAGAAAAACACAAGGCTTGAGAAAGTTCAGGATTAGTGAGAATAGGAATAGATTTTTCTTTTCCAAGTTCTGTAAGAAAGAATTTCCTGGAGTTCCTGTTGTGGCGCAGTGGTTAACGAATCCGACTAGGAACCATGAGGTTTCGGGTTCGATCCCTGGCCTTGCTCAGTGGATTAAGGATCCGGCATCGCCGTGAGCTGTGGTGTGGGTCGCAGACGTAGCTTGGATCCTGCGTTGCTGTGGCTCTGGCGTAGGCCGGTGACTACAGCTCTGATTCCACCCCTAGCCTGGGAACCTCCATATGCCGTGGGAGCGGCTCAAAAAAGGCAAAAAGACACACAAAAAAAGACAGAATTTCCTATTAAAGCACATACTCACACAGAAGCCAATAGTGGTGTAAATGAAAGCCCAGGGCATGAAACTCGTTACCTAGCATTTTTGTGCTTCTAATCTCATAGGTTGGTGTTTAAATGTGATCAGGGGAAGGGGTGGGGGTAGGATGGAGGAGAAACAAATGAGCCTATTTGGGCCTGTTTCCTCTCTGCAAAATAAGGTAGTTGCATGACAACCTCCGAGCCACATCTGACACCTTGCAAGTTGTTCCTTTCGGGTGTGGGTATTAGTCAGCATTCTGATATTATCTGTGATGTTCTAAATCTGTATCCGTAAACTCAAACAACTGAGATGTATCAGTATATATGCATGGCAGACACTTCTAAGGATTTATGAGACAGTGAAATATGAAGGGTGTAGGTAGGAGAGATTAATGTATCTGATTTCTATCCCTGCTATAACAAATTACCACAATTTCAGTGACTAAATACAACAAACGTTTATTATCTAACAGTCTCACTGGGTTAAAAATCAAGGTGTCAGCACCTCCTTTCCGGAAGTTCTAGGGGATAACTGGCTTCTAAAGACTTTCCATAGTCCTTGGCTCATGGCCCACTTCCATCTTCAAAGTCAGCCAAGTCGCATCTCTGACAGCTTTCCCATAATCATATCTCCCTCTGAACACTGCCAGGAAAAGGTTCTTTGCTTTTAATGACTCATGTGATTACATTTATGCCACCCAGGTCATCTTAGGTAACTTCAAGATCCTAACTAAACCATGTTGTCAAAGTCCTTTTGCCACATGATACAGTCACGTGTTCTGAGGTTTAGGGCATGAACCCTTTGGGGGCCTTTTTATGCCCACCAGAGTGAACAGGATATAGAAGAAATGTTGATTCTCACGCAGAAAAAAACCTCTGTCCCCCTGGCTTCCCAAATACTCATGTTTCTCTTTACTCTTAACACTCATTTCAATAAAATTATTTTGTGGAGTTCCCATTGTGGCTCAGCGTTAACAAACCTGACTAGTATCCATGAGGACACGGGTTCAATCCCTGGCCTCACTTAGTAGGTTAAGGTTTGGCATTGCCATGAGCTGCGGTGTAGGTCAAAGACGTGGCTTGGATTCCATGTTGCTGTGGTTGCGGTGTAGGCCAGCAGCTGCAGCTCCGATTCGACTCCTTGGGAACTTCTATATGCCACAGGTGTGACCCTAAAAAGCAAATAAAATAAAACAAAATAAAATAGTAAAGTAAAATAAACCAAATAAATTACTTTGTCCTCAGGGTTCTATTCTAGGCTGTGAGGCACATGACACACATGGAGGTACACAACCACACATGACACGTGAACATAAAAAGTGCCTCCAGATTTTAGCAAACACATCCTAATTGGCACACCCAAATAATTGCTCTCCTTAGTAGTCATTGTACAAAGCCATACACTTATTCCAACTGGAATGTGGTTACATCCTCACTGATGAACCACTTTTAGATCTCTTTTCAAAGCAAGCTAGTGAGGGTCACAGAAAAAAAAAAATGTGATTGTTTTATCCTCACACATCTTGTTCCATTAACTCTGCTACCAGGCTTCCGTCGGCTTCCCAAAATGTGTTCCGGGGAACGAGAGTACTGCAATATGTTAGCAGGGCTCAGAGAGCAAGGGCTTCTGGGTAAAGAAGTTTCAAAGACAGTGTATACTATTTCTTAGAAAGTCATGAGAAATTTTAGGACATCAAAGGCTTTGAGGCATCCTGAGGTTAAACAAAAAAACCAAAAAACTGGTTTCCTTTGGTCATACGTAAATGTATTTTCGCAGGTTCCAGTAACCTAAGCTGGGTTGATCCTAGACTTAGGAGGATGCGATGGGATAGGAAAGAAGAAAGGGGTCGGAATTCCCATCATGGCGCAGTGGTTAACGAATCCAACTAGGAACCATGAGGTTGCGGGTTCAATCCCTGCCCTTGCTCAGTGGGTTAAGCATCCGGCGTTGCTGTGAGCTGTGGTGTAGGTTGCAGACGTGGCTTGGATCCCGAGTTGCTGTGTCTCTGGCGTAGGCCAGTGGCTACAGCTCCAATTAGACCCCTAGCCTGGGAACCTCCATATGCCATGGGTGCGGCCCTAGAAAAGGCAAAAAGACAAAAAATTAAAATTAAAAAAAAAAGAAAGAAAAGGAGCAGGGTCAAGCAGATGCTCAGGAAAGGACAGGGGGCTGCGGGAGGGATAAGGCAAGACATGAGATATGTTAGGTAAGTAGGACCCATTGTGCTTATCCACCTGGCCTTTTGTTGCTCTAGAACAGTCTTTAAATATGGGGCATACAGGAGTTGCTGTTGTGGCTCAGTGGGTTAAGAGCTCGACTAGTATCCATGAGGATCTGGTTCGATTGCTGGCCTCACGCAGTGGGTTAAGAATCTGGTGTTGCTGTGAGTTGCAAGCGTAGGTCGCAGAGGTGGCTTGCATCTCAAGTTGTTGTGGCTGTGGCGCAGGCTGGCTGCTGCAGTGCTGATTTGACCCCTAGCCTGGGAATTTCTATATGCTGCAGGTGCAGCCCTAAAAAGAAAAAAATATATATGGGGTGTACGAAAGATCAATACATTTTTTTTTTCCTGGAACTAAAACACGTGTCGATAAGCGTATCTTCAGTTATTATAAATCAACAGAAAAAGACCCTGGATGGTGGCATTTAATCAGAGACAGAAACCATTTTGTCTACAGACACTGGGCATCCTCTCAAAAGCCAGTTGTTCTCTGAACTGTCTGGCCCAGACTTTCCCCTGCATTTTGGGCCACGAGCAGCCATATGCCCGCTGACTGCCAGATGGGTGTGACTGTAAAGCAGACTCCGTGTCACGGTGTTACAGCCTTGATTGATTGCCCATGGATGTCTGTCTAGGAAAACAGGAGGGAAGGAGACCAAGAAAGACACACTGCCCCACTGAAAATAGCAGTGTGTTTCCTATTGTCGGTGCCAGGAAAATGCTTGCTTTCATGCACCCTGCCTTCGGCTGCCGACTTCCCCGGGCAGAATGTACATTGCTGCTCTTGTGGTCATAATTCCCATCTGAAGCTTAAGCATAAGCTAAAACATGGTGCCTTCGCTGCAGGAGAGCAGATGGTGATCAAGGACATAGAAGAAGGGACCGTGCGTCTGGCTTGAAATCCATGTAGGTGGATAGAGCCAGGGCTACATCATTTAAAGAGCGTGGCGTTAGACATCACATGTGGTCTAGATGTGGCCCTCACATGACCTTAACTGGCTGTGTGAGCCACATCACTCAAGTGATTTTTTTTGCCTCTCAGAATGTCAGTTTCCTAATTAATTCATTTAAAAATATTTACAGAGTAGTGACAATAGATACAAAAGACATGAAGAAAGGGGTCCTGAAGGGTACAAAAGGTGACCTAGATACCTTTCCACATTCATGGAAAATCTAGAGGGAATGATTTTATATATTATATAAATCAAGAGGGAATGATTTTATATATATACATAATATATATATAATTTTATATAATATATAATATATAAAATCTAGATGGACTATATATAATAATATATATTAAATAATTTAATAATATATTAATATATTAATATATTTAATAATATATATTAAATAATATATATAATATATATTATTTAATATAATTTTATTATATATACATAATTTAATATAATTTTATTATATATATATATAAATATAATACAAAGCAGAAAGTGAGAAATGCCCTAGGGGAAAGACAAGTAAGTTACTATGAAAATTCCATTGAGGAGACAGACAGAGAGAGACAGAGAGACAGAGGCAGAAAACCCTGTGAGGGGAACTGTTTCTGAAAGAGGTGGTTGATTTTAAAAAATTTACTATATTAAAGTATAGTCGATTTACAATGTTATGCTAATTTCTGCTGTTCAGCAAAGTAATTCAGTCATGTATGTGTGTGTGTGTATGCACATTCTTTTTCATATTCTTTTCCATTATATTTTATCACAGGATATTGACTAGATTTCCCTGTGCTCTACAGTAGGACCTTGTTGGTTATCCATCCTATATATAATGGTTTGCATCTGCTAATCCCAAACTCCCAATCCATCCCTCCCCAACCCCCTCCTTGGGAACCACTTGTCTGTTGTCTATGTTGTGAGTCTGTTTCTGTTTCATAGATAAGTTCATTTTAGATTCCACATATAAGTGATATCATATGATATTTGTCTTTTTCTGTCTGACTTACTTCACTTAATATGATAACCTCTAGGTCCATCCATGTTGCTGCAAATGGCATGATTTAAATTTGTATAACTACGTAGTATTCCATTGTATATATGTACCATATCTTCTTTATTCATTCATCTGTCAAAGGATGTTTAAGTTGCTTCCATGTCTTGGCTGTTGTAAATAGTGCCACTATGAACATAAGGGTGCATATATCTTTTTGAATTAGACTTTTTGTCTTTTCTGAATATATGCCCAGGAGTGAGAATTCTGGATCAAATGGTAACTCTATTTTTAGTTTTTTGAGGAACCGCCATTCTGTTTTCCATAGTGGCTGCACCAATTTACATTTCCACCAACAATGTAGAAGGGTCCCCTTTTCTCTGCACCAAGAGGCTGTGTTTTAATGGGATCTTTCAAAGATGGATGTGATTTCCTCACACAAAGACAGGAAGATGCCATCATTTAGATGTGACTGTCATAAGACATGACACAAACACAGGACAACCAGGTCTGTTGGACATTTGAATATTTTTCAACTCTCTCTCTTGCTTTATCACCACTGCCACAGTTTTACTTCAAGGCCTCTTGATTTCTTACCCAGATTGTCATGAGAAGCTCTAACTGGCCCCCATGCCTCTGCTGTAGCTTTGGTCCATTCTCCAGGTGTCAGAAAATCTTTCTAGCACAGATCTTTCTGTTGTGTCATTTCCTGGCTTGAATTGAATCTCCTCACTGGATTCTTGTCACCAGAACTTAGGTCCCCAATATTCATCCAGGTATGCGTGGTTCTTCATGATGAGCCATTCCTTTGCCCCTGATTTCATCTCACATAATCCCTCTGCTTGGAGATGAATCACCCCAAATGATTTAAACTTCCCTGTATATGCCATACAGTTTTACGCTTTTTTTTTTTTTTTTGCCTTTGGGGCTGCTCTTCCATTTGTCTGGGTTACTTCCTCCTTTCTCCACCTAGAGAAATGCTGGCTCTTCTCTCTAAAACTGCACATTTCCTTTGAGGCCACCCTCCCCTCCCTCCTTGGGCTGAGATGTTGCATTTCAACTGTCCATGTCCGTCTCTCCACGAAAAGGAAAGTTTCTTGAGGGCAGATATTTTATCAGACTTACATACTTATTCCTAGACCCCAGCACAGTCTCAGAGAGGGTACATAAGAAGTATTTGTTACAAGAAAGAGTGGGAGTTCCTGTTGTGACTCGGTGGGAAGAACCTGACCAGTATCCATGAGGATGCGGGTTCAATCCCAGGCCTCACTCCATAGGTTAAGGATCTGGCGTTGCTGAAAACTGTGGCGTAGGTGGTAGATGTGGCTCAGATCTGGTGTTGCTGTGGCTGTGCTATAGGCTGGCAGCTGCAGCTCTGACTCAACCCCTGGCCTGGGAACTTCTGTATGCCACAGGTGTGCAGTAAAAAGAAATTTTAAAAGATAGAAGAAGAAAGAAGATATAATTACATTCTAATTAGGCATTCGGTAAGTATGAGTAGATCATTCTTAACAGATTGAGGGTCAGACATGGAAGACGTTTAGAGCTGCACTAGGGATGTTTGGATTTTTGTTGGCAGACGTCTTTCATGTGTGAGATTTGGACCATGAGATCATGCTTCTTCCTTTCAGAGCTAAAATTCTGTGAATCTATGAATGTTGCTACTGTATTTTCTTTTCTTTTCATTTCAAGTGTTCCTGAAATTAAAGGAAAATGTGCTGGTTTTCTTGCCTACGCCTACAGGGAATGGGTGTTTTCCCTCCTAGCATACTTTGGTGGAGTTATAGACCTTCACTCATTCAGGAATTTTTAGTTTGTTTTTGTTATCCCTTGCAAAAATCAAAGGAAGGATGTCAGAGAAGTTGGAATAAAACCTTTTGCCATACAGATATTTTGCTAAATGGATCTTTCTCTGAGACCACCCAGCTGTGTCCTGCGCCTGCTTAGTAACAAGCATCATGAGCTTAAGTTTGAGGAATTTCAGCCCTGATAAAACACATCTATTCCTATATGCCAGGTGCTGATAGGTGATTCTGTCCATTTATTTACCTTATCCCTCAGGTTTATACTATTTCTTTTTCTAAGTTACAAACATTTCAAACAAGCCAACTTAATAAATGGTAGCTAGCGACGGAAATGGAAAAGAAGATGTTGGTTCAGAAATAAAAATATTCAAGATGGGAGTTCCCATTGTGGCTCAGTGGATATGAACCCGACTAGTATCCATGAGGATGCAGGTTCGATCCCTGGCCTCGCTCAGTGAGTTAGGGATCCGGCGTTGGTTTGAGTTGTGGTGTAGGTCACAGATGGGGCTCAGATCCTACATTGCTGAGGCCATGGCGTAGGCTGGCAGCTGCAGCTCTGATTTGACCCCTAGCCTCGGAACTTCCATATACCTCAGGTGTGGCCCTAAAAAGTTAAAAAAAAAAAAATTCAAGATAAAATGGATTTTAAGAAATGGCTAAAGTTAAAATCTAAGTCTGAATTACTAGAGTTAGAGAGAGATGGATGTTTGCTTCTTAAATTATTATTTAATTTGGAAAAAGATTATCTTCACTGAAATAGAAGATTCTGGCCAGAAAATTTGTCAAGCATGCTGTCTTCCATGGCAGCAGTGAAGTGACCTGGGGAGAAAACATGGATTCTGGAGCCTAGCTGATTGGGTTCTGATCCCAGCTTTTCTGTTCTCTTATTGTATACCCTTGAGCAAGTTATTTATCCTCTTAAGGCATCACTCCTTATATGTAAAATGGAAGTAATATCTCATAAGGTTGTTATAAAGAATAAATGAGTTTATCTTAAAGGATAAAATGAGTTAAGTATGATAAGGGTTAAATGAGTTAAACGTTATGAGGATTAAATGAGATAATATACTGAGCACAGTGCTTAGGACATGGTAAAAGCAGTTTGAGTACGAAACTACTAGTATTTACAGTTTCTTAATACATTAAAAATGTGGAGTGCTTATTTTTGCTGATTTTGGTTTTTTGTTTTGTGTCAAATGCTTGCAAAGCTGGTTCCGTTAAGGATTTATTTTGTGATAACGTCAGTAGCTCTTTTCTCCAACTAATTCTACCAGCCGAGATGACTACATCTTTAGGAACTTGGCCATTCAGGGCGCTTAAGAAGTGAGAGCAAAGGACACAGCTAGTACATTTATTTCCCCAAATAATTAGGGGGTTAGGGATGCCTTGAATATCTTACTTTTGCAAAAAGTTTTTATAATGAAAATGGGGTATCTTTTAACAGAATCAACTCTAACAATCTTGAAACCCAGTGCCTGAGTTCTGTCCTAAGCATTTTTTTTTTCCAATCAAGGTTGTTAAAATAAAGCACAAATTGGCTTGTCACCCACACTTGAAGTGTCATTCAGCCATTCATTCATTCAGTTAACACATATATTGAGCACCTGCCATGTCCCAACATAGTCCTGGGAACTGGGGTACAGCAGTCCACAGGCGGGACACAGACTGTTTTGTGGAGCCCTTATGCCAAGAGTTCTCAGACGGTGAGGTTCTGCTTTCTTTGTAGAGGTTGAGAGTCTTCCCTGCAAGCCCAGCTTTGATATTTTTCATCAATTTCTATCCTATGTGCTACCTCGTTCCAAATAATGACTATATCATGGGATGCTAACATTGTAAGGGACGCCAAAGACCTTTTAATGGCCTCATCTTAAAAAGAAACTCAGAGGCTTTAAGTAGCTTGCAGATCCTGTGCCTTATTTTTTTTTTTTCGCCAAATATTCATATGAAAGTTTTCAAATGCCCACAAAATTGAAAGAATTTAGAGTGAACACCCATATACCTAACAGTCAGATCCTATCCTTGTGTGTGTTTTTTCAAATAAAGTTCTCCTGACTGTTGATTATTAATCTGCTTCACAACATTGGAAAATTATCTTACATCACACTAAAGAGTAGATTTATACGTCTAGGTGAAGTCTGTTAATATTTTCTTCTCTTTATTAATAAAACAAAAAGAAACTCAAGGTCAGAGGAAATAGGTACTAGTCCTAGATTGCGAGTAAATATTTTACTTAAATATTGGACTTAAGTTGAATGTTTGAATGACTCTTTTATGCAAAAAACAGGCGAAGTAGTTTTGGAAATGTAAAGTAAGTTATGGTCCTCAATGGAGATCTCACCATCTACCCAGAAATCCATGCATTGACTTGTCATTAAATATGCATGATAGTAAAAACAGTGTGAAATAGCTGATACTTGAACTAAGTACTGCATTAGAATATTCCTACTGTCGATACTTAATGTTTAAGATACATGCTTGCTACTTTTCTCACATTTCAAGTGTTTGTATACACTGAGTAGACCAGGTCTCTGGGAATGAAACGCTGTAATTTTGATGAGCAGGAGACAGGGAAATTGAGGTTAAATAACAAGACTGAATTTGAGGGCTTTGTCACATGGGCATCTGTCAATGTGTGATTATGAATAGAGGAAGAGCTGCCATCAATCAAGAGTCACTGAGGTTTCTTACTTGTTTGCTGGTGTTGCGTGAGGAAGATGAGACTAGTGGTTGTGTAGATTAACTGGAAGGGAGTCTTTAGTTAAAGAGGCCATTAGAAGCAAGTTGCACATGCCCTGGTGTGAGATTGTGAGATGGTTAGGATAAGTACCTGGATGAGGGAATAGAAGGGATGGATGTAGGAAAAATTGCAATGCAAAAAGTGTGTGTGTGTGTGTGTGTGTGTGTGTGTGTGTGTGTTAAACAGGCATGCAAGAGGCAAGAGAAGGAAGGAGGAAAGACAGAATCACTGGTGGGCTGGCTTCTGAATGCTCAGGAGAGTACATTTTGCGCTTCTTTTCCCTTTGAAACTTCATCTTCAGTGACAGCACATTTCAATCGACTATAGTACAAGTATTTACACCACTAAAAGCAGTGAACATTGCAGGTCAGGGCATTTTATTTTTCCAGAAAGCCCTTTACCTGCACATCATGGGGTGAACCCAGAATTTTGAATTTGGGTGAGATTATGGTAACAATTGGAAACAGCCTGACAACATGGCAAATTCCATCTATAAATGGGACTCACTGTCCCTTTGGTAGAGACTATAAAAGCATTGTTTAATAAGCCTGTTACACTGCTTTGGAGTTGAAACAGAAAGATGACTTTCTTCTAAAGACACATGTTTTTCATTATACATGTAATTTCATTGCAGAAACACTAAGAACGCCATTGTTTTTTCAATAAAAGTGTTTGCCATTATGGTAAAGTTTCTTCTGGGTCAAAGAGTAGCTAAGCCACAAAACAAAAGAATCTAGCTGAGAATCCATGTTAACATGAGCTCAGGTTATCAAGGAGGATCCAGGGAAAGAACCGTATACTATTATGTTGGCCGGAGAACAGGGTGAGGCTATGGGGTTTCACAAATTTCATCTTTTACTTGAACTCTTAGGTTGGAAGAGCTTTTCCTTCTTGTGAAAGATTCTCTTTCAAAAATGAAAACCACTTATGTCTCCCGCAGAGATTTGTGAAATAAATCATGCAGCATCAGCAGAATACAATTCAGAGTGGTGTTTAGTGTGAAAAGATGGGCATGATTTATTCAGGGCAGCGGTGTTGCAAAAGCAGTGTTACAGTGGCAGCAGTGTTGCTGCATGATCCCAATTTTGTTTCCAAGCCTGACTGTGTCTGTGCATTCAAAGTCCGGAGGAGTGAAATATTTAAGAGTTATCTCTGCCTGGCGGGATTACAGGCCGCTCTCTGTTTATTCTTGTTGTTGCGTATCTGTTTTTGATGCAGAATTATGAGAGCTAAGAAAAGCATCTTAATGCAGTAAGCTAAGATGGGCTATCCGGATGGTTGACTGAGTGCTCTGTCACAAGTAACTTGACCATTTCAAATTTTACAGGGTGCCCCTGGAGCAAAGGGAGAGAGAGGAGAAAGAGTAAGTATCCTCTGGATGGTTGATCATTTACTGTCATAATTACTCATTGCTCTATTCCAGTCCTCCCCTCCCCCACTCCTCACCTCACTTACTGTGAGTATATTTTCAAGTGGAAACCACCCCATAGGCTAGAAGTCAGGAGGGCTGGCTTCTAGCTGCAGATCTGCTACGATCCAGCTAGATGACCTTGGGCCCATTGCTTTCAGAATAAAAGAGAGAGAATCAAACTCATCTAAATCACAAAGTGGATTTGATGAAGAAATTATATAATGGATGTGAAAAGGCTTCAGAAAAGTAAAAGCTCTGTGCAAAAGGCCAAGCGGTAGATTGAGGCTCACACGTTTCCGGTATTGGCATCCAGGAAGAGAATGGCAGCATGGAATCGCAGAACTGACTATGCAACTTAATTCATTTGAAGGGCCATCTCTCTTCTTTGAACAACAGCACCACCGCTAATATCATTCTGCAATTGGCTCTAGTAGATATAGCGGTGATCTGGGGCTCATCCAGTGACCCCTGCGAAATCTTGGCCAATGTGTTCATCTATAAAATGGCTTTAACATCTTTCATCTGAGTTGTAATTAGCATTAAATGAACCACTGCTTGAGAAAGTGCTGCATTTTATAAGCTCCAGAGAGGGAAAATAAGGCATTAAATACATATGGGTTTGTTTCAAAACTTAAATCTTTTAGAATTTGAGACTGGAAATGCTTACTTGAGCTTTTTAGTTTAATAAAAGGCTCTCAGGAACCTTGCACTGTTAAGTGTGAGGTTGCTCACACCTTTTCCTTAGTGCACCATGGTGGTTGATCCTGCCTGTTGCTGGGAGCCAAGAAGCCCAGGTGCCACCAATGAGTAGAGTTCGACCTCCATGCTGGAAGTCCTGCCATTGACTGGGCTCGTGGCTGAGAGTCAGGAGTCTGCTTTTTTCTCATCCAGGGTGACCTACAGTCTCAAGCCATGGTGAGAGCGGTGGCACGTCAGGTGTGCGAACAGCTCATCCAAAGTAAGTGCATTATGGTTACAGGTGTTTTCTGTTGCTTGTCCAATTGTGGATTTGCCTTTTGCATAAGTGTAAAGACTAAGCTTTGTCCTGGTGCAGACACATAAGGTCTACAAAAGGCCATCACCAACTACCTGAGAGATCATCACAGATTACCTTAGAGTTCTTTATCCATGGTACAGAGGCCAAATTCCTCTCTGTTGTTTGTCCTAAACCTCTGTTTGCCCATAGAGATTGAACTTGACTGCTCAAAGATCAAATCTTCCATTTCTTCATCTCTCCAAATAGATAGGTTTTTATGTTTTTCCTTTTTTGTTGTTTTTTTGTTTGTTTTTTGTTTTTTTGCCTCAAGTCCTCAGCACTTGAAAGCTGCCCAACAAAGGCATCAGAAGCTACTTTCAAATCACTGTATTTGAATCCATACCTCTTTCTCCTCCATGTCTTTCGGTTAGCCTCGGGCCCTTCCATTTAAGACTGACACCCAAACATACAGACACACAAACACACGTGCATACGTAGGGACAGGCTTCATGTGACATTTGATATGATACTTGGGCTTCATTCCAGAAATTACACTGGAACACACACACCTTACATCATGCCTGTCCCATTTCTTCATTTTAACTTGAATTTACCCCCCGCCCGTCATTGCAGTTACCGATTCATGCTCATTGCTTATGTACTCATGCATTTTGTATGTTTCTCCCTGTCCACTGAGTTTATATTTTGTCTCAGTAATCCAACCGGAGGGCTACAATGGTGGGCCCTTCTCTCTGCCAATAATCTGTTTAGTTCCGTAAAGATCCGAGGCCACGTAGAGGTGAAATATTTATCTCAAATCCAGCTCTGCTGTCAAGCTTGCATTGTCAGAGCATCCTCTCTCTCCAGGGCTGACATTACTTGTGTGGCTGCCTTAACAACTTTGAGGTTATGCATTTTTTAACCCAAGAAGTTTGGGAGTCCTCTCAGTGTCTAAGAAGACTTCATTGGCTGGGTCCAAAATTCCATCTGTAGTAGAAAAACCCAGCTCTCACCCTGAAGACCATGGAGTGATGCTCTTCGGAGGGCTTGGGAGAGTTTTCATGAAGACAGAAATCTTAGGGCAAACTGAGTACAAAGCTACTAGCTTCGTGGGTTTTTTGTTTGTTGTTTGTTTTGGGGGGGTTGGTCTTTTTTAGGGCTACACCAGGGGCATATGGAAGTTCATAGGCTAGGGATTGAATCTGAGCTGTAGCTGCCGGCCTACACCACAGCCATAGCGACTCGGGATCTGAGCATCATCTGGAATCCTTAATGGGCTGAGCGGGGCCAGGGATTGAACCAGCATCCTCATGGATACTAGTAGGGTTCGCTACCACTGAGCCACAACGGGAACTCCAAAAGCTAATCTCTTCAGATGTAGTAGTATTCCTATATTTTCACTTTATATCATTTTATATTATATTGCCCAGACTAGTGTGTGGGAAAGAGAGAATTTACCAGTTAAATGAAACTACTTAAGTTTCTTCCCAAAATAGGATCTCTGAAAACATGGTTAATTATAAAAGGGAGCTTGAACATGAAGTAGAAGACATCCAAAGCTAACCTGTATCTTGGATTATTTTGTGGCTTTGTCTTTTCAAGTGTCCCATGTAAATGGTTGGGTAATTATTTTAAGAAAACCTAAGAATTAAATCCTAGCAGGACTCCCTGACCATAATCTCAGGAAGAGTTCACAGTCGTTGCTGTCTTATTCCACTGCAGAATAAAAAATTTATATAAATATGTGATGCTTTGAAACATGCCCTAAAAATTGAGAGTTTAAAACCCAGTCTTTCCTGTCAGGAATTCTCCAGACTCTTGTGAACAGCTTCTAGGAAATGGAAACCGGCAGGGGTTAGAGAAGAGCTGAAACAGGTGTGTGAAAGGGAGAGGCCCTGCCAATGCCAATGTCGATAGCATCGTGAGAGAAAGAACTAGCAGAGACGGCATGTATCTTCATGAGTTAAACCCAAGCTACCTGGAAGCTGGATTTCTGGCATCTCGTCTGGCTTGCCACTCACCACTTCACATTTCTCTGGGCTTCTGAGGTCATTCCTTAGGCTGCACCTCAGAACCTGATTTATGATTTAGCATATAATTCCTCACATGCTCCATTTATCTGGCTTTTCGTTCTGAGCGGATCAGGCGCATTACCCCATTGTATGGGAAACTGTGTGAAGCCCAAGCGATGACAGCTAGAGAAAGTGATAAAGGATGGCCCCCTTGTCCAAGGAGGAAGTTGGAAAAGCAGATGTGCAAATGGCTTATCCCACCCAAACATTCATGAACGTGCCTCGCCGTGGCTCTTGAGTCATCAAGAAGCCACTCCCAGTGACAGTCATGGTCCTCTGCTTAGGAATGCACTGAATAGGAGTTGCCATTGTGGCTCAGCAGAGTAAGACTCTGACTAGTATCCATGAGGACGTGGGTTTGATCCCTGGCCCTACTCAGTGGGTTGAGGATCCTGCGTTGCCATGAGCTGTTGTGTAGGTTGCAGACACAGCTTGGATCTGGCGTCACTGTGGCTGTGGTGTAGGCTGGCAGCTGCAGCTCTGATTCAACCCTGGCCTGGAAACGTCCATATGCTATGGATGCAGACCTATTTAAAAAAAAAAAAAGGAATGCATCGGATATATCTTAGAAATTATCCCTCTAAAATGGTTACTATTCTTTATTTAGGTCTGAATGTTTAAAAAGGAATAAATAATAGTCATCTAGAAAATTCACTGAGAAAATGTCTCAAGGATGCTGGGAAAATGGGGCATTATGGCATCAAATATTTTATCAGTCTATACTTCTAGTTATTTAAATATATTCTTCCAGGCACAATCGAGTTAAGGGATTATGGAAGAGAGAGCCAGATTTAAAAAATAATAAACCTAGTGGGAGTTTCTGCAGCTGAGACCCAAGTAAAGATTTCTGCAGAAAAAAAAAAAAAAAAAAGGCTTGGCAATGAAGAGATGAGTTGAAACAGGGCACTTGCCTGGGGATTTGTGAGCAAGAGGGTGGAGCAGGCTTTGTGGGTTGGAAAAAAGACAAATCACTTGGGTGGAAATTACTGGAGAAAGGGGGCAGCTGGGTGAGGGTTTCGGAGTCAAATAAATGTTGGGGGTGAAGATAAAAATTTATGACTTTTGCTCAGTGATGTTTACTGAGATGCTGACGTGAGCTATGGAATTCCAAACACATGAGTTGCAACTTGACTATAACCCAGCTGTTAATATCATCCAAAGTAAAATGCAAAAAAAAAAAAAAGAAAGAAAAGAAAAGAAAAAATTCTTTCAAGTTGGAAATCAACTTATTTCAGAGGGATGTGCCTCTTCCCTTGGTGAGTGTCTCAAATAATTGCTCAGAGCCTTGACAAATAATACCTCCAATCCTCCCCTTCTCAGTGCGACATTTCATTGAATGCTTTGTCCTTTCATGTCTCAGGTCACATGGCGAGGTACACAGCCATCCTCAACCAGATTCCCAGCCACTCCTCATCAATCCGGACCATCCAAGGGCCTCCTGGGGAGCCTGGGAGACCGGGCTCGCCTGGAGCCCCTGGCGAACAAGGACCACCAGGTAGCCCAGGCTTCCCAGGAAATGCAGGTGTGCCAGGGACCCCAGGAGAACGAGGTAAGTTGGGCCACTCCTCTCACTGAGTGCACCAAAGCAGAGTGTAAGGGTGGTGCTTACACAATGATAAAGTTCCAAACAATGGACCTAAATTAGTTCTACCCCATCTATTCAGCTTCCTATTTATTTATCCTGAATATTGAGAAAATTGAGTAATCCGCAAAGTTTTTATTAAGAGACATGTCTGCTTGTTTGCTAAAGAAGGATCAGAACCCCCAATGCACCCCTAAGAGGCTTTTGAGCTAATGAGATGTCTGCTCTAGATGGATGAATTAAGAAAATATGCCCCACCCAGGCAGAATTAGAAAGTGACACCCCTCCTTTGGACAGATGCAGCATCACATATATGTGCATACTGGAAAGAAATGCACAACCTAAAAGCTGAGAATTATGTTTTGTTGGGACTTAAACCTAGAAGACAGACTCTCAGGGAGCTCGGAAGTACTGCTCCGAATAGGCAAGGGAAGAACCAGGATATATATGAGCTTTGCATCAAAACCAGGTCATTGGAACGTCAAAAGATTACTGTTAATTAAAGAAACCCATACATCTCAACTAAATGAATTTAGCACTTTGCTGTATTTGGGAAGATGCAAGAAAATATTGAAATATTCCTTTGATAGGTATGTACAGCGCCAGTATTCTGTTCTTTCCCATACTAAATCTCCTCAGAGTATATTCTTGGGGGCAGCTCCAGTGGCTGATGGCTTTTTGGCTGCAAAATCCTTTGCTGATATGGCAGCGGTTGTCATTCTTTGTCTGCATATATCATGGGAAGGAGAGAGCTCACTTCCTAGGTCTGGTGTTTTTAAAATTTTTTTTTTTAATTTTATTGAGTTCCTGTCATGGCACAGTGGTTAACGAATCCGACTAGGAACCATGAGGTTGAGGGTTCGATCCCTGTCCTTGCTCAGTGGATTAAGGATCCGGTGTTGCCGTGAGCTGTGGTGTAGGTTGCAGACTTGGCTTGGATCCCGCGTTGCTGTGGCTGTGGTGTAGGCCATCGGCTACAGCTCCAATTCAACCCCTAGCCTGGGAACCTCCACATGCCACGGGAATGGCCCAAGGAAAGGCAAAAAGACAAAAAGGCAAAAAAAAAATTATTGAAGTATAGTTGATTTACAATGTTGTGCCAATTTCTACTGTACAGCAAAGTGAGTCAGGCATACATACATATGTATAATATATATATAGTCCCTTTCTTATATTATCTTCCTTCATGGTTTATCTCAAGAGCCTGGACATAGTTCCCTTTGCTATATAGTAGGACCTCACTGCTTACCCATTCTAAATGTAATAGTGTAATAGTTTGCATCTATTAACCTTAAGCTCCCTGTCCATTCCATTTCCTCCTCCTACCTTGGCAACCCCAAATCTGTCTTATGTCTCTGAGTCTGTTTCTGTTTTGTAGATAGGTTCATTTGTGCCATAATTTAGATTCCACATATAAGTGATCTCATACGGTATTTGTCTTGCTGAATTGCCTCACTTAGTATGAGAATCTCTAGTTGCACCCATGTTGCTGCAAGTGGCATTGCTTTTTCTTTTTTTATGGCTGAGTAATGTACCATTGTATATATGTACCACATCTTCTTAACCCGTTCATCCGTTAATGCATATTTAGGTTGCTTCTATGTCTTGGCTATTGTGAGTAGTGCTGCTATGAACATAGGGGTACATGTGTCTTTTTGAATTATAGTTTTGTGGTCTGGTGCTTTTTTTTTTTTTTTTTTTGTCTTTTTGCTATTCCTTTGGGCCGCTTCCGTGGCATATGGAGGTTCCCAGGCTAGGGGTCTAATCCAAGCTGTAGCCACCGGCCTACGCCAGAGCCACAGCAACGCAGGATCCGAGCCGCATCTGCAACCTACACCACAGCTCACAGCAACTCCGGATCGTTAACCCACTGAGCAAGGGCAGGGACCGAACCCGCAACCTCATGGTTCCTAGTCGGATTCGTTAACCACTGTGCCACAATGGGAACTCCGTGGTGCTTTTTTTGTGTGCAGTGCCCATACTGGGCAAGTCCCAGTGCAGCCTTGAGATAATTCATGAGTCATGTCAACTTATGATTCACATATGCCTGTATAGACCATGGAAACCCTAAACTTCGTGAAATACTGGTTGTGGCTTATCTTCCTTTGACATGAGGCAGTATTTTATTTAATAGTTCCATGGACCAAGGTTTTATCTTCCCTACTAAAGTTTCTTTCAAATAGAGAGCCTGCTTAGCCTTTTCTTCTATCCTTCATAGGTCTTGGCAGTATTGTGTAATACAGTAACAGATTCCTTTGATTAAATTTCACCCATTCTGTAATTGACCAAGATCTCCCACTCCAGATGTGGGAAAGTGGGGTTACATATTAACCTCAAAGAAGGTGATAGGAAAAGAGATAACTGAGAGATAAAAAGTATTTTCTAGGACATGATTTTATGGAATATATATCAGGAGAAAAGCTCTTACCTGTCTGCTCTGTGAGTCATATTACTTTGGTGAGATGGGTAAGATATTCCCTTGATCAAACTTGGAATGTAAAGTGCAAATTACAAAGATAATATTTCGTGTTCCTTCTTGATCCACGCCACAGGCCATGTGTATTTCTGCTTCTGCACTTCTGGACACTTTGTTCTTTCCCCTTTAGAAATGGCCTGCCTTTTCCCCATTGCATGTGTATCTTCCTCTTGGTCCAAGGCTTATCTTAACCCCTGTCTCATGAATGAAGTTTTTGTTGATTGTCCCAGACCCACAGGTGTCTTCACTCCCTGAATACCTGATGCAGTGACTGTCTCTCCTGCCCATTTAGCATCATCCTGTGTTAATGAATAGCATGACTGCAGAAAGCAGGCATCGGATCTGAATTGCTTTGCACATAAAAGGTCCTCACTAAATAATTGTCACTTTGCTTGCAACCCAGTTCTGATTTTCCTTTCTGGAGATTTTTCCTGTGCCAGGGCACTAAGTCAGCCCATGTAGAGAAGGACATAATTTCCCCACAGTGTACCAACGATCTGGCAGCCAGAAAGGTGGCCACCTCTGTCAGCAGGACACCCTCCAGTGGTGTTGGTGATGGATCAACTGTGACTCAGGCAGCACAGAGCCAACGCCTGAGTCACTTTCGGCAAGTCACAAGTTGTCTGTTCTTTTTGGAAGTCCTGTCCTTGTTCTTGCCAGACTGAGTCTTTCCTGTTCTGAAAGAACACTTGAATGCTTAGATCAGAGGTAAATCAGCCAGGGGTTCTCAAACAGTTGTCCAGACAACCCTTGAAATATGAATTTCCATGGTAGAATTTTCTGACATATATGTATGTATCCCTAAGGAATATAGGAGACAAGCAAAAGCCTATATTTTACAAACACAGGGAGGCTGACAGTAAGACAAAGGGAGAAGTGCCCTTTGAGTATGAGGAAAGGTGATTTGGGTTGATCATCAGTTGGGGGGTGTGCTTTGGTGTTTAAGGTTGGGGTGTATAGGCCAATATCCAGGGGACTTTACATTCCCAGAAAAATATTTCGATTCTCTCATCCCTGGGATGTGTGTTGCAAGGTGAACAATAATTTGTAAAAATGTGGGGGGAGTTCCTGCTGTGGCACAGTGGGTTAATGATCCAGCTTGTCTCTGCGGGGGGCACCAGTTTGATTCCCAGCCCGGCACATGGGTTAAGGACCCAGCATTGCTGCAGCTGTGGCTTTTGATCCCTGGCCTGGGAACTTACATATGCCGCAGGAGCGACCGCAAAAGAAAACAATTTTTTTTTTTTTTTTAACTGAAGTATCGTTGACTTCCAAAGTTGTATTAGTTTCAGGTGTACAGCAAAGTGATTCATCTTTTGATCTTAGCCTTGTGGTCCAAATACCCAGGAAAGATTGAGACAGAAAAATGTCTGCCTTTCTATTAAATCAAAACAATAGCCTTCAAAAAATTGTTTTTTTGGCTGCACCTGCAGCACATGGAAGTTCCTGGGCCAGGGAGCAAACCTCTGTCCCTGAAGTGACAATGCCAGATCCTTAACCAATTGTACCATGGGAGAACTCCAAAGCAATAGCATTTTAAAATTGAAGACATTTCAGCCATCTCTTCTCCTGACCCTTTCATTTTCTGTATATATAAAAAGAAGCATATGAAGATATGGAGGCCCAAAGAGGCTTGAAGTCAGCCAATGTCAGGGCTGGAAATAAAAACCAGAGATCATGTTTGGGTGGGGTATTTTTTGTATAAAATATGATTGTCACTATGCTCAAGAATACAATTTTATTTTTATTTATTTTTATTTTTTTGCTTTTTAGGGCTGCACCCAAGGCATATGGAGGTTCCCAGGCTAGGAGTTGCATCAGAGCTGTAGCCACTGGCCTGTGCCACAGCCACAGCAACATGGGATCCGAGCCGCATCTGCAACCTGCACCACAGCTCACGACAGTGGCAGATCCTTAACTCACTGAGTGAGGCCAGGGATCAAACTCGCATCCTCATAGGTACCAGTCAGGTTCATTTCCGCTGTGCCACAATGGGAACTCCTAGAATACAATGTTAAAAGGACACCCTATTATAATGAGTAAAAATAAGTATTATTCCTCAGCAGTGTCCTTAGACAAATAATAAGCTGTAAAAGCAAGATGAAAAGAAATACAGGTGTTGAGACTGGCAGAGCATGTAAGTACAACCTCATTTTCTGCTGAGTCTTCATAAAAAGCTCACGACTCCATGGATTTTGGTTGGTGTTTCCCCAGAAGTGCTCCATCTATTTTCTCTATTATAATTTCTCAAATTTTTTTCATACTTCTTAACACATAATACACAAGAAGAAATACACTTTACATCATGATAGAGAGTGCCTGTGCCTGTGTACAAACTTATGTAACTGAGACAAGTAGAAATAACACTCACCCTTGCTGTTGTTTGCTACACTGTTCTAATTCAAGATCTCTGATTAACCACATCCTTATCATCGAAATAGCCAAAGAACATGCGTTATTTTTTTCATTTTAGGGCGCCACTCGCAGCCTATGGAGGTTCCCAGGCTAGGGGTCAACTCAGAGCTGCAGCCACCAGCCTACGCCACAGCTCATAGCAAGGCTGGATCCCCCTGAGTGAGGCCAGGGTCTAGTTGGGTTCATTGCCACTAAGCCACAATTGGGAACTCTAGAATATGCATTTTTAAAGAACAGAAAAATATTGCAGATATTCCGTCCACATTCACTAGGGGAAGTAGATGACAGTTCAAGACTTCCCTTGTTACCCAAGAGAAGACTGCATCTTCACTCCACCTGATGGTCTTCCTCACTCTCAGTAACCTGTTGTCTCCTTTAACTTAAATAAAGTATGTTTCATAGATCATGAGGGACCATCTTTTAGCTGTCTTCTCACACAGATTGTAAAATATAAAGAATCCTCAGAATTTAAGGCTTCAAAGGGATTCTGCTGCTCATGTTGTTCATCTAAAGCTTAAACTCCCACTGAAACCTGGCTGATTCTTGGCACCCAGAATTAAAGCAAAATGTTTTGCCGTCCAGTTTCTCGCCTGCTTTTGCTCCTCCCTTATCCTACACTGTCAACTTGCGTCAGAGAACAGCTGCTCCTTCATGGGCTACGGTTTGGCTGCTTCTCCCTATTCTGTCCCGCACTATCTCCAAGTAAGTGGCTCTAAGTATGAGCTTTCAAAATTCAGAAGATGGGAGTTCCCGCGCTGGCACTGTGGGTTAAGAACAGACTCCAGTGGCTTGGTTCAGGGCAGAGGTGTGGGTTCGACCCCAGGCCCACACTACTGCAGCTACTGCTTGGTTTCAATCCCTAGCCCAGGAAATTCTATATGCCGTGAGTGTGGCCATTAGAAAACAAAAAAATCAGAAAATGGGTTGGATTATCTCTGAGTTTCCTCTTTTTTTCCCTGAACTGTGACAATTGAGTCATGACCATTCCGACCTTAACTCACTCTCCAATCATAGCCTTGTGTGATTCTAATTAAATCTTCTTGATAACAACTCAATTTCTAATCCTGATTTCTACCTATCATTTCCAGATGACTAATCTGTCTACTTCCTTATTTCATGTATTTAAATGTTCACTACCTACACTGATATCTTGAACCATATGTGAACCCAGTCAAGCACTCAGTTCTTTGGTGTATATTTCACAGAATTCAATTCTTTTATTTATCTGAAAAGACTTAGGAAATTTCCTGATTTCAGTCTTCATAAAACTCCTTCAGTTTCCATGATTCTGCAAAAAATAGTGGATCAAGAGGAGCCACCCAGCTAAAGATTTTCATGTTTAGATTGTGTATCCATAACAGC
The DNA here is from genome assembly GCF_016906955.1 of Phacochoerus africanus. Taxonomy (NCBI): domain Eukaryota; kingdom Metazoa; phylum Chordata; class Mammalia; order Artiodactyla; family Suidae; genus Phacochoerus; species Phacochoerus africanus. The sequence continues at coordinate 18,660,159 of NC_062549.1, read as the reverse complement.
TGGAATTCATATCTGGTTTATTTTGTACAACAAATCAACAAACATGAAATGCAAGATTGATGTAAGGCTTTTGGCTGGGCAGCATGTGAGATAATATGACTATTTATGGCTTTCACTTGTTAGGCACCAAATGCATCTGCCAGTATTGTGCTGGGTCCCATGCACACACTCACATTTGGATAAAATAGAGGATGTGGTTTGGATAAGGAAATAGTATGGCACATTATTGAATGTACAGGTTGCGAGATGGCAAATGCCAAGCAAGTTATGTAGAAAGTAAATGCAGTCAGAATTTAAAGGAAGACAACCCTGTGGCCTTTGATAAGAAATGGTGCTATCATTTATTAAGCAGTGACTTAAAACGATCACTTGATTAGTACGTTATTGATGCCCATAAGAATTTATGAGATCGGTGTTAGCCTCATTTTCAGGTGAGGAGACTGAAGCCCAGTGAGATGGTCAGTTGTCACAAAGGCCATTGCAGCTGAACAACAGGGGGCCAGAATTCAAACCCAGATGTATACGATTCCAGAATGGCTGTGCTTCCTCCTTTCTGCCCTGTTGTCACCTTTGAATTCATTGCTTGGGTTTTATGGAGGAGAGGCCTTGCAGGGTCTGGCTGTTTCATTATTTCCCCTAATATTCACAGTCCATAGCATGTGACCAGTGTCTTAGTGGGTTGTAGTTATACCACTTGCAAGCTTCTTACACACTCTGTACAGTTGTGTTTGGATAGGCCTAGGTCATCTGTGATCTGGCAGGTGACGAGCTTTGAGGTGAAGTCAGGGCATCTGTTTGGAGTAAATATGAACATGATAAAAATATTTTTTATGGTTGGTCATTTTGGCACTTGACAATTCTAGATTCTAGCGTGGGTCCAGTAGAAGAATTACCTATTAGGAAATTGGTCATGGCTTTGGCAATTTGGAATGTACCTATAGAAGTTATCATATCTCGCCTTAGAGGAGAAACCTGGAACCAAGTAATTCAATGTTGTTTTACCTCTGATATATATTTTTTCTTCTTAGCCACAACCATAGCACACAGAAATTCTCAGGCCAGGGATTGAACCCATGCCACAGCAATGACCTGAGCCACAGCAGTGACAATGCCATTGTACCATCAGGGAACTCCCTACTTCTGATATTTTAGAAGAGAAACCATTTTCGCCTCACTATGTGCAATGCCGTTTAGCTGGAAGGAGCATGATGGGCTGGGAAGAATGTCGTTTGGAGCATCAGTCACTTATGGGTTTGGATCCTGGCATTGCCACTTACTGGCTATGTAATCTTGGCTGCTTGATCTTACAACTTAATCTTTCTGGATCTTCATTCATTCATCTACCAGTACTTCCCGAGCATTTATAACACATCAGACATGGTGCTGGGTGTTAACATAGTAGTAAACAGGGGATACAGTTTTTGCCTTTTATGTGCCTACCATAGAGACAGAGTTAAACAAACAAACACAATATGTTTAATGTCAGTTGTTATAAATATTATGAAAAAATGTTGGACGCTCTATGAGGATAGAAGAGGGGACTCTGACTTTGTTGAGTCAGTGATGTTTTAGCTGAGAACTGAAAGTTTTGAAGTTGGCATATGAATAGAGAAAGCATTGGCAGAGACAGCAACAGCATGCGCAAAGGTCCTGAGGTGGGAAAAGATTTGAAACCTTTAAAGCTGTGATTTTCAACCCTATCAAACATATTGTCACCTTTTTATAACAAATAATTTTTAATATCTCTTTATTATTCTAAACTGAACTTAAAAGAAAAAAATACAAACTACCTTCACACATAATTTAAAAAATAAACTAGAATCATCTATTGTGTAATATAAAGAAGTAAATGGGGAGTAATTTATACTCAAGTAATTTATTTCAATATATAAATTTTTGGCATTATGCAAATAAATGTAAATTACCTTCTCCTACTTTTTCTGGCACATGTTCCTTGGACAACACATCTCTTGATTTTTAATTATATGTCTTTGTTCCTGCAAGATGGGGGCAAGGTCTTTCCCTATTCCAGCACCTGAAAAAAACTTACTGGTAGTGATTGGGAGGTATCATTGCAAAGACTTGCCCTGCTAGAATTCATTAGTTTCTATAAATTTTATTAGTGCTTTATCTCTATTCTGTGGGATGAAATCTTTTGGATGGAAGAGCTCTAGTCACTCCAATGTTATTATGGAGGATTAAAAATATTAATATTGGAATAACATTGGAATGTCATCTTTTTTTTTTTAATTAATTTTTTTTTGGCTTTTGTTGTTGTTGTTGTTGTTATTGTTGTTGTTGTTGCTATTTCTTGGGCCGCTCCCGCAGCATATGGAGGTTCCCAGGCTAGGGGTTGAATCGGAGCTGTAGCCACCGGCCTACTCCAGAGCCACAGCAACGCGGGATCCCAGCTGCGTCTGCAACCTACACCACAGCTCACGGCAACGCCAGATCGTTAACCCACTGAGCAAGGGCAGGGACCAAACCCGCAACCTCATGGTTCCTAGTCGGATTGGTTAACCACTGCGCCACGACGGGAACTCCGGAATGTCATCTTTAATCAAGAGAAAAATTCACATTTTTGTTTAAGAGCTTGATGCTAGGGCAGTTCCCCACTTCTGTTGGCCCCACAGATTCATTTGTTATTGTTCATTGAGGATAAAAATCGCTGAGTGAGTTTTGAAGTTAGAACATGTGTCCCCTTGAGCTTTCTCTGCCGCAGAAGACCGAATTTCTAATTATTGAATGTAAAGAAAGATAAGATTTAAGGATCAATTTTAATTAGTCCTAAGGTTCTAGGCATTAACTTGAAAAAGATAGACTTTGTGTCAAAAGATGAGAAAAGGGGGCGGGGAGAAGGATGAGAAGATGAAACAGAATGGAACTCCCCCAAGCAAACCTGGTTATCACAGTCAATGGTACAGTCAGGGCGGGAGATGCTGCATACACACTAAAGCCAAGACTGAGTCCCTCATGCCCTTGTCACAGTTCACTGTGAATCCACAGGGCTGAGAAGTCCAGAGAGAAAGCTGGGTCCCTGAGGGATTCAAAGCTGGGGGAGGGAAGTTGGGTTCTCTAGTTCAATAGTCCTGTGGCTGAAAAGAGCTCTTGGTAAATCAACTATTACTTTAATTTAAAAATTTTTTGAAAATTAAAATAAATCAACTATAATTTTAAAAAATCAGATTTAGGGATAAAAATGAAATAAAAGAGCTCTTGGCACAGAAAATATATTTGGCAGAAAGACTTTGGTTACACATTCAGAAATGAAGCATAGTAGTTGTAAGCCAGGAATGCCTCAGTGGTAAGCATCTGTGAAACTTTTTTTTTTTTTTTGTCTTTTTAGGGCCACACCCATGGCATATGGAGGTTCCCAGGCTAGAGGTCGAATCAGAGCTGTAGCTGCTGCCCTACACCACAGCCACAGCAACATCAGATCCAAGCCGTGTCTGTTACCTATACCACAGCTCACGGCAATGCCATATCCTTAACCCACTGAGCGAGGCCAGGGATTGAACCTGCGTCCTCATGGATGCTAGTCAGATTCGTTTCCGCTTAGCCATGACAGGAACTCCTGTGAAACTTGTTAATGTCCCTGTCTCCTGGTTTGTTCCTGGAAAAATTATCTTTATGGGACAGATCAACTTGATGAAGGAGGGTAGAGCTCTCATAAGAATTTACTGGTTGCCACTTAAATATTTACAAGTCTTCCCTGTGATATATGGTAGTTGATACACAGTGGCATGAGACATTGTCTTTTCATTGCTGATTAAAAAATCTGCTGAAATACATGTTCGCCTTCTTCCTCTGTCTACCATCTCTGAGAGATAAACTCCAGAGAAATAAGGGTAGCGTTTTCTCTTTTTTCACACATTAATTATCTGGTAAAGTCCAATTTGAATGTCCTTTGCAACAAGGACATTATGCAAACTTTCTCTGAGAGTTTGATGGATGGTGTTTTGCTAATATATAGTGACTTTAGGGCACTGACAATGAATGAGCCTTCTCTTTTTCTCTTTGTACCATCTTTTATTTTGTAGGGTTTTTTTTGCCCTGTTACAAAGTGACCCTTTGCATTCATCATGGCTGCAGAAAGAAGCTCTAAGTGTTGCTCTATTACTATGAACAAATTGCTCTAAAACTTAGAGCTTAAAACAATGAAACACATATAATCATGGATTTTATGGGTCTGGGATTCAGGAGTGATTTAGCTGGGTGCTTCCGGCTCAGGGTCTCTCATGAGGTTGTAGTCAAGATGTCACTCAAGGCCACACTTATCTGAAAGCTTGACTGGGGCTAGCAGATCTGCTTCCAAGATGGCCAGCTTACTCCCAATCAAGAAAGATTGGCAGAATCTCATGCCTTCTCTGACTGTTCTGCTTACGTTTGCATGAGAGGGGTGGATTTCTCCATTGGGGTGCTTGAATGTTTTCAGAACATTTAACACAACAACATGGTGGCTGCTTTCCTCAGAGCCAGTGATCCCAGAAAGAGCAGGGAGGGGTCCACAGTGCCTTTTGTAACTAGTCCCAGAAGTTAAGCTTTTGCTTCCAGCATATTCTCTTTATTACGAGGGAGACACTAAGCCCTATCTATGTACAAGTAGAGGGGAACTAAGCTGTATATTTTCAAAGGAGGAGTATCACAGAATTTGTGAATATGTATTTAGTCACAGTCCTCTAAATTAAATCAAGGTTTTCTGCCCTTGCAATGTAGCCAGGGCGATGTTTTCATCCATAAGAATGATTTCCAAGCAGTCTGACTTCTAGGACACTGGTGAAGGGTTGGCTTAGCTGTGTCTACCTGTTCTTGCCACTTAAATGAGTGTTTTTCTCTCCTATTCATTTAAATTATTCAAATGCCAGATGTAGGTGTTTAGAGGGAAATATAAGATGTAGATTTAAGCACCCTGAAAGAGTAGCACCTATTGAAAAAGAGTTTTTGTAGACTAACACTTTTTTTGGTGTTCCTATTTCTGGAATTAATTGTAGTCATTTTCCAAACACAAGGAATCATTTGAAAAAGTTGATGACAAGTTAAAATTATCATCAAACTATGTCCCCACTCTTTGCACTGTTGTAATATGATTATTATAACAAAAACTGTAACTGATATTTTTTTCTTTTTGCCGTGAAAGCTGGTATAGTTGTTTCTGTAGTTGACATTTTTTTTTTTAAATCCTTAATTGGAGGTCTGTGTAGTAGATTGTAGCAGATTCTTCGCATTGGATTTCAGTCCTTGTCTGGGGTGAGGGATATTATATTAGATATAAGATATTATATTAGATATAATATATTAATATAATATTACATAATTGCATTTATTATAATAAATATAATTATATTATATAATATAATATAATATTATTATATAATATACAATATAATATAATTATATAATTGTATATTATATTATAATTAATCTATTATATATATATTAGAAATACTGCTCAACATTAATGTCATCTCAGTAAGATATCTTTGTGTGGTCCTGGTTCCTAGTTCCCAATCAAGTTCATTTCAAGTATGTATCCTTTGTTCTAGCTAAAGTGAACTGCTCAGGATTCTCTGTATTAGTCAGCTTTTGCTGCATAAAAAATTACAAAAATCTCAGTAGCATGCAACAATAGTTATTGTTTCTCAACATATGTCTATGGGAGGCAGGGGCAGCTCTGTTCTGCAGGGGCCTGGCTGGAGGGGTAATAGCTCCCCTAGAATATGTTCTCCCTGTGACAATGGCAGAAATAAAACAGCGCAACCTGTCCGCCCAATCATGTTTCAAGCCTCTGTTCATGTCATTGCCACTGACATCCCATTGATCAAAGCAAGTCACATGGCCAACCCCAAATCCAAGGGGTAAGGAGATACATGAGCCCGTAGCAAGAGAATGGATGCATCTTTCGGTTGTACTGTAGTGAAGGAGTCAGACCACTATTTTATCACCTTCCTACACACCTTTTCCTTTCCATACTCAATGCCAACTCCTGTCATGCCTTGTTCTTACAGCTTTTCATAGATTTTCACATGTTCTTTCAAGTACCCAGAACACTCTTTCTTCCTCTGGTTCACTGAGACTCAAATTTTGAAGTTCTTCTCACGAAGCACCTCTGCCAGAGGCCACTCATCCCTCACCAGGGATTCTGTTTGGTCAGTGTGTCTGTTGTTGCTACCCTGCATTGTTCCAACTGAACTAGGCTGATTAAAGATCTCCCTCATTTGTGCTCCGCTGTCCCCAAGTGCATGCCTCCATCACAGCAGTTTCCCATTATCTTGTAATTGTGGAAGCACTTGACTGTCTTCCCGCTGGACTGTGAGTTCCTTTCCTCTCTACATCCCTCCACAAGGAGCCTGAACAGATCTTTGACAAATGAATGGGTGGCCGATCCCTACCTCGTTACTGTGTGAGATATATCATTTAGCACCCAGGTAGAATATACTTTCTCAAATTGTCCTTTATCGATTTCACTTTTGTTAATCCATTTCACCAATGAGGTCACATGCTCCCTTACAAACCAAATTTAATCGGTCTTTTCCTTTTCTTCCTCATCATACCTGACATCCAGTAGTTATTTCATGAATCATAAGTGATTTATGGCCTTAATTACCACTTGGCCAGCTTTTTGGCTGCTATTCCTCATTGAACCCTAGAGCCATGATAAAAGCAGAAGCCTGTGTGGTTATAGGACATCAATCCAAAGACATCTTGTTAATAGCCAATTACTGCCAAGTCAACAATGTCAGCATTTTCTTCAAGTCATCATCATGTAATTTTAGCCAGAAAAGCAGGGTGAAATTTTTAAATAGAAATTTTGGTTATACTGGGTGGGAAATGCCTAAAAAATAGCAAACGCCTTGGACATTTCCGTGCCCAGATTTAAGTGGGTCTAATTTAGACGTCTGTGGTCAAAAGATAAAATGTCCTTCTGGCTATACTGTATTTGTAAATATGGAGAGAGTGAGAGGGATTCCCTTTCTTATACCTTTTTTAAAACTATTTTTCCTTCTTCTTTCTTGAGTTTTATTGAGCTATAATTGGCATATGGCTCTGTATAAATTTAAGATGTGCAGCATAATGATTTGACTTATGAAATGATTGACACAATAAGCTTATTTTTTAATTTAATTTTTTTTCCTGCTGTACCCACAGCATGTGGAAATTCCTGGGCCAGGGACTGAATCTAAGCCACAGCTGCAACCTACACTGCAGCTGTGGCAACACTGGATCCTTTAACCAACCCACTGTGCCAGGCCAAGGATCAAACAGGCACCACCACAGAGATAAGCCAGGTTATTAACCTACTGTGCCATAGTGGGAACTCCCTTAATTTAATTTTATTGGAGCACAGTTGATTTACAATGTATCAGTTTCAGGTGTACAACAAAGTGAATCATTCATACATTTAAATACATCTATTTTTTTTTTCCATATAGGTTGCTACAAACTATTGAGTAGATTTTTCTGTACTGTACTGTAGGTTCTCATTAATCATCTATTTTATACAGTAGTGTGTATATATTATTCCTACCCTCGCCATTCCCCCCTCCTCCCACTTGTGGTAGCTATAAGACTGGTTTTGAAATCTGTGAGTTTGTTTCTATTGTTTAAATAAGTTATCTTGTATCATTTTTATTAGATTCCACATGTAAAGTGATATGATATTTGTCTTTGTCTGACTTACTTCACTCAGTATTATAATCTCTAGGTCCATCCATGTTGCAGTAAATAGCATTATTCCCTTTTTATGGCTGAATAGTGTTCCACTGCATACATGTACCACATCTTCTTTATTCATTCATCAATGGACATTTTTTTTTGTCTTTTTTTTTTTTTTTTTTTTTGCTATTTCTTGGGCTGCTCCCGCGGCATATGGAGTTTCCCAGGCTAGGGGTCTAATCGGAGCTGTAGCTGCCAGCCTATGCCAGAGCCACAGCAACTCGGGATCCGAGCCGCATCCGCAACCTACACCACAGCTCACGGCAACACCGGATCGTTAACCCACTGAGCAAGGGCAGGGATCAAACCTGCAACCTCATGGTTCCTAGTTGGATTCATTAACCACTGCGCCACGACGGGAACTCCCATCAATGGACATTTAATTTGCTTCACATGTCTTATACATAGTGCTGCAATGAGCAGTAGGATGCATGTGTCTTTTCAAATTAGAATTTTTCTGGATATATGCCCTGGAGCAGGATTGCTAGATCATATGGTAGTTCTATATTTAGTTTTTTAAGGAACATCCATACTGGCCTCCATAGTGGTTGTACAAATTTACATTCCTACCAAGAGTGTAGAAGGGTTCCCTTTTCTCTACATCCTCTCCAGCATTTATTGTCTGTAGTACCATAAATTTAGTGAACATCCATTATTGTGAATAGGTATAAAATGAAAGAAACAGAAAAAATTTTTTTGCTCTCTTAGGATTTATTCTTGACAAACTTCATAATAATGTACAGTAATATTAATTATATTTGTCATGTTGTACATTCCATCCCTAGTACTCATTTATCTTATAGCTGGAAGTTTGTACCTTTTGACTGCCTTCATCCAGTTCCCCCTCCCCCACTCCCTTTCTTTTGAATGTCTAACATTTTCCAAATTTCTAGCCTTGAACATAAACAAGTGAAATGGCAGTATAACATGTAGTCGTTTACATGATAAAACTAAAGCTGTTTCTGGAGTTCCCATCGTGGCACAGTGGTTAACGAATCCGACTAAGAACCATGAAGTTGCGGGTTCAATCCCTGGCCTTGCTCAGTGGGTTAAGGATCCAGTGTTGCCATGAGCCGTGGTGTAGGTTGCAGGCATGGCTCAGATCTGGCGTTACTGTGGCTCTGGGGTAGGCTGGTGGCTACAGCTCCAATTAGACCTCTAGCCTGGGAACCTCCATATGCCATGGGAGCAGCCCTAGAAAAAGCAAAAAGACAAAAAAACAAAGCAAAACAAAAAAAAGCCCCCCAAAACTAAAGCTGTTTAGAAGTTCCTCTGTGGCTCAGCAGGTTGAGGATCCAGCACTGTTACTGCTGCAATTTGGGTCACTGCTGTGGCATGGGTTTGATCCCTGGCAGGAAATCCTGGGTGCTGAAACAACAACAAAGAAACTAATGCTGTTTATATTAGCTATGATAAACCATTTTCAGTGAATTTTTTGACATGGCTTTTAAAGCAACAAATACATTATAGTAAATTAATATACCAAAATGCCTTTCTGTAGCTGGGTGAAAACTTACACAGAAAAAAATAAATTCATTAAACTTTTATATTTTCATTGGTTCTAGATTTAGTTTTGACCTTAAAGTACCACATGAATATAGCAAAGTAATTTGACTTTTTTGAACTTCTTTGCTAGCTTGGAAAAACATGGAGAGGATCCTAGATATAAGATGTATTTATCTTAATAGCGATTCTTCATCCTTTTTACGAAGGGCTGTTGCCCATCATAGAGTTCGCTTTAAACTCTGCAGACCCTGGCCTTGTCCCAGTGCCTTCACACCGCTCCCTTCTTTCCTGAGAGTGGAGAACATTTCATCCCTTTCCAGTTCTGTAAAAAATGAAGACCAGACCAAGCTCTAATTTAAATATCATTGACTGGTTGAATATTCATGATGAACCTACAATGCTCATTTTTAAAGCTATAGCAATTGGCTCATTTTTCTGCTAACTTTGGATCATTTGTAGTTTTTCCAACAGTCAATGCAGGAATTAACATAATGGTGTTTAAGGAGGAGCAGTCAAACTATTGGAGTTGAAAGTGATAGATTGGCATTTGATCTGATATTCTTGTTATGCACCCATAAGGTCATAATATCAGTGGCAAAACCAGGTAGAAAAAAACACCAGGCTTCGTGGTGCCCTATTTAACCCCTGTTCCTTTTTGCCACACGCCTACAGTTGTGAACAGTCAACTGCAAACAACAAGATGGGGTTGGTGTGCATTGATGAGCTGTATTTCTCATCATTTGCTTTCCTCTCTCCTCCCTTCTCCCTTTACAACTTCAGTTCTCCCTCCTTTACTCCCTCCTCCCTGCTGCACTTCCTCCCCAGCCCCCACCCATCCAGATGTAATTGTGTCTAATGTATTTATATATTTATTTTTGCTTTTTAGGGCTGTACCCGCAGCACATGAAGTTCCCAGGCTAGGGGTCAAATCGGAGCTATAGCTGCTGGCCTACACCACAGCCACAGCAATGCCAGATCCAAGTCACGTTTGCTATCTTCACCGCAGCCCACAGCAACACCAGATCCTTAACCCACTGAGCGAGGCCAGGGATTGAACCTGCAACCTCATGGTTCCTAGTCGGATTTGTTAACCACTGAGCCACGACGGGAACTCCACGTGTCTAGTTTAGATGTCTGTGGTCAAAAGACCAAAGACCTCCTGCCTCTATTACCTTGTCTCTCAGTGATAGAAAACCCTGACGTATAAAGCATCTTCTTGTCTGGCTCTTGATCTGGCTAGTGGGTTTCTTTGGCTTCTGGGTAGCCCCCACTTAATGATTCAACGGGTTTTCCTCTGACTTTTCTGTGGGTCTAGCACAGTTTTTATTGGTGGAGTTGAGCTCTACAGGATTCTGGTCCACCTGAGCTAATCGTATTACTTTGTAGCACCCAGCAGAAGCGGATCCAGGTTTTGTGGATCCCGAACCTTAAACAGTTTGAGTTTCTCTTTAAGAAAAGGATTATGACATGATACACAAAAAACTAGGTAGATTGGAACTGTTTGCATATAGGAGTTCCTGTCATGGCCCAGTGGAAATGAATCCAACTAGGAACCATGAGGTTGCAAGTTCAGTCCCTGGCCTTGCTCAGCGGGTTAACGATCCGGTGTTGCTGTGAGCTGTGGTGTAGGTCAAAGACAAGGCTCAGATCCTGCGTTGCTGTGGCTGTAGCATAGGCCGGCAGCTGTAGCTCCGATTCGACCCCTAGCCTGGGAACCTGGGAACCTCTATATGCCTTAATAAAAGAAAAAAAAACAAAAAAAAAACAACTGTTTGCCTGTGAAGGCCCATATCTAAACTCAATCTGATTCACAAGGTTTGTCTTGACCTGGTCCAGGCTGGCCTCTTATTCTCCCTCCCCCCAGCCCATAGCTATCAGAGACATTCCAAACCATGTCTAGCTCCTGAGGCATGCGCTGTTCGCTTTCATCAGCACGTCTTTTCACGTGCATTTCCATCTGCCTCTTCTTTTCTCGGCTAATGCCTGCTCTTCAAGACTTATCTCCAAGGGTCAGCTCTATTGGAAAGCCTCCTGAGATTCCCCACGGATGCCTCAATTCTACCCCCTCATATTTTGTTGTAGCTAATTTCACACTGCATTATAGCCACTTGTGTACTTGGCTGTTTTCCCTACTGCACGGTGACCTGAACAGGCAGGAAGGATGCTCTGGACTGAATTCTCGCACTTGATCTTGGCTCTAGACTAGGGGGGTTGCTTTCGGTTTGCTCTGTGCAAACCGAGGACAAGCTAAGGACCAATAACTTTGGCTGTGTGTTGCTGTGTTTCCAGGCTCCCTCTGTTCCTGCGCAGCTTCAGCCAATGCGAGGCATTGAGGAGCAGAGGGTTTGAAGAGGAGAAAAGTCAGGCTGTGTCTCCTCTCAACTCCCACCCCTGCCTCCTCTGCGACTCCAGCGGTGGCTAGAGTGCCAGTGTGGCTTCTGCTTGCACTGGACCCTCTGTCCCTCTTATCCTAGATCCTACGAAAGGCTGGCGCTGGGCCCCAGTCACACCATTTCTTCTCCTTGTCCCTGCACACCCAGGGGTGATAGTTGCTTCCCACTGTTGCTAATGTGTGGGGTGCTTTGTCGTCTCTATTTGGCTTCCCAGTCCTTCCACCAGCCATGTAACCAAGTCCCTGTGTTAAATTCCCTCCACCTAGGTTTACCTTTCTAGCATGGTTTATCTTTCCCCAGCTGAGCCCTAAATTGTAGATGCATCCTAGATGGCCAGTTGTTTTATGAAAAAGGCAATAGAGAGAGTATCTCTTAGCAAGTATTGGCAAATTCTTTTCGACATTTTTACATTTAAAACCACACTAGGAGTTCCCTCTGTGGCACAACAAGATCAGCAGTGTCTCTGCAGTGGTAGGACACAGGCAGGTTTGATCCCTGGCCTGGTACAGTAGGTTAAAAGGATCTGGTGTTGCTGTAGCTGTGGCGTAGGTCATAGCTGCAGCTTGGATCCGATCTCCGGCCTGGGAACTCCATATGCTGCAGGGTGGTGTTAAAAAAAAAAAAAAAAAAAACACTGTATTTTCCAAACTTGGCCCCCATAACACAAAACATGGGAGTTCCACATGCTGTTATTAATCCTACAGGCCAAACATGTAAAAAGAGCAGAGCCTGGAAAAGGGCAAACAATACTTGGTGGATTGAGTCCAGTTAATCTGACATCTTGTAGCGAGGTACCCAATCCAGTACCCTATACCTAGCGGGCATTCAAACTTAAGCTGAATGAAAAACAGACTATTCTTGGAATTCTTTGCCAGCATTTCCTAGGCAACAGACAATATAATAACACAGCTGAAGCCTTGTCTCACATTTTCTGTGGCTTTTTGGTAGAATTACAATGAAGGCATTACCCAGGCCTTGCATATCTGCCTGGGCATAAATCCTAGGACTTCTTCAGAATGTCTGGGATCAAGAGGGAGTAACTGTGCCCAAAGCAGTAGCATCAGACTCCATCCTGAGTGCTTTGTATGGTCAGGGGACCATAGAAATGAGTAAAATCTCCCTATTCAGAGGCCAACAGGCCAAAGAAAATAGGAAGCCCATAACCAAGGGCTAGACCCTGGACAAGTCATCAGTGTGAACAGGATAAATCCTCTAAAATCAAACCTAAGTCTTGCTTAGAGTAGAGGGCAAGTGTACAAACCAAAGGAAGTAAGCTGAGGAAATGTGATAACCACAGGGGCTGATACCTGAGTGTGGGGCTGGAGAAAATGTGCAGACGAATTGCGCAGGCAATTCAGGAAGCCATGGCTATAGCCAACAAGAGCAGAATGCAGCTGCTAGGTCCAGCTTGGGGTGGAGAGGCAGGCAGAGTGTGTTGGTTAGGGCCTTGTCACCACCCTGCCTGTATTGAAATCTTGGCTCTGTGACTTACTAGCTAAGGACAAGTGACTTCACCTCTCTGTACCACAACCCTCTTTTATTTATGTAATTTTTTGTCTTTTTAGGGCCACACCTGCAGCATATGGAGGTTCCCAGGCTAGCGGTCGAATTGGAGCTACAGCTGTCAGCCTACACCACAGCAATGCAGGATCCAAGCCGCATCTGCGGCCCACACCACAGCTCATGGCAACGCTGGATCCTTAACCCACTGATCGAGGCCAAGGATCAAACCCACATCCTCATGGATACTAATCAGATTCTATTTTAAATTTTTCATTATAGTTGATTTACCATGTTCTGTCAATTTCTGCTGTACAGCAAAGTGACCCAGTCATATATATATATACTCTTTTTTTCATATTATCTTCCATCATGTTCTATCACAATAATTGGATATAGTTCCCTGTGCTATACAGCGGGACCTCATTGCTTATCCATTCTAAATGTAATAGTTTGCATCTACCAAACTCCCAGCTCATCCCACTCCCTTCCCCTCCCCCTTGGCAACCACAAGTCTGCTCTCCATGTCTGGAAGTCTGTTTCTGTTCTGTAGATAGGTTTATCTGTGCCATAATTTAGATTCCACATATATGCGATAGCATATGGTATTTGTCTTTCTAACTTACTTCACTTAGTATGAGAATCTCTAGTTCCATCCATGTAGCTGCAAATGGCATTATTTTGGTCTTTTTTATGGCTTAGTAGTATTCCATTGTGTATATGCCCCACATCTTCTTAATCCATTCACCTGTCAATGAACATTTAGGTTTTTTCCATACCTTGGCTATTGTGAATAGTGCTACAGTGAACATAGGGGTGTATATATCTTTTTGAATGAAAGTTTTGTTCAAATGTATGCCCAGGAGTGAGGTTGCTGGATCATATGATGGTTCTATATTTAGTTTTCTGAAAAACCTTCATACTGTTGTCCATAGAGGTTGTACTAGTTTACATTCCCACCAACAGTTGTAGGAGGGTTCCCTTTTCTCCACACCTCCTCTCTAGCATTTGTTATTTGTAGTCTTATTAATGATAGACATTCTGACCAGTGTGGGATGATACCTCACAGTAGTTTTGATTTGCATTTCTCCAATAAGTAGTGATGTTGAGCGTTTTTTTCATGTGCCTGTTGGCCATCTGTATGTCTTCTTTGTAGAAATGCCTATTTAGTTCTTCTACCCATTTTTCAATTGGTTTGTTTGTTTTCTTGCTGTTAAGTTGTATGAGTTATTTGTGTATTTTGGAGATTAAGCCCTTGTCGGTTGCATCACTTGCAACTATTTTCTCCCATTCCCTAAATTGTCTTTTTTTTTTTAATTGTTTCCTTTGCTGTGCCAAAGCTTGTCAGTTTGATTAGATCCTGTTGGTTTATTTTTGTTTTTATTTCTATTGCCTTGGGAAACAGACCTAAGAAAACCTTTGTAAAGCTGATGTCAAAGAATGTTTTGCCTGTGTGCTCTTCTAGGAGTTTGATGGTGTCTTGTCTTATGCTTAAGTCTTTAAGCCATTTTGAGTTTGTTTTTGAGCATTGTGTGAGGGTATGTTCTAGTTTCATTGATTTACATGCAGCTGTCCAGCTTTCCCAGCATTACTTGCTGAAGAGACTGTCTTTTTCCCATTTTATCTTCTTGCCTCCTTTGTCAAAGATTAATTGACTGTAGGTGTCTCAGTTTATTTCTGGGCTCTCTATTCTGTTCCATTGGAATTAATATGGTTAAAATGGCCACACTTCCCAAAGCAGTCCACAGATTTTATGCGATCTGTATCCAATTACCCATGACATTTTTCACAGAACTAAAACAAACAATCCAAAAATTTATATGGAACCATAAGAGACCCAGAATTGCCAAAGCAATCCTGAGGGAAAAAACCAAGCCAGTGGCATAACTCTCCCAGACTTCAGACAATATTACAAAGCTATAGCAATTAAGACAGTGTGGTACTGGTACCAAAACTAGTCGAATTCTTAGCCCACTGAGCCACAGCTGGAACTCCTATTTTAAAAGCTTTTAATAAGAAAGAAATGAGTAAAATTTTAATGAGAGCAAGATCTAAAAGAGTAGATCTTAAATATTCCTTTTTTTTTTAAAAAAAAGAAAGAATGGATAAATAATAGAAAAGACTTTTATCTAGTTTTGGTAACTCTACAGAAAACTAAGGACATCTTAAGTCTTTGCTAAATTATATTTTTGGTAAGTTAGATCTTCATTTATATCAGCTATTTTTAAAAATAGAAGAAATTTCAGTTTAATTGGAGTGCATGATATTCATCTCCAAGAGGCACTAGCAGTTGATAATGTCACATAAGGAACTTGTTAGGGAAAAGGCCAGTGTTCACGAAAGCCAGGCATGTGAAAGTAAAAGCAGAGCTCCAGCTTAAGGAATTTTGTTTGTTGATTCTTCAGAGGTCATGCTTGCTTTTAACCATCAGCTGCATGTTGGTGTAGACATCCAGTCATTCAGTTGCTCTTCCAGTGTTTACTGGACCACCTACTATGTGTGAGGCTATGCTTGGATCTGACATTAGAGCAATAAATAGGCATGATCCTTGCAGTCAACAGGCTCATAGTTCCAGGCCAGATAAATAGGAGCACAAGCAATGCAGTGGGACCAAAGGAGGCACATATAATATGGAAGCAAATCATTCATTCATTCATCCATTTGATCAATATTTGTTAGTCAGATACTCTGTGGAAGGCACCATAGAAATGTTGGGGATATAGCCATAATTGAAATAGATAATCCTTGGATTTGTTGTGCTTTTGCCTGCTATAGTTGTAGAGAAGCTTTGAGTTGAGTCTGTAAGAATGAGGAGTATTTATGGAGAGAGCCAAGGTAAGAAGGTTATTTCAGGAGGGGATGTCCTGTGAACTCAGGGGTCCCCATGCCTTTATGGGAAGAATGCCAGAGTGTAGCTCTGATGATCCCATCTCAGCACTAGGTGGCCCCACAAAAGAGATAAATGAGGGAGCCCTTATTTTGGGGCAATGACTACATTGTGTCCTTAAAGAATGACTATGCCTAGATTCTACTGTCATCTCATGAACAGTCACAGGCTGAAATTTTAGGACATTTGATTTCCCTCCTTTTAATTATGGCCTACAGAGTTTATCAAAAGTATCTTCCAGAGTTCCTGCAGTGGCTTAGCAGTAACAAACCTGACTAGTATCCATGAGGATGGGCATTCAATCCCTGGCCTCACTCAGGGGGTTAAGGATCTGGCATTGCCGTGGGCTGTGGTAGAGGTTGCAGATGTGGCTTGGACCCCACATTGCTGTCTCTGTGGTGTAGGCTGGCAGTTATAGCTCCAATTCAACCCCTAGCCTGGGAATGGCCCCAAAAAAAGTATATCCAGTTCTATTTTTAGAGGTCTAAGCTCTCTAAGCTTAGTCTTCCATTTCTGTCCTCATTTTAAGTATTTAAATATTGATTTTTGACATATATTTTTTCATTCCAAAAAAGATTTTTAACCAAATTCAGTTGTCATGGACGGAAATATTCCTTTCTTTAGTCTGAGAAACCTAAGTGAAGACACAGACATATATTAATATATTAGCCTACATGTAGTTGCAACATTTCAAACTTCAAGGACAATAAAATCTAAAATTCTCTGTTGATATAAAACTATATTCTTGGATTTTTCTTTCTTTTTTTTTGGCATCTTGAGGAGTTGGAATATTATTGCAAAGATCTTCCTCTCTCACCTTGACCTGTATTACAGATAATATCAAATGCCACTTGTTTTTCTCTCTGTAACAAGAAAGTTAAAACAGATGTTCTCCTCCCCCATCTTCCCCACCTTTAGCTTTCTTTGTGAATAAGCAAGGGGTAGAGCAAGGGACACTTATCGGGGGGTTATTCCCAAAAATACTTTCCTGTATGTCCTGTTCAGCCTCATTTACATCTTCTCATGGAGGATCCCTGAGAAGCCATGTTTTTCTTTTTTTGAGGGGTGGGGGAGGCCCGCACCCATGGCATATGGAGGTTCCCAGGCTAGGGGTCAAATCAGAGCTACAGATGCCAGCCTACGCCACAGCCACAGCAACACCAGATCTGAGACACGTCTGTGACCTATGCCACAGCTCATGGCAACGCCAGATCCTTAACCCACTGAGTGAGGCCAAGGATCAGACCTGCGTCCTCATGGATGCTAGTCAGGTTCTTTAACCACTGAGCCACAATGGGAACTCCCGGAAGCCATTATTGATGCTGATCCTTGAGTACTGTAGGGTCACAGGAGGTCTCTGAGTCACCAAACAGTTAATCATGCAGCCTGGTATTAGTCATTCAAGTGTTTTCTTGTGTTCTAATTCTTTAAAAATTAGCAGTTCCCTTTGGGGAAAGTGACTCCAGTTCTCACAGAAGAGGTGGTTTCTGCTAAATTCCTAGACACACTCATGTTAGGGCACGATCTTTTGCAAGTGAGGGAACATCTACCTCCAATTTTAAAAAGTACTCACTCTGGAGTTCCCTGGTGGCCTAGTGAGTTCAGGATCCAGTGTTGTCACTGGTGTGGCTTGGGTTTGATCTCTGGCTTGGGGAACTTCTGCATGCCCCAGATGTGGCCAAAAAAAAAAAAAAAAAAAAAAAAAAACCTCCATTTATTACTCAATTAGCTAAGCTAGTAGCTAAACTGGTAATTAATTAAGTAACACCCAGTAGACACACTCAGGGTGGTTTTTCTGTCTGAACAACTTGATTTATCAATTGAGCATTGGATGCTGACTCACCTAAATTATGTGCTTTTTAGACTCAGATATGATTGTATTTTTACTCTAGAGAAATCACTCTCCTCCTATCTATTCCTAGGAGAAGAGTCAGGCTTGGAACAGGAGGTCAAAGGCTGAGTGGTTGATGCTCTGCCCTCTCCCTACAGCACTGGTCTTTTGTGAGCTCAGGAAAAACCACCAATGCCACGTGCAATAGGCATGGATGTTAGAGATGCGTAGCAGTGGGTGGAGCAGTCTTGAGAACCGCTAACAAGGAAAAAGGGCTTTTTAAAAAGATAACAGGTTGGAGTTCCCTCTGTGGCACAGTAAGTCAAGAATCCAACTGCAGTGAATCCCCAGGCCAGCACAGTAGGTTAAAGGACCCAGTGTTGCCACAGCCGCAGCTTGGATTCACTCCTTGACCTGAGAACATCCATATGCCGCAGGTGCAGCTATAAAATAAATAAATAAATAAATAAAAATTAAATGATAACGGGTATACCTTGACCTCAAGAGATGGTCACAAAGAACACGGCAGACATCAAAACTTCAAATCAGGAGTTCCCGTCGTGGCGCAGAGGTTAACGAATCCGACTAGGAACCATGAGGTTGCGGGTTCGGTCCCTGCCCTTGCTCAGTGGGTTAAGGATCCGGCGTTGCCGTGAGCTGTGGTGTAGGTTGCAGACGCGGCTCAGATCCCGCGTTGCTGTGGCTCTGGCGTAGGCCGGTGGCTACAGCTCCGATTCAACCCCTAGCCTGGGAACCTCCATATGCCGCGGGAGTGACCCAAGAAATAGCAACAACAACAACAACAAAAAAGACAAAAAAAAAAAAAACTTCAAATCAAAGAACAGTCATTCTACGTGCAGTGTAGAAAAAACTATTCCCAGAGCAAATAATACATCAACATCTTTTTTTCTGGACGTTACAAACCAAGATGTTAAAAGTAATTGTTTTCTAGACTGGAGTCCCTGCTTATTGTGTCACTTAGAAGGTGAGAAAAGTCATTTGTAATTTTAAACACTTTAGATCATTTGCATGCCTGCTGCCTTATCAAGTTGATTATTTTCCTTTCTTTATATTCCCTTGAAGCCTTTGCCAATTGACACATAATTCCTCTGTAATTACGAAGATACGTAGTTCTGCCTTCTGTTATTTCAAAGTATTGTTGCACATGAAAACCAGATACCTGAGACTTTCTGTGTAGTGAGCCAGGGTCACCCAGACCCCGGTCTGATGCAATTCTCAGACTGACTGGTTGGGTCTCCGTAGAGCATGCTCTTATCTGTCCAGCAATCTTGTGATGGGACCTGTTTGGATGATGAGGTGTCAAAATATATGTTTCTTTGTTTTTCTGCCTGTGAAAATGTATAGCTTGTTAAATAGCACCGTAAATTTTTTGGAATAAGAAGTTTGTTCAGTGGAAAAGAAACATGAATAGGTTTAGATTTTTATGGGGCTGAATCAGCCAAATCAAACACAGGCTTTCCTGAAGCTTCCAAGTTTTTAATGGAAACTCGCGCTCTTTCGAACTTTGCTGCCTAATTATAATTCATGCTTTTTGCAGATACACGACAGGGTGGACCCAAAGGAAAATGTTAGACATGTCCACTTGTGATCTCTATTGTGTTACGTGTGGAGTGCCAACCGCATACGTCCAATAGCCTGGTGTGTGCAAAGACACAGGCCAGCTCCTGGCAGGCTGAGGCACTTCAGTGGGAAGGAGGATGATAAACTTGCAGTATTACAAATGCAGACGACATGCTCAGATACAGAGCCAGCCTTCTGTATGTGGCTGTGCATAAGTCACCGGTGTCAGGATTCCATTTAAAAGTCCCGCGGTAACCATCAGCCCAAACCAACCCTCATCGTCTTCATCGAGTGGTCCTTTTGAAACCCAGAAAAACAAACTACCTAGATGTGCTGTTAAGGCGAACTTTTCTTTTTTCTTTAAACAGGTTTAACTGGTGTGAAGGGAGAAAAAGGAAATCCAGGCATTGGAACTCAAGGTCCAAGAGGCCCCCCTGGGCCAGCAGGTAACTCTTCCTACCTAATAGGAAACTTCGAGATGGAGATCCTCAATCTTTATAATCACCTGACATTGCAGGTGAAGGAAATAGTCATATTACATCCTCGTGTCCAGCTGGATGTCTGTGTTTTCCATGTGTTTCATTGGGAGGCCAGTTTGTTGGTAACCAGCCTCCCAATACACAAGCCCCCAAAGTTACAGGATGTTCTAGGATTTTATTGGTTGCATGAGTTATGCTGGGCCAGGGTAAGCTGTGGCTGCAAATCAACCCCAAATGCTTAGTGGATTGACACTTAGTGAAAGTTTGATGTGTGGAGGTGACTTTCCCCCCACTTTGGAATTAAAGACCTTGAGGAGAAAGATAAAGGAGGCACATCAACTTCCTGGATGCAGGATGAAAGACGTTTTTCTACTCATATTTCCCTGGCTGGAACGAGTGACACAGCCCCAGCTGAACTGTAAGGGTGGCTCAGAATCTAGAGCAACACATGGATATTTGATGGTATGTTGATGACCCCATGGATAGTTTCTGCCACCATGAGTTTCTGAATGAGTTTTGTGTAAGTTTTGAGGTGTATGTTTTACTCTGTGCTTTTAGAATAGCCTCCAGATGATCATACCCATTTAGTAGAATTAGGAGTTTGCAATCCTCTTGGGTATTTACAATGCCAGTCTTAGCCATATTGAATCAAATGTGTGGAGTGCCAACTGCATACGTCCAATAGCCTGGTGTGGCTTTCCAACCTAATGATGATTATGGGAAGTACTTTTGTAGGAGAGATTCCTAACGCAAGAGATTCATGAGTATAAATGCTGCTGTCATTAGAGATTGTATGAGGAACTGATCTAGCACCTTGCCTTATGCAGAGTGAGTGGTTGATGAATGTTGCTTGAATGGAACTGGATGCATCTGAGAGCCACAACACTTTTCAAATGTAAGGTGATAACTTGTTCCTAATTTTCACTTTGGTTCTAGTTGGCCACTGTTGGAATCCAGGCCTAAAGCAAAACAAAACATAGAAAGCAAAAAAAAAAAAAAAAAAAGAATGAAAGAAACCCAGCCTGACATTCTTCTTAATTTCACAAGAATTTTAATCCCTTTGTCATTTTCACAGAGTTCTCAATTCATGTCAGCTAGCCTAAAGAAATTTTGGATGCGTTTATTGGGTCCCATTTCAGACTTTTCATTTTTCTCCTCCAAGAGAATTACTTTCAGACTTAGACTAATTTCTTGCAGTTATCTGGGGCCATAAACCAGTATAGGTTATGAGGGTAAGATCAAACATGTTCATGAGTGTGCTCACACACGTGTGTGTGCGCACGTTCGTACATTGGATTGTGTGTGTGTAGTGTGTGTATCCTGTATATGTGTGTGCTTATGCCCAGACATTGGCTTCAGAAGGAGCCTGCACTGGGAGAGAGAAGTTCCATAAAGAAAGCAAGGTTGGCAGTGCTATGCTCCTTTCCCTTTACTCTCCAAGAGGTGATGGGAACGAATATATTTCACTTTCCGGGTTCCTGAGCTGATTAAAGCATTGACCTCCAGGGGAACGTGTCATTGCCGTATGATCCTCTGTCCAGGAAATCCAGTCGAGGACTAGAACTCAGTGAGTAGAGAAAGGCAGATCACCCCATTGTCAAGATGTGTAAGGTGGCTTCTTGGAAAAGTTAGGTTACTTCTTGGTAGTCTCAAAACTCACCCAGTAGTGGTAAAAGACCGATTGTTTTCATTTGTGGGTACTTCTTAGGACCTTCTGGGGAGAGTCGGCCAGGAAGCCCTGGACCCCCTGGCTCTCCTGGACCAAGGGGTCCACCGGGTCACTTGGGAGTGCCTGGACCACAAGGTCCTTCTGGCCAGCCTGGATACTGCGACCCCTCTTCGTGTTCGGCCTACGGCGTGGGAGGTAAGTGTCAGCCTTATGGTGGGCTTTGAGCAACGTTTTACTATGCTTAGTGCTATCATGGTGCGGAGGCTATGAAAAATAGGCTTGTTACGGTCAGGAAGCAGAGCTTGAACTGCTGACCACCTTAAATTGTCCAGAGGCATCGTCTATAAAGTGCAAATTGATATAGAGGTTATCCCCGAGACGAAATTTAAAATAAGACAACTTCTATGGGGAAGTTTGGGTTTGGTAGATGCAAACTATTACTATTATAAGCAATTGGACACATTGAACTGTGTCCAATCTTTTGGGATAGAACGTGATGGAGGATAGTATGAAAAAAAAAGAATGTATATGAGTGTATGACTGGGTCACTTCGCTGTACAGCAGAAACTGGCCCAACATTGTAAATCAACTATAATTTTTTAAAAAGTTAAAAAATAAAGTAAATATGAAAAGATAACAGCAACAAAAATAAGACCATATCTAAGTCTTCCTTGCTTCCAAAGGGCGATCCTCACAGATTTGTCCTCGGACCTCACATTTGATCATTGGAGGGCATGTTTGAACATTTTGGGGGGCCTCTCATTCTGTGTTACTTCCATGGTGTGGCTGTGACATCCTAAAATTTTTTCCTCTTGTTTTGGGGAAGCCTCAAACTTTGAACTTTCTCCATAATTAGGAGGGTCCTGGAGATTCTGTTGGGTGACATCCTGCCCACCGCATGCATTTTAGGTGGCCAAGGATCATTTTAAGAAACAAAAGTGACCGTGCTGTCCTTGCCTCTTACTAACTACTGGATTGAGATTCTGAAATGATTATGCTTCCTAAAAACATCTGCAGTCTGCATGCTGGAGGGTTGTGTAATGGGACATTTTCTAAACATCAAGAGAGAGGTTCAGAGACTGCTTGGGGGGCCATGAACTTAATTAGTCAGTGAATTGAAATTTTCTGCTTTAGAAGGAATTTAACCTTATTTGCCAGAAGGACTGGTCAATGTTTTGCTGATGTGTTTTTCTCTGTTCATCTCTTCCCTCCCTGTTCTCTCTAATCTCCCGGTCTCTCATTAAGATCTGATCCCTTACAATGATTACCAGCACTGAAGTGGAACTCCTCCACTCTGATTACATTGGCCTGGCCAATGGGCTACAGATACAGAACTGTCCTGTTGAGCATCATCGCCCAGCCCCTGCCCCTAACAATGGGCACTCTGCTTCCCTGCCTCACCTGCTTCCCTACCTGTCCACTGTCACATCTCTTGCCGTCCTGCTCCAAACACATACAACCATGAGACTGGAACTTAACCCAGTCACATGTGTCGATTGTCATAGAAACTGACTGCTACATATCAGCCTGGGTGTAGGTTTAAGATGGTCTGCTAGGAATTATCCCAAACTGGCAGATGTGGAGTCCAGGCAGAGTTACTTAAAACATGCCTTCTCTTTCCTGTCCCCACACAAATTGCTGGGCATCTTTCTCCCTGACTACCCTCCTTCCGTTTCTTCTCTGATCACTTCCCCTCGCTACAGTCCCTGGTGATGGACTTCTAACAAGAGATGGGTTTTTAAAATTTATTTTTCTTTCATCATTCTGCTGGCATGTCAGGGTTTCTTTCTCTAATATTTAAGCAGTTGGCTGTGATTCGAATTTCCTAACATTTCTGGAGTGTATCTGTCCCTTCCTTCTTTCTTCACTAACCATCTGGAACTTCCTGGGAAGGTGCAAGCAGCGTGGTGGGTAAAGGTAGCTACTACTTACTTTCTACCCAAGCAGGATATCTCTGTACTTTAGTGACCAAATCTATGTCTTCGTGGACCCATATGAGGGGAGGTTATCAATTTTTGGTTCCTGGGTTCTACCAAGTCCCCACCCCCACTCTTCCTCTCTAGCTACCCATCCTGATCAGCCAGAATTCACCCCGGTCCAAGATGAGCTGGAAGCCATGGAACTGTGGGGCTCTGGGATCTAATGGTCTCGGGAGAACTTGGAAGACCAACCGCAAAAGCTCTTAAGGCGACTTAATCAAGAAGAATGTCATTATGTGGTTTGTATGCTACCTTTGGGGGGGGCTCGTTTCATCAGCCTACGTCTCCTGGGATATTGGTAATAGTATTGTTATTATCAAAAGGAAATTAAGAAAAATCCCCTTCATCCATGACGCCATCGAGTTGATTTCTCCTTATTGTTCTAATGGCATGCTGAAAGGAAAATCGGCCAAAAAGTTTGAACTCTGGCATCTTTTCTGTGTCAGATGATTTCAAGTGCTAAAATGCAGCAAGACGGATATGATGGTATTTGAAGGAAATGAGATCCCAGCAGAACAGGAATTCAAAGGGTTGAAGACTATGCTGTGTATCCCTTAGCTCCGCTAGGAATGACCTTGCTGAAAAGAAAAATAAAAGGACAGGATTGGAGAAACTACCTCTTGCTTCATTGATCTAATTCTGAGATCACTTAGTAACTAGCTTCACTGGTAGCCAAGAATATGTGTCAGAATACAACCTTTCTGAATTTGGTGATTGTAAAAAGAGATCTAGTTTCTCAGTAGCTTTTGAAATGTAAAATAGTGACTTTCCACTGATTCTGAAGTAAAGAGATCCGATTTTGATGAACAGTTTGTCCAGCGGTATGTTCCAGGGCTTGTCCTCCTTAACCACATGGATTACTTTGTATATTCAGATATGTTTTGGCTAATCTATTTCCAATCTTTTGAAGGAGCAAATAAAAATTTTAAAACAACATATATGGATTCTTTTTATTTTATTCCCTTTCTATATATCACATTAAACGTTTGCAGTCTTAGCTGAGGTTTAACCAGAAAATCAACAGCTGCCTTCCTCTAGACAGGCATTCAAATTTTCATTCATTCACCATTCATTCATTCTGAGTAGGATACTTTACAGAAAAAGCAATTGATGGAGTTCCCATCATGGCTCAGTGGGTTGAGAACTTGACTAGTATCCGTGAGGATACAGGTTTGATCCCTTGCCTTGCTCAGTGGGTTAAGGATCTTGTATTGATGTGAGCTATGGTGTAAGTCCCAGATATGGCTTGGGTCTGGCATTGCTGTGGTTGTGGTGTAGGCTGGTAGCTGCAGCTCCAGTTCAACCCCTAGCCCAGGAACTTCTACAAGCTACAGGTATGGCCCTAAAAACGGCAGGACGGGGGCGGGGGGGGGTAGGGGGGAAGCAATTGACTTGACCCTAGGAGACTGGCAGAATTCTATTATTCACTTATCACCCACCAGACAGGAATTCCCTGGTGACCTAGGGGTTAAGGATCCGGTGGTGTTTTTACTACTGTGGCATGGGTTCGGGAACCAGTGTGCTCAGCCAAAAAATACATATATAACCCACCAGACAGGGAGTTCCTGTTGTGGCGCAGTGGTTAACGAATCCGACTAGGAACCATGAGGTTGCGGGTTCGGTCCCTGCCCTTGCTCAGTGGGTTAACGATCCGGCGTTGCGGTGAGCTGTGGTGTAGGTTGCAGACACGGCTCGGATCCCGCGTTGCTGTGGCTCTGGCGTAGGCCGGTGGCTACAGCTCCGATTCGACCCCTAGCCTGGGAACCTCCATATGCCGCAGGAGCGGCCCAAGAAATAGCAACAACAACAACAACAACAACAACACAACAACAACAACAAATAAATAAATAAATATATAACCCACCAGACAGCAATGACTATGGAAATGTAAAACTGATGCTAAATAAACAGTTGCCAATGGTTGACTGGAGAACTCATTTATATTTTAAGAAAAGCCTTGGCCAAAACTCTAGAAGACCGAAGAAATGAGGTTGAATGTAATAGACTCTTAACTTCTAAACTATAATTTGTCTTTGGCTCACAAAGGAAAACACTAGCTGTTTGAAGGAGATTTGGGTTCTATTAATTGTTTGTTGAGAATAGAAAAGAAAGGAGACCACGAAGTTATGTACATTTCTTCTCCTCTATGGCATCTCCCTGGTCACAGCTAATTGTCAAAATAGTGTGGGGTCGTTTATAACGAGAAGCTGGATTCTTCCTGAATCAGGAAGGTTTCTAAACTTCCCTGGGTGCCCTCACCACACAGATTGGTTTAAGACCTTCCATTTCTAAAATATTCAAACAGAAGGGTCTATGTGTGCCTTTGGGGGTCCAGGTAAAAAGTTTGTTGTGGTTTTGATAACTTTGCAAGAAATGAAAGAAGACAGTGAGCGATAACCAACAGTGGTTCTCTTTTAGTTATGGCTTATGATTCCACGTGTAGAGAGCAGGACTGATGAGGAGGAAGACTTGTACAAAATTGATCAGGATGACCTGACCCAGAATCACCTGCAGGAACTCTCTTTAAATGACTGGGGTATGTCAGTCGTCACTTCATTCCCTTGTATCTCAGATTTCTTGGTTTTTAACGAGTAGAGGGAGGGATATTAGGGGTGTGTTCGTGTTTGGCCCTTGGAAATGCATAGACCGATGTGTCACTCAGAAGACACTCCAAATTTGGTATAAATGGTGAAGTGTAAACCATTAGACATTCTAGTCCATTCATATCATTCGTAAGTTGTGCAAATACACCTGGCTCTGATTTTACTTGCTGATCTAAGTTTGTTTACTTAAGCTACAGGCAAGTTTCATTAGTTTGGTATTTGTCATCACTTGGACGCAGTTCACGTGGTTTTTTATTGAGTGAAATGTTCAAAATAAAAGGTGTAATTCAAATTCAAGATTTTAATGTTTACAATACATTGCCTTGTAATAAAAGCTGATTTTGAAATGCATTTTTATTGACTCACCTATTTTGGCAGGAATACACTCCTATCTTAATTTATAGTTTGTATCATTTCTGAAAGTAATAAAGCACCTCGTCATAAAAAAGATATTACTCTTCAGAATGTCCATTCGTTGTGTTAGAAACTCGATTTCTAGAATTGCAGGCTCGGGGCAGAGTGGTTGAAGAGATCAGTTTAGGAGAAAACTGGGTGTGAATTGGCGTTCTGGAGTGTAATCGGGGCTAGAGATATAAACCTAGGCGTCAGGCACATGTAGGTAGTTAAAGGCTACGGAATGAATGAGATCACCTGAAACATTTCCCTGCCTTCTACCATCCCCTTTCAGTTTTGTGTCCACCAGTTTTCCAGCTTAGGTTTTCTTTTTTATTTTGAAAGGTACCTCTCAGCCAAATAGTCTCCAAACTACAGCCACAGCGAACTAGTTGCAAAAACGGTTGATACATACTTACTCTGATTTCTCTATCTTTGGCCTGCTCTTTCTTCCTCCCTGGAAAGCCTTTTTATTTGTCCCATCCCAGTTTAAGTGACCTGATTATATTCATACTCCTCCCTAAGAACTGAGCCAAGCTCCTCTTGCAGAGTGATGCCTTCCCCTAAACCCCTCAGCCCCCCATCCTGACCTGGACAACCTCTATAACCAGGACGCCAAAGTTCCCTTTTCAAGCTTTTGGATTTCTGTGCTCCCATTTTACTTGTCTGCATTCATTAGGAGGTCTCAGACTCCCCATAGTATGCTCAGCACTGGAGAGTTGCTCAATAAATGTTTGTGGAATCATCTCCTCCTAGCACCGTTTGATTTAGAATCTGAGTCAAAGCATATACTCAATCTACAGTGGGAAGAGTTTCCTCTAGCTATAAGCCAAAACACCTGGGAGACAGCAATAATGTCTCGGAATAAAGATCAGATTCTTGGAACCTTGCAAAGTCAGATCTGTTAAGTATTTCAGAGTGTGAGGAAGAGGTATTTAAATCTTGTCTTCCTATAAATGTATTCGTTCATGCGTTCATGTACTTGTCCATCTCTGTGCATCCATCCATCTAGCAAACCTTTACTTAGTATCTGGTGTGGGTTCAGCCATGTGTAAGGGTGCTGGGGAAGAAAAGGTGAATATGATGGCATAGGATGGCACTTCTTAAACTCTCTAAGTGGGAGCAGGTAAAGTAAATTTGGACAAGATCGTGGAAGATCTATCTCTTGATGAAATGTTCAGGTTTCTGCCTGAAGACCACAGGAAGTCAGTTGGCTGGGGCATGAGGGGGAATGTGTTTAAGTGAGTAACCTGATTGAGATTATTATTCGAAGGCACAATTTTTGTATAGCATGGAAGATAGACTGGAGTTCCCCATGTGGCAATGTGGGTTGAGAACTCTTCAGTGGCTTGGGTTGGTAAGGAGGTTCAGGTTTGATCCCCAACCTGGCATAGTGGGCTAAAGACCTAACATTGCCACAGCTGCAGCAGAGTAGGTCACAGCTGTGGCTCAACTGCAATCCCTAGCCTGAGCACTTCCATATGCCATGGGTGTGGCCAATTAAAAAAAAAAAGATAAACTGGTGTGGGGAAAACTCAAGGAAGGAAAAAGACTTTTAATGAAGAACTCCTGCATATTAGCTTCTGTTCTGGAAACGTTATATGAAGTTGATTTCCACGAGTTAGGTAAGTATACCCACGTATGCCCTTTTTACAAATGATCATACCATAAGGTAACATATCCAAGGTGACATACATGCACAGAAAAGGCAAAGCTCTAAAAATGTGAGCTCTAACTGGTTTGCTCTCATAGCTCATTGTCCCTTTCCTGCATATGCCACGCTCCCTGTTGCAGTAGTTCCGATGATGAGGGCCTGGACTACACTGTGCAGTGAGGAATAAGAGGAGGCAAGAGTTTCGAGACCGATGAGGAAATGTATACTATGGGCAGAATTTGATGACTGCGGGGACAAGTTTGGGAGATGATGGGCAGAAATAAGAATGGATTCAAGATTTCAAGTTTGGGAGTTCCCACTGTGACTCAGCGGGTTAAGGACTCAACATAGGCTTTCCCGTCGTGGCTCAGCGGAAACAAATCTGAGTAGCATTCATAAGGACACAGGTTTGATCCCTGGCCTTGCTCAGTGGGTTAAGGATCTGGCATTGCCATGAGCTGTGGTATAGGTTGCAGATGAGGCTCTGATCTGGCGTTGCTGTGGCTGTGGTATAGGCCAGCAGCTGTAGCTCCAACTCAACTCCTAGGCTGGGAAGCTCCATATGCCACGGGTGTGGACCTAAAAGGACAAAACAAACAAATAAAAAACACCATAGTGTCTGTGAGGATGTGGATTTGATCCCTGGCCTCGTTCAGTGGGTTAAGAATCTGGTGTTGCTGCAAGCTGCATAGATCGCAGATCCAGCTCAGATCCCGAGTGTCTGTGCCTGTGGCGTGGGCAGGCAGCTGCAGCACCCATTCAGGCCCTGGTCTGAGAACTTCCATATACTGCAGGTGTAGCTGTGTAAAAAAAAAAAAAAATTTCAATTTTGGGGGATTAGTGGAATGGTAATTTTGCGGACATAAAAACTTGAGGAGAGAATTTTAGAATGGCATGTAGGTTTTGAGGTTTTTCTCAAAAAAACTTCATTTGCAGTATTAATGGAAGATAGCTCCGCAAGATGGGGTGATGGGGGTAGTGCTTTTGGGTGCCTGATGTAGGCAGTGACAACCATTAGGACTTAATCCCTCTGGGCCTGTCCCCCACTAGAAGGGCTGTTCAAATGCAGAATGGAGGTTTCCAAGGTTATGAACCAAAATATTTGCCTTAGAAAATCATAACTGGGGAGTTCCCGTCGTGGCACAGTGGTTAACGAATCCGACTAGGAACCATGAGGTTGCGGGTTCGGTCCCTGCGCTTGCTCAGTGGGTTAACGATCTGGCATTGCCGTGAGCTGTGGTGTAGGTCGCAGACGCGGCTTGGATCCCACGCTGCTGTGGCTCTGGCCTGGGCCAGTGGCTACAGCTCCGATTAGACTCCTAGCCTGGGAACCTCTGTATGCCGCGGGAGCAGTCCAAGAAATGGCAAAAAGACAAAAAAAAAATCATAACCTTTTGTTCTAATTTGATATGGCCTTGGAATTACTGATTTAAAGGGTCCATTTTGCTAGACAAGCTCAGAGTCAGAATTCCTTTGCCACAAAGTCCTGGTTATTCTATACTTTCTAGAATAACTATCCTTAACGAAAATTAGCTACATGAATATCATTGTAGTAGTTCTGCAATACATATCAGACTGAATGATTTGATTGGAACTTTGGCTCACATGAGATACTTCAGTTTATTTTTAAATGAAAAAAGCAAGTTGCAGAACAGAGTGTACTATTTATTATTCTGCTTATGAAACCATACTGAAAAATTAAGAATAAACTCCAGAGATTTAACCATGCTTACGTCCTGGGTATGGCATTGTGTGAAGTGTTAATTGCACTTCACTGTTCATGCTTAATATTTCTATATTGTTTGAAAAATATTTTGCAACAAGCAGTGCTCTCGAAAGCAATACTTTGCTGGAAAATCACGAGAGATTGCAGAGTAAAATTCTACTTCACAAAATAATCAACTTTTTAATATCCTCATCATAATTAATGTGAATGAATGAAGAAAAACGAGTCACTGCTGTTTAGAAAAATAGTGGGCAGTGATCATTTTATTTTTGCTTTTTAGGGCCGCGCCCACGGCATATGGAGGTTCCCAGGCCAGGGGTCGAATTGGAGCTGTAGCTGCCTACGCCACAACCACAGCAACGCGGGATCCGAGCCTCGTCTGTGACCTACACCACAGCCCATGGCAACGGCGGATCCTCAACCCACCAAACAAGGCCAGGGATCAAACCTTAAACCTCATGGTTCCTGGTCGGATTTGTTTCCACTGAGCTACAACGGGAACTCAGCAACTCGGGCAGTGATAGTTTTAAAAGTGATAGTTTTAAGAATAAAAGGGGCAGTTGGAGAGGTGGGATGATTAGCTTTTTTGGGTAAGTGCACAAATGTTAGTAATGATTTCTCTTTTCTCTGTATCTTGCTAAGTAATAAAAAACATTGGCTGGCTTGAATAACCATATTTCATTGTTTGTAGAATGTTTAATTGCATTTTATCTTACTGATTAAAAAAATCCATGACAAATATAGTGAAATTCAACTTTATTAACCTAACTTAAAAGAAGCTTTATAATGAAATCCAGAGAAGTAAAAAATAATCTTTTATTCAGATCTAAAATGAATTTTGTATGGTAATAAAACAGTTTCAGGTAGAAAAAGAATGTGTCATTACTAAAGACGTTTTTCTGTTTTTCACTGTCCTGTCATTTGACCCAGATTCAGTGACTCCTGGTAAAACCATATCCTTGTTATGCCCCAAAACTCATGTCACAAAATCATTACCCAGCTCAGCTCTCATGACGAGAAATCGTTGTTGTTTGAATGTGCTCAGTTGTCAAATAGATATATGGAAGAGAATTTGGTTATTAGAAAATCCATGTGTTTTCATTTTACCTGTCCTTTCTCATGTATATGCTTCTATTATGCCTCTGGGCTGACAAGTGTGGAGCCTGAAAGGATTGAACTTCACAAATAGAGTTCTTTTCACAAACATTCCAGTTATCAGATTTGGATACTTAGTAGAAGCCCTGCTAACCAAATCTCTACTGCTGCTGGCTGCCTGCTCTTGTTCTTGGAGTATTGCCAGCAAGTTCTGTTATTTTACACTCAAGTGCGAGCATGTTTTATCAAACCAGGAGAGAGCCACAACTCTAAGGACTATAGGCATCAGGAAAGCTGGAAAAATGGATGCAATTCAAAAGCTGACTGTTCAGGTAGCAATGATAGCCTGTCTAAGGCACTGGGGAAGTTTGCTTTTCTTCTCCTGAATTATTTGCTGTCCACATCTGGAGTGATTTCTGAAGGAAATGGATCTCTACCTGCATGGCTAAAGATAGCTTTTAAGGCTGGAGACTGTGGAGTTCCCGCTGTGGTTGCAATGAGATTGGTGGTGTCTCTGCAGCACCAGGATGCAGGATCAATCCCCAGCATGGCACAGGGGGTTAAAGGATCCAGCATTGCCTCAGCTGGGTCATAGGTCGCAACTATGGCTCAGATCTGATCCCTGACCTGGGAACTCCATATGCCATGGGGTGCCCCTCCCCCCCCAAAAAAAAGAAAAAGAAAAGATGGAGAGTGATCAAAGGAACCATTAACCCCATTAACCTGGTAATCCATCTAACCTGCAGCTTGGCGGTGGGCAGATGGTTTCTGCTGTCCTAATTCTAGACTGCCAAACAATCACATTTGTGGTTACCAGAAAGATGGTGGCTTGGACACCGTTTCTGAACCTTAGCATCTTTTTTTGAATTTTTATACCTATCAAAGCAGGCACTGACTGCAGCAATATCAGGTGTGTTTGGCATCAATCACCTGCTTTGCTACTCATTAGGGACCTATATTAGTTTGGAGCTGTTGTCCGTACATTCTTCCCTTAACTGGTTAAAGACTAGATTCTTCATCTCCTTAAATCTGGTGTCACCAAAAATACACTTGAATGGTCAGGCCACTCAAGGGGGCTGTTCTATTGCTCCGTTTACGTCCCCTGCTGGACTAGAGCCTGCTCCCCCTACACTTTTCTAGTCCTTGCCCCAGGCCACAGCCAGTGATTGTTCTTATCAATGGAGAGGTGAGGGGCGTGCCCCTCTAAGTTTCCCTGGTAACCAATGAGCCAACCAGAAGTCAGTTCCTCTTATAACCAGCAATCTCCCCTCCTCCCGGGAGTGAAGACTGCATCAAGTCCTGCTCGTCATTGCAGCACACAGGGGCGTGTTGCTTCAAGACCTTGCTTCAGATGTGTAAGTTCCCCCATCTATTATGCCACTGAGGTCTCTGGCGCTGGCTTTAGACTGTTTCTTTAATCTTGGAGCTGGGTGAGTACCGGCCTTGCAGGCCTGTGGGGTACAGTCCAACACACTCCTAGTCAGCGCCCAGTTTCACATCAGCTGCTGTGTTAGAGAAAGACTAGCTTCAGCCAAAACTTGGTCTCTTTCTCCTGAGCACAAATTAGATTCTTATTTCCAGACTCCCACAGGATGGCCACGTGACATGTTCTCAACCTATAAAATCTGTCTCAGGCTACCGGGTTATGTGTGTCTTGTCCATACTAGGCTGGTTGACAGTATGGATGCATTTTTTGGTTCCTCAATCTGGAAGCTCTCAGAATCCTGATCTTTGGGGCCTTACGGAGGCTTTGTTACACAGGTGTGACTGATTAAATCATGGGCAATTGGGGATTATTTCAAATTCCTGCTTCCCTCCCCTCTCTGTCATCCTTAACTAGGTCCAAGGGCATCTCCTTAACATAACAAAAGAGCTTTATGGCTCACATTACTTAGGAAATGCCGAGTTTTTAAGAGTTCTGTGCCAGAAACAGGGACGAAGATCAAACACTTGGATATATATTTCAAGTATATATATATCAATTACATATATAGCAAGACTATATATCTCATGTATATGTATCTCTTATTATAAATCACAATAGCTCACCATGATAGCAGGAAACTTTTGTTCACATATGTATCTCAAGCTCCTAGAAGAGTTTCTGGAGCATAAGTATTGGTAGAGTGACTGAAGTAGAGCAGCTGACCCCTTGTTCTCACAGACTAGAGAGCTGGCTAATTAATCTCTGCTTCCTAGGTTTAGACTTCCAGATCAGATTTTCTGAAGGACACACAGATTCACATTTCTCCATGATTTGCTGGCTGTGCATATGTACCGAGCCAGTAAAGTGCCTAATAATAATAAAATAACTTATAGTACTTTTCTCACAACTTATGAAAATATTTTATTTGGAATTTCTGAATGTGCCAAAAAGTAAAAGATGATACGCTTTCTGCTCGGAATTTCCTCTAAATACTAGAAACCGAAACCCTTTTTAGTTTCATGATTGAGAAAGAAGATGCCAGGTGGCATCATGATTTCAAAGTGCTGGTTCACAATGATTTAATACAGGTGGACAAGGTGGCGCTCCTTAACACCAGCCTATAAAGCACAGGTGTTCTACGTGCAACAGACCACTTCTGGCAGCTACTGTTTGCAAGGCTTTCATAGGTATTAACTTTGGAATTGAAAAGTGAAGGCCGTGAAAGCGAAGTTAAGACTTGACATAACAGACTTGTTTGAAATCAAAGAGCTTCTCGTGGACCAAATGGCACTGACACAAATGTGTGTCTCCTTCAGTGGTCCTGTTTATGCCCTCTTCTTGTGGAAAATGTATTTGAAACCTTCCTGGCAGCCAGCTTAATAAAAGTTGGCCTCAGGTGGAGTGACCGACTGTTTTCCTGGTAGCAGATCGCAGGTTTACGTTCTTCTAAGGCGATGTCCTGGGCAGTAGTGATGCTGCAAAACTACTCAACCCTCTTATTTTAGATTTTTGGGCAGAGAGGGAGAGAGAACAGTGAGCAATACCATTTCTCTGCAAGAGCCTGTATTTAAGTTGAAATGGAGCCTTAATGTCGGTTTTGGAAAAATCGTACCTTCTTAAATAGAGTTCTATCCAATTCAAACTTAGCACTGTAGAGGCTGGCAGCAGAGATTGGCTTTTAGGCTTTGCAGACTCAGAACTTGCTCCCTGGTCTACGGGAGAATTTTCAGCCAGGAGAGACCTGGACATTTAACATTGTTCTTGGCCGAGTGTGGTGCTAACCCCCTTTTCCAAAAGGTAGGAAAATAAATCCTGCAGCATGGAAGAAAGATGGGACAGGCATAGCAATGGTGTCTAGATCCAGAGATGAAGGAATTAGTAAGAAAGGAGAGGAAGGAACTACAGTAAGAATATGATAATTGAAATTTACATGAATTTAAAAAAGTCTTCATTTGGCTTAAACCTGACAAGTAAAACAAAATCCTGCTCTTCAATCTTTTTTTTTTTTTTTTTTTCCCCCCGTCTTTTGTCTGTCTTTTTGAGGGCTGCACTTGTGGCATGTCGAGATTCCCAGGCTAAGGGTCAAATCAGAACTGTAGCTGCTGGCCTGCACCGGAGCCACAGCATAGCCAGATCTGAGCCGTGTCTTCAATCCATACCATAGCTCACTGCAACGCCAGATCCTTAACCCACTGAGCAAGGCCAGGGATCGAACCCACAACCTCATGGTTCCTAGTCAGATTCGTTTCACTGCACCATGACGGGAACTCCTTTAATCATTTTTTTTTAATTACTCAATGAATTTATTACATTTATAGTTGTACAATGATCATCAAAATCCAATTTTATAGGATTTCCATCCCACAACCCCAGTGCATCCCCTCACCCCCCGAATTGTCTCCTTTGGAAATCATAAGTTTTTCAAAATCTGTGAGTCAATATCTGTTCTGCAAAGAAGCTCATTCTATCCTATTTTCAGATTCCACATGTCAGTGATAGCATTTGATGTTGGTGTCTCATTGTCTGACTGACTTCACTCAGCATGATAATTTCTAGTTCCATCCAAGTTGCTAAAAATATGCCAATATTTCATTCCTTTTGATGGCTGAATAATATTCCGTTGTGTATATGTACCACATCTTCTTGATCCACTCCTCTGTTAATGGACATTTTGGTTGTTTCCAGGTCTTGGCTATTGTATTACAGTATAATTATCTTTTCAAGTCATGCTTTTCTCTGGGTAGATGCCTAGGAGTGGGACTGCTGGATCAAATGGTAGTTCTATTTTTAGTTTTCTGAGGAATCTCCATACTGTTTTCCACAGTGGTTGTACCAGTTTACATTCCCACCATCAATGTTCCTTTTTCTCCACACCTTCTCCAGCATTTATTGTTTGTAGACTTTTGGATGATGGCCATTCTGGCCCTTTCAAGGTGGTAGCTCATAGTGGTTTTGATTTGCATTTCTCTAATAATGAGTGATGTTGAACATGTTTTCATGTGTATTTTTGGCCATCCGTATGTCTTCCTTAGAGAATTGTCTGTTTAGATCTTCTGCCCATTTTTTGATGGGGTTGCTTGTTTTTTTGGTATTGAGCCACAGAATTTTATAAATTTTGGAGATTAATCCCTTGTCAGTCGATTCATTTGCAAAGATTATCTCCCACTCTGTGGGTTGTCTTTTCATTTTGTTTAGGGTTTCCTTTGCTGTGCAGAAACTTTTAAGTTTGATTAAGTCCCACTTGTTTATTTTTGTTTACTGTCATTACTCTAAGAGGTGGATCTGAGAAAATGTTGCTATTGTTTATGTCAGAGAGTGTTTGGCCTATGTTTTCCTCTAAGAGTTTATAGTATCTGGTCTTGTATCTAGGTCTTTAACCCATTTTGAGTTTATTTTTGTGTATGGTGTTAGGGAGTGTTCTAACTTCATTCTTTTCCATGTGGCTGTCCAGTTTTCCCAGCACCACTTATTGAATGGACTGTGTTTTCTCCATTGTATATTCTTGCCTGCTTTGTCATAGTTTAGTTGCCTGTAGGTGTGTGGGTTTAATTCTGGGCTTTCTATCCTGTTCCAATGATCTATATTTCTGTCTTTGTGCCAGTACCATATGGTTTTGATGATTGTTGCTTTGTAGTATAGTCTGAAGTCCAGGAGCCTGATTCCTCCAGCTCCATTTTTCTTTCTGAGGATGTCTTTGTCTATTCTGGGTCTTTTGTGCTCCCAGACAAATTTTATTTTGTTCTAGTTTTGTGAAAAATGTCCTTGGTAATTTGATAGGGATTGCATTGAATCTGTAGATTGCCTTAGGTAGTATAGTCATTTTGATAATACTGACTCTTCCAATCCAAGAGCAGGGTATGTCTTTCCATCTGTTTGTGTCATCTTTGATTTTTTTCATTAGTGTCTTATAGTTTTCAGAGCACAGGTCTTTTGTCTCTTTAGGTAGGTTTATTCCTAAGTATTTTATTCTTTTTGATGTAATGATAAAATGGGATTTCTTCCCTAATTTCTCTTTCTGATCATTCATTGTTAGTGTGTAGAAATGCCGCCAATTTCTGTGTATAAATTTTATATCCTGCCACTTTGCCAAATTTGTGGATGAGCTCCAACAGTTTTCTGGTAGAGTCTTTAGGATTTTCTAGGTATGGTGTCATGTCATCTGCAAATAGGGATAGTTTTACTTCTTCCTTTCCAATTTGGATTCCTTTTCTTTCTTTTACTTCTCTGATTGCTGTGGCTAGGACTTCCAAAACTGTGTTGAAGAGTAGTGGCGAGAGTGGGTACCCTTGTCTTGTTCCTATCTCAGCGGGAGTTCTTTCAGCTCTTCACCATTGAGAATGATGTTCGCTGTGGGTTTGTCATATATGGCCTTGATGATGTTGAGGTAGGTTCCCTCTATGCCCACTTTCTGAAGGGTTTTTATCAGAAATGGGTGTTGGATTTTGTCAAAGGCTTTTTCCGCGTCTATTGAGAGGATCATATGGATTTTATTCTTCAGTTTGTTAATGTGGTGTATCACACTGATTGATTTGTGGATATTGAAGAACTCTTGCATCCCTGGGATAAATCCCACTCGATCATGATGTACGATCCTTTTAATGTATTGTTGGATGCAGTTTGCTAGTATTTTGTTGAGGATTTTTGCATCTATGTTCATCAGTGAAATTGGCCTGTAATTTTATTTTATTTTTTTGTGATATCTTTGGTTTTGGTATCAGGGTGATGGTGGCCTCATAGAATGAGTTTGGGAGTGTTCCTTCCACTGCAATTTTTTGGAATAGTTTCAGAAAGGTAGGCGTTAGCTCTTCTCTAAATGTTTGATAGAATTTGCCTGTGAAGCCATCCGGTCCTGGACTTTAGATTGTTGGAAGGTTTTTAATCACCGTTTCAATTTCAGTACTTGAGATTGGTCCATTCATCTTTTCTATTTCATCTTGGTTTAGTCTTGGGAGATGGTAGTTTTCTAAGAATTTGTCCATTTCTTCTAGGTTTTCCATTTTATTGGCATCTACTTGTGTGTAGTGGTCTCTTATGATCCTTTGTACTTCTGTGATGTCCATTGTAACTTCTCCTTTTTCATTTCTAATTTTATTGATTTGAGTCTTCTCTTTTTCTTGATAAGGCTGGCTAAGGATTTATCAATTTTATTGATCTTTTCAAAGAACCAGCTTTTTGTTTCATTGATCTTTTCTATGGTTTTCTTCATTTCTGTTTCATTGATTTCTGCTCTGATCTTTGATTTCTTTCCCTCTTCTAATTTTAGGTCTTGTCTGTTCTTCTCTCTCGAGCTGCTTTAGATGTAAAGTCAGGTTTGTTGATTTGAGCTTTTTCTTGTTTCCTGAGGTAGCCTTGTATTGCTGTAAACTTCCTTCTTTGAACTGCTTTTGCTGCATCCCATAGGTTTTGGAATGTCGTATGTTTGTTGTCATTTGCTTCTAGGTATTTTGTAATTTCCTCTCTGATGTCTTCAGTGATCCATTGGTTGTTTAGCAGCATGTTCTTTAGTCTCCATGTGTTTGTGTTTTTTGAAGTTTTTTCTTGTTGTTCATTTCCAGTCGTATAGTGTTGTGGTTGGAAAAGATGCTTGATTTCAATTTCTTTAAAGTTGCTGAAGTTGGATTTGTAGCCCAGGATGTAGAGAATGGTCCATGTGCACTTGAGAAGAATGTGTATTCTGTTGCTTTTGGATGGAACGTCCTATAAATATCTATTAAGTCCATCTGGTCTAATGCTTCATTCAGGGCCTGTGTTTCCTTGTTGGTTTCTGTCTGGATGATCTGTTAATTGCTGTAAGTGGGGTGTTAAAGTCCCCCACTATTACTGTGTTATTGTCAGTTTCTCCTTTTAAGGTGGTTAGCAGTTGCCTTATACGTTGTGGTGATCCTTTGTTGGGTGCATATATATTTAAAATTGTCATATCTTCTTCTTGGATTGATCCTTGGATCATTATGTAGTGACCTGTCTTGTCCCTTAAAATATCCTTCATTTTAAAGTCTATTTTGTCTGATATGAGTATTGCTACTCCAGCTTTCTTTTGATTCCCGTGTGCATGGCATATTTTCTTTCATCCTCTCACTTTCAATCTGTATGTGTCCCTACAAGTGAAGTGGGTCTCCTGAAGACAGCATATCTTGGTTTTGTAGCCATTCAGCCAGTCTATGGCTTTTGGTTGGGGCATTTAGTCTACTTACATTTAAGGTAATTATTGATATGTATGTTCTTATTGCCATTTTATTAACTGTTTTGGATTTGGTTTTGTTGATCCTTTTTCTTCCCTTCTCTTATTCTCTCCTCTTATGGTTTGATGACTATCTTTAGTGTTGTATTGAGTTGATTTTTTATTTGTTTGTGTATCCATTGTAGATTTTTGGTTTGCAGTTATTCTGAAGTTTTGATATAAGAGTCTATATGTATATGAGATTGTTTAAGTTGTTGGTCTCTTAATTGCAAGTGAATCTCCAGTGTCCTGCATTTGTACCCAGCTCTTCTCATGATTTCTGATTTTGGTGGCATAATTGTGCCTGGGTGACTTCATATCTTGACTGTATATATACCTTTACTGGTGAGCCTTGTCATTTGTGGAAGTTTTGTTTCCTGTTGCTGTGTTTTCTTTTCTGCCTAGAGAAGTTCCTTTAGTATTTGTTGTAAGGCTGGTTTAGTGTTGCTGAATTCTCTCAGCCTCTGCTTATCTGTGAAAGTTTTGATTTTGCTTTCGCATCTGAATGAGAGCCTTGCTGGTTAGAGTAATCTTGGTTGGAGGTTTTTCCCTTTCATCACGTTAAGTATATCATGCCACTCCCTTCTGGCCTGAAGAGTTTCTGC
This sequence comes from Phacochoerus africanus, assembly GCF_016906955.1. Classification (NCBI taxonomy): domain Eukaryota; kingdom Metazoa; phylum Chordata; class Mammalia; order Artiodactyla; family Suidae; genus Phacochoerus; species Phacochoerus africanus. The sequence goes on along the minus strand of NC_062549.1, from coordinate 18,620,902 downwards.
TGATAAATCTGCCTATAAACTTATTGGAGTTCCCTTGTATGTTATTTGTTTCTTTTCCCTAGCTGCTTTCAAGATTTTCTCTGTCTTTAATTTTGGTCAGTTCGATTAGTATGTGTCTATGTGTATTCCTCCTTGGGATTATTTTACATGGTACTCGTTGTGCTTTCTGGATTTGAGTGAATGGTCCCTTTCCCACGTTAGGGAAGTTTTTGGCTATTATCTCTTGGAGTATTTTTTCTGTCACCTTTTCTCTCTCTTCTCCTTCTGGCACCCTTATAACATGGATGTTCGTGCATTTAACATTGTCCCAGAGTTCTCTGAGACTCTTCATTTGTTGTCAATCTTCTTTCTCTTTTCTGTTCCGCATCCATAATTTCCACTAATCTGTCCTCCACCTCGCTTATTTGTTCTTCTGCCTCCTGTACTCTGCTGTTAGCTGCTTCTAGTGAATTTTTTCAGTTATTTTATTTTGCATCTCTTCTTGTTTAAGCTTTGTATCTTGTATCTTTTTGCTCAGTGTTTCCTGGAAATAAACTGGAGGCAAATATGATAATTTACAATTTCTTACATCATCTTCAGCATCGACAATCTAAAGTCTTTTTCCTGGAGGCTGAGAATCTCCTGATCACTTAGCTGATTTTCTGGGGTTTTTCCTTTCTCCCTCATCTGAGTTAGAGTTCTCTGTCTTTTCATTTTAATAGGTTTTTGGTGTGGTGACCTTTTTTTACAGATAATAGAGCTGTAGCCTTTCTTACTTCTGGTGTCTGCCCCCCTTGTGGCTGAAGTCAGTATGGGGGCTTGCTGTAGGCTTCCTGATGGGAGGGGCTGGTGCCTGCCCACTGGTAGGTGGAGCTGATTCGAATCCCTCTGGTGGGTGGGGCTTAGTCTCTGGTTGGGATTAGAGGCAGCTGTGTGCCTGAGGGGTCTTTAGGTAGCCTGTTTACTGAGGGGCAGGGCTGTGATCCCACCTTGGATTATTGTTTCCCTTGGGGCTTCTCAGCGCTGACTGAGGTGGGTCCAGATTTTCCCAAAATGGCCACCTCCAGAGAAATGCAGCTGCTGAATATTCCTGAGAGCTTTGCTTTCAATGTCCGTCCCTCACAAGACACATTCACCCCTGTTTTCCCAGGATGTCCCGAGAACTGCAGTCAGGTTTGACCCAGATTCCTATGGAGACTTTGCTTTGCCCTGGGACCCAGTGCACGTGAAAATTTGTGTGTGCCTTTTAAGAATGGGGTCTCCGTTCCCCCCAGTCCCGTGGAGCTCCTGTGCACAAGCCCCACTGGCCTTCAATGGCAGATGCTCCAGGGGCTCTTTCTCCCAGTGCCAGATCCCTACATGTGAGAGTTTGATGTGGGGCTCAGAACACTCACTCCTGTAGGTGATGAGTCTCTGTGAACCAGTTAGTTTCCAGTCTGTGGGGTTTCCCACCTGGGAGGTATAGGGTTGTCTATATCGTGAAATCACCCCTCCTACCTCTTAAAGTGGCCTCCTCTTTTTCTTCTGGAGTAGGATATCTTTCTTAAGGTTTCCAGTCCATTTGGGTGAAGAATGCTCCATCTTTAGTTGTAAATTTTGTTGTTTTTAGGAGAGAAGTTGAGCTCCAATCCTTCTTTTCCACCGTCTTAATCCCATCCTGAAAACTTAATTCTCCTTCATTCATTTTTAAAACTGGCCACATTGCTTTACCACGACAACCCTAGCCTCTGAGCCAGCCTATGGCCCACTTTGTCTCAGAGACATTATTTAGCCATTTCCCTGATCATAATTCTTAGCATACATTTTGTAAATTTAGAGTAGGAAACAGGATGAGAAAGGAAAGGATTGCATTCTGGACAAGGGATGGCTTTAAAGACCTGTTTTAGAACAGCACGCTATCTTGGCCCACCTGCTAGCTCCTAATTGAACCCTGGCAATATCCCATGCCTGCAGATGAGGGCAAGCTTCACAATGACATTACTGGGTCCATTCAGAAGGCTTTGCAGTGAGGTGCACCCTCCTCCAGCCCCAGACATGATAAGGGAATAACATCATGCTTTTGTACAGTATCTCCCAAGGGGCCACTTCTGTGTGGTTGGGGGATTGTGTCCTCTTACGACCTTGGGAGAGAAGTCAGTCTGACAGAAGGATGTGCTAAGCCAGGATTTACAGTGAGTACAGCCATCTCTTATAATGCGGCATGTGCATTCCTAAAGAATCCTTCCCTGTGTGAAGGATTATGGGTTCATGGGAAAAACTAAGTTGAGGTAGGAGGCTCAAACCTTGTACCGTCTTGTGATGCCATTAAACCACCATGATTTTAAATGTCACAAGTTCCTAACAAAGAAAACTGATGGTAAACATAGGATGTTATTTTGACAAGACAGGAAGTTGGCTCGGTGGAGGTATTTATAGTGAAGAGTGGTAGCTTTTGAACTATGGCAAATAGCTGGGAAGATTATAGTTTTTCGAATGAAATGGAAAATCAGAGGTAGACGACTATGGCTTATTCAGTTTTTCATTTCTCTGAACTGGCTTAAAATAGAAATCCTGCTTTTATTGTTGGGTTAATTACATCCTCTCATAAAGCTGTTCCTAGGGCCCCAAATGAGATCAGATGACCCATAGTGCTCTTGGCAGTTAACTTCAACCCACTGCAAATGACTTTTTTTTTTCTTTTTTCATCTTTTTGCTATTTCTTGGGCCGCTCCTGCGGCATGTGGAGGTTCCCAGGCTAGGGGTCCAATCGGAGCTGTAGCCACCGGCCTACACCAGAGCCACAGCAACGCAGGATCCGAGCCGCGTCTGCAACCTACACCACAGCTCACAGCAACGCCGGATCGTTAACCCACTGAGCAAGGGCAGGGACCGAACCCACAACCTCATGGTTCCTAGTCGGATTCGTTAACCACTGCGCCATGACGGGAACTCCAAATGACTGCTTTTTAGTTTTTCAGTTCCCGGGAAAGCAGGTGATTGTTGGGGAGCTAGGATTAAGCTCCTTTTTTGTTTTCAGTGTTGTCTCCTGTGTTCATCAGTGTGATTACCTTAGGCCCGCTGGCTGTTGTAGAGCTGCATTTTCTCCTGTTTCAAAACTCCCTAATTATTAAGGCTTTCCCTCTTTCTTTCGCTACTTATACTCAGGACACTTAACATTCTACTGAGGAGACACAGCAGGCAATGCACGTGGGTGAAATGGAGAGCTAATGGGTTTTAGGGTTATTAGGCTCAGCTGGATGGCATTTTTCACATTTACCTGGTGTTAATAGTGAAAAACATAGGCACCTGGTGTAAAACTGCATGTGAACAATTTTGGTTTTCATGACTTGATTCCTTATCTGCATCAATTCACTAACTTAAAGAAACACATACCAGAGTTCCTGTTGTGGCTCAGAGGTTAACAAATCCAACTAGGAACCATGAGGTTGCAGGTTTGATCCCTGGCCTTGCTCAGTGGGTTAAGGGTCCAGCTGTGGTGTAGGCTGCAGGTGCGGCTTGGATGCTGCCTTGCTGTGGCTCTGGCGTAGGCTGGTGGCTACAGCTTGGATTAGACCCCTAGGCTGGGAACCTCCATATGCCGCGGGAGCAGCCCTAGAAAAGGCAAAAAGACCAAAAAAAAAAAAAGAAACACACACATACCAATAGCATATATTATACATATATATGATAGCATATTATATATATCAGCTTTCGTTTCTTTCCATTGTGTTCCTTGGAATAATTAGGGTTTTCTTTTTCTATAAGAATTTGTATTTTTAAAAATTCTCTTCTGTTTCTTCTATTTATTTTACTTTAATAGGAGCTATGATTTTTAGTGGTCCAGCTTGTCTTCCCCACTCAGGTTCCTGGGTCCCCAACAGTGAGCTGTGATTTTTATTTGGCTACCTGTGGTTGTGTTCTCCTAGGATACAAGCAGGTCAGGCTGTGAAACTCTGAAGCAATGGCAAAGGGGCAGGATTAGAAAGTCTAATAGTTTCTGCTTCTGAAGGCCACTTGGTGCAAAAGCCATTTTGCTCTGGTTCTCTCTGAATGCAAAATGGAGTTACCTCCCAATAGCAAGGAGGAGCAACTCAGCCCAAGAGAATAGCCTGCTTAGGTCTACATGGGTCTGTAGGATCAGGCAGCATTCTCCCTGCCCCCAGCAAAATGGGCTCACGTAGCAAGTGAGAGTGAGGTTTATGATGATTAGTCTCAGTATTCTTAACAAATATTTAATACAAGCATCCCTCAGTACTTACAGGGAATGGTTCTCGGGACTCCCTGCAGATAGTGAAATTGTCTATACATCCAGGGGTGTGATACACTAGACTCTGAATCTGTGCGTTTTGCATCCGTGGATATGGAAGGAGGGCTGACTGTATTATGAGGACTGGGCTCAATGTCTTTATAAGGCATGTCGCTATGAATTCACCTTGTCAAATCCTGCAGTTGTGTTAGAAACAAGGGCTTTTCTCAGTGAGCCCTTTTCAACTGAGAAGTATGTGCTGCTGCATCTGAGGCTGGGGCTTACTTCACATTAGTTAAAAGCCAAGATCATCACATCAAAAGTAAGGGGTGGAGCTTCTTTTTGGCCCCAAAGTTTAAAATCTAACAGCCACTTCCTTGTGAGTGCTAGCTGCTGACCTGTTCCAGGTCACTTTTTTTTTTTTTAACAGAATTTCTGGTGCATAAATATTCACTTTTTCTCATCAAGTGGTGGCCAAGTCCATGGATTCTTGAGCCAGACTGTCTGGATTCAAACCCTGATTTTACCACTTGGTAGTTCTGTGATCCTGAGGCCCAGGTTACTTACTGCTGCTCAGTGTGATCATTTTTAAATGGGGAAGGTAACATTATGTACACTACAGGCTTAATGTATAGATAAAATAACAAATTCATATAAAGCAGTTATGTCTGGCACATTAGCAGGTGCCAACATTACTTTAATGTTAGTATTTTCCCTTAAATGTACTTATATCATAGCTCACCCACAGTTATATCAGCACCTCTGACACTACATGCACCTATTTACAAGTCTATCTACAGCCCCTTTCTGCCCTGCCATAGACTGTAATGCTCTTTAGTGGGCCATGGAGGTGCTGGGAGAAAACATGTGATTTCTGTTTCACCAACACCTGGCATATGGCAGGCACTTGGTACATGTTTGCTGAATGAATGGAGGAAGTGATCTGAAATTCACTCCTTGATTGGCTAGGGCAAGAGAAGAGAGACTACCACAAAAATGCCTACATAGTGTCTCAGCATCTTAATTGCTAGAGAGGAGATTGTGCAGGACACAATGGTTCCAGCGGCCCAATCTTTTAGCGCCCAGTACAGAAGTGAATAGGAGCCAACAGGAGAGATAGGGCCACACAGTGAGACTGCTAGGGAGCAGAGAGGCATTGTTTTGTAATTTTGGTGTCAGAGGCCAAGAGGGTATGTGGGGAATGGAAAAAGATGAAGGATTTTGAAAATAGCTCTTGGCAAACTCTATCCTACTTGAGGGATGAATTTAGATGGATGGAAGTTGGATTTTCCCTTCACTGAAAAGGAAAGTGAAGGTGGGCTTGTTTTCCCAGGTGTCAAAGAGCTGGAACTTGAGGAAATCTGCAGAGATGGGCACCTGGCAGCTTTAACTGCAATGCTACCTAAGGGTTTCTTTTAATTAATGCAAAACTGAATAGTAACTGAGTAAGCAGTTTTATTCTTACCACCATTTTTAACATTCAAATCAGATTACACAGTAAAACGATTCTATAAAATAATGTATTTTATTGCAATTTCCTATTGAAGGAATCTCTTTTCCTGACCCTTCCCCACAAACCTGCAGCACCCATAACAGGCTTCTTGTCAAAAGGCAGCAGCTGTTTCGTTCTGCCCTGCAGGTTGGAGCAACTCATCAGGAAGAAATTTCAATTATCGCACTTTCTCTGAAATTTTCTTTCTCCTACAGCCGATAATCTTCAGGCCTGAAAGATCAAAACCAACATTTTTTCATAGATCGTTAGTTATTTCATGTTCTTCTGCTTGATGAGGTAGGATTAGTTTTCCAATTTAAAATGAAAGCAACTGTTAAGATAAATTTTTGGTAAAAAAAAAAATATTAAGGCCAAATCAGCACAAAGTAGAACAGTTAGGTGACAATTCCCAAGTTCTTCTGAGAGTCTTAAGTATAGGTCCCCTATGCATGAATGTATTTAGTAACTTAAAAACTTGAATTCATTTCCCAAAAGCCCTTTTACTAGAAACGATTATATATGTAAAGACATGGATTTACTAGTAATCCATTTATTAATTTTCCTATTGGTGTTATTTTATCATATGCTAAATTTAATTTTCATTATAAGAGCATACAAAATAAATGTATAAACACTGGCCCTTTGATATTTTAATCACACATTTATTATATATTATGTATATGATCTTTTCTTCATTTACATATTTATAGGATTAATCATACCTTATAGTTTCTTCTGGTAGTAAATTAAAGCATTTTCAGAGAAATGTTAAGATATAACAATGGAGAAAATGAGGAATAGGAAATTATGAAATGCAAAAATGTTAGTGTCCTATTATCTTTTCCATAACAGTTTATTTGTAGGTATTGCACTCCTATGGGATTTTTCAGAAGGAATTTAGTAATAAGTAAACTAGATAGTTTTGAAATGGCTGTAAAAATAGTTTATAGTTTGAATTCCTTTAAAAATAGATAAGCTCTGTTTGCCCTGAAACAAGTTCTCTCATCCCTTTCTACATTTACAGTGTTTTCGTAAACAAAATGAGACCAGACAGCCCAGATATGAAGAACGACAGTCTTCTAAGTAAGTAAATGAACTATATTACAATTTAAAGTTATTTCAGAGTTCCCATAGTGGCTCAGTGGCTAACAAGTCTGATTAGGAACCATGAGGTTGTGGGTTCGATCCCTGGCCTGGCTCAGTGGGTTAAAGATCCAGTGTTGTCGTGAGCTGTGGTGTAAGTTGCAGATGTGGCTTGGATCCCACGTAGCTGTGGTGTAGGCCAGCAGCTGTGGCTCTGACTGGACCCCTAGCCTGGGAACCTCCATATGCCTCGGGTGCAGTCCTACCAAAAAAAAAAAAAAGGCAATAAAATTATTATTTGACTCTGAGGAACACAGGAGGCACTGATCTGGGAAACTAACCAAATATGCTTCACCATATCGTCATTCCATAAAACAAGAAGAGAAACTGCAGCACTTTGTAGCTGTTTTTGAAATCTCTTTTTAAATGTACAAACTGCATCCAGAGTCTGGGAAAGGACGATCTGATACAATAGCTGAAAGGGGCTCCAAAGTGTACTCCTTTAATCTTTAGTATGTGACTCAATACAAAGCTCCTTGTCTAGAGACACCAGTGCATTTTAAGAAACACTTTATTCTCTCATCCAGCTGGTTCATATAAGGTGGTGGTGATGCCATTGGAAAGAAATCTCCTAAGCTTTCTAACTAGAAAACCTAACAAGTGCCTGCAATTCTACTCAATAATATTAAATGTGCTTAGTCACAGACTGGGTGTTTCCACAACAGAAGTTAATTTATTGACAATGAGATGACAAAAGTACCTTTTAGTAGAATTTAGAAGTAGAACAGGAAATGTGTGGGAAGGATGTAAATCTGCCATGTAAAAATTGTCGACAGTGACCTGAAGGCAACAGGAGGCTTATAAAGGCCAATTTTGTTTCAAGAGTTTTTGGAGGAAGTGAGGGGGATGGAGATGAGGGATCTGTTAAGGCTGCAGCAGTGATGAGTGAGAAGAAAGGACAAGTTCAGGACTGAGGAAGCAGAAAAGTAACACATCGGGAGAAAGAAGGTAGGAAGGGAGAGCGAGGGGGAAGGGACCAGGGAAAGGAGGGAGGAAGGAGCTCCTGGAACATGAAGATTCAAGGATAACTACTAATTTCAGCTGGAAGAACTGGGTAAATGGCAATGGTAGTTATTTTTTCAGGAGAGGGAATACAGGCAGAACAGATTCTGAAGGGAAGGATCCTGGTTTTGAATATGATGAAATCGGGACATGGCAGGCAGGAAGTAACTAGGATTTGGGGCAACGGTGAGGACACCCGAGAAACTAACACAGATTCTTTCTGATCCTGCTTCCACACAGTGGCCCGGGTTAAGTATCTTCACTAGCTCGCTACTGCTCTGTTGAACACAAACACCTCGGAATGCGGTACACAAACTCTCCAGGCCAGGGCCCCAGTTAGCCTTTCTGAGTCATTCTTTCCACACCCAGTCCCTCTACAGTCTGGTCCTGTTACACTACTTGCTATTGTCCAGATCAAAACTCTCACACCTCTGGACTTCAGAGTCTCTCCACTTGGAATATCTCTCTTCTCTGCCTTCAAAACCCACCCCCAAAACCACATGTTCTGGAAAGCCTGTCACAACTCTTCCACCTAGGGCCCTTTGCCCTGAGACTGCCAGAGAACTTCATGCACAAGTCTATGACTGTGTTTTTCAAATTATACTTGTCCTTATTTATGTAAATATATTTTGTTATCTATGTAAATAACAGTGATGTGTACTTATTAGATGCCATGAAGTACACTACCTCACACGCACTAGCTCGTTTTATCCAAACTATACTGGAAGAGAGACACTGTTATCAACCCCACTTTACTGCTGACACAACTAATGCTCAGAGGGGCTGACTGAGTAACTTGTCTAAGGACACACTGCTAGGAGGTGAAGGGTAGTGATCTAGTGTAGACCTGCTGACTCCAGTGTCTGCAAAAACCATCTTATTCTACAAGATTCCTATTCTTTGAAGGCACAGTCTGAGTACATTTGACCTCGTATTTATAGATGCATAGTATCCTGCCTGTAGTGGAGGCTTATAAGGTATCTGTCATAGTGACAGCATTGAAAATGCCACTTTGTTTGCAAACTCATCCTTTCCTCTTTCAGAATCCTTTGCAGATTGTTAGTGTACTTCCAAGGAGTGGCAGTGAAAGTATCATGGCCGAGGGACTAGATACTTTAGATGTTCACACAGCTAGAAACATCAAATCATATGGAAGGCAATTAAAAAAAATTACATAGCTTCAGAAGGTATGGGAGAAAAGTGAGGTTTTTATACTAAATACGGTTCTATTTCTTCCTCCACATGTACAAATGAAAGCAGGCGCATATACAACACAAGTGTATTGCTTACTTCCTTCCGTTAAAAGGTGGCCCAAGCCAACCTAAGAAAGGGGACAGGAGGGCTCTACCTGAGTGCTTCTCAGACTTCACTAGGCATACAAATTGCTTGGGCTCGTGTAGAGATGCAGATTCTGATAGTCTGTAAAGGGGCTTAAGATTCTGCATTTCTGATAAGCTCCCACGGGATGCAGTGCTAGTCCACCGAGCACACACTGACAAGCAAGGGTTCACCTCAGACCTCCAACAGAGCTATTCATAAGATGGAGGAGGTGACTATTTGAAGATGTTGAAGAAGCAAAAGAAGTTCTTTCAGTAAGAAATTTCTAAAAAGATGCAGTGCCTAACAGAAGGTAACATATTTCCTCATCAGCTAGAGATGATTCCAATGGATATATAGTATCCTTCTGGCTCTTCACCCACCAGGACTGTATTAGCAGGCAGTTTTATGCTTTTCTGACATTTAATCGTAAATTACAATTTAATACCTATAGAAGATGGATACTAAAGTTTCTTTGCATCTACCATCAAAGAAAGGTTAAACTGCAGCTTTAGTAATTGAGTGTCACCGTATTTAGGTTCTTTAAAAGTTGCTAATCTATATACAGTAGCTTATTAATCAGAACTGAATTCTCAGATTATGTTTACATATTTATCCTATTATATTAGATCTACATAATTTCCTTTACTAGATTAAATAATTTTTAAAAGCAAGAAATCTGGCAACTACTATAATGCTTTTCATACTATAGATGCTTAAATGTTTAGAACTTTAAGCCATTTCATTAATCTTTTGCCAGATAGATGATAGATGAAGTTTATAGTCTATATTTGCTATAATTCTTTGTTTCCATTTCACTGCAAATACAAATTATGAAAGTTTTAATATAGAAGATAATTATTATGAGGTTAATATATATTTATAAATAAGGTTTTTTTTTTTTTTTGCTTCACCTGCAACATATGGAAGTTCTTGGGGCTAGGGGTCAAACCTGTGCCACACCAGTGACCCAAGCCACAGCAGTGACAGTGCCGAATCCTAAACCCACTAGGTCACCAGGCAGATCTAATAAGAACAGTATTTATTGTTGCACTTGTGGCAGATGTAAGTTCCTGGGCTAAGGATGGAAATCAAGCCACACCTATAGCAATGCTGGATCCTTATCCCACTGTGCTGGGCCAGGGATCGAACCTGGGCCACTGCAGAGACAAAGGCAGATCCTTAACCTGCTGCACGACAGCAAGAACTCCCAGCATTTATTTTAGAATACTGTTTAGAATCTCAGGAAAACTGTGAAGAGACATTTCAAGTGCTGTTGTAGAAAGCTAATACCTATTTTTTATTTTATAGAAATTTACTCCTTGATAAAAATAACTTATATTTTAATAAAATTAGCATGATCATGATCTTTTATGTAGGTAATACAAAGTATCCAAAATTGGGTATATCAGAGTTGCACTAAAGTATAGACTGTTGAGAAAAATGTCTATTTTAGCTATAGTTATTGAGGAAGATCTAAATAAGAACACAGACCAAGTTATGAATTTACCACAGATAATGAGTTAAAAGTCAATTCCTCTTTTAAGGAGATAAGATTCCACTCATTTTTTCAACAAAGATTTCTCAGTGTCAAGTCCAGCGAGCAAAACAAACACACACACACACTGACCTCTGAAGTGAGAAGTGAAAGTCTGAAGCTTGCATATACTTAGGGTATGGTTGGGAGATTAATGAATTGTCACAGAATTAGCCAACAGAAAACTTTCTTTGAATTCATTTACTAAATTATGCTAAACGTTCATAGCCATTAAATGTTCTACAGCAAAAATTCATTTTGCACTTAATACTTGTCACCAGAAGAAAACTGCCTCTGAAAGCAATATAGCTTTGAAAAATAATATCACTCTTTTGAATGAGGAAACAGAACTTACAAAAAGGCTTGTCTGAGCATAGAAAGTATGCTATGGTGCTTGTGATTAGCTTAAAAACAATTAAAATCATACCATGTCCCATATAATTCTCAATGATTTATAGCAAATACTTTAGCACAGACATCCTTTTTTTTGTTTTATTTGTAGTATAGTTGATTTGCAATATCATGTTATTAGTTTCAGGTATATAGCACAGTAATTCACTTTGTGTGTATTTTCAGATTATTTTTCCTTACAGGTTATTACAAAATACTGAGTACATTAGTTCCCTGTAGTATACAGGTCTTTCTGGTTATCTGTTTTACATATAGAATTGTATATACACCACAGACATCCTTATGCAGAAGACTGCCTGCCACTCAAGAATTAGGCACAATACTGCCTGCCATGCATTAAAATGAAACACATTTCAAAAATGTGTTTGTTCTGAGACTCAAGTTCAAAACAAAAATGAAAGAGGCCAACACATCTACATAAAAGACTGTTTTGACTTCAGGAAAAATCTTTTTGGAAATTTTAGTTTTCATTGTAAAGTGGTAGAAAAAAAATGCATTTGGTTTGTGAATAAAATGAAACATGGAGGCCGCATCAGGATGGTGGAGGAGGAACACGTGGCGTTCACCTTCTCCCACAAACACGTCAAAAAACCCCACCTACATGGAGAATGAGTTGCACAGAACATCTGCTGAATGCTGGCAGAAGACCTTAAACCTCCAAAGAGGTCAAGAAACCCTCTACACACCTGGCTAGAACAAAAGGAAAAAAAGAGGGGAGAGAGAGAGAGAGAGAAAGGACCAGCACCCCTGAGAGAGAGAGCCATGAAAGAAGAAAGGAACCCAACCCCTGGGATGGCTCCTGATGGGGAGATCTGCTGAGAAAGAGGAAACTCAAAGCCCCAGAGAGAAAAGCACAGCAGCTGGACTGAGGAGGGGAAGGCAGAAAGAGAGCTGCAGAGACCATCAGCACCACCTCCCAGGACCCCACAGCCTGAGACTCAGGCTCCACGGAGAGAGGACTAGGGCTGGCTGGGTGGAGACAGACTAAGGGGCTAAAGAGTGGCGCACCACAGGCTGCGGAGCAGAGCGCCACAGCTGAGGGAAGTTGGGAGGAGGTTTGGGCTTACAGAAGAAGCAAGGTGCCATTGTGGGGGAGGGCAAGAAGAGGAGGGGAGCACTGCCACAGGACTATCTTTCTCTGTGTACACATGGACTCTCGGAGCGGGGGGTGGCTACGGACGGCGAGGAATGTCTTGTGCTGGCTGAGGGCAACCAGCCCCACCTGTGGAGGCTACAGGTGGTGGCACCTTCTGCACAGGCTAATCATGACAGGGTGTCTCTTGTGTGATCTACAGGTGGCGGGGCCAAAGTCAGTCATCTCAGACGCCAGAGGTGGGTATGGCCCGCCACCAGCAGGGGTCTGTGAATAGGCACCATCTACAGAACCAGTCACCTCACAGGTTGGCACAGAGGACGACACCCCAACTGAGCACCACCTATTGTTGCTCTCACTCCCCTGGGTACACACATGCACTGCTGCTGCCCCTGCCAAACACTCTGGATGCTGTCTACACTTCCCTGAGAATCACTGCCACTTCCCAGGGCCCTGCAACTAGGAGTAGCCAGCACCACCTTCCCGCAGGTCCTTGCTGTTGTCAAGGGCCCAGCAACCAGGCACGGGCTACTAGCCCTGCCCACTGCCTTCAGCTCCCTGGAAGCCTATCCAGCACCCTAAAAATAAATGGTAAGCCTTCACAAAATACCCAGGGGTGCTTGTGCATATAAATAGCCCTTCAAGACTACAGTAGTTGTTTCCCCTAAACTCACAGCATAAGAAAAACATGAGCAAAATGAAGCAGCTCAGGAACCATTCCCAGTTAAAAGAATAGGAAAATTCACCTGCAGGAGCAAAGAGACCTCTGCAGTCTAATAGACACCAAGCTCAAAAAGGAGAAAGTGAAAATACTGAAGGAATTAAGAGTGGACGTAAACAGTAATGCTGATTACTTTAGAAAGGAACTAGAGAATATAAGGAGGAGCCAAGAAAAAAAAGTTAGAAAATTCATTTGTAGAGACCCAAGCTGACTTAAAGATACTGAAGAGCAGAAGGAACGATGCAGAGGAATGAATTAGTGACTTGGAAGATATAATAATGGAAGTCACCCAATCAGGACAGCAGACAGAAAACCCAATGAAAAAACATGAAAGCAATATAAGAGATCTATGGGATAATATAAAGAGGACCAATCTATGCAGAACGGGGATTCCAGAAGGAGAAGAAAAAGGGATTGAAAACATATTTGAAGAAATTATGTCTGAAAACTTTCCCAAGCTAAAGAAAACAGATATCAAGATATAGGAAGCACAGAGCGCCCTAAAAAAGTTGACTCCAAACAGGTCCACACCAAGACATATTATAAAAATGGTAAAAGTTAAAAAGAGAGGATTCTAAAGCCAGCAAAAGTTAATTATAAGGGAACCCCCATAAGGCTAGCAGCTGATTTCTCTATAGAAATACTACAGGCCAGAAGAGAATGGCAAGATACATTCAAAGTTCTAAAAGGGAAAAATGTGCAGCCTAAAATACTCTACCCAGCAAGAATATAATTTAAAACAGAAGGATATTATATATATTCACAAAAACTAAATATGTATTATGCTTACAATATGATATACTGTCATATACAATATAATACTATATAACATGTTAATTATATATTATATATACCATATATTAGAATTAATATTACATTCACAAAAACAAAAGAGGACACAAGCAATAAGTAAAAGGAAATCAGCCAACCAGATAAAGAAAGGAGAAACATAGAATCACTAGAAAACAAGGTTTAAAATGTCAATAAATACATATTTACCAATAATTACCTTAAATGTCAATGGACTGAATGCTCCAATCAAAAGAAATAGGGTGGCAGACTGGATAAAAAATCAATAGCCTACAAAATGCTGCCTACAAGAGACTCACCGTAGGGCAAAGGACACACAAATTGAAAATGAGGGGATGGAAAAAGGCATTTCATGCTAATGGAAATGACAGGAAAGCAGAAATGTCCATACTCATATTAGACAAAAGAGACTTTAAAACAAAGGCCTTAAAGAGAAACAAAGAAGGTACTATTTAATAATATAGGAACAATTCAAGAAGAGGCTATTACAATTGTAACTATATTTGCCCCTAATATAGGAGCACCAAAATATATACAACAAATACCAGTGGACATAAAAGGAGAAACTGATGGGTAGACAATAATAATAGGAGACTTTAACATCCCACTCACATCAATGGACAGATCCTCTAGACAGAAAATCTATGAGGCAACAGAGATTCAAAATGATACAATAGAAAAGTTAGAATTGATATTTTCAGGACATTATATCCACCAAAAATCAGAATATTCATTCTTTTCAAGTGCACATGGAACATTCTCAAGGATTGACCACATACTGGGGCACAAAACTAACCTTGACAAATTTAAGTGTATAGAAAATACTTTAAGCATCTTCTCTGTTCACAATGGCATGAAACCAGAAATCAACCACAGGAAAAGAAATGAGAAAAAACTGACTACATGAAGAGTAAACAACACACTACTAAAAAACCAATGGGTCAGTGAGGAAATCAAAAGGGAAATTAAAAAATACCTTGAGACAAATGCCAATGAAAACCCAATATTCAAAAATCTATGGGATTCCCACTCTTGGGCATCTATGCAGAGAAAACCATGACTCGAAAAGATACATGTACTCCAATGTTCACTGTAGCATAAATATAATAGCCAAGGCATGGAAACAACCTAAATGTCCATTGGCAGAGGAGTGGATCAAGATGATGTGGTACATATACACAATGGAATATTACTCAGCCATTAAAAGGAAAGAAAGAAAGGCATTTGTGGCAATATGGATGGGCCTAGAAATTATCATGCTAAGTGAAGTCAGTCAGACAATGACACACCAACATCAAATGCTATTACTTATATGAGGAATCTAAAAATAGGATACAATGAACTTTGCAGAACAGATCTGACTCCCAGACTTTGAAAAACTTATGGTTTCCAAAGGAGAGAGGTTGAGGGGTGAGGGATACACTGAGGGTTTGGGATGGAAATGCTATAAAATTTGGTTCTGATGATTATTGTCCATCTATAAATACAATAAAATTCATTAAGTAATTTAAAAAAAATCTATGGGATGGAAGGATCAAGATGGCAGAGGAGTAAGATGTCGTGCTCACCTTCTCCCACAAACACATTAAAAAAACCCCACATCTATACGTAGAATGATTAGCACAGAACATCTACAGAACGCTGGCAGAAGACCTTAAACCTCCAAAAAGGGCAAGAACCCCCCCCCCATAACTGAGTATAAAAAAAGAAAGAGAGAGAGAGAAGGAATCAGGACAGGATTAGCATTCATGAGAGGGAGCTGTGAAAGAGAAAAGGAGCCCACACCCTGGGAAGCCACCTAACTGACAGGGAGATCAGCTGAGACGGAGGGGCCTCAAAGTTGCTGAGGAAAGTGCAGGAGCTGGACTGAGGAGGGCAAAGCCACACAGAACATCTGCACCTCTGCCCCAGACACCACAGCCTGAGACCCTCAGGCAGGGGTTGGGCACTGAGACTAAGGCTCTGAAGGTCAGTTCTGGGAAGAGGACTAGGATTGCTGTGTGGAGACAGCCTGAGAGCTAGGGAGTGGTGTGCCACAGGCTGAGGAGCAGAACACCATAGCCAAAGGAATCCAGGAGGAGGTCTAGGCCCATGGGAGAAGCAAGGTGCTACTGTTGGGGAGGATGAGAGGAGGAGGGGTGGACCCCCAAAGAAATCTCTTTCCCTGCCCATGTGTGGGCTCTCAGAGAGTGGGGCAGCTCTGGCACAAGCTATGGGTGGCAAGAGGCCACTTGCTTGGGCTACAGGAGACCAGGTGCTTCTTGTGCAGGCTACAGGTGGCTGGGCACCTCTTGTGTGGGCTAAGGGCAGTGGGGGCCTAAGTGTGACAAGGTGCCTCTTGCATGAGCTACAGGCAGTGGGGACAAACCATAGCAGTCATCTCAGAAACCAGAAAGAGGCATGCCTGCCACCACTAGGGATCTATGAACAGGCTCCACCTACAGCCCCAGTCACCGTGGAGGTCGGCAAAAAAGCAATGCAAGTGAGCACCACTCCTTGCTGCTCTTACTCCCTGGCAACACCCTCTCCCCGCCCCCCACCCCCCGCAGCTGTTGCCAATGCCAAACACTCTAGGCAGCACCCATACATGCTGGATCACTGTCACTTCCCAATACCCTGCAACTAGGAGCAGCCTGTGCAGCATCTCTTGCATGGACCTAAGTGGGACAGGGTGCTTCTTGCATGGTGTACAGGTGGCAGGGGCAAACACTGCAGTTTATTGCTGACTGCAGAGGTGGGTGTGGCCTGCCACCGCTAGAGATCTGTGAACAGGAACCACTTGTGGACCCAATCAACTCAGAGGGAACCACAGAGGAGGGCACTGGGACCAAACAACACCGGTTGCTGCTCTCACACCCCGGGAACTCATACACCCTGTCACTGCCATGGCCAAATGCTCTGGGCACTGCCTAAATCTGCCTGAGGATGAGTATCACTTCCCAGGGTCCTGCAACTGGGAGTAGCCTGTGCCACCTCCTGGAAGTCCCTTGCTACTGTCAAGAGCCCAGCAACCAGGCACTGACTACTAGCCCTACCCATTGCCTCCTTCTCCCTGGAAACACACTCAGAACTTTGGGGATAATAGCCTGCTCACACTGAAGAAAGAGACAGCAAATATCCAAACTCCCATGACAAAAATACATATAACCTCCCACAAAATATAAAGGAGAGCTCTTACTTAGAAATAGCCATCCAAGACAAGAGTTTGGTTTCCCTAAACTCACAGAAAAAGAAAACTATGAGCAAAATGAAGAAGCTAAAGTACAATTCCCAGTTAAAAGAACAGGAGACGTCACCTGAAGGAGCAAACAATGAAACAGACATCTGCAGTCTAATAGACACTGAGTTTGAAAGGGAAATAGTGAAAATACTAAAAAATTAAGGGTGGAGTTCCGGTCATGGTGCAGTGGTTAATGAATCCAACTAGGAACCATGAGGTTGCGGGTTCGATCCATGGCCTTGCTCGGTGGGTTAGGGATCCGGCGTTGCCATGAGCTGTGGTGTAGGTTGCAGACGTGGCTTGGATCTGGCGTTGCTGTGGCTCTGGCATATGCCAGCGGCTACAGCTCTGATTAGACCCCTAGTCTGGGAACCTCCATATGCTGTGGGAAGCAGCCCTAGAAAAAGTGAAAAGACAAAAAAAAAAAAAATTAAGGGTGAATATGAAGGAATTAATAAGCATGGACATAAACAGTAATGCAGATTATTTTAAAAAGGGAACTAGAAAATATGAGGAATCAAGAAAAATTATAAAATTCACTTGCAGAGATGCAAACTGAGCTAAAGGCATTAAAGGGAAGAATGAATTAGTGACTTGGAAGACAGAATAATGGAAATCACCCAATCAGGACAGCAGACAGAAAACCCAATGAAAAAACATGAAAGCAATATAAGTGATCTATGGTATAATATAAAGTGGGCCAATCTACACATAGTAGGGATTCTAGAAGGAGAAGAAATAAAAGGGGGATTGAGAATATATTTGAAGAAATTATGTCTGAAAACTTTCCCAATCTAAAGCAAACAGATATCAAGATATAGGAAACACAGAGAGCCCTAAACAAATTGAACCCAAACAGGCCCATATCAAGATGTATTATAATAAAAATGCCAAGAGTTAAAGAGAGGATTCTAAAGGCAGCAAGAGAAATACAAAGGGTTAATTATAAGGGAACCCCCTTAAGGCGATCAGCTGATTTCTCTACAGAAACACTACAGGCCAGAAGAGAAGGGCAAGATACCTTCAAAGTTCTAAAAGGGAAAACTCTGCAGCCTAGAATACTCTACCCAGCAAGAATATTATTTAAAATAGAAGGAGAAATAGAAAATTTCTCAACAAACAAAAGCTAAAAAGTACAGTAATACTATACCCATTCTAAAAGAAATACTGAAAGGGCTCATCTAAATAAAAAAGAAGTAAGAAGAAATAGGATGGAGGAAATCACAATTGGAAAGCAATCACCTAAATAAGCCGGTATACAGATCTAAAAGAAAAAAACCAAAAAACAAAAAACCTGGAGTTCTCGTCAAGGCTCAATGGTTAATGAACCCAAGTACTATCCATGAGGATGTTTGATCCTGGCCTTGCTAAGTGGGTTAAGGATATGACATTGTCATGAGCTGTAGTGTAGGTTGCAGACATGGCTCAGATCTCGCATTGCTGTGGCTGTGACAGAGACTGGCAGTTATAGCTCTGATTGGACCCCTAGCCTGGGAACCTCCAAATGCCATGGGAGCGGCCCTAAAAAGACCAAAAAAAAAAAAAAAAAAATCCCCCAAAACAAAATGAAACAACCTACTGTAAAAGTGATGGTAAACACATGAACAGCAAAAAGACAAACACGAAGCTGTTAATAAAGGACATCAAAATCATAGAATGTGGGGAACGAAAGTAAGAAAGTCTAGACTTTTTAAAATAAGATATTTGATTCTATAGTCCTAGAAGGGATTAACATACCTAAAAAACAGGGCAACCATTAATCAAAACCAAACATTACATTCACAAATCTAAAAAGAAAAGCACACAAGCATAAATAAAATAAGTGGAAATCACCCAACCAAAACAAGAAAGGGACAAAAAAGAAACACAGAGTCAACTGGAAAATAAGGTTTAAAATGAAAATAAATACATATTTATAACTAATTACCTTAAATGTCAATAGACTGACTGCTCCAATCAAAAGACACAGTGTGGCAGATTGGATTAAAAGCAAGAGCCTACAATATGCTGCCTGCAAGAGGCTCACCTGATGGCAAAGGACACATATAGATTGTGAGGGGATGGAAAAAGATATTTCATGCCAATGGACAAGACAGGAAAGCAGGAGTTGCAATACTCATATCAGACAAAATAGACTTTAAAATGAAGGCCATAAAGAAAGGCAAAGAAGGACACAATGTAATGATAAAATGATCCATTCAAGAAGAAGATATTATAATCATCAATATATATGCACCCAGATACATATAACAAATACGAACAGACATAAAAGGAGAAATTGATGGGAATACAATAATAGTAGGAGACTTTAACACCCCACTCACATCAATGGAGAGATCCTCTAGACAGAAAATCAATAAGGCAACAGAAATCTTAAATGAAATGGTAGAAAAGTGAGACTTAATTGACATTTTCAGGACACTACATCCAAAAAATCAGAATATAAATTCTTCCAAAGTGCACATGGAACGTTCTCAAAGATTGATCACATACTGGGCACAGAATTAATCTCAACATATTTAAGAGTATAGAAATTATTTCAAGTATATTCTCTGACCACAAGGGCTTTAAAGTAGAAATCAACCATAGGGAAAGAAATGAGAAAAAACTGACTACATGGAGACTAAACAACATGCTACTAAAAAAACCAAAGGGTCAATGAGGAAATCAAAAGCAAATTAAAAAATATCTCAAGACAAATCGTAATGAAGAAACAACCATTCAAAATCTATGGGATGTGGCAAAAGCAGTACGCAGAGGGAAATTCATAGCAAAATACCTTGGTGAAAAAAGAATAATCTCAAATCAACAAATTCACCTACCGTCTGAAAGAATTAGAAAAGCAACAACCAAAACCGAAAGTCAGCAGAAGGAAGGATGAAAATACAGATGAGAAAGGAAATCAATAAAATAGAGATTTAAAAAAAAATCAATAAAACATAGAGCTAGTTCTGTGAAAAGGTCAACAAAATTGAAAAACCTTAGGCCAGACTCACCAACAGTAGAGAAAGAATTCAAAGAAAATAAGAAACGAAAAGAGAAAAATCTCAAAGGATATTGTAGAAATACAAAAAATTGTAAGAGAATAATATGAACAATTATATGCCAACAGATTTGACAACCTAGAAGAAATGGACAACTTTCTAGAGACATATAGCCCACCAAAAGTGAATCAAGAAGAAATAGATTAGTTTAACACACTGATCACTAGAAATGATAAAGAGTATGTAAAAACAAAACAAAACACTCCGTACAAACAAAAGTCCAGGACCAGATGGCTTCACAGGCAAACTCTAAAATACAAAGAAGAACTTATACCAATCCTTCTTAAACTTTTCCAAAAAATGAAGAAAAAGGAACACTTACAAAGACATCCTATGAAGCCACCATGACCCCAATACCAAAACCAGACAAAGATACTACCAAAAAAGAAAATTATAGGCTAATAACGTTGATGAATACAGACACAAAAATTCTCAACAAAATTTTAGCCAACCAAATCCAACAATATAAAAAAAAGATCATATACACCAAGACCAAATGGGATTCATCCCAAGCTCATAAGGATAGTTGAACATACGCAAATCAACATCACACTCCACATAATCATCTGAATAGATGCAGAAAAGGCATTTAACAAAATCCAACATCCATTCATGATAAAAACTCTTACCAAAGTGGGTACTGAGGGAAGATACCTTAACATAATAAACACCATCCACAACAACGCCTCAGCCAATATAATATTCAACAGAGAAAAGCTGAAAAGTCTTCCCACTAAAATCTGGAACAAGACAAGGATGCCCACTTTTATTCAACATAGTATTGGAAGTCCTAGCCACAGCAATCAGACAAACAAAACAAATAAAAGGTATCCATATTGGAAGAGAAGAGGTAAACTTGTCAGTCTATGCAGATGACATGGTACTACACATAGAAAACCCTAAGGACAACACACAAAAATTTCTTAACATGATCAACAAATTCAGCAAAATAGCAGGATATAAGCTCAACATTCAGAAATCTGTTGCCTTTCTGTACACTAATGATGAAATATTAGAAAAGGAATATAAAAATACAATACCTTTTAAAAATCACACCTCCAAAAATTAAATTCCCAGGAATACACCTGACCAAGGTGGTGAAAGACTTAATATGGTGAGAACTATGAAACATTAATCAAGGAAACTAAAGAAGATTCAAAGAAATGGAAAGATAATCCATACTCCCAGATCAGAAGAATTAATATTGTAAAAAAATGACCATACTACACAAAGCAATCTACAGATTCAATGCAATCCCTAACAAATTACCCATGCCATTTTCTAGACAACTATAACAAACAGCCCCAAAATTTATATGGAACCAGAATTGCCAAAGCAATTCTGAGGAACAAAAACCAAGCAGGAGCAAGCATAGTTGTACCAGACTTCAGGCAATATTACAAAGCCACAGTCATCAAAACAGTGTGGTACTGGTACCCAAACAGACATATAGACCAATGGAACAGAACAGAGAACCCAGAAATAAACCCAGACACCTATGGTCAAATAATCTTCGACAAAGGAGGCAAGAAGATAAAAAGGGAAAAAGACAGTCTTTTCAGCAAATGGTGCTGGGAAAGTTGGACAGATGCATGTAAATCAATGAAATTAGAACACCCTCACGCCATGCACAAAAATAAACTCAAAATGGCTTAAAGACTTAAACATAAGACAAGACACCATCAAACTCCTAGAAGAGAACATAGGCAAAACATTCTGTGATATCAACCTTACGAATGTTTTCTCAGGTCAGTCTCAAAGACATAAAAACAAAAGTAAACCAATGGGACCTAATCAAACTGATCAGCTTTTGCACAGCAAAGGAAATTGTAAAAAAAAAAAAAAACAACAAAAACAAAAAAAAACCCCAAACAAACAAAAAACAAAAAGACACCTTGCAGAATGGGAGAAAACAGTTGCAAAAGATGCAATGGGCAAGTGCTCAATCTGCAAAACACACGAACAA
Source organism: Phacochoerus africanus (assembly GCF_016906955.1). Classification (NCBI taxonomy): domain Eukaryota; kingdom Metazoa; phylum Chordata; class Mammalia; order Artiodactyla; family Suidae; genus Phacochoerus; species Phacochoerus africanus. Next base: position 18,598,942 of record NC_062549.1, on the reverse strand, counting down.
CTTACACAACTCAACAGCAAAGACACCAAGAACCCAATCAAAAAATAGGCAGAAGACCTGAATAGACATTTCTCCAAAGAAGATATGTGGATGGCCAACAGGCACATGAGAAAATGCTCATCATCACTGATTAGTAGAGGAAATGCAAATCAAAACTACAATGGGATACCACCTCACACCAGTCTCAATGGCCATCACTAATAAGTCCACTAATAACAAATGCTGGAGAGGGTGTGGAGAAGAGGAAACCCTCCTACATTGTTGGTGGGAATGTACATTGCCACAACCACTATGGAAAACTGTATGGTGGTACCTCAGAACACGAAATACACAACCATCACATGACCCAGCAATCCCACTCGTGCGCATATATCCAAACAAAACTTTCCTTGAAAAAGACACATGAACCCATATGTTCACTGTGGCTCTGTTCACAAGAGCCAAGACATGGAAACAACCTAAATGTCCATTGACAGATGAATGGATTAAGAAGATGTGGTATATATACATAATGCAATACTACTCAGACATAAAAATAGAACAAAGTAATGCCATTTGCAGCAATATGGATGGAACTAGAGACTCTCATACTAAAAGAGAAAGGCAAATTCCCTATAATATCACTTCTATCTGGAATCTAATATCTAGCCCAAATTAACCTATGTACAGAAAAGAACCTATGTACTCAAGGACTTGAAAAACAGACTTGTGGTTGCCAATGGGGAGGGGGAGGGAGTGGGATGGACTATGAGTTTGGGGTTAGTAGATGCAAAGTATTGCATTTGGAGTGGGTAAGCAATGATATCCTGCCGTATAGCACAGGTAACAATATCTTATCACTTATGATTGAATATGATGGAGGATAATGTGAAAAAAAGTGTATATACATGTGTAACTTGGTCACTTTGCTGTACAGTGGATGTTGAAAGAACATAGTAAATCAACTAAAACAGAAATAAAAAGATATAAAACAAAACATAAAGCTATAAGATGTATTAATTTACAGTTTAATTAGGGACACTATACTATTTATCTCATTGTGATGAATTTGTTATCTCAGGGAAAAAGAGCAGTTGCATTTCTATTGTAAATCTATGAAACTGAGTATAATTTAATTGCAAAAAATTTCAAAAATATTTTATTCTCCCTTTGGCTTTGCCTTTTTATTCCTAAATAATATTTCTCAGTATAATGCTTACTCCAACAAAATATATAAAAGATTAGAATAAAATTAGGATAGCTGAATAGTCTTAAGAAATATAAAAGGTCAGTTTGATTGAGTTTTAAGTCATTCCCACTGTAAGAATGGAACCATTTAGAATAAACAGTTCAGGAACTCTGGTTCTATCACATACTCCTTGAACTAACGAAGTTAGCTGTATAGGTAAGAAGCAGAGCAGTGGTGCTGCTATACTCACTTCCCAGGCACTGTACCACCAGTCTGATCAGAAAAGTGCAACAGCACTTTTTTCAAAAAACTTAACTCATAAGATTGTTAAAGTATTTAAAAATCAAATTATTTTTCAGTTAAAATGAATAGGAATTATTGTTGCATTCAATTATCACTTTTAAGTCATCAGTCCTATTGGCTAGGAAATGTACAAATTTGGTTTTGGTTGTTTACAAAGAGATTGCTTTTTATTTTAGCAACCAGTCCTAATCTGCCCATATCCAAAAGAACAGTATACAGTTTAGAATGCTCAACTTGAGCATTAGAATGAATTTAGAATGCTCAAAATTCAGGACTGGAAATACTGAGGTCTATGGGTTAAGCCAATCCTGAGCTGGTTGAAATGATGGAAAAGCTGGAAAATAAACTTGCTCCCCAAGTCCAGCTAATAACTTCTGAGAGTAGCAAATTAAGTTAAATCTTGTAGGAAAATGCCATATGACTAGACTAGCATAAAATTATGGAAAATCTTGAAGATATCCAGACCCCAATTCCTTACGGGCTTTGGAAAGGTAAAAACCCTTTTCTACTGTCTTTAATTAAATTAAGTCTCTGATCTGAAGTACATTTTACAAAGGCATAGGTAAAATGATTTTTTTTTTTTCTCCTGAGTGTTCCTTTAACTAAAACTGAAAATCTAGATTTGGGAGATGACATGCTTTTTCTATTAGAGGGCAAGCACAAAGCTTAAATCCTTGCTCTCTCCCGGAGCTTACAGACTGGACAGGATGCTCACCAAGGCCCCTTTGTAGAGCTGTCATTCCTGGCACCTGTTTTCCCTTTACAGACCTGGATGGATAACCTATTAAACTCCCTAAATTGAAACCTACTTTAAGCAATGACAATTCCAGGGACAGTTAGGGCTGTCCTCATCCCTCCTCACGCTTATCCTCACACCCTCTCTCTTTTGCAGACACAATTCTAATAGCACACACTGAGAAGAGTATTAAACCAGAAACACAGGTTTTCATCAGAAATATCTGTTTTCAAGCATTTACTGATGCTGAAACTTTCCACACTTAGTTTCTCTACAAAGGTGAGAGTTATGCTTAAAATAAAGCATTACTGATTTAATGAGTAAGGGGTAAAAAATACATTGCTTTATTGGTTTTGTTTCATCATTCTGTGGATAATATGAAGCAATTTGAGTTGAAGTTTTCCACATATCTAGTCTTTCCTATGAAAACCTCTCCTACAGAATTTTGTAAAAATGAAAATTAAAAAAAAGTTTCAGAGTTCCCGTCGTGGCGCAGTGGTTAATGAATCTGACTAGGAACTATGCGGTTGCGGGTTTGATCCCTGGCCTTGCTCAGTGGGTTAAGGATCTGACATTGCCGTGAGCTGTGGTGTGGGTCACAGATGTGGCTTGGATCCTGCGTTGCTGTGGTTCTGGCGTAGGCCAGCGGCTACAGCTCCGATTAGACCCCTAGCCTGGGAACTTCCATATGCCATGGGAGCGGCTCAAGAAAAAGGCAAAAAGACAAAAAAAAAAGTTTCAAATGAACCAACTTTTAGTTTTACCCTACATAATGAAGAATTTTCATTAGTGACAGCATTATAATTTCCATGATTAATGTGGTTTTGTAAAGCTGAAATTATCATGGAAATAATTATTGACAGTATTAAAATAAATTGACCATTTAAAGCTATAGTCTCGGGCAAATGAATTGTGAAGAAGCGATAGTGCTATTGATTTTTCTTTGAGGAAGAGATTCTAGGTGCATCCCCTACAATCACCACTTGCACCAGGCAAATGCATACTTGTTCTGTATCATAAAGAAACACAAAACAGAATCCTAACATATTCTGACAAAATATATGTATTCATGATGTAAAGAATAAACTAAAACACCAAGTAGACATATTAATTTAAGAAGTGAGGTCTATAAGTAATACTTCTCATATGAGAAAATGGCTTTTAGTTATACAGCAATTATTTATAGTTTCCTCATAAATATCAGTTTCTTTCCCTCTTGTTTATCACTGTTTTAAAAATAAATAAAATCTAGCACAAGGAAATCTGGAGTATGCTGAAGTTATCCCTGAGGGAATATACATTTCGTAAGTGATTAAAATAACTTAAATGAAATCCTAATAAAATAAACTTTTAATTAGGATTAAAACAATTGTTTTACATCTGTACCATTACATATCCTCAAGTTTCAGTAAGTGTATACCCATATTATTTTGGGAAAATAACATGTTGTGTGACTAATGAATTCAAAGCTTAGTTTAACAATTGTTACTGTTGCTCAAACGTTCTCATTCTGTAACAGAAAAGCTACATTGTACCAAAGCTAATAACAGTTGCAACTACAAAATGTGCATTTTTTTTTTTGTCTTTTGTCTTTTTGTTGTTGTTGTTGTTGTTGCTATTTCTTTGGGCCGCTTCTGCGGCATATGGAGGTTCCCAGGCTAGGGGTTGAATCGGAGCTGTAGCCACCGGCCTACGCCAGAGCCACAGCAATGCCGGATCCGAGCCGCGTCTGCAACCTACACCACAGCTCATGGTGACGCCGGATCGTTAACCCATTGAGCAAGGGCAGGGATCGAACCCGCAACCTCATGGTTCCTAGTTGGATTGGTTAACCACTGTACCACGACGGGAACTCCCCAAAATGTGCATTCTTATACTATAAAGATGGCAGAATAGAAGGACTGGAGCTTAACTTCTCTAATAAAAACAACAAAATTGCAACCAAATGCTGAGCAACCTTCAACCAAATGGACTGGAAACCTTCATAAAAACATCCTACTCCAGAAGACAAAGAGGAGGCCACATCAAGAAGTAGGAGTGGCAATTACATGATATAAGCAACCCCATATCTCCTGGGTGGGAAGCCTCACAGACTGGAAAGTAACTGCATCACAGAGACTCACCTATAGGAGTGGGAGTTCTGAGACTCTCATTGGGAGAAAGAGTCCCTGAAGCATCTGGCATTGAAGGCCAGTGGGGCTTCTGTGCAGGAGCTTCACAGGTCTGGGGGAAACGGAGACCCCATTCTTAAAAGGTGCACACAGATTTTCACGTGCACTGGGTCCCAGGGCAAAGCAAAGGCTCAATAGGAATCCACGTTAGACTGGATTGCAGTTCTTGGAAAACAGGGGATGACTGTGGCTTGTTGTGGGGGAAGGACACTGGAGGCAAAGCTCTCAGGAGTATTCATCAGTGTGCATTGCTCTGCAGGTGACCATTTTAGGAAAATCTGACTCCACCCAACAGTGTTGAGACACCCCAGGCCAAAGAGTAATCCAGGTGGGATCACAGCCTCACCCATGAGTAAAGAGGCTGTCTAAAGGCCTTCTAGGCACACAGCCGCCTCTAATCTCACCCAGAGACAAAGCCCCACCCACCAGAGGGATAGGAATTATCCCACCTACTGGGCAGGCATCAGTCCCTCCCATCAGGAAGCCTACAGCAAGCCCCCATACCAACTTCAACCCCAAGGGGGGCAGACACCAGAAGTAAGAGAGGCTACAACTCTATTGTCTGCAAAAAGGTCACCACACCAAAAACCTATAAAAATGAAAAGACAGATAGCTATAACTCAGATAAGGGAGAGAGAAAAAATGCCAGAAAAACAGGTAAGTGATCTAGAAATTGTCAACCTCCACGAAAAAGACTTTAGACTGCTGATGCTGAAGATGATGCAAGACATTGGAAATAAACTGGAGGCAGATTGATAATTTACAGGAAACACTGAGCAAAGAAATAAAAGATTTAAAACTCGAGCAAGCAGAGATGAAAAAAACAGTAACAACAACAAAAAAAATCATTAGAAGCAACCAAGAGCAGAATACAGGAGGCAGAAGAATGAATAAGCGAGATGGTGGACAGACTAGTAGAAATCACTGATGCAGAACAGAAAAGAGAAAAAAGATTGAAAAGAAATGAAGAGAGTCTCAGAGACCTCTGGGACAATGTCATAAACACCAACATCCGTATTATAGGGGTGCAAGAAGGAGAAGAGAGAGAGAAAGGGACAATAAAAATATCCAAAGAGACAGTAGCCAAAAACCTCCCTAACATGGAAAAGGAACCACTCACTCAAATCCAGGAAGCACAACGTGTACCGTATAAAATAAACTCCAGGAGGAACACCCTGAGACGCATATTAGTCAAACTGAACAAAATTAAAGACAAAGAGAAAATATTGAAAGCAGCTAGGAAAAAGAAACAAATAACATACAAGGGAACTCCAATAAGTTTATAGGCAGATTTATCAGCAGAAACTCTGCAGGCCAGAAGGGAGCTGCATGATCTCCTCAACATGATGAAAGGAAAAAACCTCTAACCAAGATTACTTTATCCAGCAAGGTTCTCATTCAGATTTGAAGGAGAAATCAAAAGTCTTACAGATAAGCAAAAGCTAAAAGAACTCAGCATCAACAAATCAGCTTTACAACAAACACCAAAGGAGCTTCTCTAGGCAGGAAAGAAAAGGCTGCAACAGGAAACAAAAATACCACAAATGACAAGGCTCACCAGTAAAGGTATATATAAGTAAAGGTATGAAATCATCCACACACAATTATGCCACCAAAATCAGAAATCATGAGAAGAGGTGGGTACAAATGCAGGATACTGGAGATTCACTTGCAATTAAGAGACCAACAACTTAAAACAATATCGTATATATATTTAGACTCCTATATCAAAACTTCAGGGCAACCGCAAACCAAAAATCTATAATTGATACACACACAAATTAGAAAAATCAACTCAAATACAACACTAAAGATAATCATCAAACCACAAGAGGACAGAACAAGAGAAGGGAAGAAAAAAGAGCAACTGGAGTTTCCATTGTTGCCTAGTGGTTAACAAATCCGACTAGGACCCATGAGGTGGCAGGTTCGATCTCTGGCCTCGCTCAGCAGGTTAAGGATCCGGCGTTGCTGTGAGCTGTGGTATAGGTGGCAGACGCGGCTCAGATCCCACATTGCTGTGGCTCTGGTGTAGGCCAGCGGCTACAGCTCTGATTGGACCCCTAGCCTGGAACCTCCATGTGCCGCGGGTGCGGCCCTAGAAAAAGGCAAAAAGACAAAAAAAGGAAAAAAGAAAAAAGAGCAACAAAACCAAATCCAAAACAGTTGATAAAATGGTAATAAGAACATACATATCAATAATTACCTTAAATGTAAGTAGAATAAATGCCCCAACAAAAAGCCATAGACTGGCTGAATGGCTACAAAACCAAGATATGCTGTCTTCAGGAGACCCACTTCACTTGTAGGGACACATACAGATTGAAAGTGAGAGGATGAAAGAAAATATGCCATGCACACGGGAATCAAAAGAAAGCTGGAGTAGCAATACTCATATCAGACAAAATAGACTTTAAAATGAAGGATATTTTAAGGGACAAGACAGGCCACTACACAATGATCCAAGGATCAATCCAAGAAGAAGATATGACAATTTTAAATATATATGCACCCAACAAAGGATCACCATAACGTATAAGGCAACTGCTAACCACCTTAAAAGGAGAAACTGACAATAACACAGTAATAGTGGGGGACTTTAACACCCCACTTACAGCAATTAACAGATCATCCAGACAGAAACCAACAAGGAAACACAGGCCCTGAATGAAGCATTAGACCAGATGGACTTAATAGATATTTATAGGACGTTCCATCCAAAAGCAACAGAATACACATTCTTCTCAAGTGCACATGGACCATTCTCTACATCCTGGGCTACAAATCCAACTTCAGCAACTTTAAAGAAATTGAAATCAAGCATCTTTTCCAACCACAACACTATACGACTGGAAATGAACAACAAGAAAAAACTTCAAAAAACACAAACACATGGAGACTAAAGAACATGCTGCTAAACAACCAATGGATCACTGAAGACATCAGAGAGGAAATTACAAAATACCTAGAAGCAAATGACAACAAACATACGACATTCCAAAACCTATGGGATGCAGCAAAAGCAGTTCAAAGAAGGAAGTTTACAGTAATACAAGGCTACCTCAGGAAACAAGAAAAAGCTCAAATCAACAAACCTGACTTTACATCTAAAGCAGCTCGAGAGAGAAGAACAGACAAGACCTAAAATTAGTAGAAGGAAAGAAATCATAAAGATCAGAGCAGAAATCAATGAAACAGAAATGAAGAAAACCATAGAAAAGATCAATGAAACAAAAAGCTGGTTCTTTGAAAACATCAATAAAATTGATAAATCCTTAGCCAGCCTTATCAAGAAAAAGAGAAGACTCAAATCAATAAAATTAGAAATGAAAAAGGAGAAGTTACAATGGACATCCAGAAGTACAAAGGATCATAAGAGACCACTACACACAAGTAGATGCCAATAAAATGGAAAACCTAGAAGAAATGGACAAATTCTTAGAAAACTACCATCTCCCAAGACTAAACCAAGATGAAATAGAAAAGATGAATGGACCAATCTCAAGTACTGAAATTGAAACGGTGATTAAAAACCTTTCAACAATCCAAAGTCCAGGACCGGATGGCTTCACAGGCAAATTCTATCAAACATTTAGAGAAGAGCTAACGCCTATCTTTCTGAAACTATTCCAAAAAATTGCAGTGGAAGGAACACTCCCAAACTCATTCTATGAGGCCACCATCACCCTGATACCAAAACCAAAGATATCACAAAAAAATAAAATAAAATTACAGGCCAATTTCACTGATGAACATAGATGCAAAAATCCTCAACAAAATACTAGCAAACTGCATCCAACAATACATTAAAAGGATCGTACATCATGATCGAGTGGGATTTATCCCAGGGATGCAAGGGTTCTTCAATATCCACAAATCAATCGGTGTGATACACCACATTAACAAACTGAAGAATAAAATCCATATGATCCTCTCAACAGATGCAGAAAAAGCCTTTGACAAAATCCAACACCCATTTCTGATAAAAACCCTTCAGAAAGTGGGCACAGAGGGAACCTACCTCAACATCATCAAGGCCATATATGACAAACCCACAGCGAACATCATTCTCAATGGTGAAGAGCTGAAAGAACTCCCGCTGAGATCAGGAACAAGACAAGGGTACCCACTCTCGCCACTACTCTTCAACACAGTTTTGGAAGTGCTACCCACAGCAATCAGAGAAGTAAAAGAAATAAAAGGAATCCAAATTGGAAAGGAAGAAGTAAAACTATTCCTATTTGCAGATGACATGATACTATACCTAGAGAATCCTAAAGACCATACCATAAAAGTGTTAGAGCTCATCCATGAATTTGGCAAAGTCTCAGGATACAAAACTAATACACAGAAATCGACTGCATTTCTATATAGTAACAATGAAAGAGTTAGTATATAGAATTTCCCGTCAAGGCTCAGCAGTTAACGAATCTGACTAGGAACCATGAGGTTGCAGGTTCAATCCCTGGCCTCACTCAGTGGGTTAAGCATCTGGCCTTGCCATGAGCTGTGGTGTAGGTCACAGATACAGCTTTGATCCTGAGTTGCTGTGGCTCTGCATAGGTCGACAGCTACAGCTCTGATTAGACCCCCTAGCCTGGGAACCTCCATATGCCTCAGGTGTGGCCCTAGAAAAAGACCCCCCCCCCAAAAAAAAAAACCAGAAAGAGAAATTAGGGAAACAATCCCATTTACCGTCACATCAAAAAGAGTAAAATATTTAGGAATAAACCTACCTACAGAGACAAAAGACCTGTACTCTGAAAACTATAAGATGCTGATGAAAGAAATCAAAGATGACAAGAGATGGAAAGACATACTATGCTCTTGGATTGGAGGAGTCAATATTATCAAAATGACTATACTACCCAAGGCAATCTACAGATTCAATGCAATCCCTATCAAATTACCAAGGACATTTTTCACAGAACTTGAACAAAATATTTTAAAGTTTGTTTGGAAGCACAAAAGACCTAGAATAGACAAAGACATCCTCAGAAAGAAAAATGGAGCTGGAGGAATCAGGCATCCTGACTCCAAACTATACCACAAAACTACAGTCATCGAAACAGTATGGTACTGGCACAAAGACACAAACATAGATCAATGCAACAGGATGGAAAGCCCAGAATTAAACCCACGCACCTACAGCCAACCAATCTGTGACAAAGCAGGCAAGAATATACAATGGAGAAAGGACAGCTTGTTCAATAAGTGGTGCTGGGAAAACTGGACAGCCACATGGAAAAGAATGAAATTAGAACACTCCCTAACACCATACACAAAAATAAACTCAAAATGGATTAAAGACCTAGATACAAGAACAGACACTATAAAACTAAGAGGAAAACATAAACCAAACATTCTCTGACATAAACGACTGCAACATCTTCTCAGATCCACCTCTTAGAGTAATGACAATAAAAATAAAAATAAACAAATTGCACTTAATTAAACTTGAAAGTTTCTGCACAGCAAAGGAAACCCTAACAAAACGAAAACACAACCCACAGAGTGGGAGAAAATCTTTGCAAATGAATCGACTGACAAGGGATTAATTTCCAAAATTTATAAACACCTTCTGCAGCTCAATACCAAAGAAACAACCTCATCAAAATTGGGTGGAAGATCTAAACAGACAATTCTCCAAAGAAGACATATGGATGGCCAAAAAACACATGAAAACATGTTCAACATCACTCATTATTAGAGAAATTCAAATTAAAACCACTATGAGGTACGACCTTACAGGGGCCAGAATGGCCATCATCACAAAGTCTGCAAACAATAAGTGCTGGAGAGGGTGTGGAGAAAAAGGAACCCTATTACATTGTTGGTGGGAAAGTAAACTGGTGCAACCACTGTGGAAAGCAGTATGGAGATTACTCAGAAAACTAAAACTAGAATTACCATTTGATCAGGGGTAGAGCATTTGATTGCAAACTAGAATTACCATTTGATCCAGCAATCCCTCTCCTGTGCATCTATCTAGAGAAAACTATAACTTGAAAAGACATTCATTGGACTTCCCTTCGTGGCTCAGTGGTTAACAAATCTGACTAGGAACCACGAGGTTGCAAGTTCCATCCCTGGCCTTACTCAGTGGGTTAAGGATTTGGTGTTGACGTGAGCTGTGGTGTAGGTTGCAGACATGGCTCTGATCTCGTGTTGTTGTGGCTCTGGCGTGGGCCAGGGACTACAGCTCCAATTAGACACCTAGTTTGGGAACCTCCATATGTTGCAGATGTGGCCCTAGAAAAGACAAAAAAAAAGAAAAGGCACATGTATTCCAATGTTCACTGTAGCACTATATACAATAGCCAAGGCATGGAAACAACCTAAATGTCCATTGACAGAGGAGTGGATCAAGAAGACGTGTACATATACACAATGGAATATTACTCAGCCATTAAAAGGAAAGAAATAACAGCATTTGCAGCAACATGGATGGACTTAGAAATTATCAAGCTAAGTGAAGTCAGTTTGACAATGAGCCACCAACATCAAATGCTATATCACTTAATGTGGAATCTAAAAAAAGGACACAATGAACTTCTTTCCCGAACAGACACTGACTCACAGACTTTGAAAAACTCGTGGTTTCCAAATGAGACAAGTTGGGGGGTGGAGGGATGTGCTGAGGGTTTGGGATGGAAATGCTATAAAAGTTGGTTGTGATGATTGTTGTGCAACTATAAATGTAATAAAATTCACTGAGTAATTAAAAAAAACATACATTAGGTTTTATTGCTGGAAAACAAAAACCAAAGCAAGCTATTTTTTGTGTCTACTTATGGTGCAATCAGGTGCATCTGCTTTAGTCAAGTCTCTGCAGGTTCACCATCAGATCTATCTCAAATATATTCTAATTACTACATTCCAAAGGAAGACTGTATTCTTGGCTTAGCTACTTTGGGTGGAACAAAAGCATATTTTATGTAGGTTCTTTCTCCAAAAGGAGAAAAAACTTTTTTTCTCATAAAAGCAAATTTTTAGTAATGACGAATCTCATTTTCAAGGGATTTCATTGCATAGTGTGTCAAATATTTTAATTATAATTCTAATGATTACTATTTAATACTAGAATGGCAAACAACTAAAACAGCATATTCCATTAAGGTAGTCAGTTACTAGCCACATGAAGCTACAGAAACTTCATTAAAATTACACATATAAAATTAAAACTCAATTCTTCGGTCACACTGGTTACAGTTTAAGTGCTCAAAAGCCACATGAGGCCCGTATCTACTGTATCCGACAGCTCAGATATTCATCATCATGGAAAGTTCTAATAGACATCCCTGAACTAAAAGATCATCTATTTCTTAGGCAACAAGTTTTTGGTTGATACAAAAATGTGTATTTTTTCCTGGTCACATGCATTTTACAGTAAAAAACAAACCAAAAAACCTAACTGGTCTTAATGTCCATTCTAATTCCATATCCTCAAATTTCAGTTAAGTGGATACCCATATTATTTTGGAAACATAAGATAACATATATCATGTGATTACTAGTGAGGAAAGATAATAACTTTAATAAAGCATAAAGGAAAGCCTGGTATCTAATGTGTATTCCTACCATAGGGAAATCTGGAATGAAAAGAGAGGACAGAAAAATCCATTCTCAGAGCAGTAACTCAAAAATGCATCAAGTGACTCTAGGCTTCACTAACAGTCTCCTTAAAAATAATTATAGAAAAGGCCTTTCTAATTCTATTAATGAAGGCACTCAGTCACCTTCTAATCAGTTTTAAATGAACCAGTAATCACTCAGTAAAAATGATTAGTACTCTTTATGACTATAATAACATTAAATATAATTTGCTGTGAATGGTTATTTTTATTGAAGTATATATAGTTTATTTGCAATTTATATTAGTTTCAGATATAGAACACAGTGAGTTTGCATTAGAGATTATATTCTATTTAAAGGTATTATAAAATATTGCCTATATTCCCGGTGCTGTACATTATATCCTTGTATCTTATTTATTTCATACCTAATAGTTTACACCTCTTAATCACCTACCCCTGTCTAGCTCTCCCCTCCCCCTCTCCTTAAGGGTAACTACTAGTCTGTTCTCAGTATCTTTGAGTCTGTTTATTTTCTTATATTTTAATACTGCCTTTCACCAATATTTAGAATACACTTCAGAATATTCCTGATATATAACTCCATATGCACTACATGTGTTTTGTCACATATCTGACTAAATAGCACCTTTGGTATTTCCAGGTTTGTTTTTTTTTTTAAAGTAGCACATCTGTCTTGATTAAGAATACAAATTCAATGAGAATCAAGGATTATACTGGACATACTAGTGACTCTGGGAAAACCTAAATTTTCATAAATCTATCTGGCCAAAGAGCTAATCAAGATAAGGATTTTTCAGAGTACTGTGAGTAGTATCTGTGGGAAGATTAGCTGTCTTGTATAGATCACACATTAAGGATATGTGGTTCTCTCTAGGCCTATTGTGTAAATTCTGTAACTATTTCTAAGGCCCTATCATGTGAAGTACTGTCCTATGTGCTGGGGATGCAACGCTGAACAAGATGCAGCCCTTGCTACTGAGGAGCTAAATGTGGTAGAGACAAAGCTACATGGCAGGTATTATGGCAGAAGGTGGCTGGGGTGCTTGGTCTGGTCTTGATGTTTAGGCAATGCTTCTAAAAGGAGACTGACATCCAAATTAAGGTCTAAAAATTGAGTAAGAGTTATCCCAAAGGAGGAGGTGAGGGACATGTCTTTTTGAGTAGAAGTATGAGCCGAACAGAGTCAAGGAAGAGTTAAATTGTACACAAAGTGTGCTAATAAAATCTGCTATCATTAGACGAGTACAGTGAGATGAGAAGGTTTTAACTGAAGAGACAGGAAGGAGCCAGGTTATGAAGATCCTGGTGAGCCAGCATAGAAGCCTGGAAACCATTAGATGGGAGTTGTGTGTCAAATCCAAGCAGCTTTCTGAGTCTTAAGTAGAGGAAATTGTAGAGAGGAGAGCAAAAAGTGCTTTTTTAATTTTATTTTTCTATTTCAATTAAAACTATCTCTAAGTGCCAGAATTAATGACTTTTCATTAGGTGATATTCTTGGCTTAGTGAAGCAATTTGGAAAACGGAGAATCACTCTGTTTTAGGGAAGGTCAATTCATTTATCATTTCGAGACTACCATTTATCCAAGTCGTATCATCTCAAGCAAAAACCTGACAGAGGCACTATGCCCATCCTTGCACTTGCCTAGCAAGTCTTAAGACTTAAAGACCTTTGGTTCTACTAACTACATTTGGGGTTTATTTGTAGGTAGAAGCTGCAAAGAATATCCAAGGGAGTGAAAAAGAGCTCTTTCTTCCCTCCCTCAAGGATCTTACCATTTGGTTAAGGAAACAGGAGAACTCAGGTTAAAAAACCAAACAAAACAAAATAAATAAATAAATAAAAACAAAGATAAGATGGAAAAGAAAAACTTACGGAGACCAAACTCTTGGGAAAGCTTCTATTTCTTCTTGTGTGTACTCATCCAGACGTCGGGGCACTTTTCGTGGTTGAGGAAGCTCTTCCACTAAATTCTTAAGGATATCTTCTGGTATATCCTAGATTAAATAAAAATTTAAGCTTGACTTTCTTAAAATAGATTCCATAGTAATACTTAATAAGTATTAAAAATAACCAACGAATATTAATAAAATGAGGAAAACAATAATCTTCAAATTAAAACTTTGTTAAAAATCCCTAAAAATTATATTAAATCAGTGATATGAGTAATCTCATTACAATAATAATTTTACATTTTAATCTTTTTTTTTTTTTTTTCTTTTTAGGGCTACACCTGCGGCATATGGAAGTTCCTGGGCTAGGGGTCCAATCAGAGCTGCAGGCCTACGCCACAGCCACAGCAATGCAGGATCCGAGGTACATTCTGTGACCTATGCCACAGCTTGCAGCAATGCCAGATCCTTAACCCACTGAGCAAGGCCAGGGATCGAACTCACATCCTTAGGGACACTATGTCAGGTTCTTAACCCACTGAGCCACAACAAAAACATCATATTTTGACAAACACATTTCTTTATTTTTTCCCGCTGTATGGCATGGGGATCAAGTTACTCTTACATGTATACATTTTTTCCCCCACCCTTTGTTCTGTTGCAATATGAGTATCTAGACATAGTTCTCAATGCTATTCAGCAAGATCTCCTTGTAAATCTATTCTAAGTTGTATCTGATAACCCCAAGCTCCTGATCCCTCTCTCTCCCTCCCTTTCCTGTCGGGCAGCCACAAGTCTATTCTCCCAAGTCCATGATTTTCTTTTCTGTGGAGATGTTCATTTGTGCCGGGTATTAGATTCCAGTTATAAGTGATATCATATGGTGTTTGTCTTTGTCTTTCTGACTCATTTCACTCAGTATGAGAGTCTCTAGTTCCATCCATGTTGCTGCAAATGGCATTATGTCATTCTTTTTCATGGCTGAGTAGTATTCCACTGTGTATATATACCACATCTTCTGAATCCAATCATCTGTTGATGGACATTTGGGTTGTTTCCATGTCCTGGCTATTGTGAATAGTGCTGCAATGAACATGAAGGTGCATGTGTCTCTCTTAAGCAGAGTTTTGTCCGGATATATGCACAAGAGTGGGGTTGCTGGGTCATATGGAAGTTCTTTGTATAGATTTCTAAGGTATCTCCAAACTGTTCTCCATAGTGGCTGTACCAGTTTACATTCCCACCAGCAGTGCAGGAGGGTTCCCTTTTCTCCAAACCCCCTCTAGCACTTGTTATTTGTGGACCTATGAATGATGGCCATTCTGACTGGTGTGAGGTGGTATCTCGTGGTAGTTTTGACTTGCATTTCTCTTATAATCAGTGATGTTGAGCATTTTTTCATGTGTTTACTTGCCATCTGTATATCATCCTTGGAGAAATGTCTACTCAGGTCTTTTGCCCATTTTTCTATTGGTTGATTGGCTTTTTTGCTGTTGAGTTGTATAAGTTGCTTATATATTCTAGAGATTAAGCCCTTGTCCGTTGCATCATTTGAAACTATTTTCTCCCATTCTGTAAGTTGTCTTTTTGTTTTCTTTTTGGTTTCCTTTGCTGTGCAAAAGCTTGTCAGTTTGATTAGGTCCCATTGGCTTATTTTTGCTCTTATTTCTACTGCTTTGGGAGACTGACCTGAGAAAATATTCATGATGTTGATGTCAGAGAGTGTTTTGCCTATGTTCTCTTCTAGGAGTTTGATGGTGTCCTGTCTTATATTTAAGTCTTTCAGCCATTTGGAGTTTATTTTTGTGCATGGTGTGAGGGTGTGTTCTAGTTTCATTGCTTTGCAGGCAGCTGTCCAGGTTTCTCAGCAGTGCTTGCTGAATAGACTTTCTTTTTCCCATTTGATGTTCTTGCCTCCTTTGTCAAAAATTAATTGACCGTAGGTGTCTGGGTTTATTTCTGGGTTCTCTATTCTGTTCCATTGGTCTGTCTATCTGTTTTGATACCAGTACCACACTGTTTTGATGACTGTGGCTTTGTAATATTGATTGAAGTCTGGGAAAGTTATGCCTCCTGCTTGGTTTTTGTTTCTCAGGATTGCTTTGGCAATTCTGGGTCTTTTGTTGTCCCATATAAATGTTTGGATTGTTTGTTCTAGTTCTGTGAAAAATGTCATGGATAATTTGATAGGGATTGCATTGAATCTGTAGATTGTTTTTGGTAGGAAGTTTGGCTATTTTTACAATATTGATTTTTCCAATCAATGAACATGGAATATCTTTCCATTTCTTTACATCTTCTTTGATTAAAGTTTTATAGTTCTCTTCTTATAAGTCCTTTACCTCCTTGGTCAGGTGTATTCTGAGGTATTTGATTTTTTGAGGTGCAATTTTAAAAGGTACTGTATTTTTGTATTCCTTTTCTAATATTTCATTGCTGGTATACAGAAATGCAACTGACTTCTGAATGTTAATCTTATATCCTGCTACTTTGCTGAATTTATTAATCAGTTCAAGTAGTTTTGGGGTTGAGTCCTTCGGGTTTTCTATGTATAGTATCATGTCATCTGCATACAGTGACAGTTTTATCTCTTCTGACAAACACATTTCTAATGATAAATTAGATGTCTTCAACTTGACAATTATCTGGTTATGACATTTTATCTACTGCCAGGGATCAACCCAAGCTGCAGGTGTGACTTAAGTCATGGCTGTGGCTACACTGGATCCTTAATCCACTACACCAGGCCAAGGACTGAGCCTGCATGGCTACAGAGACAACACCAGATCCTTAGCCCACTGTGCCACAGTGAAGACTCTGATACTTTTTCTGAATACTGTTTATTCTCCTCTTGTCAACTGCAAAAAGGCACTGCCTTAGCTCATTTTCATGGTTTTTCATAGGATGAGTATATGTACAAGACCTACTGCTTCCAGTGCCACAGCCTTTTTCAATTCATGCTCCATGTTGTTGCTCCCCCAAAAAACTGTGCTAGGTGCTGAGTATGAAAAGGAAAAGATCATGGCTTCTGAAGGCTTCCAATTTTTGAAAAGTTTTTAGCTAAAAACTCAGAATAAAGTTCTAAGTCCTTAGCTAAACCCGTGTCCTCACTCCCAGGCCACCTCTCCAACTTTACTTCACCACACACGCCCACAGCTTCTTAGTAATCAGCCTCCTCATCTTTCATGCACTGGTCTACACTCAAATCCTAGTGCTTTTATTAATGGTATTTCCTCTGCCCAGAACTACTTTCCCCTGGGTATATACCCAAATGTTCAGAAAAATCAAAGGAAAAGCAAAACACAAAAAAGTCTGAATTAGGGTAATGAAAAGCAAACTAAAGGGTAAGGCTACATTTGAAAGCTATTTTAGGGGGAAAAAATGTGAATTGGACTAAATAAAGGAAATGATTAAAAGAAGAGCATTAAGAACCAAAAGAATTAACATTTATATTCTGCTCATGGCACAGGAATAAGGGAAGGAGAAATGTACTGTGGATCTAAATGATGAGTTAACTTTGGAGATATTCTATCACAGTAACAGTAAGATGTCAATATGGAAGTGTCCTATAGACATTTCCACAGGGATGGTAGATATAATTCCCTCTTTTCATTTTAGTGTGTTCCTGAACACTTTTTTTTTTTTGGTCTTTTTGCCTTTTCTAGGGCCACAACTGTGGCATATGGAGCTTCCCAGGCTAGGGGTCTAATCAGAGCTGTGGCCACCAGTCTACATCACAGCCACAGCAATGCTAGGTCCAAGCCGCATCTGCAACCTACACCACAGCTCATGGCAAGGCCAGATCCTTAACCCACTGAGCGAGGCCAGGAATCGAACCTGCAACCTCATGGTTCCTTGTCAGATTAGTTAACCACTGCGCCACGATGAGAACTTCTCCTGAACACTTTTTTAAAAAAAGTAAATTGTGCAGTTGGCTGCAGAGAGCAATAGTGTAATTGGGAATCCAATATCTGGGCAAGGATATGGCATCAAATAAATCACTATTTTAACCAATTGATATGTCTTAAGAACCAAAATATAATTTAAAAATAGCCTTAAGGAATAAAAGGGCTCAACTGCACTGTAAGCTTATCTGAAACCTAATACGGCAAATTTTTTTTTTTGTCTTTTTGCCATTTCTTGGGCCACTTCCTCGGCATATGGAGGTTCCCAGGCGAGGGGTTGAACCGGAGCTGTAGCCGCTGGCCTACGCCAGAGCCACAGCAACGTGGGATCCGAGCCGTGTCTGCAACATACACCACAGCTCATGGCAACGCCGGATCCTTAACCCGCTGAGCAAGGCCAGGGACCGAACCCGCAACCTCATGGTTCCTAGTCAGATTCGTTAACCACTGAGCCAGGACGGGAACTCCGGCAAAATTTAAAATATACATTTTTCTTGGAGTTCCCGTCGTGGCACAGTGGTTAATGCATCTGACTAGTATCCATGAGGTTGCAGGTTTGATCCCTGGCCTTGCTCAGCGGGTTAAGGATCCGGCGTTGCCATGAGCCGTGGTGTAGGTCGCAGACATAGCTCGGATCCCACGTTGCTGTGGCTCTGGTGTAGGCCGGTGGCTACAGCTCTGATTAGACCCTTAGCCTGGAAACCTCCATATGCCATGGGAGTGGCCCTAGAAAAGGCAAAAAGACAAAAAAGAAAAAAAAGAAAAAAAAATATATATATAAATTTTTTTTTCTTTTTCTTTTTTTTGCTTTTTAGGGCTGCACTTGCAGCATACGTAAGTTCCCAGGTTACGGGTCAAATCAGAGCTGCGGCTGCCAGCCTACACCACAGCCATGTGGGATCTGAGCTGCATCTACGACCTACACCATGGCTCACGGCAACACTGGATCCTTAACCAAATGAATGAGGCAAGGGATCGAATCCACATCCTCATGGATACGAGTGGGATTCGTAACCCACTAAGCCACAATGGGAACTCCTGAAAATATTTTTAAAAATTTAAAATGGTTTTTTAAAGTTATGGTTTGGATAATAGGCTGGGTCACTATCAACATACACAAAACACAAAAAACACTATTGACAATGTATTTCTTCACTAAAGAGCACTGAAAAAATATTTTTTTCTTCCCCAGCATATTCAAGTATGCAAGTATAATTACACAGAATTAGAACAAGAAGAGGCCTGGGCACATGAAATACTGTTGGGGTCCTTATTTTTTTACTTACTGAAGGAGTTTTTCTGCCAGTATTTATGAAAATTTATGAATATATCACACTTCTTTGAGAAGTCATTAAAAAAATCCTTAAATAATTTGCAAAGACACTTTCAAAAACTGCCAACTGCACACTGAGCATAGAGAATTTGGAACATAGTGGGTTCCAAACATTTACCAATGTTTGCCAAATTGAATAGAACTTTGACTGAAATGAGCTTATAAAATTTCACCAATATTAGTCCACTAAATAATGGACAAAATCAACACAAAATCAGCAATGAAAGATGCTGATCAGGGATTATACATAAAACCAGTAAGAGGAGGAGGTGCCTCCTTTAATTAGCACACAGAGAAGGTAACGCAAAATGCTAAATGAATGTGTTTATGGAGCTTTTAAAAATGGGTTCACGTTCTCTGCATGGAAAAGGTGGTTAACCTATGAGGGAAATTGGAAAAAAGAAATAATGGGGCAGAATGATCATATATATATATATATACACACACACATATATATCTTTTGCAACTTTTAAAGGAATTTCAAATCTATAGAAAAGTTGTGAGAATATAATGAATACTCATCTAACCTTCATCTAAATTCACCAGTTGTTAAGATATGACATGACTGCTTTCTCTCTTTTTATCTAGTCATAAACTCACATTCATCAAATACTTTCCTTCTGGTTGAACTATTTGAGAGTGGTATAGAAATATTTCATCCATAAATATTTCGGCATATATCTCCTAAATGTTAAGAACTGCCTCCTACATAACCACATTACAAATTCACGTTCAGGAAAACTAACACTGATGGAATACTTTTTATCTAATACACAGTACATATTCAAATTTTTCAAATTTGTCTAGTAATGTCTTAGATACTTTTACTTTTCCAACCCAAGATCCAATTGAGGGTCACATGCTGTAGCTATTATGTTATTATGTTGTTTAACATACATTTTATATATATATATTTTTTGTGTGTGTATGTGTGTGTCTTTTTGCCTTTTCTAGTGCCGCTCCCACAGCATATGGAGGTTCCCAGGCTAGGGTCCAATCAGAGCTGTAGCCGCAGCCTACACCACAGCCACAGCAATGCCAGATCCGAGCCGTGTCTGCGACCTACACCACAGCTCATGGCAAGGCCAGATCCTTAACCCACTGAGCGAGGCCAGGGATGGAACCTGCAACCTCATGGTTCCTAGTCGGATTCATTAACCACTGAGCCACGACAGGAACTCCTATATAATATATTCTTGAGCTTCTGAAGAAGTGTCCTTGCTTTAATCTGAAGCGTGTCCTTCTTTATCTTTTATCTTCTTTAACTTTTATGAAATTACCATTTTTGAAGAGGCCAGGCCAATTAGGTTGCCGAACATCCTTTTATTTTGGATTTGTGGGAATGTTTCCTCATGATTACATTCAGGTTAGTTAAACATTTCTGGTAGGATGCTATACAGTTTACATATGGGGTCTTTTGTGCTTTAGTAATAGCAGGAGGCACATGACGGCCAGTTTACCTCACACTGACAATATATTAATCTCTTGGTAATGGTTGGTGGCCCACTAGATGGCTTTAACATAAAAGTTAAGTAGTAAGTACTCTATGGCAGGATGTTTTGAAGTTCTATGAATATCCTCTTCAAATATTTTACTCCATGGCCATAGAAAATGCTGATAATGGTGGTTTTTTAATTTCAGTATTATCTCTACATTTTTTTAAAAAGATGACATTCTTTTCTAAAGAAGAGCTTTTCTTTTTCCAGAAACGAGAGGGCAATTATAACCAGTTAAAAATAGTTTTTGGACTATCACCATGGGCTCACAGATTTTTGGTTTTTATTCAAGGTAAGCCATCATTATGACCATTCATTTCAAGGTTCACACAGTCCCATATTTGGTCAGCAGGTACCACTTCAAGATGCCTCTTATGTTCTTCTGATATTTCTCTATCACTTTTTGAGCAGTGCTTTACTTTCCTGTTACTTATTATTTTACTATTATAAATAATAATCTCGTTCATGTGTATACTCCAAAATAACCTTGCGTTCTTTCTCTGCCCTAGACCTAGAATCAACCACTTCTCTATGGAGACCACATTCCTTTTAATAGGGAATGGCACCTAGGAAATAAGATCTGGGCACTAGTTGTGCCTACTTCTACTGGTATTGTCACTTTATTTTTTTGAATATATAAAATCAACACGATAAAAAAGTTAAAGTAAAAAAAATTGTTTTTAAAGGTATTCTTTAAAAAATCTCATTCTCTTCCCTACTCCTTCCATCTTTTTGTGCCCATGATCTAGTAAGTAACCAATTTCATTTTCTCATTTATTCTTCTGCAAAAATATATACATATATGTATATGTAAATATGCACATGAATAAATGCATACGAAAAAGTAGCATGCTACCTATATTCTTTTTCACCTTGCTTTTCACTTAGCAATATAACCTGGAAAGCATTACTTAGTAAGTCACACGATATCTGTCACTCCTTTTTTTATAACTGCACAGTATTCAACTAAATAGATATAGCATAATTTAGCCAATTTCCTATGAATAAGCCTTCATTTATTTCTATTACTTAATGAGTATAGATAATGTGGAAACAATAATCTTATGTATGTGTACTTTCAAGGTAAATTGCTATAAATGAGATTGCTGGATCAAGCATGAATCTCCTCATGTATGTATTTTTGTTGAATGTTAATTCTCAGGATTCCTTGTGGGTTGCACTATTTTGTGTTCCCACCAGCAATGTCTGAGTGCCCATTTCCCTATGCCATGACTATAAAATGTGTTGTCATAAACAATGAGGTCCTACTGTATACCACAGGGAACTATATCCTATCACCTGTGATAGAACATGATAAAAAATGAGAAAAGGAATGTATATATATATATATATATACATGTCTAACTAGGTCACTCTGCTGTACAGCAGAAATTGACAACACTGTAAATCAACTATACTTTAAAAAGTCTTAAAAAATGTGCTGTCAAAATTTTTTGACAAATTACCTAAAATTATTTAAGTAATTTACACTGGAACCTAATAGCCTTGTAATTAGGAAAAACAGTATTACTATTTTTTGTTTGTGTTTTAGAAATAACGGTTCCTAAAAACATGTGAAAGTACAATCAGAAGTAGGAGTTTTAAAGTTCTTGTGATTTTATACCCAAGGTCATTTATCCTTACATGATGATACTGCTCCCATACACGTTACTTCAGAGGTCAAGTGAATAGTGGAAAATTATTCTATCATTCATGCAAAGCAAAGGTAACAAACTAGCCACTTTGATAAAGCATAAGTAATTTACTTATGCATTATTTAAACTAATAATAGAACACACAAGGGTCTTGAACAGTTGATTTAACTTCATATTCTGGAATGATTTCTAAATTATTCCTCCAGCAGCAACTATAAAGATAATAATTATAACCAATATTGACAGCAACTGGCACTTACTGTGCCAGGGCCTGGTATAAGCACTCTACAGATGTTATCTAATGCTTAGAACAATCTTATGAAGTAGGCACAATTATTATGTCCATTTCACAGATGAAAAAACAGAGATAATAATGGCCACAAAAGTAAATAAATGGTGGATCGTGGGTTTGAACTCAGGCAGTCTGATTCCAAAGTCTGGACTCAACTATTTTATCATACAACTTTTTAGTGTTTCATTATATTATGCTGGAGAGAAAAGCTAAATACTCACATCAGCATAATACAGTTACACTTAAAATTGTTTATTTGTTTTCAAGTATTTTTAGCTGAATAAATTCTGAGTAGGAGTAAGTATTCTAAAGTTAAATCATAAGAAATAATTAGCAATCAAAGCTATGCTATTAATCCATGATTCATAGAAGCTACAGGTCACATAAAAAGTAAACTCAATACTTTTTTATAGTTCATGAAATCAATTAGTACCTTCAATTTAACAGGGACTCTAATTATAGTTTCTTGTTCATGAGAAAGCAGATTATAGTTCCTTGTTCCAAAGAAAGCAGTTATTAAAGTGAAAATATAGAACTTAAAGACTTTTGATTTTTAGTCCAATGATGGCTCACTTTATGATTTAAAATAGAAGCAATTGTTATTATAGCGCATTCACTGTAAAAATGCCAAAAAAAAAATCCATAAATTGACATGGAATTATTGAAAACAAGTACGATAATAATTTAAAAATGAGAGAAAATATTTAATTGAAAATTTAAGAGGCATCACAAATGACTTACTTCATCTGGGAAAAGATGCAACCTCTGCATCATAGTTCTTCTGTGAAGGTTTTTTGGCAACATGCCATAAATAGCTAGTTTTACAATCTGAAAAACAGACACACAGAGGACTCAGTAAGAAAAAGTGACTGGAGATATAAACACAGAGACAGTGATGGAAACAACTGGGCTCAGACTCAATATGAATATGAAAGGAACAAAATGGAGACCTAATTAGACATGTGGCAGCAACTGAAAAGGAACTTTTATTACTAAGAACATTACAATTTTCTTTGGGCTTTATTTGCTTATTTTTATTTAGAAAAGCAACAAAAAAGAGAAAAATAACCTGTGTGTGTGCCATGTGATGGAATATGAAGACATTCTCAGAGCTTATATAAGAATCTGTGGCTCAAGCAATCTATCACACACAGGTTAGAGCAGATTCTAGGGAGGTTTAATCTGGTTTCCTCCAGGTGGGAGAACAGGAGGCTTCCAACTCCTAAACTAAACCTGACCATACAGTCACGAGACTGACTCTGTAAGTCACAAATCTGTAACACTGGTCATGGTTAACATTCATTGAAAACTTAACATGTGTACCCCAGTCACCGCATTACATTTGTTACCTTGCTTACAAGGCTAAGTCCCACTTTACAGATGAGAAGACAAATTTTAGTGAGGTTACAGAACTCCTCCAATTTCATGTATCTAAGGTGGTGGTGGCTTCCTTGGATTTCAAACAAGGCAGGCTTACTGGTACATGGAATCGCACCTATAATGTGTTTCTCTCTATAACCTTCAGGAAGACAAAGTTCCATCTCCCTGCCATACGCATTCCACAGATGGCAAACTAAGCTTTCCATGATTTACTTTCCCACTTTTAAGTTTATCCTCATTGTTGATCTGAATGTGATTTTAAGCATCTGGTTTTTTATGCTTTTTTGTTGGGGGAGGGGGCGCACCTGCAGCACATGGAAGTTCCCAGGCTAGGGGGTGAATCTGAATCAGAGCTACAACTGCTGGCCTACACCACAGCCACAGCAACGCAGATCCTTACCCCACTGAGCGAGGCCAGGGATCGAACCTGCATCCTCATGGACACTAGTTGGATTTGTTCCACTGAGCCACGACAGGAACTCCCTTTAAGTGTGTTTTGTTAAGAGAAGGCCACGCAGTGCTACCCTGTGCTCCATAACTTCCCGGGGGCCTCCTGGTATATAGTGTGTACAAATACATGCAAACTTTTCATGAAAGTACTAACAGATATTTGGAGTGTCAAACTGGTTTTTATCATCTGCACTCATGTTTCAAGGGTCTAATTTGGCATGTATTAAACTAAACCCACCAAAACAATACACGATACAACAGAACTGCACTATAAAGGATTTCCTGATCCTTTTATTTTCTTATTAAACCAGACTACAAAACCTTAGTATGTGCAAAAGCTAATGGATCCCACATGTATTTTCCATTTATTTTCTATATTAGTGCTGTTAAGACTTTATGTTCTGGAGACTTTATTTAAATAGAGACTATACTGTTAAAATTAAAGGCAATTAGAAATTCAGTGCCTGAATCATATAAGCCACGTTTCAAGTGGTCAGTTGTCACATGTGGCTAGTGGTTACTATGTTTGACGGTGCAGACAAAGAGCATTTTCATCACAGCAGAAATTTCTATTGGACAGCACCGATACCAGTCTTTAAAATTCTTCATGTTTTAAAAGTCTGTAATAGAAACCAACAGTGTTAAGGCTACTCAGCATCTTGTCTGGATAAGCAAGTCATTATATCCTCTGACTTCCACTCTTCATAGAAATTTTATTGTATTAGTAGGGTTACTTGGCATTTGGTTTTCATGTTCTTAAAAAATTTTTAAGAACAAAATATAAACTATAGGAGAGGGAATAAACATAAGAAAGGAATCATATTAGGAGAAAAATATAACACAAACTCTTAAGGAAACTACAATGTATGACAAGAGGGATAAAGAATATATAGAAAGGGCTGAATCAATATATTTGAATTTAGAATGATCTTTCATGTAATTATAAAAATATGTCAAAGTATTTAAAGATATACTAATAACTATTTATATGTATTAATCGTGTACTTTACAAATAACATTCCAAGATTGTACTAAAGATCAGAAGGATGCAATATGAAACAAATTCTCTTAAAAGCCGCATACACCAAGTATCGATTAGCAAATTACGTCTGTTGGGTAGAAGACCTAATGTTCAAAAAAAAAAAAAAAACACTGAGTGTCTGAATTGGAAGTAAAAATAACTCTTAAAAAAACCATTCTTTTTCAAAACATCAAAATTAAGACTTAAAAAAATCAAGATCTTTTAATGAGGTAACAATTCAAATGGATTTAACTCTAAGTATTTTATAAGTCATCATCAAACATTTGTAATGCATTTCAATATTTGTTCATAAATAATAATTTGAAAAAGTTTTTACAAGTGTTATCCAAAGCCAAATTCTTAACATCAAAAGCTGGACTATACTGCCTCCTAGTGTACAGTTAGCAGACTTGACAAACTAGAAAATAATTTTTAAAATATTTAAAAATATTTTTAAAGTATTAAAACTATAACGTTGTCAAAATGATGGTGTATGTTATCAGAAGCCTTAACAACAATTTTTTTGGTCGCATCTATGGCATGTGGAAGCTCCTGAGACAGGGACGGAAACTGCACCACAGCAGCAACCCAAACTGTTGCAATGACAACGCCAGATCCTTAACCCACTGTGTCACAAGAAAACTCCCTACAACTTAATGCTATTATTATATGCAACCCATATTAATAATCAAAATAGAGTACTTTATTTGACTTGTGATAATCTAAAAACACATGAAATTATAAAAGAGAACAATTAAATATTTCTTTAAAGAAGTCATTTCTGAGTTGTTTTTGTAAAATAGATTTAAATGATAAAAAGTAAAAATAAATAGTAAGGCATGGAACTTCAAAACTTTAACCAAGAAAGTTTTAGGCAATACTACACCAAAGAAATGGTTGTATCCTGACAACAGATATCTATTTTTATTTACCATTTTAGGGAAACATAAAGGAATGTCTTCTTAGTCTAACACTTTGCTTATTTATGAATGTATTTAAGTAAAAAGCTAAAACAGGTCCAAATGGGAAAAATGCTATCTAATTTATGAGTACAGCTTAAGACTGGGTATCTAGACTTAAGGAGGAAAAATAAAACTGTGAAAAGGTAACAGGAGGTTTTCCTTTTAGCTATACTGAGGCCTAGCATTTTGGTTAGGAACTTCTCCCAGTATATAACTCTAATGATAAAATAATAAATAAGTATTAGTGAAGTTAATAATATTGTTTTTAACATCTTTTTAAAAGCATGGCATTCTATAGTCTATTTCTTTTTTTTGTAATTTCTACTCTCTATTTTTTCTTTTTAAATTTCCTTTATGTTTAATTTGCTCTTCCTTTGGCAACTTCTTGAACTGGAGGCTTACATCATTTGTTTAACTCTTCTTTGCTGTCTTATGAATTTAAGGCTCTAAACATTTATTTAACCATGACTGTAAGTGAATTCCTTAGGTTTTCAAATTATCATTCAGTTCAAACTAATCTTTTTCACTTTGTTAATCTCTTACTAATAGGGATTTTTCTAGTTTTTTTCCTATTACTTATTTCTAGCTTAATTTCATTATGCTGATATTATACACTCTGTATATGATATCAATTTTGTTGAAACTACAATTATGGCTCAGCATGTTGTTTCTATAAATAGTCTATGTGTTTTTGAAAGGATATATTTTGCACCTATTGGTTACAGTTACACACACTTACACATATATAATTTATGTTACATTTGTAAATATCAAAAGTCACATTATTTTAATGAGTCCATTTTTAATCATGTTATTGAAATCCAATTGATCCTTGAACAACAAAGGTTTGAGCTGCACAAGTCCACTTAAATGCAGGGTTTTCCCAATAAATACAGTACCTTTATTTTCATTTAAAATAAAATAAAATAAAAGCATGACGGGAGGCCAAAAATAGAAGAAAGAATAAGAAAATGAGTCCTAGGGCCAGCATTTGCCTTAGGACATCAGCTTAGTGCAGGGCTTGGGTTTTAGAGGACTATGCCTTTCGGGTCAGGAGGTAGGATCAAGACATCCTCATACATCTAGATTTTCAACAGAAAGGCAATATCCAGGGTGCTGAGTAGAGAAATGAAAACATAGAAGTCTTTCCTAATAGGTAACTGCTAACTATGTGTCGTGAGACATGTTTCTAACAATCTTTTCTTAGCCTCTTTGCTTCTATTTTCTATGCTGAAAACTCCATCTTGTCCTGCTTTACTTTACCCCATATTCCTGCTTGAAAAAGAGTCGAAGTGCTGGTAAACGACTTAAGCTTAAGAACAAAGACCTGAAGGCATAAGTTATTCACAGGGTCAGCTGAATGAGGACATTAATGCGTTGGTCTAGGCATGCTGGACCTGTGCAGATAGGCATGCCATTTGCACAGCAGGATATGTCCTCTAAAGAAAAAGAGGAAGATGAGCCTCATGGCCCCAAGGGGTTTATGAGGGGTCATTAGCAGGATATATATTAGCAAGGAGAACAGAGGTGCAAACCTAGGCATGCCAGGCTGCTGAAGATAGGCGTGCCGTCTGCAGAAGCACAATGGTGATTCTCTAGAATGCTATGCATAGATAGCTGATGCCAAGCTTCCTCAATGCTAATGATTGTTAAATGCCTAAAGGTTAGAATAAAAGCTTAATCAGCAACCGGCTATGTGACTTCTAAAATAATTTAAAAAAAACCTATATCCTACACCTACAACCCCCTCCTCACTTGACATAATCCCAAAGAGCACAATAAAAGCTGTGTGGTTTCTTGAGGCAGGGCTCTTGGCCCAGGAGACCTTGAGTCCCCTGGTTCCCACCTTTAATTAAGATAAATGTCTCTGTCTTGTTTTATGTTAACTTTTTTCCTTAAGTTTCACAGCACCCGTACTTCAGCCCTAACCTGCTGAGCAACCATGAACCTGACTTCATGAGGCTCTGAGCCCCCAAATTCACCCTTTCTCTGGGAATCAAAATCTAGAGGTCTAAAGTATAACTTAAAGAGGTCTTAGATTGGTATGTATATAGCCCCATTCCCCTGTCAGAAGCTAAGTAAGTCTTTTCTGAGGAAATTCATTTTTAACATAGGTCTCACAAGTTCCCAGAGATGAGGTTTTACAAGGTACATATACTTCCCAAGTATCCTGAGCAGAAACAATAAAGAACCGCAAAGCCTACAAATATCAGACTTAGATATAAATGCCAAGAATTATTTTTAAGAAGCTTTTAAAAAATACAAGAGGAAGCCAAACATACAAAACAAAAGCTAAAGACTATCAAAACTGAGACCAGTGACTTAAAATAATCTTGAATATATCTAGACTACCATATCAAAAGCTCATGGTAACGACAAACCAAAAATCTACAATAGATACACATCCAAAGAAAAAGCAATTGATATGCACGGTATTGTATATGGAATGGATGGTCAACGGGGATCTGCTGTGTTGCACAAGGAAATACACCTGATGTCCTGTAACAACCTATATGGGAAAAGAATCTGAAAAAAATGGATATGTGTACATGTGTAACTGAATCACTTTAACAGCAGAAGTTATCACAACATCGTTAAGTCAAATATAATTCAATAAAACTTTATTTATTTATTTATTGTCTTTTTGCCTTTTCTAGGGCCGCTCCCGTGGCATATGGAGGTTCCCAGGCTAGGGGTCCAATCAGAGCTGTAGCCGCCAACCTACGCCAGAGCCTCAGTAACGCCAGATCCGAGCCACACCTGCAACCTACACCACGGCTCACAGCAACGCCGGATCCTTAACCCACTGAGCAAGGCCAGGAATTGAACCCACAACCTCATGGTTCCTATTCGGATTCGTTAACCACTGCGCCATGACAGGAACTCCCAATAAAACTTACTTTAAAAAGCTGATACAGCTATATTAATATTAGTATTAAAAAAATAGACAAGTTAAAAAGCATTATTGGAGATAAAGAAAGTCAGTACAGACTCTGATCGATTCTTTAGGAAGAGTATAATTCCAAACTTAAAGTCATCTAACACTATATCTTTAAACATAAAAAGCAAATACTGACAGAACTACTAGGAAAAATTAATAAATCCACAATTGGGATTTTAACAGAACTCTTTCAGGTAATTGATAAATCAAGCAAACAAAAAAGAAGTTAGTGAAACTCTAAGACTGGAACAATGTATTTAGCATATTTCATACAATGTATATATATAAACATATACAGAGGCATATGTCTTTCTCCCCAAAACATTCTCAGTGATCATATCATATTATAGGTGATCATGTACATGTCAAGAAACTAAAAAGAAAGGCATCAAAATTCTCTGACAAAATGCAAAATATGCTAAATTATAATTAGAAAAGCTATAGAATTGAATGATAATGAAATGATACTTATCAAAACTTGTGTGATATAGTGAAGAACTTACAATCCTGAGTGCTAGCTACTTTAGAAGACAGGAAAAATGGAAAACCTGGTGTCTGAACCAGTCGTTTCACAGATGATAAATAATAAAAAACAAATAAACTTACCGCCACTGGATCCTTCTGGTGAAGCTGAGCAGCTGTTACTTGTCTGAATCCACCTGGGTAGCTGTTAAAAGAAGCAAAGACATTAACATTGGGAGTAGGCTATGGTACAGCAGTCTTGATATAAACATTATTTTATATATAAAAACTATTTTTATTGTGCAACTGTACTTGTTTCTGGAAACTATGCTGTTCATCAATGTCTTAAAAATTAAGCAGTAATCTGTGCTATTTAAAATGCTATTCTCTAAAGTGGTCAAATTAGCAATCATTATTTCATAAAAAGTTCTACATCTTGGAAAATTTCTTTGCTAACTATTTATTTCCACTGCAACTTAACGTTCTTCATCATTCATTCACTCACTCATTCACACTTTCAGCCCAACATTCATGATAGTTTATCACTGCTTGAATTAAGAAAAAGTAAAGTGCCAAAATGTTTCACGTTCCCTGACAAATTAGACAAACTATATAAACTAGGGGTCGGGTTTACACTAAATACGGATAGACTATCTGCTTCTGAAGGTGAGTTAATACGCTACAGGTCGTGATCCTATTTCCTGTTAACAGGAAGTCATATTCTTGTTCTAAGTAATAAATATTTCATTGTGTTTATATCAAAAGTTTATACATAAAATGAATAAAATGGAGATTAAAAAAATATTTGGGATGGTACTGGAGGTATCGAAGTGACGTGAATGCCTCAGATTCAGGTATGGAATCTGGGTTGTGCCTGTGGTTACCAGTTCAATATGAGGCAACTCAATTTCATCTCTTTAAATATCAGTTTGTTCATATAAGAAAAATGACAACATCTGCCCTATCTCTCAGGATTTTTATAAGAGCCAAATGGGAAAATGTTTGTGAAAGTGCTTAAGAAATTTAAAACAAAAACAAAATACAGATGTAAGGTTTTTATTACACTGAATGGATGAATAAAGTCTAAATGATTTTCAAGGAATGGAAAAAGATGCAAAGGCAGTGGACTTTGTAAGAAAAATGAAGGATTGCCTAAATGTGATTCCTTTTATATGTTTTAACAAGACTAGAAAGCATTTTAAAGATGATTTAAAGAATCACACCTCAGAAATAAAATTTAAGAAAGCAAATTTAAAAGTTTGATGAGAAAGATGGATACATTTCATTTGTTCCATGGAATTTCAGAAAAAGAAATACCTGCCTAGGCTTCTATTCCGTATTCTTTCTCTGCAGGAAAAAGATACTTCACGACTTCTACACTAAAAATTATCTTTCTATTTTTAATACTAGGATGGCAAATTTTAAAGCATAATACGATTTGCATTATATTTCAGGAGTTGGACTTTATCCTAAAGGATTTAGAGAACTACTATAAAAATATGAGTAGGAGACTGCCTTGAGTAATGATATACTCAGTGATTTTTTTTTACCGGTGAAAAAGTAACTACATTTTTTCCTCCAATAGGGGACAGGCTAAATGAAGTAGAAGAAAATTTGCTTTAACTGTTAGCCAAAGATTTTTTTCCAATTCAAATTAATTCAGTAAACACTAAATAAATGCCTATTTATTTCTGAGTGCTGGGGACACACAGATAAAAAATATAACAGGATCCTGTTCTCAAAAAAAGTGACTGAATTCTATTTTGACATCTAACAGTAAGCTGATACTTATAACTCTTGTCAATACATTTTAAGTGATTAGAGACTCAGATGTTTAAGTTCAAGATGCACACATACCCATCTCATCCAACCTCTAAAACAATCAGAAGTGAATGTTTACGAAATATCTAGACAAAGGAGGTTTTTCTGAGACTGGGAAATAAAGAAAATTACGAAAGAAAAGAGAAATTTAATTATATAAAAGTTAAATAACCGTACAGCGAAAGACATCATAAAGTAAATTTATACTGAACAGAAACAGACTCACAGACTTTGAAAAGTTTATGGTTATCAAAGGGAACAGGTGGGGGTGGGAGGGAGGGTGAACTGGGGGTTTGGGATGGAAACGTTCTAAAATTAGGTTGTGATGATGGTTGTGAAACTATAAATACAATAAAATTCATTGAAAAAGGAGAGAAAACTTATAAAAAGTAAAAAATACCATAGTGAATTAACATTATTAATAGATGAAATGTTCAGAGAAAGTCATAAGGAAAGCATTAAGGCCTCATTATAATGCAAATGAAATTAAATGCCCAGTAAAGTAGCAGAGCCTTATTATTATTACATTATTTTTAATTATAATACTGTGAACAGTTTTATAATAAAAGACTTTTGTACTAGTATTAAGATAGTAAACTGGTGCTTGGAAATACCTAAAAATAATCATTCCTTTGACCATGAAATTCATTACATTTCTAAAGTTTTATTTTAAATAACCCTATATACTGAAAACACTTACTGGATCAAGATGTTTTCCAGCTTTGTATAAAAAGCCAAAATTTTAAATTGGAAAAACAGAGCAATGATTAAGTACGATACATTACATTGTGCACTATGACACAGTGATTAAAAATAATATTTATAAAAAGGCTTCTAAGAGTTTTATATAAAGTGAAAAAGGATATAAACTTGTATATATATATATATATTAAAATGTTTAGTCATAGGAATAAAGATGATTTTTACTTTTTTTAACCTTTTCTATATTTTCCAAAATTAGTATATTAAAACTTATATGACTAGAAAGTTAAATTTTGAATATATAATTGTAATAAAGTGTTCTAAGCCTAATAAAAATGGTATGTCCAAGGCGTAAGAGAAGCATCAACAGAAACATAGAAACAAAAGTGATTAACCCTACCGGGGATGAATAAATAGGGAAGCGTCCAGGTTTTAACAAAGAAATAGAGTTCTTAAAAACATTCCTGCCAAGGAGAACAACACATGCAAAGACAGAGAGGGAAGAAAGAGCAGTAAGTTGGCTCAAATGAAGATTCTGAGGCTGTATGCTAATTGGGTACCAGTAATCTGCAAAGATGTTTGGATTTTCCTCCATAGGTGAGAGACTCTACTGAGGGAGATATTACCAGCTGCTGGGTACAATACACTAGCTGGTCACCTCTGGCTGTGCTCTTATTTTCCTTCAATCACAGTAATGGTACAGGTATTACTGCTTTGAAATGTTATACTTTATGCTATTGTCTTTCTATGGCCGTACCCATGGCATATGGAAGCTCCTGGGCCAGGGAGAGATTGAATCTGAGCTGCAGCTGTGACCTATGCCACAGCTGCAGCAACGCGAGATGCTTTAACCCACTGCACTGGGTCAGGGATCGCACCCACACCTCCACAGCAACCAGAGCAAGTCCCTTTATATTTTTACCATACTATCTAAAATTTTCATGTTTCTTTCTCAATTACCTCTAAAATTTATAGAACTTGATTTATATACAGAGATTTGTCAACAGTAAAAATTACTAAAGATGGATGTGAATTTACTTTTTTATGTTAAACAAAGGCTTCATGAAAGTGTTTAAATGGAGGAGTGGGAAAAGGCTGGTTAACAGAAGCAAAAAGAGTTATTCCAAGCATTTAAGATCTACTTGAACAAGCCATGAAAAGAAACCAACAGCAATATCAAAATCTGCTTGTTTAAGCACCATTAGAAATAAAGAAATGATCTGGATCAAGAATGCAAGGTTAATATTTCTAAACATAATCTTGCATGATATTGAAGAAGGTATGCTTAATTAAATCTGTACACAACCTCAAACTGAGGGGTTAACTAACACATTATATGAGACAATCAAGATCTCAAAAGATCTTAAAAGGCTGGACATAAAATTTAACATGGAGTAAACTTCAGGTACTGCAGTTGGATTACAATGCAACTAAAACATACAGGAAGGAAGACACATGGTTGAACAGCAGCATGTTTGAAAAAGACTCAGAGGAGTTTCAGCTAACGGTGAACTCAACATAGCCCACAGCGATAGGGCCTCGAAGAAAACTTCTACTGCAACTGAAGACTGTGTAACTGAAAGATGGAGGAGTCATGTTATACCAGGAAACCATCAGAACACTGCCTGGTGACTGTATTTAGTTAAGAAAGATACCCAGTTAAGATATTTAGTTAAGAAAGATGCTGACAAGCAACGATTGCACCCAGTAAACAAGGACCAAGAAATAATGGAGATACATAAAGGGAAGCCATATAAAGAACTTTGAAGGACCTATACAGATGTTTAGTCTACAAAACAGACAGACGATTATGAAAGCTAGAGAAAAACAGATGATGACTCAATAGCATAGGGATCTTTCTAAACCTTAGACCATGTCGAAATTGCCTCATGAGCTAAGAGGTCACTATTATTCAAAGACTGCAGACCTGTAAGTTGCAAGGTATATTGTGGAGATTTTACTTATCTTACAAACTTGGGATCTCGCTCACTATTCTTTCAACATCTCATGTACTTTCAGATGATCAAGATGGTTCTGGAAATGGCAGTAAGATGAATTACAGGAAGAAGAAGGAAAGAAGTGAGAAGACTGGGTAAAAATGAGAAAAATCTAGATCAGAGAGGTTCTATGAAAAGCTTCCAGGAAAAACAAATAATGTCAGGTAATCACGAGTATTTAGTGTTTTGTGGTTTTTTGATTAAGTCACGTATGCAGAATGAGCAAAACTGCTGTTTTCTTAAATTCTGAAAATGCCTTTTTCTTTTATATAAGCTCAATAACATTCTTAAAGTAATACATTCAACCACCTATCTTCCCTGTCAAAGTATTATCTTACCCAGTATGTGAGGAGTATACTTTTTGTTCCCATTTGTTTCCAGAAAATGCAATGTGCCTTGTGTTCATTATGACAACATGATCTCCACAGTCACCTAGATTTAAAAGCAAGAGAGAAAGAAAGAAAGATTTTATATGAAAATACTTGACTTTAAGAAAATGTGGGCTTGGTTATTTATAAAACTTATCAAAGTACAAAAAAAACACTTCAAAAATATAAAGCGAATCATGCTTCTCTTTTACATAACATCTAAGTATAGAAAGAGTTGGCTAGACATTTGGAAAATCTCAACTCTACAAGGTAAACGAGAATTTAATAAGATGCCAATAATAACAATACATCTTTTAAAAGCAAACTACGGCTATTCCTATTAGCTCTGCCCACTTATGATTACACATCATTAAAATGTACTATTAATAGTTATACTTTACCACCTCTAAATATCTAATACAAATTTTCCCTTAAAAACGAGAGAAAATGAAAACAATATGCATAGAGATGAAGAAAGACGTTTTACCTATAGGAAAAATGAAAACAAATGCTGAAATATCACAATTGATTATTCTTCTTTTCAAATTCAGAGGACGACAGAGTACTATGATCTTATGCTTAACTACCAACTCAAGGTTTTCTCCAACCACATTTACCTAGTTACATTTAAACTGACTCTCTCAGCTATGAGTACACATACATTTGATGCAACAGACGACCTGAAAATTAAAATATATATGTTGGATTAGTTTTCCAGTGGAAAGTACCCCTAAGTCTGGCTGTTCATCCAATAAAAATCCTCAAAAGTCAACATGTAAGTTTTCAAGAGTCGCCATACATGACAAAGATGAGAAACATTTTTTTTTTTTAGGGCCGCTCTGGCGGCATATGGAGATTCCCAGGCTAGGGGTTTAATTGGAACTATAGCTGCCAGCCCACACCACAGCCACAGCAACATACAATCTGAGCTGTGTCTGTGACCTACACCACAGCTCATGGCAACGCTACATCTTTAACCCACTGAGCAAGGCCAGGGATTGAACCCACCACCTCATGGTTCCTAGTCGGATTCCCTAGTGCCACGATGGGAACTCCAAGTAAACAGAAACAAAGATTAAATGCCTATTCTACTAATAGAAAACAAAGTTCAAACAATTCTTAAAGCTTCTTTATTTGGGAAAAAAAAACACTGAAAAAATAAGAAATACAAATAAGTATAGTATATGGAAACTAACGATTATAAGATTCTATGCAGAGCTTTGAATTTGAATGACAGAATTTTCAGAGAGAAGTTCATAGTTTACATAGGACAAGGGTAAAGGAAAGAGGATAGAGTAGCTGCATTCTCCTCCTTAGAGGGTGAGGGAGTCCGGTGTGAAGCAAAGACCTGGGAAGCTTGCTATTAGTTGGCTGAAAGGAACGTTTCACAACTTACGACAAATTGAGTGACTCAAGTTCCTAAAAGCGACACAGAGTGGGCTACTGAGGCAACTGGGCGAATGAACCAGAAGAACAAAGAGCGTAAGAAGATAGCTATACAGTCTCAAATTACGCCAAAATTACTTTAGCTTTCATCCGGACATTTACACCTGAAGAAGCTAAAGTCTGTTCCGAGTTAAGTGATTTGTCAAAGCTCACATACCAAGGTATTTAGCACCCTGCTCAGGCTCTTTCTGTGACTTCCATTTGGAGGAAACATGGACTCTAACTTTCTGCTAAAGCTAAATTTATTTTGAAATGTTGTTTAAACTTTATTTTTTTTAATATTTTATCTTTTTTAGGGCCGCACCCATGGCATACCGAGGTTCCCAAGCTAGGGGTGGAATCAGAGCTACTACTGCCAGCCTATACACCATAGCCACAGCAACTCGGGATCCAAGCCACATCTGTGACCTATACCACAGTTCACGGCAATGTCGCATCCTTAACCCACTGAGAAGGCCAGGGATTGAACCTGTGTCCTCATGATTTGTTTCCTAGTCAGATTTGTTTTGCTAGTCAGATTTGTTTCCACTGAGCCATGATGGGAACTCTGAAATGTTGTTTAAACTTTAAATATGGAGAAAGCATTTTGAGCCATTCAAAATACATCTTTAGAGATCTAAAAGGATCTTTCAAGAGACATTGGAAAGAATACCACAAATTAGGTGCAAATTATGTTTTTTAAGCTCTAAGGTATGAACACCTAATCTGGGAAAAATTATTCTCCCTTAATAACATGTGCCAGATCTCTAGTATTTAATAATTCTTAGAAGCTCTTCTCCACTGCCTCTAAATAAAATCAATCAGCAACTAAATCTTTGTTTTTAACTGCATAACATGTTAAAACAAAAACCAAAATTATGATTAAAGGCTGAAATCCTGGGTACAGTGCAATCATTTCCATCTAAATTTCTGTTAAGCCAAATAAATAGATATTATTTCAGTTTACATTTTAATTAAAACATTTTACAACAGGCACCAAATGTATACAGACTGAAACTCTACTGCCTGATCAATATGTTGGAAGAGAAATTAATATCTTTCAAATTAAAAAACTTTTTTAAAAAATTAAAGTTCAGTATGCAATTTTTAGAAACAGGAATTGTGAGTTTATTTACAAAAATTTATCATCTTAGATTTCTGACCTATTTAACTTCCTTTTATATCAGGTGCTACATTAAATGGCAAAATAAAATTCAAACTAATGCAAACAAAGTGAAAATTCAAAAGTTCTATGTCAGGGAATCTAAGGTCTCATCATGTGTTACACTCTCAGGGACGCTTCTCAGTCCTGTGGCCTCAGTGTTTTGGTGCATCGTCTGCTCTGAGCCAGAACTAATCTCTACTTTTTCTTCAAAATTGCCTGAAAGGAGGGGAAGTAACATTTATTCAATAGCTTCCACATGCCAGGTGCTGAGGTAGGCATTTTATATTCATTTCCTAACACTGAAAAAAATCTCACAGTCATCTTCTTAAGTTGGATTTTTCTACCTCCTGCTTCAAACCATCTTTACTTTTTAAGGAGGAAGCTGAATCAGAAGTTAAACATCTTGGCTAAAAGTATATGGCTAGTTAATAGTCAAGTTAAGACTTAAATCCAACTCTAGCGCCTTCAAAGACAGCCTTAGCCTGTTCACTACCACCAGGATGGAAAGAAGTGGGGGGTGGAATGCCATATGGAGGTAATGACATCACTTTTCAATTCATCACATGTCTTTTCTGCTAGGTTCTGAGGAAAGCTCAAAAATCCTTTTCCACATACTGCTCTGAGGTTCAAGGTATTTGCCACCTCTGAACCTCACCACATGCCAACTCCTCAGCAAAGTGTTCAAGGAGACCTACAGCTCAGGCTCAGATTTTCCAGCCTTATTTACCAGTTCTTTCCCACACCACCATGTGTACGAGGGAGGCCACACTACTTGCTTTGCTTGCTATTTCCTGAAGCATTATCCCATTATTTCTAGTTCTCTCTCTCTCTCCCTCACTCTCTCATGCATACACACAGGCATTCATAACCCTCTCCCATATCTCTCGTCTTTTTTTCCCTTCCACTAGCAATGCCCTCCTAATTTATCTTTACTTGTTAATCTTTACCCATAGCATTTATTTATTTTTTTAAAATTTTTATTATTTATTTGTCTCTTCTAAGGCCACACCCGAGGCATATGGAGGTTCCCAGGCTAGGGGTCTAATCAGAGCTGTAGCCTCGGCCTATGCCAGAGCCACAGCAACGCCAGATCTGAGCTGCATCTGCAGTCTACACCACAGCTCACGGCAACGCTGGATCCTTAACCCACTGAGCAAGGCCAGGGATCAAACCTGCAACCATATGGTTCCTAGTCGGATTCGTTAACCACTGAGCCACATGGGATCTCCAACCCATAGCATTTAAGTTCAACATAAATACCAAGTTCCAACAATGTATTAGTCCTTCTTCCATAAAGTCTCTCCTAACACAAGATGACCGAACTTCTCTCATGACCTGATTTAACTCTATTTTGGTGATTTTATTCCTTCTAACTAGATTATAAGCTCCCTGTTGAAGACTCTTAATTATATAATGAGATAGCTACCAATCACAATAAATGTTAAAAAAAAAAAAAAAAATCCCTGGTGTTCACTTTAATGGAGATACAGCTTGTTCTGTCATCTCTGGCTCCCACCCAATTCCTTTCTTAGCTTTTCTAGAAGATGCACCTAGTTCTGATCTTAGAAATTTGACCATTCAAACTCAGTCTCATCTTGTCAGACATCAGTCAAGTAGATTCAGATGAGGGCAACCGTTAAGTTTGGTGGGAGTCTTGGGCTCTTCCAGAATTTATTTTATAGTCTTTTTCTATTAATTAATTAACTAGTCCACTCACTACTTACTATGTACATACTAATGTCAGGTACTGTTCTTGAATAGAGCAATGAATGTAACTGAAGCCCCTGCTGCAAAGTATCTTACGTTCCAGCGGAGAGAGCTAGACACTAAACAAGTAGCTAAATATACAATAAGCCAGGGGTTGATAACATAGGGGGATGCAGAGTAACCAGGCAGAACTCTTATTAGCTGGTAATAATACTTAGCTGGTAAGCGTGTTAAGTTTTCATTTCTTTGGGATCAATGTCCAAGAGTGCAGTTAATGTTCTGTATGGCAAGCTCATGTTCAGTTTTATAAGAAACTGCCATGCTCTTTTTCAGACTGGCTGTACCATTTTACATTCCCACAAGCAACGTATGAATAATCCAGTCTCTGCATCCTTAGCAGTATTTGCTGCTGCCACTATTTTAATTTTAGCTATTCTGATAGATGTGAGGTAAAATTTCATTGTGGTTTTAATCTGCATTGTCCTAATGGCTGAGGATTTTTTTTAGGTTTTTCTTTCTTTTTTTTTTGTCTTTTCTAGGGCCGCACATATGGAGGCTCCCTGGCTAGGGGTCTAATCGGAGCTGTAGCCGCCAGTCTACACCAGAGCCACAGTGATGTGGGATCCAAGCCGCCCATCTGTGACCCACACCACAGTTCCTTAACCCACTGAGCGAGGCCAGAGATTGAACCCACAACCTCATGGGTCCTAGTCAGATTTGTTAACCACTGAGCCATGATGGGAACTCCTGGCTGGGGATGTTTTTAATGTTCCAACTGGTCATGTATTTTGCTTATTTTCTAATTAAATTGTTTTTTTTTAATGGTTGATTTTTGAGAGTTTTTGATACAATCTAGATCCCAGTCCTTTGTTAGCTTGCAAAAATTTTCTTTTACTTTGTCGCCTGTCTTTTCGTACCCTTCACAGAGTCAAATTCCTTCCAATAAGCTCTTTGCTTTAGCTCAGTGGTTTTTAAACTCCTAAA
Source organism: Phacochoerus africanus (assembly GCF_016906955.1). Classification (NCBI taxonomy): domain Eukaryota; kingdom Metazoa; phylum Chordata; class Mammalia; order Artiodactyla; family Suidae; genus Phacochoerus; species Phacochoerus africanus. Next base: position 18,559,010 of record NC_062549.1, on the reverse strand, counting down.
AGGGTGACTCAGAGGAGCAAGGATCCAGGATCTTCTCCCTCTTTCGTCCAGGGTAGCACTGCTTTTATATACCAGGGCTCCTTATAAGACTTGGTTTGAGAAATGTCTGAAAAATAGCTATTCTAATTTTAGTTATAAACAACAAAGTTGGGCTTTGGCCTTGATCTTTGTTTCCAGTCTTGCAGGATGAATGTCCAAATGCCTGTCTTCAAGGTTATTTTGGCATCCCTGGACTTCTGCACAGCCAATGTGACAGATAAATCATGTTAAGTTACCACAAAATCTACCGAGTATAAAGATGCTGTGACAGTAACAAGGTGTGTTCAAATTTATTGGTAATGTGTAAATATTCACTTCCAAAAGAGTTAAGTACTCTAGAAATAACTTGGAGCAAATCTTCTTCAGTACTTTGTAAAATTATATTCTAAGAGTGAGCTGGAGTTCCCATCGTTGGCGCAGTGGTTAACGAATCTGACTAGGAACCATGAGGTTGCGGGTTCGATCCCTGGCCTTGCTCAGTGGGTTAAGGATCCGGCATTGCGGTGTGCTGTGGTGCAGGTTGCAGACGCAGCTCAGATCTGGCGTTGCTGTGGCTCTGGCGTAGGCTGGCAGCTATAGCTCCGATTAGACCCCTAGCCTGGGAACCTCCATCTGCTGCAGGAGCGGGCCAAGAAATGGCAAAAAGACAAGAAAAAAAAAAAAGAAAAGAATGGGCTGAAGAATAAATGTGCAGTTAAGACTGTAAAATGTAGGAGTTCCCTTCGTGGCTCAGTGGTTAATGAACTGGACTAGGAAAAATGAGGATGCGGGTTTCATCCCTGGCCTCGATCAGTAGGTTAAGGATCCAGTGTTGCCATGAGCTGTGGTGTAGGTCACAGACGAGGCTCAGATCCCACGTTGCTGTGGCACAGGCCAGCAGCTGTAGCTCCAATTCGACCCCTAGCCCAGCCGGGGAGCTTCCACGTGCTGTGGGTGTGGCCTAAAAGCAAAACAAACAAACAAACAAACAAACCCCAAAAAAATCCAAATTGCAAAATTTAAATGATGCACAGTTAACATGTGAAAATGTTAAAGAAAGGTTTCCCTCTGCTTCTTTTAAAAGCTCATATTCTCCTCCTTTAAAAGCTCATATTGTCTCCAATCTGTGGGCAGTGAAAAGAATACAGTCCTCATGAAGAATAAGTCATAATCCAAAAATCACCACATGCCCTTTCTTTTCATTTGTCAATGAAAAATAAAATGTTCAAAAAGCTCTCAAGTCCCTAATTCAGGAGTGCAGCCCCAATTAGAAGGAGGGAAGCCCTAATTAGGAGGAGGGAGTTCCTGTAATGAGGTTCAAATATCATGCATGTTATGTATTTGGTCAAATGGATTTTGTGAGGTCTTGCGGCAAACCAATTTTATAAGGTTATTTTATTTTATTTTTTTTTGTCTTTTTTGCTATTTCTTGGGCCGCTCCCGCGGCACATGGAGGTTCCCAGGCTAGGGGTCGAATCGGAGCTGTAGCCTCCGGCCTATGCCAGAGCCACAGCAACGCAGGATCTGAGCCGCGTCTGCAACCTACACCACAGCTCACGGCAACGCCAGATCGTTAACCCACTGAGCAAGGGCAGGGACCGAACCCGCATGGTTCCTAGTCGGATTCGTTAACCACTGCGCCACGACGGGAACTCATGGTTCCTAGTCGGATTCGTTAACCACTGCGCCACGACGGGAACTCCAGGTTATTTTTTTTACTGGAAAAAGTGGTCTGGGTCAAGGCAGAAATGCTATGGAATTAGAAAAGAATTCCCTCCTTTTACAAAATTTGGGAGGAGGTGGAATCAGTAGCAGCCACCTCATTTCTCCCTAAAGTATAGTACTTTTCTGCCCTCTGAATTAAACTTCTGCTTTCTTACAAGCAAGTCATTACTGATGAAGTATTCTTTATTGATAAATAAACACTATGCTAGATAGAACACCAGAAGGGCTTTGGTGGCTGCCTGTCAGGCCATTCATTTCTGGTAATGGAGAACTGTTTTTCTATGAAATTAGAAATTTACTTTTTAGAGCCTGAACTGAATTTTTGTTTCACTATACTTAATATATAGCTTAGTCAGCAAAACTTTAGACTTCTCATGTCTGTAAGATATCATTAAAATCAAAACATAAACTTCAAGCAATTTTCAAATATGTTAAGTTCTCATACCATTGGTTTAATCAGCATTTATTAAGTATGTTTCATGTGCTCATAGTCACTGTAGACATGCTTATTTGAAAACTGGCGTACAATTTCCCAGGAAAATATTACAAATGATAGCCATATAAACAGGAATGGCTATAAAAGTTAACATTTAGATGTATGATAATGGCATTTGGGTTACACAGGAGAATATCTTTATCCTTAGGAGACATATGTTGAAGTATTTAGGAGGAGATAAAACAATATCTATAATTGATTTTCAAATGATTGGGTTAAAAAAATGTGGTAAAATATTAACAATTGTGTAATCTAGGTGGATGATATAAAGGAATTCACTGTACTATTCTTCAAACTTTTCTGAAATTTAATTCTGAAAATTTTCATAATAAAAGTTTAAAAAAGTAAAGGACAAACACTCAGTGGAAAAATGGGAAAAAGAAATGCATAGACATTTCACAGAATGGGAAATGATTAAAGGCCAATAAATAAATGAAAAGATACTCAACTCCATGTGCAATCAGGAAAATGCAAATTAAAACCACAAAAATAAAGCATTTCACACCTACCAGAGCAGTCACAATTAAAATGAATAAAAATATCAATGTTACCAAGATGAGGAATAATGAAAACACTGGAATGCGGCTGGCAGAGACATTTGCATAAAGACTAACTAGGTTCCCAAGCAGCTTTGAACTCTGTAATTCCTGTCCCATGGACTGACCTCAGAGAAATTCTTCCACATGTACTACCAGAAAAAGGTACAAGAATATTGACAGCAATTTTTTTGTGATGGCAAAAAAAGAGGGAAAAAACCCCAAATGCTCAGTGTATAGGTATTCATTTCACCATCAGTATTATTTGTTTAAAAATATTATCTATATTTATATATAGATAGATGAATATACTCCTATATATCTACCTACTATCTGTATCTCTGTATACTTCATATTTCAAAATAAAGGTAAAAATCTGATTAAGTGCAAAAAGTGTTGCTGACAGGTCAAGCAAGATGGAGAGTAAGAGCTGACATTTGATCCTGCAGGGAAGACAGGAAGTGCCTTGGAAAGTGAAGTCAATCAAAACCACCTATAATAAGCAGAAGGCTTTTAGTATGAAAGCAACTGTTTTGTTTTGGAAAAAGGACACAGAAAAGCAAATCTATTAATTTAAAACAGTGAAAAATAAACTTCCCATGCCTAGCTAACTGTATTTTTTGGGGGAAAGCGTTTTTAGAAGAGAGGGTAAGCTTATTTGCTCATGTTCAAAAGCGCTCTATCTAAATGTATGTTGTCACATGAAGTGAATTTGTAGTCCAAATCAGGATATTTCTTTTTTTTTTCTTTTTTCTTTTGTCTTTTTAGGGCCACACCCGCGGCATATGGAGGTTCCCAGGCTAGGGGTCTAATCGGAGCCAGGCCACGCTACAGCCACAGCAACGCCAGGATACGAGCCGAGCCGCGTCTGCGACCCACAGAACAGCTCACTGATCGAGACCAGGGATCAAACCTGCAACCTCATCGTTCCTAGTTGGATTTGTTTCCGCTGGCCACAACGGGTACTCCCAAATCAGGATATTTCTGAGAGTGGAAGGAAGGGCTACTGATAATTTTGCTGGAGTAATGGCAGCAAAAAATGGTGCTGTTGCAGGCAAACTGGTCAGTATGGTTTTCCTATGAAGAAGCCAAATTCACCTTAGTGCCCTAATAGGTTTGTAGCAAGAATGGAAGGGATCCTCAGGAAAAAAAAGAGATCCTAAAAGGAGCTAGTCAAATATCTTCAATATTCTATTCCGACATCAAAACTATGGTTACTAATATGAGGTTTACTCACTCAGTTGATGATACACAGGTTTATGCAATCCTTGAAGTTTAACTGAGGCTATGGCAGCAAGTTTGCCAGGGGGCTGCATTTTCCCATCTAGGAGATACCAAACTCGAGCAAACGTGGCCCATTGCTTGAAAAGACAGAAGAGGAAACAAAGAAAATTCTAATTAAAATGGAAACAATTAAGTTTGTTATGAAACATCACGTCATCTACAGTTAATGTCAATAATCATTATGAAAAAAGATTCCACATTAATGTTTTTGTTTTGTTTTCATTTCTATTTCTAGAAAAGGTGGAGTTTTCCTCATTATTCTGCAGATTAACAGAGTACTCCTTCCTGCCCGCTTTTCTATTACAACTTTTTTTTTGTCTTTTGTCTTTTTTGTTGTTGTTGTTGTTGCTATTTCTTGGGCCGCTCCCGCGGCATATGGAGGTTCCCAGGCTAGGGGTTGAATCGGAGCTGTAGCCACCGGCCTACGCCAGAGCCACAGCAACGCGGGATCCGAGCCGCGTCTGCAACCTACACCACAGCTCACGGCAATGCCGGATCGTTAACCCACGGAGCAAGGGCAGGGACCGAACCCGCAACCTCATGGTTCCTAGTCGGATTCGTTAACCACTGCGCCACGACGGGAACTCCTACAACTATTATTTAATGCTCTATTAAAAACATTCCAAAGACATTATTTCCCTTTACATTATGACATATCTTTCATACCACAGAGAATAGAATCTGGAGGGGTAATTAGAAGCTCTTATGAAAGCAGAAGTTGTTTATGAAGGTCTTCAAAAATATTTTGAGATTAGATATATTACATTGATTGGCCAATTAGGAGCTGAAGACTTTCCAGGAGTTTAACTCCAAAGGAGGGTTAAATAACATGATGCAGCTGAAAAAGTATATATAGATGATGCTGAATACTTAAACTTTAAAAAACCGTCTTAGGAGTTCCTGCTGTGGCTCAATAGGTTGAGAAGCCCACATAGTGTCCATAAGGATTCAGGTCTGACCCCTGGCCTTGCTCAGTGGGTTAAGAATTCAGCATTGCTGCAAGCTGTGGGGTTAGGTCGCAGGTGTGGCTCAGATCTGGTATTGAGGTGGTTATGGCGTAGATTAGCAGCTACAGCTCTGATTTGACCCCTAGCCCAGGAACTTCCATTTCCCACAGGTGTGGGGTGGCAGGTGTGGCCATTAAAAAATAAAAACAACAACAACTACCTTATACAGACATCTTAGGCTACCTCAGGAATAGACCTCTGTCTGCAGTGTCCATCATTGCCTTAAAACTCCAAGAAAATTATAGGCCAGAAAGATCCTGATCAGATGCTTTTTCCATGCATATAAACAAGCAGTCAAAAAATGCTGGAAAAAATACAGATAGGCTAGCTGGTTTTATTTTAAATTCAATCATCATGAACCTCAAATCAGCCTACAAAACTGCAGATTGGTAACAATCTGCTGTTTTCCTGTTCTTTTTCTAGCCTCTATCCCATTCCCCTTGGACATCTTTTGTAAGGTTTATCTTTTATTTCACATATTTTGATGCCATTGCAAGTAGTACTGTATTTTTAAATTTCTGATTGTTCATTGTAGTATATGGAAATACACTTCATTTTTTTGTATCCTATAACCTTGCTAAACTCATGTAATCAATTCTAGTAGTTTTTTGTAAATTCCGTTTTTCATATAGATGATCATGTCCTTTACATATAAAGACAGCTTCTAGTCTATACATTTTCCACACTTCTCTCAGCTTATGAGCAAAAAAAAAAAAAAAAATCACAGAGAAGGAACTCTACAGGACAATCTTCTTTCTTCAATAAATTTTAAGGAAAAAAATAGCAATAGGAACCTATTTCTTAACAGACTTAAAAAAAAAACATAGCCACTTATTGCACTTTGGATCCTAATCCAATGGAAGAAACTTAAATATATTATGTATTTATATAACATACATATATAACTATATCATGTATTTATATAATAGATGATATATATATATATACACACACACATATATATATATGAGAAAATTAGAAAACTGAACATACTGGATACTAGATTTGACACCAGGGAAACGCTGTTAACTTCTCATTTAACTTTGATAAATGGTAATGGGATTATCTTTTTTTTTTACCCTTATCTCATAGGAAATATAATATTTACTGATGAAATAATATGAGTCTGAGATGTACCTCAAATTCATAAGGAAGAGAAGGAAATGAATGGGGGTACAGATGAAATGGTATTGCTATGAGTTTTTTGAAATTCAGTGATAGCTACTTTTACATATGGTTGAAATTCTCCATAATAAGTTAAAAAAACACCCCCAAAACCTCCTTACCTCAGTTCCCTACCAGCAGCTGCCTCATTCCTTTCCTTTGCAGCACAACAAACTTGCTTCCAATTAGTCTTTCCTCATTCTCTCTTCAACCTACTCCAGCCCAACTTTTGTCTTTCCACACCTATTACCTACTACTGCCTGCCAAAGTTACCATGACCTTCCTTACTAAATCCATTGGTCAATTCTGTCTTCAGTACAGTCCATCACTCCCCTCTCCTGGGTATTCTTTCATCACTAGATTTCTAGGACACCACCCTCTATTATTTTTTTCCTCTATCAGGCTGGTTCTCCTTTTCTCGTTTCTCAGTTCTTGGCTATCCTCTTTTTATTCATTTCCTCAAATACTTCATCCGGACCCCCAACTTTACTTATTTATTTAAAAGGTGTTTTTTTCTTTTTGTGCTCACACCTGTGGCATATGGAAGTTCCTGGGCTAAAGATCTAATCCGAGCTGCAGCTGCCCACCTACGCAATAGCCATGGGATCCTCAATCCATTAGGTGAGGCCAGTGATCTAATCTACATCTTCACAGAGAAGTTAGGTTCTTAGCCCTCTGAGCCACAACTGGAACTCCCAGACCCACAACTTTAAATGCCACTTCTATGCTTATGATTCCTTAATTCACATCTCCATCCTGAACTCTACACTTGTACTCAACTGCCCATTTGACATAGGCACTACAGTGTTTCATAAACCATGTGTAACAAAAGATTAGTTCTTTTCCAATCGATTGCAGGCCAAATACTGTGATAGAAAAAAACTTTGATAAAACAATTAAGATCCTGCCACAACGTCAAATTGCTAGGTTTTTGGTTTTTTTAATGTTTCATTTTACTTCCTGTATTTACCTCATCAGAGACAAGTAACAGTCCAAGGAAGGAATCACAGCTGGAGCAAGATTAGGCTAAGTGGCTTCTTCGATCAACGTACCCAAAACCCCTGCTCTTCCTTCTGAACCCTGCTTCAATTTCAGCCTTCCTTATCTCCGCTGATGGAACATCCTTCTGCTTGTTGAAATAAAAAACCTTGGAATAATCCTTGTCTCTTCTTTTACTGTCGGCCCACATTCAATCCTTCAGTAAATCCTACTGGCTCCACCTTGAAAAGGAATGTGACCACTTTTTGGCACTGTTACTAAGCCTGGCTTGTGCCACTAACATGTGGAGCCTAGATTGTTGCAATAACCTCCAAATAGATTCTTAGCTTGTATCCTCCACCAACCCCCATCTCTAAACAGTCTATTCGGCAGTCAGAGTGCTCCTTTTAACACCCAAGGGGGATTAGTTACTCTTTGGTTCAAAACCTTCCAGTCGGTCCTTACTTTGCTCAGTAAATAAAGCTCTTACAATAGTCTACCAAGCCCTATGCGATTCATCTCAATACCTCTCTGACTTCCCTCCTAATAAGTCTTTCCGAGACAGAGGTGAGCGGGAAGGTGAAGGTGGGAACAAGGGTCGACTGAAAACGGGAGGGTAGGAGTTCCAAGAAAACGACAGCAAGTGGTGGCCAGAATCACAACCCTCACCGAGACATCTTCTAGTCCAAGGACCCACCTTCCTATCCGACTCAGCTTCACTAAATCCGACCTCCTTCTGCCATCGTAATGAAGCTACAAGACCTTGAACTCACCTGGGGCGCCTTGGAGAAACTCGACATGTTCCCCCAGCAGCAGGACCTTCCCTTTCCCAGGATTCAAGACGTGTCCCGCAGCATCACGGGCTCGGCAGGAAACGCATAGAGCTGAGCATGTCAGTTCCTAGGCCAGCCAACACTCATCTACTGCTCCGCTTTTCTTGCATCGCTTCCAATCTTCCTACAGTAGCAATTCCGCTATGAAGGGAGGAAATGATGCAGTTATTGACAGAATAATCCCCCAAAATAGCTTGCTTGCTGGAAAAGCTGCGGAAAATCGGTGGAGAACGCAGTTTCCAGCCGACCTAAGTAGAAGGGAACCGGAAGTGCATCTGTTGCGCGGGACTGTTTGGATTTGGGAGCGGAGACCTGAAACTGGGGGTCAGCTCTGAGAGATGGATCGGTACCTACTTCTTGTGATCTGGGGGGAAGAAAAAGTCCAGTCCGCCGCGGGAGCGGAGGCGGAGCATGAGCCAGGGGTTTCGTCTGTTGTGTGTACCGAGAAGCAGCCGGGTAAGCTCAGGGCTGAGAAAGAGCGGGAACGGTTTTCAGGGAGGAGAAAAAAAAATTGTGATCAAGTTTTGCTGGGGAGGGACATGTATCGAGTTGTCCTAGGAAGGTGTCACTCTATCTGGGATCGACCTGGTAAAGGCTAAAAAAAATATGTATATATATATATTATCTTCGTGGAAAAATAAGGGCAGATTTGTGGATGCAAGATTCCAGCGCTCCAAAGTTCCCGACACATTAAAAATCTGAGTAAATTCTCTGTGCCATGGAAATGGAATTTCTGACCTTTGGACAGATATGCATTCAATAAGTAGTTCTGTCTCCTGTGTTCCAAATACAGATAATACCGAGGAACGAAGAACGAGATGGAAAAAGATCTTACTTTGCTAGAATTTGCATCTTAATGGGAAGAGACATTCCGCATAAACTAAGTTAAAAAACAAATGATAAATTTAAAACAATTCTGATCGCTTGAGATTGCACTGGTTTTTGGTGCTCTTGTCTAGATTCTGCATTTTATTTAGTTTGTTTTGATAGAGGGACATTTTGAGGAGGAGGTGTATGTGGTTGTGTACAGAGTATTGTAACAGGATTTCTCTTTTCCATGTAAAATTATTCTTTGGGGGGAATTTTGGATTTGTGTTAACTGGCAGGCATGTGCAAACCGGGAACTTTACCTGTTTTAACCTTGCTAGCTTTAGATTTAACATACCAAAATTTGAACAGGGTATAGTTGTTTTATGTACAGCATAGTGTACTTAAGAGCCTCTTAGAAAAGGTCTAGATTACATAACTCTTGACTCTGTTAGTTTGCTATTTCTTTTTCAGACTTAAGGGCAGCAGATGTTTATCACCTCCTGAAAAGAAGCATTAGTGCTTCGATTAATCCAGAAGATAGTACTTTCCCTGGTAAGTGTAACATAAATTCCTCTTTTATGGCACAGCATTTGTATTGGAAATACATTTAATTAACTTGGTCACATGGAAATCCAAGGAACACTTGTTGACTGTACACATCACTGATATAGGGAGGTAGGGAAAGAAATACAAAATGGAAAAGATAGTATCCCTTTCCTCCTGATGCTTGGATGTCATAAAGTTGTCTTGAAAATTATTTCAGTTTCTCGGTTTGAGTTTTGTTCCCTTTATGAGATTGTCTTGCCCATCGTGAGCTTTTTATTAGATAATGTGGCCTTATAAGGAGGATTTACGATATGTCCTGAGTACAAATATGATAGTAATGCTCTTACACCCATTTCCTTAACTTTTTTCCCCACCCTTACCTCATTGATTTTCTTAAAAGCACTTCATTTTTTTTTCTTTTTTGTCTTTTTTTAGGGCCGTACCCACGGCACATGGAGGTTCCCAGGCTAGGGGTCAAGTTGGCTGTAGCTGCTGGCCTACACCACAGCCATAGCAACTCAGGATCTGAGCCCAGTCTGTGGCAATGTCAGATCCTTAACCCACTGAGCAAGGCCACAGATTGAACTTCTGTCCTCATGAATGCTAGTCAGATTTGTTTCTGCTGAGCCACGATGGGAACTCCACTTTGTAATGGTTAAACACAGTAATCTTTTCTCCATTCTTACCTGCTTTAACTTTTTAAGTGTTTGAAATTTTTTTTGGCGGGGGGGGGGCTGCACCCCTGGCATGCAGAAGTTTCCCTGGCTACAGCAATGACAATGCCATATCCTTAACCCACAGAGCCACCGGGGAACTCAAGTATTCAACTTTTTGGACCACCCTTTACTTTATAAAAATCTTTCTCCTTTGGTTTCTGTTGGTGTTATACAAATCCATTTACTTACTCCTTTGATGGTTGTCCTCTCTTTTACTTCCTTTTCTTGGAAGTGTCTTTCAAAGGCTTAGAAAAAGGAGATACCAAAACAGGTCTAAAAGCCAAAGGAAGTTTCTGGAGATGCCAGGGAAAGCATACTTGTTTTGATAATTTTATAGTTCTCATGACTATACAGTCTGCTTCTTTCTCTTTTCTTTCATCAGAGAACCTCTTGTCTCTTGGGTTTCAACTGTCACCTTTGGAAAATTATTTCTAATATGTGTGTGCTCACCTAGCCTATTTGCCAAGTCCTAGAAGTCCTCTCATTAATTTTTCAAGTTGGTGTAATTTAAGTCAATACTACAATTAGTGCAAGAAAGATTTCCTTTCATTTGTGCCTTGAATGTATATGTAAAAGAGCTACAAGCCCTCCAGGAGTTCTCACAGTAACTTTTCACTTTGTGTTTCTGATGCAGTCAGTCCTTGTTTGTATGGAAGTGTGGAAATATGTAGGTGACTCTGCAAGCTGAAGCCATACAAAGCAATCCTAATATAGTAATCAATGGGGGAATTTACAGTTGTCCCATGACCTTTAATATTTTTTGTCAAAACATTAAAAACTCATTTACTGTTGGTTATTAACATATAGGAAATGAAAAAATAGTAAAAAAATTAGTGTTTATTACCTACACTGTAATTTAAAACATTAGAAACATTGAGTTCAGGTGTTTCATTTCTTTGTAAAAACCTTGTCAAAGTAGTTTGAACAGTACTTGCCACCTCTCAACATTATATAAGTTAAGAAAAATTCCTGTTGTAGCTCATCGGTAATGAATCCGAGTATCCATGAGGATGTGGGTTCAATCCCTGGCTTCACTCAGTGGGTTTAGGATCCGGCATTGCCACGGGCTGTGGCGTAGGTCACAGACACGTCTTGGATCTGGTATTGCTGTGGCTGTGGCGTAGACCAGCAGCTGCAGCTCTGACTTGACCCCTAGCCTGGGAACCTCCATATGCAGTGGGTTCTGCCCTGAAAAGACAAAAAAAAAAAAGATACAGAGTGAGCATTTTCTCTGTGTTTTGGTGAATTGTCATACTCGTGTGTTTGTATTAGCTTCTGGTGTTTTATCCTTTGCACTTTTAATGTGAAATATGTCTGAGTTCCTTTAATGTGAAAGGTTTTTGCCAGCATCTTTTTCTCTAGGACGGCTTTATTTTGTGTGTCACAATATTTTTTATCACAGCAACTATTTCTAGAATCCATTTATGTTAGGTTTGAATATCACTTTCAGCATTACCACTTTTTTTTCTTTGCTTTCAGCTTTACATACACACACACATATCCAAAACTTAAAATAACTGTGTAATAGTTGTTAAAATTGTATAGCTCTTTAAGTATATATGCTGCAGCATCTGCTTATTTGTGGCATGCCTTCTAATAAGTATGATTTTGTTTCCAGCCTGTTCAGTGGGCGGTATACCTGGTTCCAAGAAGTGGTTCTTTGCAGTGCAGGCAATATGTGGATTTTATCAGGTAATGTAAATTAAGAAAACATTCACGAGTGAATGTTTTTGTTGATAGCAAGAATTCCACAAACCCATTATTTAATGCACTCTTTTGGTATATTAGTTTTGTAGTTCTGACTGGGAGGAGATGCATTTTGGTACGGAAAAAGATGAAATTGAAGATGTTCTTCAAACAAACATCGAAGAATGTTTGAGTGCTGTTGACTGTTTTGAGGAAGAAGATAGTAATAGCAGGGAATCATTATCCTTGGCTGAGTATGCCTATTTGCTTTCTGTAATGTCTTTAAAACATAAAATATTTTAGCCATGAGGGTGAAGATTCAATGTGTTTTGCAGCTATAGTAAGGGAATTTTACATAATTCAAATTTTCAACCCTTTACTTTAGAAGACAGGCAATTTGGGCCTTTTATTTGAATAAAATTCTTTAAAATGCAAACATTGGTATCTGAAAATATTTAGTTTCTTAAGCTTAGGAAATTGCAGAAATCATAAAAAGTGGTATTTTAATTAACATGTTGCTTTCTTGAAAAATTCTGCCTGATACTGTTTTTTTTTTTTCTTTTTGTTGTTGTTGTTGCTATTTCTTGGGCCGCTCCCGCGGCATATGGAGGTTCCCAGGCTAGGGGTTGACTCGGAGCTGTAGCCACCAGCCTACGCCAGGGCCACAGCAACGCGGGATCCGAGCCGTGTCTGCAACCTACACCACAGATCACGGCAACGCCGGATCGTTAACCCACTGAGCAAGGGCGGGGACCGAACCCGCAACTGTCGGATTCGTTAACCACTGCGCCACGACGGGAACTCCCTGATACTGTATTTTAAGAGCTTGAATAGAAGCTTGACTTAAGGTTGATACCTGGCATTCAAACCACAGCATCATTTTCATTTTGGTCTTTGAGGCTGATATATGATTTCTTCAATTTTTGTGTATCATCAGCATTTCAGGTCCCTTTAAAATTTAGAGTTTCTGAGGATTCTATGGCTGATTGAATTGACTTTTAGGTTTTTGAACTGTGGTACGGTATATAATGTGACCCAGGTGATGTGAGTTGTGATGGTTTTTTTTTTCTTTGTGAAACGTCAGACCTCTGACGCAATTAGTTTCTGTCATTTCAGTCTTCTGTAATACTTCATTGCAAAAAACTACTTTTATTTTAATATCGAAAAATTATGTTTCTGTAAATTGATGCAGACTTTAAAATTGTTTTTCTCTTTTCAAATCGTATTCCTGTTCCAGATCATATTTTTATTGATTAACTAGGGGAAGCATTGTAGAACTATGCCAGGCCATTGAAACAGAGACTAGTAGAAGTGGTCTCTAGTTATGTGATCTTGGGCCAGTCGCTTAACTTTTCTTGTCTATAAAGTGCTAAGATCCTCTTACATGATTTCTAAGATACCTTCTAGCCTCAGAGCTCTTATCATTCCCGGTGTTTTCTCACCACTGTTAAGAAGATGGCGAGTATAAAAGTGACTTTTTCTAGTAAGTGACCTAATAATTATTTCCACAAGAGGGAGCTTGGAAACTATACTTTACTCTAAGATGCCTTACGTTTTTTAGAAAACAGTGAGTTTATAATAAAGGGTTTAAGTACCTTTATTCGTACACTTACAGTTTTATAATAAACTATTTTGAGCAAAAAATTCATAGTGTGGATAAGCTAATGGGATTTGGAAGAATTGGAGAAGAGCATCATAATTTCCATTCAGGGCTGTTACATGCCATTCATATAATTTATTTATACATTTGCATACTTAATAAGACCTTTCTTTTAAGGTTCAGAAAAATGTTTGGCCTATTAGGATTTATATTTGATATACTAGATATAGTTAAGGGAGGGTTTTTTCCTCTTTGTTGTTACAGTTGTTTGTTTGCCTGGGGGGTATGGCTGAGACTTGGGCTTGGGGTTTGTATCGCAGTTTCCACACCTGCAGCTTATGTGGACTTTAGGTGAAGTATTAAAGGGAGGATGGTAACAGTATTCTAGCAGTGCCTCACGGGATTGTCATGAGGATCAAATGAGATCGTGCATCTAACGTGCTTAACAGTGTCTAGCACATAGATGCATTTAATTAACATTACCTATTATGATTATATATTAATGTGTATGTATTTTTTTTCTTGATCTACGCTCTTATTTTAGGCTATATGAAGAATCTGCGGAAAATTTGCATCAGTTATCAGACAAACTTCCTGCTCCTGGTAATATATTATGACTACTTGCAATAATTTGTATCTTAAACTTTCTGTAAATGGGTGAAAAATTCAGTCTTTATGCTTGCATTCTCACTTCTAATTTTAAAGTTCAAAATGAAAAAATATTTTATTTGAAGTTGTTAAAAAATATACTCCACTACCTTTGTTTTCCACAATGGTCTGTAGAACACTAGTCCCATAAACTCCTGGAAAAAGGAGTTCTTTAACCTAGATCATTTGGGTAATATTTTTTAATGGTGTGAAGTCACTATCCACATTATCAAGTAGAAAGTCATGCAGTAAAAGAAGCCCTTGTCTCAGCATTGTTTTACACAATCCATTATTTTTGTTTCATGAAAAGCATATTTTATCAAATACTGCATCATACTGTTCCTCAAACTATATTTTGTGTTAAGTTCATTTTTCTTTGTGCAAATCAAGTAGTTGATTCACCTAAAGCTTGGTATAATTTGGCATCCACAAGTACTTTTGAAGGGTTTAATTTTCTGAGTGTTTTCATCACTGGAGGTCATTTGTTAAGCAGGTGTTTGTTGTATCTGTTATATGTCAAGCATTGTACCCGGAGCCGAGTATACAGTGATGAGTGAAGCACATGTGACTGTCATAAAGGACTAATCCTTATATTCAAGATTATGTTTTAGTGTAAAAGATTCTATATGGAAACTAACTGAATACATTGGTAAATAAATATAACACTTTTTTTATGAAGTTCAGAATCATGCATTGGAATGCACAGTTGCTGTTTCAGCAAACTGGAATACTTTATCAAATTTTTATTTGGTTTTTCTTTCATTTTCATTTTTCTGGTCCTTTACTAAATTTATGATTTTAGAAAATTTAAAGTTTCATGAAGTTAACCTCTCTCAGGTACCAGTGATATAGTCAGTGTAATTGAGTTTTGTGTTTTATTGTTCTTTAAAAAGAGAAAAATTTTATTTAAACATTACAACTTTATACTGATTCATTCCCTTTTGTATAACGAAATCAAGTATAGAAAACTATAATGAACTACACAGGCTTTTTTTTCTCTGTTCGGTACAACAATAGCATTGATGATCTCAGGAGCAATGTATAATTAACCACTGGTGCATAATTGTCAAGTAATTATAGTTCCCTGTTTTTCTGGCATATGCTAGCTATTTCAGAATAACATGGCTTTAAATCAAATGATGAACATTTAAAAATTCTGAACTCCTAAAGATGCATATTGTTTTGAAGAATTTCAGAAAATTGAAGTTAAAAATCATCCCTTACTTTCTAAATAAACATAGAATTCAGTTGTTCAGAGTACTGTTTTCAGGCATTTCAGATCTAACATTGTTTAAAAATTACAAAAATGCTTTTCTTTCTTTTTAGGTAGAGCAATGATAGATATAATACTCTTGCCTTCTGACAAAGATCCTCCTAAATTAGGAGATTGTTTGCCTGCTGTTGGAGCCTTAAAACATTTGAAAGAATGGTATTCAGCAAAAATTACTATAGCAGGAAACCACTGTGAAATGTAAGCTTCTTTGTTCATATCTGATTCCTATCAACAGTTGTCTGTTTTTTTCAATCAAGGTGCTACCCTGTTTTAATAGACTCAGCATTTGAAGATTTTAAAATATGATGAGATAGTTTTGTTATACTGTGATGAGAGATTTATCTATTGAGAAGAACCTAACATCATAAATCAACTGTAATAAAAAAATGTAAAGAAAGAGAACTTAGGTTTTTCTCATTTCATACTTTATGTTTCTGAGAGGTCTTAAGTTTTTAGAAGATATTATTGATGTTGTTTTATAACTGTTATTGGGCATTAATTCTCCAAACACGTTGTGTGTTTTTAAATAGGTTTGTATTGTCCACTGAGCACCATGATAAATACCCTGGATACATGGATACAACAAATGCATAATGTCCTATTTGTTTTTTGCTTTATGTGCAATATAGAAATAAATATATACTGCTTATGACATTTTAGTAAGGATCATTTGTATATTTGTGTATTAAGGATCATCTGTATATATACTTAAAATTCTCTAAGTATTTTCATAAGTATTGGATTTATTGACTTCATGATTTTCTTCATCAGTAAGTATTGAGCACTATCTTTATGCCAAGCACAGCAATATATACTGATGAGTTAAGAAAGTGAGATTTGATCTTTTTCATTGAAATAAAGGGAGGGACAGGAATGCAAATAGTCTTCATAGTTTGTGACAAGTGCGATAATGGAATTCCATACAAAACTATACGGGAACTATTTAGAAAAGCAGTTCCTTTTGAAGATAGGAATTGATTCATTCAGTCTGTGTGTATGCGTGTACATATGTGTACATCTGACTTGTTAAAGCCAATATTATAATAACAGGAAGATCTGTTCATCTGCAGTATTAAAGATAATTCATGGAGATGTTGAGATTAAATAAACGTGTGACAGCAGCTTCTTCAGAGACTGACTTAATGAATGTTCTGTAAGATTTGTAGAGAAAAGTAGCATTATAAGCTTTATATTTTTGCCTGTTTGGCTTATAGTTAACTATAATCCTCAAATCTATATAAAATATAAAATCCCATATTTAATTATCATAAACTTTTATTTATAGAAGTTGTCAGAAAATTGCAGAATATCTTTCTGCTAATGTTGTATCTTTAGAAGATCTCAGAAATGCCATTGATTCAAAGGAATTGTGGAGGGGAAAAATTCAGATATGGGAAAGGAAGGTAAGTGGATTTCTGTTATCACTGTTTGCAAAGCAGACTTTTCACCTTTATTTACAACACAGATAGTTTCAATGAATCTTAAAAATGTACCACATAAAGATGTTCTAGAAAAGCACTATCTAAATAGAACTTTCTTTGATAATAGAAATGTTCTGAATTTATCCTACTATAGTAGCCCACCGGCTTCATGTTGCTACTAGCTAGCACTTTATGTGTAACTACTTCAAAGGAATAACTGAATTAACTTTATTTTAATTAAATGTAGTGACTGTGTTTATGGTTTGGACACTGCAGTTCTAGAGTGCAACATTCTTTTAAAACATTGAGTTTGATCATAGTTGGGTTCATGTTTATCTAAGCTGCTTTATTTCATTGCAAGTGTAAACTGCTAGAAGACTACTTAGAACATATTCTCTTACCTATAATACCGCATTAAGTGACTGCTACTAGCTAACTGATTTTCAACAATTTTTCCTTTTTTTGCCTTATTAGACCCCACATTTCTCAACTATAGTTGAGTTAATGGAACCTCTCTAATCTTAAATTTCTATGAGACTCCAATTCTAAGAGTAAGAAATCTCTTACTGTGAATGAATGTTTAGTGATTTTTGACATTGTATCCGTGTTGAAATAAGCATTCCTTGTATTTTTATGTATTTTTGTCTATAGGCAGAACTAAAACAAACTTTCTTGATGTTTGTGTAGAAGTATAAGTAACACCTTGCATTCCTATAAAGATTTATTGCACTAATTACTAGACTTTTTCATCCTTTTCAATTCACCCTTAATTATGGTTTAATAAAACCTCGAATAAGACCACAGGAATTAATGTGACTGAGTCCTTCCTGTTGATTTGCATGCTAGTTCTTCCTTATCTTGGGAAAATTAAATCTGCAGATAAACCTTCTCTGCAAGTGGTTTTAGTGGAAACACCACTATAGTCTGCTAGGAGAATGCAGGATGCAATTAGCTAGAAGAATTGCTTTTGTATACAGTTTTTGAAATGGCATGTCTACACACAGACAAATAATGGCAGGGTTCTGTGATTCTTTTATTCTGTTATGGATAGGAAATTAAATGTCTATATCTTCACAGGCTGCATTTAAACTTGAAATCCGTTTCTTTTTTTCTTTTTTTTTTTTTTGGTGGAGAATAGCTTTTAGCCTAGGTGCATCATAGGGATTACAGACATAGATTCTAGAGTTTGATTGCCTGCCTTAAATCCCAGCTCTATTTCTTGTTAGTTTTGTGTGACATGTTAGGTAATATTTAGCCTCTTGGTGGCATGGTTATCTCCATCTGTAAGATAGGCATAAGAGTACTACTTCATAGATTTTTTTGGTGAGGATTAAATTATTTAAAGCACAAAGTAACGCCTCAGTAAGTGTGAGCTATTGTTGTTAGCATTACTGTTACTACCCTGCTTCAGCAGGAATTGACCTTCTTACCAACAACTTATATTGTGTGTGGCATGGCCCTAAGGATCTAGTAGTAGATGAAACAAACTATTCTATTTTCTCAAAAAAGTTCTATTTTTATAGAACTTGCAGACTAGTAGAAAGCAGATACTGATACTGTGAAGGGGATGGTTTGGTTCTATGATTGAAGAGAACAGACTTAAGAGACTCTCAGGGGCTAGTGAAAGGCCAAGGAGAGTTTTTCATGAACAATTCATGTGTGAAGTTGAAATATGAATGATGTGTACATAAGTGGAAGAATTGCATTTTGAGCTGAGGCATCAAACATGAATTTATGTATGGTGTTCCCCTCAGCTTTTACATTACAATAAGATGTGTTAATCTTTGTAACTCATTTCATGCTGCCTGTAACTGTGTTCTCTTGGTTTCTTTCCAGTTTGGGTGTGAAATTAGTTTTCCTGAATTTTGTTTAAAGGGAGTCACTGCTAAGAATTTTAGTACATCTAATTTAAAAACTTGCTTTCTTGACAAAAAGATAATAGCATCAAAGGATAAGAGTATTTTGCCAAAGGTAATGTATATTTAATTTATTTTGTAATCATCCATTCATGAATATTTTATTCCTACAAGATATGTTTGAATCTTCAATTAACATTAGTAATATATGTGCTTAAACATGCTCACTTGCATAATTTTAATTGTAATTATAATTAAGTGCCTAAATTACTCTGTGTTATCAGTATTGAACAGAGGCAAAACTATCATTATTTTGGATTATTTTAAAAATGGAATGATCCTAACTTTAGATCAGTATAGGCCTGAAACCACCTTTTTTATTTTTTTATTTTTATTTTTTTTGTCTTTTTGCCATTTCTTGGGCCGCTCCCGTGGCATATGGAGGTTCCCAGGCTAGAGGTCGAATGGGAGCTCTAGCCCCCAGCCTACACCAGAGCCACAGCAACTCCGGATCGGAGCTGTGTCTGCAACCTACACCACAGCTCACGGCAACACTGGATCCTTAACCCACTGAGCAAGGCCAGGGATTGAACCTGCAAGCTCATGGTTCCTAGTTGGATTCATTAACCACTGAGCCATGATGGGAACTCCAGAAACCACCTTTGATTTGATCTTTACTTTGTGACTTTCCTAAGACTCAGTTCGAAGGAAGTATGGTGTAGTAGAAAGAGAATAGACTTTGATTTAGGTAGACCTGACTCTGTCACCTATGAGGTATTGTCACCTTGGGTAGATTGATTAGCTCATTTGTGAAGTGAAGACAATAATAAACATTTATCTTATAGTTATGAGAGTTAAATGAAGTAAGAGATTAGCATCTGACATAGTACCTGACTTTTGCTTCATTCTTAGTTTAAGAGGTATTAATTCTTATCCCATATCTCCACAGATTTATTTTTTAAATGCAAGTAATTTTAAAGTATAATAATTAAAATGTGTTTAGTTGGTTTTTTCCTTACGTTGGAAAAATAACATAAGAAGAGGTATTTATATAGAAGCACTTTAGAAATTCACTTTAAAAGACGCATTTTGGAGTTCCCATTGTGGCTCAGCAGAGACAAATCCAACTAGGAACCATGAGGTTGTGGGTTCCATCCCTGGCCTTGCTCAGTGGGTTAACTATCCAGTGTTGCTATGAGACGTGGTGTAGGTCACAGATGTGGCTTGGATCTTGCATTGCTATGGCTGTGGCATAGGCTGGTGGCAACAGCTCCGATTTAGACCCCCAGTCTGGGAACCTCCATATACTGTGGGTGCGGCCCTTAAAAAAAAAAAAAAAGACACATTTCAAGAATGTTCAAAACATAATGGTCATGAAGTTACAAGGATATCAAATTGATGACTAATATTTTCTGATCGAAGCATAGTACCAAAGGCATATTTCTGATGTTGACACATTTCCTAATAATTGTTCAGAATTGCTTACTTTAGGTAACGTATACCATGGCCATCTTTCACAGGAATATTAAATTCTTTTCTAAAAATTGTGATCATAAGATCGATGACCTCAACTTCTCTTCTTTGGTTGTACACCATTCAAGTACAAATCATGTATCTAATTTTTGCTGCTATTGAAGAGAAATTTAGGGTTCGGCCTCTTTAATAAATTAAGTCTCTGTCTCTATCTCTGCATATGTACACACAAATGCATGCATACAAACGCACATGTATATAAATACACACTATATATGTACTGTGTATTTAGGTGTATATGTCCATACACATACGTGCACATAATCATATATGGTGAAATTACTCAGCTTTCTCCAGGTTTAAAACTATGTGTTGTTTGAAGATGTGTTTGCTTTTCTTTGTCCTTCTTGTGAGGCACTCTAGCCCCAACTTGAAACGCCTCCTTAACTAGCTCACTCTTAGACTAGTAATTGACTCTACCCAAAGAAATATTGAATTTTATGTCTCTGAGTGGAACTTTCTTTGTTAATATATACATTCTTGGCTTCACTAGTTCTCTCTTTAATTACCACAGTATTTCCTCCAGGGACTTTTTTCTTTAAAACAAAAAAGTCTCAGCATGCCAGTCACTGTTCATCCTAGAGTGTTTTCTCTCACTCTCAGTTTTGCGCACCCTCCTCAACATCCTAGCCTCTTGGCTCACCTGTTTTGCCAAAGGTAAACAGGAACATTGAGAACTCTTGTCTCTGCCGCTTGTCTCTTTTCCAAAATCATTTTCTTCCTGTTACAACTCTTTTCCGTTACTAAGAAATTGCCATGTCTCTCTCTCCACTCTCAAAGGTAGAGTTGAAATGGAAGAAATTCTTGTTGGCTATAGAGGATTAAGCATTTGGCTAGTATAACGGATACATACCTACTTCTTAAGACCCATTTTAAAGATTATTCACTTTTATTTTTAGTATTTAAAGTATTACATAATTTTAATTTCTCTTCCAGGTTTTTCATTATTATGGCCCTGCTTTAGAATTTGTGCAGATGATAATGTTATCAGATCTGCCTTCCTGCTATATGTCGGACATTGAATTTGAGTTGTATCCTTTTCATTTACATGTTCATTATAAACCCGATGTTCTGTGTCAAGTACAGTGTTTCCTGGTACCACCACTTAAAGAGATGACCATACTTTTGTTGTTTCCTTTTTTATAATAGCAGTATACTTTTCACTGCCATTGTTTTAAGAGAAGTTGTACAACTAGCAAAAAAACATCCTTTGTCAGCTACTATGTTTATGCCTCTAGAAAAGGCAGAAGACTTCCTGGAATTGTTACTCGTTACTTATGGGCTAGGGAAGAGGGAGAAATGTAAGGAATCTGAAGAAAACCCAGATAATTTGTATGCTACTGGAATGTTCAGATGTTTCTCTTGCTTTTGGCAGGGTGGCTATATAAGTGCCCGTCCACTGTATCTTTTTAAATACTTAAGTAAATGTGAACACTATCACATATATCTGTAAATATTAACATATTTTAGACTCTGTTTTAAGGAAATATATCTAAGAAGTTGCAACTAAGAGCCAAATATTTTGTATAAAAAGAATTTGTTGGTGGTAGAAAATCACAGCATAGTGTCCTGGAATTTTTTTCAAAACCTCCAGTTTTTACACATTCTTGTTCTAATAGTTTATAGTAATGCTATTCCTAGTAGCACTTTCTCTTGGTATATTTTCAAAGTCAGAAAACTAATTATCCTTCAGGAAAGGAGTAATTGTGAGCTCCTACAGTTAAAATTTTTAATAAATTAATTGAAGCACCCTGTGAATTGGAGAATCAAACTCATTTTAGGGACTAGAATTATTTCACAGTTACTGTTCCATTGTTTCTTTAACTCTTTAGTACAGAGGGTTGACAAAAAACAATACCAAGCAGAATTCGAAGTTGCTGTTGGAGCAGATTTCTTCTCTGAATGGCAAGGTATGGGTATTCTTTTTGTTTTGTTTTTAACTTAACATTTATGGATGTGTGAGAAAAGGGAGTGTATTTTTAAAAATCTGCTTTTATGTGAGGGTTTAGTTTCCTTAATAACATGGTTTTGGTCCTAATACATATTAAGATAAATTGGACATTTCATAATAACTCCAAAGTCCTCTGCAGTCATGAAGTGATATTTTCTTTTAGAAAAGATTTTCAGAAATAAGCTTCATAATTGGTAATTGCTTTTAAGTTTTAAAATTTTAGAACACATGAGATTATTATTAGCCAACTCCTTTCACATCTACTTTCAATTCTGTGGAGAGATATTTGTATGCTTTCATTATCTTTTTCATGGTAGATTAGGTAGGTGGAAATGAAAAAAGTGTTTAAAGCGTCACTAATTTGTAAGCTGAAAGTTTTTCTTTTTTAATTCTGGTGATGCTTAGAAGATTTTTAGCTATTTCAGTAGGTTTATGTATATATGAAACAATGGTTTGATAATATTGGTATATTTAAATTTTTTAACTACAACATAAAGAACTTTCAGTGGAATCATCTAAAGTCAGGAACAGTTTTTTTTTAATTTACTAACAACTTCTGTATGTTGCATATGCCACCCTAAAAAGAAAAAATAAATAAATAAAAAGGACCCGCATCATTTTAAAATTTTTATTTATTTAACAACCTACTGCAACATAAAGTAAATACAACCTTATTCATTCATAAAATATCAGAAATTTTGGTTAATTAGATAGCTAATTAATATTGAACAGGGGTTCTTTAGAGATTTCAGGAACAAAATTTATGTAAATAAAGTGGTTAATTTATTATGTGGTATACAAAAAAAAATCTTGTGATTACAGTTTTCTGAAGAAATTTTATTTAACAGTTTTTTGACTAATCCAAGAAGAAAGCTAAACTATTGATATGTATTAATGTTGTGTTTTCACTTGTTTTATTTTAAATTTGTTGTATTAGGTTGTCATTGTTATTGCTTCTTGGACAATGACTATAAAAAATGGACTATATTTTATCAGTAAAGGACAAATAAATGGAACTTTAAGTATGTGTTCCTACTTTAATGCAGCAAAAGGGATACATTTTAGAAACATACCTTATGTCATTTGGCTAATGTATCTCTCAATGTGAAGTGGCTCATCTTCCTTTTACATTGGGTCAGAATTAGTCTTTTACATTTTTGAAAAACAATTGAATTACCTGCTCATTCTGTGAAATAATCATTTACTTATTCAACTTTTATTTTTGGACTGCCTGCCAGTTGCTTGTTGCAAGTAGTGGAGAGAATAGAGTGGGCAGGGTCCCACCTTAGGAAGCTGTCATAGTGCCTCAATTCTAGTGATTTATGTGATTCTAAGTCCACTATTGAGCTTAAAAAAGATGTTGCCCCTGAATAAGAATAAGCCTTTTGGAGGGAAACTTGTTTTATTAGATTAGATAAAGACAAGATCAGGTTGTTTGGGAACCATAATATCTATTAATCTTATGGCCAGGGAATATTTTTTTTTAAGAGGAGAATTTATAAGGCTGAAAACATGATTACCATAGTGCTGGTTTGTTTGGGGTTTGATCACTGAAAAGATTGCATCAAGATTTTGAAACTCAGGTTTGAAATATTTGGCTTTTAAACTCTGGAATAGGGGAGTTCCAGTGGCTTAGGGACCAAACTAGTATCCATGAGGATGAGGGTTCAGTGGCTTAAGGACCAAACTAGTATCCATGAGGATGAGGGTTCAATTCCTGGCCTTGCTCAGTGGGTTGAGCACTGAGCTTGTGTTAGACTAGCAGCTGAAGCTACAATTCAGCCTCTAGCCTGGGAACTTCCCTATGCCACAGGAGAGCCCCTAGAAAAAAAAAATAAATTCTGGAATAGATCATCCTTAAGTCTCAGTATATCTAATGATTAGTGTATGAGTGAGAACAAGTTTTCAGAATCCAAGTTTGTTGTAAATGTAGTATAAACGATTGAAATACATTTGTTTTGTAGGGAATTATAGCTTATGGGATTTAGAAATGCTTATTTTTATTTTTGAAAATAGGCTTTCTCAGAGTTCCTATTGTGACATGGTAGGTGAAGAATCTGACTGCAGCAGCTTGGTTCACTGTGCCTTACCTGTGGCATAGGTCTCAGCTGTGGCTTGGATTCAATCCCTGGCCCAGGAACTGCCATAGGCCCCAGGTGCAGCCATTAAAAAAAAATAAGCTGTCTCAGAAATGTGGTCACTTCTTTAGCTGATAGGCCAGGATACATTTATATCAAGTTTTAAGTAATGCATTGAACTGCATTTAGCATCTCTATATTGTTAAGCTGTAACTGTAATTATAAACAGTTATTTAATTGTTAAGCTGTAACTGGGCCCTGATCTGGCATACTCACATTGCTGCTTTGTCTAGCCTTTGGGCCAGGCAGGTTTGTCCTGCATTTTGGGCTAAGAAGTCTTACTTATGCAAGAAGGAAGAATTGGGACTTAGTGTTTAGAAAATTAAGCATATATCTTTTATAGTTAATGATTATTTTCTATTGCTAAATAATTTTATTTTTAATGTCTAATGCTTTGCTATGTAAAATACATTTGACTTAAAAAAGGTTATGGCTATAATAAAAAATAAGCATATTTAATTTTACCTTCCTTATTTTACACCTAATAGACTTATTTTACACCTAATAGACTTATTTTTATATCTAAGCTTATTTAATTTTACCTTCCTTATTTTACACCTAATAGAATATATAAGTAAAAATAGTAATTAAAAGTGTTAATTAGCTTTGTATCACATATCTCATATAATCCATCTATCTACGCAGGACAGTTAAAAGCGATTTTGTGTTAGATTTGAGATCTATTGCAAATGTCCTGCCTAAATTTCCCCAAAGTTAAAATATATATTTATTGGGATGTGCTGATTTTACAGCTTACATTTCTAAAATAACAGGCAAAATATAGCTTTCAGAGTTGCAGTTTATTTTATTCAGTGCTTAATCAAACTAGAAATTTACCTAAATATATTATGGTGGGTTTGGGAGAACAAATATTTAGTGAACATCTGTGTGCCCAGTCCTGGGAATACAAAGATGAATAAGTTGAGTTTGCTCATAAATCAGTTAGAAGCTGCTATATGTTTTCTGGCATATGATTCATGGTTTCTCTGAATTTTTATATCTTTTAGCATTAAGTCTTTTCTATCTAGGAACAAAAGTTTTAAAATTGCTTTTAGGAGTTCCCAGATGGTGCAGCATTGTCACGGCTGTGGGGCAGGTTTGATCCCTGCTCCTGAGCTTCTGCGTGCTGTAGGTGCGACCAAAATGACTTAAAACAAACAAACAAATAAAATTGCCTTTAGATTTTAATTTTGAAGCCAGAGCAATAATCCATCAAGTCAAAAGATTATAAAATCATGGCTGAGTATGACAAAATCTTTTAAGAATAGAATTTGATTTGCAGATTTGCAAAGAAATTTACAACTACAACCTAAACTTCAATTAAGTATTGTGAATAAGGTTTTCAGAGTTAATATGACTTAGTGGAAGGAAAAGGAATGCTTGTAGCTTTGAATACTTTTCTCTGCTTTTTGGCCTTGGCTTTTTTAGTTTTTATAGATGAAATCTTAGAGAGTGTTACTAAATACGTGTTACGTAGGTGAAATATGAGTGGAAAATTGTCAGATGACACTATTTTAGAGTTGAATTAATGTGCAGTCACTAAAAATATGTTCTGTTTTATCCAGGTTGGTGCTCTTTTTGTATTGCCATGTACAATTAGTAGCATACTTATTCCTCCTCCCAACCAACTCAGTTCAAGAAAATGGAAGGAATATGTAGCTAAAAAGCCTAAAACAATCAGCGGTAAGCAGTACATTTTTAAGTTTTACTGGTGCAATATAAATAATGTATTTATCAAATTTGAAATGGAGATAACATTTCTTTATGAGAAAATATAATATTTATCACTACTGATTAAAAATGACCCAGGAGTTCCCATTGTGGCTTAGTGGGTTAAGAACCTGACTAATATCCATGTTGTTATTAGTTCGATCCCTGGCCTTATTCAGTAGATTAAGGATCTGGCATTGCTGCAAGCTGTGGTGTAGATCGCAGATGCGGCCTAGATCTGGCATTTCTGTATCTAAGGCATAGGCTGGCAGCTGCAGCTCTGATTCAGCCCCTAGCCTGGGAACTTCCATATTCCACATATGCTGCCCTAAAAAGAAAAATAAATAAATAAAAAGGACCCACATCATTTAAAAATTTTTATTTATCTGACAACCTACTACAACCTACTACTGAATAAGTACAACCTTATTCATTCATAAAATATCAGTGTTCTAGAAGCAGAAATTTTGGTTAATTAGATAGCTAATTATATTAAATATGGGTTCCTTGAGACATTTCACGAATAAAATTTATGGAAATAAAGTGGTTAATTTATTATATGGTATGTTAAAAAAACAAACTTATGATTATAGTTTTCTGAAGAAATTTTATTTTATTTAATAGTTTTTGTATGCTGTGCAGTATTCTAAGTACATTAGAAATCTTGATTCATTTAATGTTTATAATAACCTTATAAACTTATATTTATACGCATTTAACAGATGAGGAAATTGGGACTTAGAGACGTTATAGAGCTATTAATTGGCAGAATCTTGGTTCAGATCCTGCTCTGCCAGTTAGTAGCCCTGTAAGTTCTCCACAAATTCGAAACCAGACACTGTTTCTTAATCATTGCACGGTGTTGTCTCTCTAATAATCTGTTACATTCAGAATGTCATTAATTTCTAATATAAAATCAGGTTATTTAAATCCTAATATTTCATGAAGTAATTGTGGGTCAGAATATTCAAGTTACTTATCCGAAGTCCCATAACTAAAGTATTTCCTTTGGAGTTACCATGGTGGCCCAGAGGAAACGAATCTGACTAGGAACCATGAGGTTTCGGGTTCCATCACTGGCCTTGCTCAGTGGGTTAAGGATCCCGGCGTTGCTGTGAGCTATGGTGTAGGTTGCAGACGTGGCTTGGATCTGGCATTGCTGTGGCTCCGGCATAGGCTGGCAGCTGTAGCTCTGATTAGACCCCTATCCTGGGAACCTCCATATGCTGCAGGTACGGCCCTAAAAAGACAAAAAAAGACAAATAAATAAATAAAGTATTTCCTTTGTACTTTCAGTATTAAGTGTTTTATGTTTTAATTGGAAAATAATTTGATCTTGAGCTAATAATTAGTTTTCGTGACCCATTATAAGATGGGACTAAGAACTAGAATTGAAACGTATCTACTTGGATTGTTCTAAAATAAATTTCTAGAGATACTCTAGAGCCCTAGAATTCTGAGAAATATACTTTTAAAATGAATAGCTTATTACAGTACTTTATAGGAGATAGGTTAGATACTGAAATCTATTTTAGCGAATGTTGAATTTGAAATGCAGATAGTATCTACATGGATAAATCTAGAGTGTGAAATTTAGATCTATGTCTCTAGAGAGTGGTCAGGGTAGGTGGTTTAGATTTTTAGTTTACCAGCTCTTTTGTTCATCTGTTCTATACCACACCACCCTAAAAACTAAGTGGCTTAAAAGAGCAAACACTTTATTTGCTCATATTTCTGTAGTTAGAGCTAAGTGTAGCTGGTTGGTTCTCCCAGTCTTACCAGCGGTCATTTATACATGGCTGCACTGAGCTTGGAGGTTGTTTGAAGTTGGGCTCAGATGGCTACAGGGACAATGGTCTTTCTCTTTCCGTGTAATCCCAATGCCTTTTCCTTGCTGCATGCTTTTTTCTTGGGATCTCTGTAGCAGGTTAGCTGGAATTTTTACATGGTGACTCAAGATTCCAAAATGTATAAAAATTGAGGCTGCCGGGACTTTTTAAGTCCCGAACTGGCCAAGTGTCACTTCTGCTGTGTTCTGTTATTTAAATCTACTCAACAAGAATGGCCTAGATTCAAGAGGGAAGTGACTATACAAGAGTCTGGATACTGGGAGACCACCTGTGTCAAAGCTCACCATGGGTGTGTAAAGGTAATAGGAAACCTTACGGGTGATTGAAAAAAAAAACAGACAACTTGACTAGAGAAGAGAACCAAGGACAGAACCTTTTGAAATACCTGAATTTAAGTTAAAGTAGAGGAAAAGTTAGAAAATTGTTTAATAAATGGTAATTGAAAGACCTTAAAGAGTTATAATCGTTAACATCAACATGAAAATACCATTCATTGTGTCTTAGAGTATGGTGCAAGGTGTGGGAAATAAAGGACTCAAATAGGATTCTTACACTTGAGGAAGGAGATGCATTGGCCTCTTCTTTGTGAAATGTATAATCAAGTGAGAAAGGCACTTTGAAAAATCATCATAAATCTGTTTAGCCAGCAGGGTAAAAGTGAAGTGGAGGATACTTCCAGGGTGTATGGTCTGTCATAGCTTAAGAGTTCAGCAAAACTTCCTGCAGAAAAAGGTGTCGTTAATGTAGCCTCTTGCTCTATACTAATTCATGAAGAAATGCAGCCTTAACCCTTCTCAGCTCACAGGGAATAAGTATATACCTGGTGACTTTGGCAGATGTTAAAGCAAAATCAGAAATAGATTTATTGGGTGGTAATAGAGTCAATTTCACTATGCTGCATGAAATCCCAGGATAATATTTATCTATTTCTCAACATTATATATGTTTAAGACTTATTAATATGAATTGAATCATGGCATCTCCTAACCAAACTTGAGTATGTTCTGGTCAGCTCATTATTTATTTTTCCCCTTGTAGCTTTTTCCAAGATAATTTATTTATTTTGATATATTCTTAGTTTGTTTTTTTAACATGATTTTCATTGCAACTTTAAAAAAATACCTTACCATGTGACTTGATTTGATTTTTTTTTTAAATTACCACCTCTTGAAATTTGGGGATTAATATTGGTAACTTCTGAATAATAATTAGACATGTACATCACATGAAAGTTTTCAAAGCTGGATTGTTGATTACTGATTAGTCTGTATCATTAAGGGCTGATTAAGCTGACACTTTAGGGTATTTTTTTTAATCTTAGAAGTAGAAACAATTAAAGAAGACAGTTGATTATTAAGTTCTCTTCTACCCATAACCCTTTCTGTAGGGGAAATTATTTATCCCATTGACAGAACTTCTTTTCTAAAGAGTAGCCAGGTGTTAGCTAGTGCGAAAGGTTTGATAGCTCTTGCACATAGGAAAACTTCATATTCTATTCATAGTGCTACTACTAATAGCCACTCTGGCTACCAGGTACGATATGAACTATCTATCAGATCAGCCTCATAAATCAAGACCATTTCTCCGTAATCTACTGAATTATGCCCATTGTTCTCTACTGTTGCCTCACATGTCCCGTATCTTCCAGAGTAAACTTTATACTGTTTCTTGATTTTATGCCTTCATTATCTTGTTATTCATTCAGTCAGTCAGTCATAGCTTTGGTTCATTTTTTTTTGTAGATTGAGTAGCTACTATATATCAGACATGGTGTTATAATCTGTGGGTTGGTGGTGAGCAAGGCAGACATGGCTCCTCCTCTCCTGAAACCTACACTGTAACATAGAAAATAGATACTGAAAAGTAACACAATCTTACTTATTATGACATTGTATATAGTAGCAATCAGCTAGAAACAATTCCCAAGGGATGTTACAGAAGAAGAAGAAGGTGTACAGAGATTGTTATGCTGCCATCTGTAATACAAACAGCAACTCCTGGTGTGTGAATGTCAGCATTTATACATATTGTCTGTATATGCATGAAATAATCAGCTTTTCAACAGATATGTTTATTGAGTACCTACAATGTAGTAGGCACTGTTTTACATGCTGAGCCAGCAGTAAATTGAACAAAGAACTTGCCCTTGGAGAATTTACATCATAGTGGAGGTGAATATGTTTAGTTTATATCCTAGACAGCCATATGGCTAGGTCTCTCAGTTTTGGGGAACATTTACCCTAAAGTCACTTTGTTACTCGGGTCCTAATTTTTGCCATCTCATCTAAAATTGCAGAGTCTTCTCCTGACATTATTTCCATCTTCCCAGCTCTACTCTTTCTTCTTAGTACTTAGCACCATCTAATATACTAAATGTGTGTCTGTAGAAGTGAGAAAGGACAAGAGAAAGTTTTTTTTTTTTTACTTTTATTCATTCCTTTATTCTCAGTGCCTGGAACAGTGCCTGACACTTAATAGGTACTGAAAAATATTTGCTAACTAAAAAGTGAAATATATAGTGTATTTTCAATTAGTAATAACTGATGTCTGGGAAAGGGAAAGTAAAGAAAGACTTTGAATGGACTGCAATGTGAAGCAAAATTTGTGCTCCAGTTTTTATTGGTTTATTGTGTTTAATGTACCATCCCTCGCTGAAACAAAGGGAAGGATAATACATAATACATATGTATTAGTTTGAACCATATGGTATTGCTATATTTGTATATCAAAAATTGTTAAATATCAGTGGTTCATGTGGCTTGGTCTAAAATAGAAAAACATTGCCCAGTTTGAAATATGCT
This sequence comes from Phacochoerus africanus, assembly GCF_016906955.1. NCBI lineage: Eukaryota > Metazoa > Chordata > Mammalia > Artiodactyla > Suidae > Phacochoerus > Phacochoerus africanus. The sequence continues at coordinate 18,528,430 of NC_062549.1, read as the reverse complement.
TAAATTTAAGAGTATCAAAAGAATGATTTTACAATGAAATACCCAGAAAGTATTATGGAACAGAGAAAAATGTAAACTGTATCAACAAACACAATTAAACCCTATTACATTTCTGAAGAAAAGCTTCTATATTTAAAACCTGTATTGAAAATCCAGTTGTGGAGTTCCCGTCGTGGCACAGTGGTTAATGAATCTGACTGGGAACCATGAGGTTGTGGGTTCAATCCCTGCCCTTGCTCAGTGGGTTAACGATCTGGCGTTTGCCGTGAGCTGTGGTGTAGGTCGCAGACGCGGCTCGGATCCCACATTGCTGTGGCTCTGGCGTAGGCTGTCAGCTACAGCTCCGATTAGACCCCTAGCCTGGGAACCTCCATATGCCACAGGAGTGGCCCAAGAAATGGCCAAAAAAAAAATAAATAAATAAAGACGAAAGAAAGAAAGAAAATCCAGTTGTATAATGAAAAGAGCTGATCTTACCATATGTTCACAGAGATGTTTTGTGAACTTGTCAAAAAATTGGATGTTGATTGTTGCCTTTTTATTATAAATGAAAAAGCTTAGGTACAAAGAAATCAAGAAACTTCTCTAAGATCACAGGGGGAAATCAGAATTTCCACCTAAGTCTATCTACAGGTCCTCCCTGATCATTTTACAATCATGAGGTTTGTTGTTGCCTTATTTTTTTTTTTTTTAATTGGCATTCTTTTGAAAGGAAACATTTTGAAGGTACTGGGAGGAAATTATTAATAAGGACTAATGAAGTGTTATGAATTGAGGAAGCTTGTGCCTTCTTCATACTCAAATCAGTGTGGTAAAAGTGATATGTCAAAATAGTGAGCTGAAACTAAGTTAAAATGACTCAGTGGTAACTGATCTGTAAAGAATTTTCGTCTTGAGAAAAGGTAAAGGACTTGGATAAAGATTTTGATAGAGATTTCAGTGTCAGAGACAAAGTATTCTTTCAGTCAGCATATATTTACTGTGTGTCTGTTGTGTTTAGGGCATTATACTAGGTGCTAGGATTTCAGTAGTGAACACAATCAGCCAATTTACTGTATTAACATTTATTAAACATACCACTCAACAACATACTTGTTCTCTACAAGCACATATAGAACATTCTTTAGGAGAGACCATATATATGTTAGGCCATTAAATAAGGCTCAATAAGTTTAAAAGGGTAGAAATAATACACAGCGCATTCTCTAGTTGCAATGGAATTAAATTAGAAATTGGCAACAGAAAGAAATTTTGAGAAATACTTTAAATATTTGGAAATCAAATAACACAATTCTAAATAGCCCATGGGTCAAGTTAAAAAATAAAGTGAGGGAGTTCCCGTTGTGGCTCAGTGGTTAACGAACTCGACTAGTATCCATGAGAGCCGGCTTGGATCCCTTGTTGCTGTGGCCATGGCATAGGCCAGCGGCTACAGCTCCGATTTGACTCCTCACCCGGAAGCTTCCATATGCCACTGGTGTGGCCCTAAAAAGACAAAAGACTAAAAATAAAAATAAAGTGAATGAAAATAGAAACAAACATATCAAATTTATGGAAAGCAGCTAATGCAGTTTTAAGAGGATTTTAAATGCTTATCTTAGAATGGAAGAAAGATCTAAAGTCAGTAATCTAAACATCAACCTCAAGAAGCTAGAAGACTAAATACAAATTAGGTAGAAGGAAGGAAATTAGAATGAATAAAGTGCTGAGGAGTGTATCTAAAAAGAAGCTCAAGACCTGCCCACTGAAAACTACAGAACATTACCGAGAGTAGTTAAAGAAGATGTAAGTAAACGGAGAGATAGACAATGTTCATTAAGATTAGAAAACTTGGGAGTTCCTGTTGTGGAGCAGTGGTTAACGAATCCGACTAGGAACCATGAGGTTGTGGGTTCGGTCCCTGCCCTTGCTCAGTGGGTTAATGATCCGGAGGCCGGAGGCTACAGCTCCTATTTGACCCCTAGCCTGGGAACCTCCACATGCCGCGGGAGCGGCCCTAGAAATGGCAAAAAGACAAAAAAAAAAAAAAATTAGAAAACTTGGAGTTCCTGTCGTGGCACAGTGGTTAACGAATCCGACTAGGAACCATGAGGTTGCAGGTTTGGTCCCTGCCCTTGCTCAGTGGGTTAAGGATCCGGCGTTGCCGTGAGCTGTGGTGTAGGCCACAGATGTAGCTCGGATCCCGAATTGCTGTGGCTCTGGTGTAGGCCAGCGGCTATAGCTCCGATTCGACCCCTAGCCTGGGAACCTCCATATGCCACGGGAGCGGCCCAAAGAATTAGCAAAAAGACAGGAAAAAAAAAAAAGAAAACTCAGTATAATTAAGATGGCCCTTCTTTTCAAACTGACCTATGGATTCAATTTAAGTTCTAACAAAATTCCAGGAGGGCTTTTCCTAGAAATTGGCAAACTGATACTAGATTTACATGAAATTTGGAAGCCTAAAATGGCCAAGACAATTTTGAAAACGAAGAACAACTTTTGTGAACTTAAACTATGTGATTCACAATTTACTATACAGCCAATAGTGATCAAGATGGTGTGGAATTGGACTAAGAGTACACATATATCAGTGGAACAAAATAGAAATGAAGATTTCAATGGGAAAGGATAGCCTCTTTAACCCAGTGCTGAAAGAATGGATGCCTCTATGTAAAAACTCACATATATATGTAAATATGTGTGAGTATACCCGTCAACATGATATATGAAATTTGTAGAATTTTATCTTCGAGCATTCTCACTGCTTCGGCTCAGGTGACTGCTGTGGCGTCAGTTTGATCCCTGGCTCAGAAATTTCTGCATGCTGCGGGTATGGCCCCCCAAAAAGAAGTCATCCCCTTTTTGAAAAACTGCTAAAAATTTTTAAAGTCTATTGACTAAAAGAAAATAGCTTCAATCTTATGCCTTACAGTGGACAGATTATTAAAAAAAAAAAAAAAAGCCTACAACTCAATAGTAAGGAGACAATCCAATTAGTAAGTAAGAGACTTGAATACACATTTCTCTAAAGATACATGAAGAGCTAATAAAGCCCGTGAAAGATGCTCAACATCATTAATCTTTTGGAAAATGAAAATTAAAACCACAATGTTATTCTGTAATAACTCTCTAGAATGTCTGTTATCAAAAATAGTAACTATCAAACATTGATGAGGACTAGAGAAACTGCAAGTGTCACACGTTGTTGGTGGGGATGCAAAGTGGTACAGCTACTATGGAAAGCAGGTTGGTAGTTAAACTTACACTTAGCTGTACAACTCAGTTCTTCCATTCCTAGGTGTTTGTACAGGAGAAATGAGACCATATGTTCACACAAATGCTTGCTTAGAAAAGCAATATTCTTTTATAAAATATATAAAAGCAATATTCTTAATAGGTAACATACTATTGGAGACTATGCAAATATACATCAACTGGTAAACAGGTGAAAACCATTTGTTTTGTCCATATAATGGAATGCTTCTCAGCCGTAAAGAGACAGGAAAAGTTTTGGGTATACGTAAACATACTAAGTTTGTAAAGACAGACTTAAGAGACTAGTACATGATACTTTTTATGTGAAATTTCTATAAAAAGCAGAAGGACCAGAAAGCAGGTCAATAGTTGCCTGAGGCCATGAGCAGGAGGGATGATGAACTTCAAAGAGATAATGGAAGTTTTCAAAACAGTTACAATGATGGATGCACAATTGTATAATTTCCTTAAATTAGTCAAACTTAGACTCTGATGTATGTATGTAAATTATACCTCATTAGGAAGTATAATTTTTCTAGTGAGAGTTACCTAAAGGCTCTTAGACCTAAATGCAGAGTTTTGTTTCTACACTTGGTTTAGTAATTCTTAACACCAGCACGCATGAGAATAACCTTGACAATTATCAAAAAAGAAAAGGTCAAGCTGGGCTTTGCATGAAAACAAATACAAATCTCTGGGAAGGAAACCAGGGCATCAGTAGTTGGTAAAATCAACCAAGTATTTCAAATGTGCATCCAGGATTGAGAACCTCTGCCCTAGGTGTACCCTCCGCAGCTCTAGGCTAGAGAACCATTGTTTCTGAAAGCTCTTCTAATGCTTTGAGGCAAAAAAAGGATTAAGAATCACTGCTTTAGGCCTTTGATTCCTTGGCTAGAAAATGAGGACAATATGCTTGTTTAATGTATTTCTGTATATTAGCAATGAAATATTAGAAAAGGAATACAGAAATACAATACCCTTTAAAGTTGCACCACAAAAATCAAATACCTGGGAATACACCTGACCAAGGAGGTAAAGGACTTATATGACGAGAACTATAAAACATTAATCAAGGAAATTAAAGAAGATATAAAGAAATGGAAAGATATTCCATGTTCCTGGATTGGAACAATTAATATTATAAAAATGGCCATACTACCCAAAGCAATCTACAGATTCAGTGCAATCCCTATCAAATTATCCATGACATTTTTCACAGAACTAGAACAAAAAATCCAAACATTTGTATGGAACCACCAAAAACCCAGAATCACCAAAGCAATCCTGAGAAACAAAAACCAAGCAGGAGACGTAACTTTTCCAGACTTCAAGCAATATTACAAAGCCACAGTCATCAAGACAGTGTGGGACTGGTACCAAAACAGACAGACAGACCAATGGAACAGAATAGAGAACCCAGAAATAAACCTAGACACCTATGGTCAGTTAATCTTTGACAAAGGAGGCAAGAACATAAAATGGGAAAAAGGCAGTCTTTTCAGCAAGCATTGCTGGGAAACCTGGACAGCTACATGCAAAGCAATGAAACTAGAACACACCCTCACACCATGCACAAAAATAAACTCAAAACGGCTGAAGGACTTAAATATAAGACAAGACACCATCAAACTCCTGGAAGAGAACATAGGCAAAACATTCTCTGACATCAACCTTATGAATATTTTCTCAGGTCAGTCTCCCAAAACAACAGAAATAAAAGCAAAAACAAACCAATGGGACCTAATCAAACTGACAGGCTTTTGCACAGCAGAGGAAACCGAAAAGAAAACAAAAAACACAGCTTACAGAGTGGGAGAAAATAGTTTCAAATGATGCAACGGACAAGGGCTTAATCTCTAGAATATACAGGCACCTTATACAACTCAACAGCAAAAAACCTAACAACCCAATGGACAAATGCGCAAAAGACCTGGATAGACATTTCTCCAAGGAAGGTATACAGATGGCCAACAAGCACATGAAAAAATGCTCCACATTCCTGCTTATTAGAGAGATACAAACCAAGACCAGCATGAGATACCACCTCACCCCAGTCAGAATGGCCATCATTCATAGGTCCACAAACAACAAGTGCTGGAGCGGGTGTGGAGAAAAGGGAACCCTCCTGCACAGTTGGTGGGAATGTAAGCTGGTACAGGCACTCTGGAGAACAGTATGGAGGTACCTTAGAAATCTATACATAGAACCACCATATGACCCAGCAACCCCACTCTTGGGCATATATCCGGACAAAACTTTCCTTAGAAAAGACACAGGCACCCGCATGTTCATTGCAGCACTATTCACAACAGCCAAGACATGGAAACAAGCCAAATGTCCATCGACAGACGACTGGATGAGGAAGATGTGGTATATTTACACAATGGGATACTACTCGGCCATAGAAAGAACGACATAATGCCATTTGCAGCAACATGGATGGAACTAGAGACGCTCATACTGAGTGGAATAAGTCAGAAAGAGAAAGACAAATACCATATGATATCACTCATAGCTGGTATCTGATATACAGCACAAATGAACCTTTCTACAGAAAAGAAAATCACGGACTTGGAGAATAGACTTGTGGTTGCCCAGGGGGATAGGGAAGGAGTGGGAGGGATTGAGAGGTTGGGGTCAACGGATGCAAACTATTGCTCATGGAATGGGTTTACAATGAGATCCTTCTGTGTAGCACTGAAAACTGTCTAGATACTTAAAATGCAGCACAACAATGGGAGAAAAAAGTATATATACATGTATGTGTAAATGGGTCCCCATGCTGTACAGTGGGGAAAAAAAAAAGTGTGTTGGGGGAAATAACAATAAAAAATAAATTAAAAAAAAAAGAATCGCTACTTTAGCTGTTTCATTCCTTGGCTAGAAAATAAGGACAATATGCTTGTTTGATGTATCTCACACACTTGTTTGAATCATTATTGGTAACGAAGGTAAACACTTTATAAACTCTGCAGCAGCTTTTTGTTATTCTGTCCTATCTTAAATCCTTTCTGTGTCTGTGTAACAATAAAGGATCATTGTTGCTCATGATTTATTATCTTGAAAGATCTTGAAATATCTTCTGAATCGTTTCTCTATCCACTGTAGCTTTCGAATTGTGTGTTTTTCTGTGTTACCACTAAGAGGAAATATATACAGTAATGATCCTGACATCATTTAATTGTTTGAAATAGTCATGGTGGAATATATAAATCCTTCTGCATTTTTGGAATCTTCATAGTAGGAGGCTTCTAGCACATATACAATAATACTATCATTTCTTAAACCATTTTAGATTCTTTCTGCAACTGAGCCAGGGCGTTTTCTTGGACAGTCTCAGTGGCAGCTAAGTTTTATGATAAATTGTTCAAAGCTTAGTCTGATGAGTAGATGAGGGAGCAAACTAGATAATACGTTTTTTGGAAATGCTCTGTGAATATAAAGTAATTAGTTTTTTGTTTTGTTTTTCTTGTGATTCCCTAGTTGACTTAAGGACTGTTTCCAAAGTCGAGTCTAGAATTTACAATGATAAAACTGTTGGGAAGTGTATAGCCTCCTAAAATGCCTACAGTGAAGACTACATTTTATTTTACTGTTTAATTTTTTGGCATGATTATCAAAATAATTGAGTATATTATTTAGTCATTTCTTAAGAAATACATATAATACTCATCCGTAATTCAGACTGTTTACTTAACCAGAATATCCTGCTCCCTTATTCTTCTTAGGATCTTTTTCATTATATGGAATATTATTTCCTCTGTATATTAGTATGATTTTGCTTTTACTGTTGAACTTTTAAAAAAAAGTTGGGGGGGGTGATATTACCAGGTTTTAGGAACTACCAAGAAACTTACTGGTATAAAATATGACTTGATTTTTATTATACTAGAACTTTCTTTGCTAGTGAAACATGGTAATACATCTCTTCTTTATCAGTTATATGTTATTTGTAAAATTTGGTACAACTAAAGGACACCTGATTTCTGCTTCTCTCACTTTACCTACGTAGTACAAAATGGATGTTTTTTTGATAAGAGAGGGGGCATGCAAGTCAGTCAATCCCTTATAAGTTGGTAGTGTAAAGATCTCAGATGAAAACAGAGAGAAATTTCTTGTTGTAGTCATTTTCCCTTATTTCTTTAGGAAGAGCTATGAGAATTGAATAACTGTGCTAATTGTAAATCTGTTACTCTCTGTGGTATTTACAGAAAAGTTATTTAATAAGTCTTCCATTAACACCTGCCAGGTATGGAACAACATTTTTAAAGTGACTGCATATGATTAGGGTCATTATGATTAGGGGAGTTCTTTAAAATAAATATTTTTCTCTTGAGGAAAATAAGATTGTTGTAATTACAGGCTCAGTGATTAAAATGCTTTCTAGAACTTTTATTAGGTGATGGGATTTATAATGAACGTGGAAAGAATGTCATGGACTGAAGAGATATATAACTTGAATTAGTGAAGTGCTAAGTTGGTAAATGAGTTAAGATTGCTAAACTCTTGGCAAATCTTAGGGTCAAATACAACTGGTAACAGTAAGTGCTTTCTGATAGCCTTTATTTAAATTCTTTCTCTATGACTGACATTTATAAGCAGGATTACCATCTCTGTTGCAAGCTAATTGCAAAAAAATTTGTTTGTACTTTATGGTTGTTTGGGGGGGTAGGCTTTAACCCATAGTATGTTCATATCTGAAAAAACTATTATAATAAAATTAGGGTATATTTGTTCTTAGTATATATATTTATATATATATTCACGTAACATATATACACACACACATATGTATATATTCCCCAAAATGCTGAGAACTTTTTCTGGTGAGGAGAACCTTACATTCCCACAATAAGTATAAATTTTTAAAACTGAGCTTTATTGAGTTATAATGCACATACCATATAATTTAACCATTTAAAATACAATTCTGTGGGTTTTAGTCTCTTCACAAGATGGATTGTAAGTGTGCAGCCTGCACCACAGTCAGTTTTAGGGACATTGTCACCTCCCCTCAAAGCAAGCCTGTTCCCATTAGCAGTTACTCCTCATTACCCACCCTTTAGGCAACTGCTAATCTAGTTTTGTCTGTGCAGGTTGCCCAGACTTTTCATCTAAGTGTAATTATACAATATATAGTCTTTAATGACTGCCTTCTTTCACATATAGCACGTTTTCAACGTTCATCCTTATTGGAGTATGTACCAATACTTCATGCCTGAATGGTCTGGATTTATATGACCTTGCTGGCTAATGTTGTTGAGCATCTTTCCATGTGCTTATTTGGTTGTTTGTATATCTCACTGGAGGAATGTCTAGTCAGATTCCTTACCCAGTTTTTAATTGAGTTCTTTGTCTTTTTATTATGAGTCGTAGGAGTTATTTATATATTCTAGATATAAATCCCTTTTGATTTACAAAAATTTTCCCTTATTCCATGGGTTGACTTTAAAAAAAAAAAAAAGGTACTAACTATTGAGATTTAGAATACATCAGACAGTGATCTAAGCACTTTCCATGCAGCATCTCCCATTTAATCCTCACAGCAGCCTTGTCATATGGATTTTTTTTTTTGTCTTTTTTTTTTGTTGTTGTTGTTGCTATTTCTTGGGCCGCTCCCGTGGCATATGGAGGTTCCCAGGCTAGGGGTCTAATCGGAGCTGTAGCCACCGGCCTACGCCAGAGCCACAGCAACTCGGGATCCAAGCCGCGTCTGCAACCTACACCACAGCTCATGGCAACGCCGGATCGTTAACCCACTGAGCAAGGGCAGGGACCGAACCCGCAACCTCATGGTTCCTAGTCTGATTCGTTAACCACTGCGCCACGACGGGAACTCCTGGATTTTTTTTTAATTAAAAAACTTAATTTTCTTAGAGCAGTTTTAGATGCACAGCAAAACTGAAAGTACAGAGAGTTTCCAAATAGCCTATGTCTTCAAACATGTATAACCCTCTTCTTTATCAGAGTGGAACATTTGTTACAATTGATAAACCAACAGTGACACGTCATTGTCACCCAAAGTCCAAAGTGGGTTGAATGCTCATTCTTTTGGCGATGTGCTTTGAAGCACAAAAGTTCTTAATTTTGATGAGATCCAGTTTTTTATTCCTTTTTTTCTTTCATTGCTCATAATATGGGTCTTAAATTTAAGAAACCATTGCCTAATAGAAGGTCATGAAGACTTAGGCCTTTGTTTTCTTCCAAGAGTTTTAAAAGTTTTAGCTTTTATATTTACATCTGTGATCCATTTTGAAATAGATTTTTTTTTAAAAAATATATTGAGAGGTAGGGGGGTAAGGGTCTGACTTCACTCTTTTGCATAAAGATGTCCAGTTATTCCAAGACCATTTTTGAAATGATTGTTCTTTCTCCATCAACTTTTCTTGGCACCTTTGTTGAAAAGCTTTGATCATAAATATGAGGGACTCTCAGTTCTGTTCTGTTATTCTTTATGTCTGTCCTTATGCCAGTGCCTTTCTGTCTTAATTACTGTAGCTTTGTATAAGTTTTTAAACCGAAAAGTGTGAATCTTTTTTCACTCCTTTGCCCTCACTACCCACTGACATTGTCTTGTCCTCCTAGAATGATCATATAGTAATTTTAGAGTAATATCATTGTTTTAATTATGGTGATGATGTAATTACTATTCACATTTGAGTCATGTGCTGTTTTTTATTTTCCTTTCCTGTACAATACTTTGTTCTACCCGGAGTTAATGATTTTTATCTTTTAATTCAATTAAAAAACCTTCCCCTAGTTGTGAAACTCCTTTTAGTACATTCAAACACATTATCCTATCAATCACGTATATGTTAAGAAATCGCTTCCAGATCTCTATAACTTGCCTGATCCAGATTCACTGGTTTTACTCTCCAGATTATTCCATAGCTTTTGGGTCAAAGACTACCTTTTCATCATAGAAATTTCTTTTTGCTTTTTCTTTGTTGGTTCCTGGGATCCTTTAATCTTCCTGATTTTGTTTGTATGTTTGTTTGCTTTCTCATTTTCATGGAGCACATTCTCCAAAATCATTCTGAGAAAAGGTACATAGGAGGAAAATTTTTGAGACCTATGCCTAGAAGAGGTTTTTATTCTATTCCCTCCCTTTAATATAGCCTTTCTAGGTGGGAGAACATTTTGCCAGTGGAGTTTTGAAGGCATTGTCTTGCAGCTTTTAACACAGTTACTTAGACATCTTGTGCCATTCTCTTTTTTTAAATTTTTTAAATAAGTAATGGAGGTTTTCTATGGTATTTTATAGAATCTACTTGTTTTTCTTAGTTTTCCAAATTTTCGTGATAATGTACCTCAGCAGTCCTATTTTTATTCCTGTATTGGCCACTCAGTAGTCTGTAAGCTTGACTTTTTATTGGGGAAAATGTTGTTGTAATTGTTTTATTGATAATTTCCTTCCCTCCATTTTTTTTTTTTTCCATTCTCTCTTTGATTTTCCTATTTGAATGTTGCTCTTCCTGGTTTCTCTCTCTCTTTTCCTCTCCTATTTTCCATTACTTTGACTTTTTACTCTACTTTCTGAAAGACTCACTGAACTTTATATTCTTACCTTTTAGTTAAAATATATATTTCTGTTTTCTTAATTTTAATTTCCATAAGCTCATCCTTATAATGTTCTTTTCTTATAATTTCATGCTTGTATATAATGGAAATAATGTATTCTCTAAGGATTTCAGTGGTATGATTTGATTGTTGTTTGTTTTTGTGATTTCTTTTTACTGCATATTCTTTGCTTCCCTACAAGTCACTTTTATTTTTTCTGTTTGCTTATTTTGGCCTATGGTTTTCATGTAAGAGGCTTCCCCTGGCATCCCATAATGTTTGTTCATGTTTAAGAGAGGCTATGAGAAAGCCGTTTGGGAAATTTGAATGCATGGTTGAAGCTTGCTGACTGTGATCTTCATTGTAGGGTCATCTCACTGAGATATTAGGTGACCCCAATGTTGGGATTCTTTGGTCTTTCCTCAAGCACTGACCATATTTCCAAAAGAAGTCTCAGTCCTGCTATCTGGCTTCCAAAATTCTGCAAGTTTTGTAAGCAAAGAAGGGTAAAGGACCTTGATGTTCCGTATCACTGATAATCACCTCTCACCCTAAGCTCTCTCTCCTATCTCCCAGGCCAGAGACATTTTGTTTTACTTTCTCCAGAGAATAACTGGAGTCTCCTAGGTTGGGGAAAGGACAATCATTTTCCTGAATAGAATAAGGAATGGTCAGGAAGCCAAAGTGCTGCTCACACAGACTTGTAACCTATTTTCCTATTTCACCTTCATTTTGTTCTCAGTGCCATCCCAGAGTCTTTCTTTAGGGGTTGTAGTCAAAATTTTGTTGCTTCCAAGCTTTCTGTATTACTTTTCTCAGCTTCTGTAACAATTGAGAGACTGGAGTCTGTTACCAGTTGTTCATCTGCTTTCCCGCTTTCCAAGTTTAGTTGCTCTTGTCTCTTCTCTCAGATATTGGTTCTTATAGTTCTATGCTGTTTTTAAATTTATTCTCATTTCATGGCATTTCAGGAGATAGTGAAAATAAATGCTTATGTTCAATTCAACAAAAATGATTCTACTTCTATTTTTAATCTCAAAGGCTTCACAGTTTTTCTTTGACCTTCAGTGTAACCCTCACTTGATTTGTTTTTAAAATACACTAGAAACTGTCTTAACTGACCTTCACATTACTGGCATGCCAGATTAATGAATGTTCTCCATTCCCTCTGTAAAATACATGATGGATGCACACTGCAAGGACCAAAAAGCAACCCTGAAGTATATCTGTACACTTCTGCTCCCACCAGTTGAGCTGTGTATACTTGCGAGGGTCAGTTTATTCTACTTTAAAGAAGTAGAAGCTGGAAATAGTAGTTGGATATGTTATGGGTGTGGATATATAGGAAAGATGTAATGGAACATTAATGAGCCACATCAAAGGTTAATGAGTGAGTACACATTAAAGTAAAATGTGAATGCTTTGTGAGTGTCATTTTTTTTATGAGTCTCTGCGTTAACAGCTTCCCTAGGTAAACGAACCACTACTGCCCCAAATGTATTGGATAAGACCTCATTTTAAAATAACATAGAAATGTCATTATATCCTGTGGATCAATCAAATTTATGACTTTTCCCTGTTGCGCCTGAATTTTCACATACTTAACAAGATAATTGTTCTTGTTTAGTTCCAGATGTTGAAGTGAAAGGAGAGTGTTCTAGCTATTACCTCTTGTTACAAGGTGATGGCAATGGAAAGTGTAAAGCCACATTGATCCACTCAGCCAACCAGATCAATGGCTCATTTGCACTCAGTTTAATTCATGGAAAGATGAAAGCAAAGACAGAAGAAGCCAAATTGAGTAAGTGTTAACTTTAGGTGGAAAACAAAGTGTATTTGCATTTGTTTGTATAAATAGTTAACTTATGCCGTTTTTAGTGAACTTATTTTTGCCAAACTCCATTTCACTTTGAGTAAACTTACCTTTTTTTTAAACATTTTATAGCATATTTGAACAATTTAGAGGATTGAGAAATAATTTCTTTTATTTTATACTTAGGGAGATTTAGTAGGCCGCCATCAATTCCAAATAGGACATTTTTAGTATTTTCCACTTCAAACACATTGTTTTTCTAGAATTTATTTCTCATTTTCATTACTTTCTCTCAAGCATCTGATTCTACTTTATTGCCCATCTTTTTTTTTTCCCCTTTTCCAAGCTCCATGTTTTAGTTATCTGTCACTGTTATGAAAAACTACACCAGATTTAGCTTAAAAATGACTCTTTATTATTATGTCTCATAGTCCTGTGGATTGACGGAGCTCAGCTGGATGTTTCTGTTTTGAAGACCCACATGTGATTGCAGCCACACACAGCTGGGGCTTCAGTCATTTAGAGACTTCACAGGGCTTTCTTTGTATGTAAGATGGCTCTTCCCCCACGTGTTAGGAACCTGGGGTAGGATGCCTAGAATTGATGAAGGCTGGCTTGATCTTCACATGCCCTGTGCTCTTGGCCAACATGGCCTTCACAGTGTCAGAATCTCTAGGGAGTCTGATTTCTTATATGGTTGCTAACCTCTCTTAGAGCGCTTGTTCTAAGAAGCTGCTAGATTGTCTGTGACCTGGCCTAGAAGATACTCATTGTCACTTTGACCATTCCACACTGGTTACATAGGCCGACCTAGATTCATTGTGAAGGGACTATGCAGAGGGTATCGGGAAGTGTGATTCACTGGGAATCAATCGTCAGAGACTAGCTCCCCTGCTCTCTCTGTGTTTTGTGTAGGAGTTTTAGTAGCTGAGCAGGTAAAAGAAAATGTGGTGGAGGAAATTCTACTCTGCTACCTAAGTCCTCTCAGTTTTAGAAGCAGGTCGAAGTTTAAAAATGTAAAATAATTTAGTTTGAAATTATTATTATTATTACTATTGAAATAATATTGTTATTATTATTGAAATTTTCATTATTTAGTTTGAAATATAAGATGTAAAGAAAGATGAGTAATTGACTTTTTAAAAAATTATGTTATAACGTTTCTGGAGAACTAAATGTTAATTGTTGTTATAAATCATCTTTAATACTGACTTTTTTCTGTTTCTCAGACTTTCCTCTTGACCTCTTGTCACTTCCATGTTTCTCTGGGGAGCAACTTATACAGAGAGAGAAACAGTTAGCTAATGTTCAGGCTTTGGCTTTGAAAGAATGTCTGAGTAAGTAACAATTCGTTCAATTTATTCTACTGTAAGAATGTTGACTTGTTCAGGCCTAATGTATTCTTATTATCACACTTTTCCCTTATACACTCTGTCTTTTAAATATGATATTCATTTGCAGAACTAGTCTTGATAGAAGTGATGTAGAAAAGTTCTGCAACATTTTTTCCACCAGATTTAGAATATTCCAGTTTATTTGTGCATTACTGTTAACATTTATAAAAATAGTTGTCCTGAAAATTTTGTTTCTCATTATTTTCAACTATATGCTAGAAAAGATATCTAAATTTTATTATTCTGATTAATATAATTATCTTTACACAATTTATATCTTTTTGGTTGTAGCAGAAGAATATAGACTGTAAATAGAGGAAAATACAAACCTAGAGAAATTAATATGTTAGCTTGAGCATTAATTCTTAGACTTTAAAGCTGCAACTGCAGGCCTGTACCACAGCCATAGCAATACGGGATCCAAGCTGCATCTGTGACCTATGCCACAGCTTGCAGCAATGCTGGATCCTTAACCCACTAAGCAAGGCCAGGGATCGAACCTGCATCCTCATGGATACTAATCGGGTTCTTAACCTCTTAACCTGCTGAGCCACAGCAAGAACTCTTGCATTTTTCTTTATTCAAGAAATCGATATTTTTTTAAGGGCCATTATTTAAGGTTTTTCCTCTATTACTAAATGTTAACTTGGTTATCAGTCTTGACATATTTTAAGCTAAAATTGATATAGAATTTCAAGAAATTGATTCAAATTGTAAGGCATCATTGGTTGCATAGAGAAAAAATGTAATTATTAAGTAGATAAATTATAAAATGAAAACTATTACTTTTTTCTTGAAAAGCATTTAAAAAATATCTTAGATTCAGTAGCTTATTTTTTTCCAGTGGAAAATAATTTTAGAATCTGTGGTTTCAATTATTCATGTAAGAATTGCCTACTTTTTCAGTTGTACAAAGCCAGGGTAATTATGTAGTCTTGAATTCCTCAAACCATTAATTTTTTTAAACTATGAAAATGATATTAGCTCAAGGAAAATATAATTAGAAAGGCAATTTAGTTTCAATAAAAGATAGTACATGTTAATCCAAGGGGGGAAAAAAAACAAAAAACTAAAAGTAGAGTTACCATGTGATCCAGCAATCTCACTTCTGGGAATATAATCAGTAAAGATGGAAACTCTAATTTGATAAAATACATGTACCCTAATGTTCATAGCAGCACTGTTTACAATAGCCGCAATATGAAAGCAACCTAAATGTCCATCAACAAATGAGTGGAAAGAGAAGATAAGGTATGTATATGTGTGTGTAGAAAAGCTCTGTAACATGTATATGACACATGCATGTTGCAGACCTTTCATCACATACACATATGGTGTGTCACATGATCGATGACACATGCATGTCAGACAAAGTTAAATAAGTCGGACAAAAACAGATATCATGTGATATCACTTATATGTGGAATCTTAAAGAATAATACCAGTGAACTTATTTACAAAACAGAAATAGTTACACAGACATAGAAAACAAAATTATGTTTACCAAAGGGGAAAGTTGGTGTGGAGTAAATTAGGATTAACAGATACAAACTACTGTATATAAAATAAAAAGCAAGGTCCTACTTACAGCATAGGGAACTATATTCAGTACTTTGTAATAACTTATAATGGAAAAAAAGCTAAAAATAGATATATAACTGAATCGTTTTGCTGTATACCTGAAACTAACACAACAGTTTGCATGAAACGGTCCTCACCTTATTGACATACTTTGCCTTTTTAAAATAACACAAAAATCAGATAGAATTTCTCCCTGGGTTTAACTTTTATTTTCATTAATTTAATTTTTAAAAATTATATCTAATACTGCTGCTTAGAATGTTATTTAAATTTTATAATTTCTGTTTTACCTGATCTTTTGTAATTTGTAAATTTTTATATTTGGAAATATTAGCTATCTTGTTTCACCTATTTTTTTTTTTCTTTTTTTGTCTTTTTTTGTCTTTTCTAGGGCCTCACCTGTGGCATACGGAGGTTCCCAGGCTAGGGGTCCAATCAGTGCTGTTGCTGCTGACCTATACCACAGCCACAGCAAATCTGGATCTGAGCTGTGTCTGTGACCTACGCCACGGCTCACGGCAATGCTAGATCCTTAACCCACTGAGCGAGGGCAAGGATTGAACCTGCAACCTCGTGACTCCTAGTCAGATTCATTAACCACTGAGCCACACTGGGACCTCCTCATTTCACTGATTTTTAAGGAAAAAATTTAAAATATTGAATAATTTTTAAATGAAAAACTATTCAATGTGATACAAAACAAATACCAAAATAGCAGTACTATCTTTTTGCCCCAGGATTGTGGTCTCTACTCTGAGTTCTCCACATCTTTTTAAAATATCTAGAACCCAGTACAAACCTGATTAATGCTCAATCTGCAGATACTTTTAGATATTTAACACTCTATTTTACTTTAATAAGTCCCAAGTTATTGCTAGGTTTTTAGGAATAGCATTCCTTTGCTAATTGATTTTTTTTTAATTGTTATTTCCCCAATTCAATTTTTTTTCTACTGTACAACATGGTGACCCAGTTACGCATACATGTATACATTCTTTTTTCTCCCATTATCATGCTCTGTCATAAGTGACTAGACATAGTTCTCAGTGCTACACAAAAGGATCTCATTCCATGAGCAATAGGTTGCATCCGTTGACCCCAACCTCTCAATCCCTCCCACTCCTTCCCTATCCCCCTGGGCAACCACAAGTCTATTCTCCAAGTCCATGATTTTCTTTTCTGTAGAAAGGTTCATTTGTGCTGTATATCAGATACCAGCTATGAGTGATATCATATGGTATTTGTCTTCCTCTTTCTGACTTATTCCACTCAGTATGAGCGTCTCTAGTTCCATCCATGTTGCTGCAAATGGCATTATGTCGTTCTTTCTATGGCCAAGTAGTATCCCATTGTGTAAATATACCACATCTTCCTCATCCAGTCGTCTGTCGATGGACATTGGCTTGTTTCCATGTCTTGGCTGTTGTGAATAGAACTGCAATGAACATGCGGGTGCCTGTGTCTTTTCTAAGGAAAGTTTTGTCCGGATATATGCCCAAGAGTGGGGTTGCTGGGTCATATGGTGGTTCTATGTATAGATTTCTAAGGTACCTCCATACTGTTCTCCAGAGTGCCTGTACCAGCTTACATTCCCACCAACTGTGCAGGAGGGTTCCCTTTTCTCCACACCCGCTCCAGCACTTGTTGTTTGTGGACCTATGAATGATGGCCATTCTGACTGGGGTGAGGTGGTATCTCATGCTGGTTTTGATTTGTATTTCTCTAATAAGCAGGAATGTGGAGCATTTTTTCATGTGCTTGTTGGCCATCTGTATACCTTCCTTGGAGAAATGTCTATCCAGGTCTTTTGCGCATTTGTCCATTGGGTTGTTAGGTTTTTTGCTGTTGAGTTGTATAAGGTGCCTGTATATTCTAGAGATTAAGCCCTTGTCCGTTGCATCATTTGAAACTATTTTCTCCCACTCTGTAAGCTGTGTTTTTGTTTTCTTTTCGGTTTCCTCTGCTGTGCAAAAGCCTGTCAGTTTGATTAGGTCCCATTGGTTTGTTTTTGCTTTTATTTCTGTTGTTTTGGGAGACTGACCTGAGAAAATATTCATAAGGTTGATGTCAGAGAATGTTTTGCCTATGTTCTCTTCCAGGAGTTTGATGGTGTCTTGTCTTATATTTAAGTCCTTCAGCCGTTTTGAGTTTATTTTTGTGCATGGTGTGAGGGTGTGTTCTAGTTTCATTGCTTTGCATGTAGCTGTCCAGGTTTCCCAGCAATGCTTGCTGAAAAGACTGCCTTTTTCCCATTTTATGTTCTTGCCTCCTTTGTCAAAGATTAATTGACCATAGGTGTCTGGGTTTATTTCTGGGTTCTCTATTCTGTTCCATTGGTCTGTCTGTCTGTTTTGGTACCAGTCCCACACTGTCTTGATGACTGTGGCTTTGTAATATTGCTTGAAGTCTGGAAGAGTTACGCCTCCTGCTTGGTTTTTGTTTCTCAGGATTGCTTTGGTGATTCTGGGTTTTTTTGTGGTTCCATACAAATGTTTGGATTTTTTGTTCTAGTTCTGTGAAAAATGTCATGGGTAATTTGATAGGGATTGCAAACTAATTCATTTTGAGACTTTAGACCACTATTTTTTTCCCAAATCTTTATCTGCCACTTGTGCTGCAATCTCATTTGTGTAGAGATTACTTTTCGCCTAGGTAAATTATCCTGCTCATAACCCTATTAAACTTCATCTATTTTCTCTCTCTAGTGCTCAGTCATCAAGGTCAATAGGAAGTCATAGTCTGCTTTCCAGATTGCCCAATGGCGTAATATAATTGACAGTTTTAATAAGCATAGGTCAGGTTCATTATTTAAGTATATTTTTAGCATTAATATAACAATGTAGGGCTATTTTCTGAAGCACAGTACTTATTGTTCATCTTTCAGATGAAGGAAAATCATCAATAACTGTTCGTTTTAGAATAGCTTCCAGAAGACAGTAAGAAAATAAAAGGCATCATTGAGGCATCAGCTTCAGTAGGAAAATATAATAAAAGCAGCGTATATTACAACTCTTACTTTACCGTTACTAATGCTCTTGACTGCAGAAATCATGTGTTACTTATTTTGGATCAGACGTGGAACGACCTTGCCAATATCCACATTGGTGAGGTGGGATTTTACAGAGGCGTTCATCATAAAGCTGATGTTCTGAAGACCAGCTTTCCCCTTGCATTATTTATGTGTCATCCTCGCATACTGTGATGGAATGTGCTTTAATCCTCTGTATCTAAGGGCACAGCACAGTGCTTTAGAGGTGGTATGTAATAAATAAATACTTGTCAACTTGAATTCTCTATGAATTTATCGTTGACTTTTTTATCATAGAAGGAAACATTATTAGTGTTTTTAAAATGAAGTATTTTTACGAAAGTAGTACATGAGTATAGTTTAAAATGTCAAATGCTGTTGGAGAACCTAAAATGGAAAATGGCAGTGCCTCATCCTCTCTTTCCCATCTTCCTGACACTGTCCGCAGGCAGCTGCCCTCAACTCTTCTGGTTTTCCTTGACATGTCCTCCAGTTATCTAAATGATATATGTATCTGCTGCTTCTTGCTTTACCAGTTTCAGACATTATCTTAAGATCTAACTATGGATGGTAAATACTTATCTTTCCCATATCAACTTCACCTTTCTCTTCCATGCTTTACAGTGAAATCATGAATTTGAGTTAAACCAATGGTTAGTTTTACCATCTCTCCCTTCTTCCCTTCCTTCATTCCCCCCCCCCCTTCCTTTTGTTTACTGATTGTCCTGTTTTAACTGGGAAATTATATATGTCTCACTCAGTATCTGGCAAGCTGCAAGAGTATTGGAGCACCAATTTGACATTTGAATTGTGAACTTCTATCCTTAACTCCACCTTAATATTACTATCAAGATCTTTTCTCTGGGAGCATTCAGTTTTTCAGAAGGAGAATCCTTTAATCTTTCCAGTTGCGCATTTGTAGCTGCTTGTTTTCTTGCCACAGGGCCGAGAGTCTGACCTTTTCCAGTATGTAGTCTCTTATCAAATACCTTAGTTTTAATTTCAACATCAGTACCACCATTTTTATTTTCTTAAGTCCGCACCCACAGCATGTGGAAGTTCCTGGGCCAAGGATTGAATCTGAGCCACAGCTGTGACAACGCTGGATCCTTTAACCCACTGCCACCAGGCCAGGGATCAGATCCACGTCTCCACAGTGACCCAAGTCACCGCAGTCGGATGCTTAATCCACTGCCTCAGGGCAGAAGCTCCTTGCCATTCCGTAGTCTGTACTTGACATGCCTTGCTCTGAGACTCTTGCTTTTTAGTGTCCACCAAAAAAAATGAAAGATCACCCGATGTGAGGGCTGGAGGCTAGATGTATCCATGCGGTGAGTTCTGTTTTAGCCCTGGACCTCACTGCCATCTCTTTAATGCCTCTGCAGGCACCCAAATTGACCCTTCCACCTGCTCTGCTGACTTGGTTACCACTTCACATCCTGTAATCTTCCAAAATTTTTTTGAAAACTGTCACTATTTATTGTTTCTTCTTTTGTTGTCCTTTTTTATTCCTGTCTTGTGATTTAGGTTTGGGAAGATGAAATAGGTGGAAATGGCCAAAGCACCACATTTAACTGAAAGTCTTACAGGCTTTATTTTCACATAAACACTGGCATGAGGCTGTTCTTAATGCTCTGCAATATATTTCTGAAGACTTTGTAAACTTGCTTTTAACCTTTATCACCTTTTAGTGTTAACAAATTACTCTATTTGTTTATCTCACATAACTAGAAATTCTATTATTACCTTCAAATGAGATTAAAGAAAGAACAGGCCTACACAGGAATGTTGATTTCTGGAGAAATTTACTTATTTTACTTTGAAAATATTTCCCATAACAGAGTAGTAGATGAGCTCTAGAAAGGCTTTAAAATAACAATTGTAGTGTTAATCATATTGGCTCTTCGTCTTACAGAAAGGAGAAAATTGGCAAAGCAACCTGAAGTGGTTTCTGTTGATGAACTCAAAAGTCTGTTAATACTCGCAAGGGAATGCTTTTTAGATCATTTTGATGCTGTTGTTCCTAAAACAAGTCTAATAAAGACAGACAAAGTTAAAACCTCCAGTATCTTAAACGGTAAGTTTTTTGTTACTTCAAGTATTGGTTCTTGTTTTGTGTGTGTGTGGCATTGATGACAGTTATTTATTATTAAAACTAATAAAATATATTGATCAAATTAAAAATCTTATAAATTTTAATAAAGATATATATATATATATACACAAGTATGTATGCATATATGATGAGCTGTATTTGTCATCATTTAAACATTGGAACTTTTGTGATAACTTCTTTCCTTAAGCATGTTTAGTACAATTGTTTTTGAGGAGAGGGAAAAGCATTTTAAGGGGATTCCTCTTACTACCGTTACTAAGCTGCTAAAATAGGTAGATTTCTATTAAGCTGTGTTTTCATGAGTTGAGATCAATAGAACCTACGCAGTAAATTTAGTGTAGTTAAAACTACATACAATAAGATGCTCCACATTTGCCTTTTATTTTAACAGGAACAGTCACCAAACTTTTACTGAGGGATCAGGAAATCATTTATTTATTAACTTGCATTTCTTTCTATTTTCCTGGTTTCTCATCTTGTGATGAATTTGAATAGAAGGCAGCTTTTCAAGATCTAACAAATATTTGAAGATTGCTTGGCATTTTAAATGTACAGGATAATTTTTTGCTTTTATTCTGTTAGAATCATTTTAATTCCATATGTTAATGAGAAAATGACCAAAGAATCAAGTTATGTGGTATTTTTTCGGTGCCTTTTTTTGTTTGACATAATGAAGACACACAAAGAAGTAAAAATTTGGGTCATTGGCTTTCAACAGGCTTATATCTATTTGGAAAACAAAATATAAATACAACATCTAGTGCCATGTTCAAGGTCCCAGACCTTTGGAGCTAGACTGCCAGGGTTCAAATCTCAGCTTTGTCACTTTGTCACTTATCACTTATTTGTCACTTGTTAGCTTATCACTTGTCACTATTAGCTGAATGTCTTTGGGCAAATTACTTAACCTCTCTATGCCTCTGTTTCCTCATCTTTAAAGTAGAAATAATACTATTACCCGGTTTTTAGGGTTATTATGAGGATTAACTGAGTTGATACATGTGAAATACTTAGAGCATAATAAATGACAAAAAAAGGTACTTGTCATTTGTGTTATCATTATCACCATTGGTGATATCAGTCCTGAAGTTAAACAGTGCATAGTAATCTGAAAGAAGTTGGAGACAGTATAAGGTTACTTTAAATGGGGGAATATGTTCAGTAAGTGAGAGAGCATGGCTTCTACGTTACAGTGTGGGCTCTGAGCAATCCTAATAAGGCTGGATCAAGGCTCAGTACCTTGCTCTTCTACTTTAAATCATCTCTAGATTATTTTCAATACCTAATGCAATGTAAATATTTATAAATACAATGTAAATGCTATATAAGTAGTTGGAGCACATACCAAATTCAAGTTTTGTGTTTTGGAACTTTAGCAATTTTTTTTTCCACAAATATTTTTGATCCATGGTTACTTGAACCTGTGGATGCAGAACCACAGATATGGAGGGTCAGCTGTATGCCTATAATGCAAATTACATGGCAAAAGAAGCGGCAAGGTAGTCATATTTCATATTCTGGCCCATTATTTGCAACCAAGCACATTAGGCGTTATTGGCAACTGTTAGGGTTGTTGATCTGCTTATTATTTGTGTGTGTGTGTGTGTGTGTGTGTGTGAAAACTCTAGCAAGTATAACATGGTCATTATACCATTTTATTTATTCATTGCCATAACTTTCTAGAGACCTTCACAATGCCAAATGTGATATCTGAAATCAAAATACAGTATCCTTTATCCAGGACTGTTGGAGCACATAAAAAACATTAATGACTTTTCTAGGTAATTCTACATGATCACAATTTTATTATTTCAAAAATGTTATTAAGAATCTTCTAGTATATATTTATAATTCTTGCCTTATTAAACAAAATCTACCAATTATAACTGTTCTTTGTGATTCATTCATATTTAGATATGTAAGGCAATAATGGCTTATATTAATTAACCACACTGTTTTCTGAAATAATTAACTTTCCTCTTTGTTTGCCCTAACTTGTGATTTTGTCAAGCAGTTTGGAGTTCTTACTTTCCTATTGTATGACTTCCATTTCTTTGTTTCTCCTGTAAAGTAAAACACTTTTTTTTTAAATTTTATTTATTTATTTATTTATTTATTTTTGGTCTTTTGTCCTTTTTTAGAGCTGCACCAGCAGCATATGGAGATTCCCAGGCTAGGGGTCACATCAGAGCTGCCTCCACCAGCCTACGCCAGAGCACAGCAATACCAGATCCCAGCCACGTCTGCGACCTACACACAGCTCATGGCAACGCTGGATCCTTAACCCACTGAGCAAGGCCAGGGATCAAACCTGCAACCTCATGGTTCCTAGCTGGATTCATTTCCGATGCGCTATGACAGGAATGCCAAAACACTTTTTTTGTCTTTTTTTTTTTGTTGTTGTTGTTGTTGCTATTTCTTGGGCCGCTCCCGAGGCATATGGAGGTTCCCAGGCTAGGGGTCTAATCGGAGCTGTAGCCACCAGCCTACGCCAGAGCCACAGCAACACGGGATCCAAGCCGCGTCTGCAACCTACACCACAGCTCACGGCAACGCCGGATCGGATCGTTAACCCACGGAGCAAGGGCAGGGACCGAACCCGCAACCTCATGGTTCCTAGTCGGATTCGTTAACCACTGCGCCACGACGGGAACTCCCCAAAACACTTTTAAAATGAAGCAATGTGCTTGGTTTCTCAGAGACCCTTTTTGTGCTTTTTGGTTGTTAACATGGCCCAGTGTCCTGCTTGCCACATAAATACTGTTTTCTTTTACCATAGGAATTATTTTAAGTTATTCCCCCAAAAACATGGCACACATGAATATTTGCCTATCCATTCTTTAATAATTAGACCATGTCATTTATACTTACATAGATCATATAGTCAAAGTTAATAATTATATTGTAATATTTACAAATAAGTAATGGTTGTTTTTGTTTTTGTTTTTTGTTTTTTGCTTCTTTATATGGCCACACCTGTAGCATATGGAGGTTCCCAGGCTAGGGGTCGAACCAGGGCTGCATCTGCCAGTTCATGCCACAGCCACAACAACTCCAGATGAGAGTCATGTCTGCAATGTATGCCACAGCTAACAGCGATGCTGGATCCTTAACCCACTGCGTGAGGCCAGCAATCGAACCTGCATCCTAATGGATACTAGTTGGGTTCCTAACCTGCTGAGCCACAACAGGAACTCCCAATTAATGTTTACTTTTATTTAATGTAGCTTGTATTCTTTTGCAAACACAGCCTTCTGCTGTTACGAACTGCTAATGATTTTTTTTCTGTATACTTTTTTGAAAAGCTGTGCCAACATTATAAAGCAGATTATTTCATTATAAAGCTCATTATTCTATAAATAGTATTTCACTACCCTATTAAGAAATGGGAAGTGCGGAGTGGCATTCCCTTTGTGATTCAGCAGAAACAAACATGCCTAGTATCCATGAGGATGCGCGTTGAGTCCCTGGCCTCATTCAGTGGGTTAAGGATCCAGCATTGCCGCAAGCTGTCATGTAGGTTGCAGACATGGCTTGGATCTGGCATTGCTGTGGCTGTGATGTAGGCCGGCAACTGCAGTCCAATTTGACCCCTAACCTGGGAACTTCCATGTGCCGCAGGTGGGGCCCTAAAGAAAAAAAAATGCCCGAGGTATGTATTGTACAATTAATCCAACTTGCCTTTGTACTACACATGCACACACAGATGTAGGTATTTATCTATGTGTATATATTTTTATATAGCGAAATTTTCAGTATACCTTTCAGTTCCTTACATTCGTATTTCTTTCTCTTCAGATACCAGTCCAGTGGAACTTATTTCTTCAAGTCTAGTGGAAACTAATCCTCTGGAGTGGCCAGAAAGGCATGTTCTTCAAAATTTAGAAACTTTTGAAAAAGCTAAACAAAAAATGAGGTAATATTTAAATAGCTCAGTGTTTTTTAATGAACTCTTTTCTTAATTATTACATTGTGTTTACGATATATTAGAAGTTTATGGTTTTATTATAAAAGGAACATATGCTTACTGTAGGTACATAGGTAGGTAGCTAGATGGGTACATGATAGATGCATGATAGACAGACAGATAGATAGATAGGCAGATAGATAGACGGATGCATGATAGAGCACTCTAGAGTAGCATGTCAGGAAATGCTCTTTTCCCCCTAACTTCTCCTTGTACTTTCTGGGTATACATAATCACAGTTAACGTTTGAATGGGTGGCTTTCCAGACTATCTTTCATAGATACACACAAGTATGTGAATATGAAAGGGAAATTTAAACAATACAGGAACATACAAAATGAAGTAAAAGTACTCTTCTGCGAGCCACTTGAAACTGTCCCTCTTACATTTTTATGTTTGTGTAGTTCCTATTAACTATCTCTAACAGAGTTTATTTTTGTTTTGTTTTGTTTTGTTTTTTTTTTTAGATCAGTATCTAGTCGGTGCTCAGTACGTAATTGTTGAGAGGTGGAATAATGGAATAAAGAGAAGGAATTTGGCTCTCTTGCATTGCCCTCCTCCCAAATACTACAAATCACTTTCTTTCTTTTTTTTTTGTCTCTGCTATTTCTTGGGCTGCTCCTGCGGCACATGGAGGTTCCCAGGCTAGAGGTCCAATCGGAGCTGTAGCCACCGGCCTACACCAGAGCCACAGCAACATGGGATCCGAGCCGCGTCTGCAACCTACACCACAGCTCACGGCAACGCCGGATTGTTAACCCACTGAGCAAGGGCAGGGACCAAACCCGCAACCTCATGGTTCCTAGTCGGATTCGTTAACCACTGCACCACGACGGGAACTCCTACAAATCACATTCTTATTTTTAGTTTCCTCTGCTGATAACATTTATGACTTGCTGTAACTTTTTTTTTTCATAGACATCACCACTTATTTATTGAGTACTGACTATGTGTCAGGCTCGCCTCTTAGAAAATACATTTTAAGTGGGAGACAGAAAACAAATAACCAGACAAGTTATATCATACTTGCAAATTACTCTGTGTATAATGATTGAAGCAAACCAAGGGTCTGAGGAAGGGTAACTTGATTTATTGGGGAGCTGACTTAGATGAGGTGGATGGTCAGGGAGGGCTCCCTGAAGAGGTTACATTGGGGCTGAGACCTAATGAATAAATGAGTGAAGCACATTCAGTCACTCAGGACCTTGTAGGTCCTCCTACAGACTTTGGATTGTGTGGTAAGTACATCGGTAAGCTTGTGAAGGATTTTATACTAAAGAGTGGTGCCATCTGATTTTGCAAAATAACTTTTGTTATTTTGTGGCAAATTTGATTCTCGGGAGAAGTTATTAGGAACAGACAGATCAGTTAGGTGATCATTTCTGTAGGCTGAGCAATAACGTTGATTTCTAACTAGAATAATAGTGGAGAACAAGTTTGGGATGCATTTTGGTGTCAAGATGGGGAAAAAAATAAACAAAAGAATCCTTTCTGCGACGGATTGGATGTGAAGGAGAGGGAAAGAGAGACATCTGACATAATTTAGATTTCTGGCTTGAACAGCAGGTGAGTGGTGTTCTCACTTCTGGTTGGGGGAAGATTGGTAAGAAGTTGGAGTAAGGACAAAATTGGGGAAAAAATCAAGAGTTCTGTTTTAGGGATGTGAAGTTTTATCTGTAGATTATGATTTTTTTTTTTTCTTTTGTCTTTTTAGGGCCACACCCATGGCATATGGAAGTTCCTAGGCTAGGAGTCTAATCAGAGCTATAGCTGCTGGCCTCTGCCACAGCCACAGCAATACCAGATCTGAGCTGAGTCTGCCACCTACATCACAGCTCATGGCACCGCTGGATCCTTAACCCACTGAGCAAGGCCAGGGATCAGACCTGCAACCTCATAGTTCCTAGTCGGATTCATTTCCGCTGTGCCAGGACAAGAACTCCTATCTGTAGATTATGCAAGTGGTCATATTATAGATTGGAGGAAATCTGGAAGTCAATTTGGAGTTATCATTAAAAAGGTTGTTTGTTTGTTTTTAGTACATCCTAGTAGATGAGGTCACTTGGTAAGGCCAGATAGAAGAAGGAACGAGCTTAAGATCATTCCCTGAGGGTCTGTAACGTTTACAGGTCGGGAGAAAATGACTATCCAGGAAGAAAATTGAGAAATGGACGTGTTACCCATAAAAGAACTTGAATTTCTTGCCCATCAATTTCAGATTGTATATTTTAACTTCCCATTGTGAAAGATGAGGAAATTAACATCCATGTTACTCTTTACCTTTTATTCTTCTTCTGCATTTGTAACTTATGTTATTTGCAATAGACAGTTATTTTTTTTTTTCTTGAAGTCATTTTTCTTACACCTCTCTGACTCCCTGCTCTAAATTGGACTGACCCTTTCCACCTGTGCAATGGTTATCCTGGTATTTCTTTTGATTGCATTTCTAGATTAGATCTGTATTTTCTTGGATCTTATGTCTTAATTAGAAGTCTGATGCAACATGGATTTTTGTTCCTTAATAGGTGTTTTACTCTGTCTCTAGAACTTTTAGAATTTTCTTTTTTCCTTAGTGTTCAGAAATTAATAAGGCCATCATGGTATGAAATGTTTTGGTCTTAAGACTTTCATCTTTTATTAGGCCCTGGGAAATATTCTTCTATTTCTTTGATGATATAATTGCCCTGTTTTATTTCTTTCTTTCCTATAATAACTGTTTTAAATAATATTATATGTCCTAGATTGATTTTTCATTCCAACCTGATTCTTCTCTCAATAATCCATTTCTTCATCTTTTCTGCATTATGTTCTGGGATATTTCCTTGACCTTTGCTTTCATTATTAAATTTTGGGGTAGCCATATTTTTTTGGGGGGTCGCACCTGTGACATGTGGAAGTTTCTGGGCCAGGGATCAAACCAGTGCCACAGCTATACCCAGAGCCACAGCAGTAACAACGTTGGATCTTTAACCTACTGAGCCACCAGGGAACACCTTGGTAATCTTTTTTTAAATTACTAATAATTCTTTTATGTTATCTACCCTATTTTGTCATAGGAACCTGTCCTTTTATTAATAATGAGAATTGAGAAGATACTGAAATTACTATAAACTATAAATACTGCGTGTTAATTGGAACTTTCTATCTATTCCTTGAATGATCTCATTATTCCTTGGATCTCTTTGCTCCTCTGGTGTTTGTTTTATTTGCTCCTCTGGTGTTTTTCTCTTATGTGTAGTTCTTTAGTGCCTGGTTAACTTCATTTTGAGATAAGACCTATTCTGTCTTTTAAAAGGAAATTTGGGAGGATTAAGAATATATTGTATGTAAAGTAGTTTGAAAAGTATAAAGTTCTGGGAGTTCCCGTTGTGGCTCAGTGGTTAACGAATCTGACTAGGAACTGTGAGGTTACGGGTTCGGTCCCTGGTCTTGCTCAGTGTGTTAAGGATCCGGCGTTGCCGTGACCTGTGGTGTAGGTTGCAGACGCGGCTCAGATCCTGCATTGCTGTGGCTCTGGTGTAGGCGCTGGTGGAGGCTGGTGGCTACAGCTCTGATTCGACTCCCAGCCTGGGAACCTCCATATTCTGCGGAAGTGGCCCAAGAAATGGCAAAAAGACAAAAAAAAAAGTATAAAGTTCTGCATATGTTTTAGGTATAATAATGATTCAGTGCTTATTCATAATGTCATAGTCAGGGCTGGAAGAGGCCTTGGAGAAGTTTCATGGTTGTGCTTTGAGTAATCTTTCATGTTCATAGAAATTGAAACATCTAGTCTTTGCCCTCAAAATTTACAATATTGTGAGATTTTAGAACATACAAGTGTGTTTAGATTTAAATTTTATAGTCGATAACCTTGCACTACTAAATAATTAGTCACGCCATCATTTATAAAGAATATAATTATGTTTATTTTGGTTAAGTAGTGGCATTGTTGACGTGGTAACTGCAAGCTTTACTATGACCTACAGATTTTTTTAAATATGCTTCGATGTGAAATAATTTGCAAGGATTTTCCTTAATTTTTTTTTCCTAAATGTGTAGATCTTCAATTTTGATGTATATATTTTTCTGCTCATAGCATCTTTTCCTGACCATGGTGAATTCTTTTTTTTTTTTTTTTTGTCTTTTTGCTATTTCTTGGGCCGCTCCTGTGGCACATGGAGGTTCCCAGGCTAGGGGTCGAATTGGAGCTGTAGCTGCCAGCCTACGCCAAAGCCACAGCAACGCGGGACCCGAGCCGCGTCTGCAACCTACACCACAGCTCACGGCAACGCCGGATCGTTAACCCACTGAGCAAGGGCAGGGACCGAACCCGCAACCTCATGGTTCCTAGTCAGATTCGTTAACCACTGCGCCACGACGGGAACTCCTGCATGGTGAATTCTAATCCACTTTTTTTTTAAGAACTACACCCACAGCATATGGAAGTTCATAGGCTGGGGTTGAATTGGAGCTGCAGCTGCCAGCGTACATCACAGCCACAGCAATGACAGATCCAAGCCACATCTACAACCTGCACCACAGCTCAGGGCAATACCAGATCCTTAACCCACTGAATGGGGCCAGGGATCGCACCTGCATCCCCATGGATACTGGTCATTTTCATTACTGCTGGGCCACAGTGGAAACTCCCTAATCCACTTTTAATAAAACTATGTAACTTTTTTCCTTCAGAGCTGGTTCATTATCTCGTTCATCTGAACAGTTGCTGGGCCACAAAGAGGGTCCACGAGATTCAGTCACATTACTGGATGCTAAAGAATTGCTGAAATTCTTTACCTCAGATGGATTACCAATTGGAGATCTTCAACCTTTACAGATTCAAAAGGGGTAAGTTATAAACTTACAATTTCCAATTAGTGTCTTAAAGGATCACTTTTAAAACACTTTGCATCTTGATTCTCCAGTAAATTGATGCTCTGTGTCATGTAGGCAAAATCCGCAAGTTTGATTAGTTGGCCTAATCCTCATATTTTACCTTAGCCAAATGTCCTACTGTTTGGTAGTACTGAATATCAGGGAAATCGAAATAATAAAAGCAACCTCAGCTGTAGAAGTCAGCTTCTACTTTGTATACAAAGGACAGTATTTTTAAAGAAAAATTGTTATTTGACTTGCAAATATTTTTAAAAATTACCTTTTCTGTTTTACTCTCTAGTTTTTATTTTGCCACTAATTACCATGATACTATTGGTTATGCTTAATAGTAGCAAAAAGGACAGCCTTTCAACCAAAGAGAATGGGAAAGTGTAATTAATGCTTTCATGGAGTTCTCTAGTGGCTCAGTGGGTTAAGGGTCTGACATTGTCACTGCTGTGGCTCTGGTTACAATATAGTTAGCTGTGGCACGGGTTCGATCCCTGGCCTGGGAATTTTTGCGTGCTTCAGGTATGGCTGAAAAAAAAATGCTTTCAAAACTATAACATTGCCAAGTAAGAATTCAGTGTCTATGTGAACAGTTTACAACCAATTTAACCTCTAAGACAACCTCTACTAGTTATTAGTTAATACATTCTGAATGTTATGAAGTTGACTTAATTATAGGTAAAATTGTGATATCAAATACTTGTGAGATTTGAGGGAATTCCCATTGTGGCTCAGCAGGTTATGAATCCTGAATCCGACTAGTATCCATGAGGATGCGAGTTCAATACCCCGACCTCTCTCAGTGGGTTAAAGGATCCAGCATTGCCTGAGCTGTGGCGTGGGTCAGAGATGCGGCTGGAATCCCAAATTGCTGTGGCTGTGGCGTAGGCTGGCAGCTGCAGCTCTGATTCAACCCTCGCCTGGAAATTTCTGTATGCCACAGAACAAAAAACAAAAAAACTCGTAGGATTTGAATAATTTATTCACTACCGCAATTTCTTTTTAATTGTTGATCCATTATTTTGAGAACTTTCTAAAGTAGCTTAAAAATTATAGAACATTTGGATTACTTTTACGAAGCTCGTTTTGACAAATACTGAATTTAAGGGTAAATTTTGGAAAGGATTTATTTGAAGGTAGTTATCTCTCAAAAATGTCAGTGCTTATTGCTTTCCTGTGCATGTTCACTAGAGAGAGATGGAGAGCAGCTTTGATAACCTGAGTCTTGATGACTTAATGAGCTTAATGACATAAAATTTCTGTGATTTTAGAGTAATTTTCCTTTCCTCATAGCTTTGAGAAATTGATAATTTGGGGGAATCAAGAAAGGAAAAAACTATAAACACATTTTCATCTATTTGGTTATTGGATTACTGCCCCTTCAGATCATTAAGCATGAATTGGCAGAGTCATATGGGTTTGCCAAAACTGAATTATGTGGGAGTTCCCGTTGTCTCAGTGGGTTACCAACCCAACTAGTATCCTGGAGGTTGTGGGTTTGATCTCTGGCCTCACTCAGTGGGTTAAGGACCCAGCTGAGCCACCAGGGAACTGCAAGTTGTACTCTTTTTGACCAGCATGTCTTTCTAGCTGCAGTGTAGTAGGGGAGAGAACAATTAATTCTTTCTGCAGTTTACCAGTGACTTATTTAGGAAAGTTTGATATAATTCCCTGACGTTAGTAAGGAACTGTGTCATTATCAAATGTATCTATTAATGTTAAAGTTGAAGGATGAGCTTTCACAGCAATGAATCAAGAATCTGTGAATTCTTATTTAATGTCTACCCTTGCAAGGAACTATCAAAATGTGATATTAACTAAACAAAGTACAGGTATGATACCTATGTATATACTAAAGAAATGTTAAACATTGAAAAAATGCATTTATTAAAAATTTTCCTTCAGAAAGAACAAGGTGTGAGTAAAATTGAAGAAAAATAAAGTTGCTGACAGGGATTAAAGTAAAAAATGGAAGACAACAGCATAAAAGAAAGAAGTGAAATGCTCGGCACTTCTATATTATAAATGTTATTCACTTTAATAGTCATCAAAATACTGGGATCATTGCAATTTTTTAGCATTTCTTTATGTGGAACACTAAATGGATGCATTAGAATATAAATCCTGGTTTCTAGGATTCTTTAATTTGCATATATCTTACATTTTAATGTGAGAATTTTAAATGCTTATCACAGTATTCTCAATAATTTTCTGTGGCAAATGGGCAGTTTTCATTACTAAAGCCAAGGAGGAAAAATGTGATAGCAAATTTATATTTGGTACTCTACTATCTGCTTGTCGTTTCTAAGTCTTCTGAATTCAAGTCCCTGGTATTTCATTCTGCCTGTGAACTGTGTAAAGACCATTACATGATTCACCCATTCCCATTTAACCTGTTTTGAACTTTGGGAACATGATTCAGTTCTTAGAACAGTGCCTTCCAACTTAGACAGAGAAGGAGGGCACTTACTAGAATAACTCAGAGAGCTGAATCTAATTGCAGTGACCTTCCTCTTCCTGAGATTTTGATGTACCCTTGCAGGTCCGGGTGTGGAGGGGTAGAGCATGAATATTTTCTTTTATTTAAGTTCACTACATGACTGGTTCTAACATATCTACTGATTGGAAACCTGCCTCAGAGGAAGAACTGAAGTCAGCAGTTAGTGTTTTTATCCTCTGATATTTAAAAGGTCTCTGACTCTTAACGTAGGTGTTGAGATGACTACGTTCCCAGGCAAAGAAAAATCTGGATGCCCCATGTGATATAGTAGGAGAGATATACTACTTGTGTTGCTAAAGATTTGAATTCGACTTTAATTATTACCCTGCAAAAAGAGTTTAGCTAAATGGATGAACATTTCACTACCACCAGGGAAAAAACTCCTTGGAGAATAATGCTGCTTCTTGATTCTACAAATAATTCAACAGATCGTTTTCTATTCTTGATTTATCCATTGCTCAGAATAGTTTTGTGAAATAAGTAACATCATAACTTCACAGACTTGAGACACAGAAAATATAAGTGACAAAACCCATGGGTTTAACCTTACTTTGATTTCCTTCTTTTCCTTTGGGGTTTTTATCCCATGTAAGATCCAGTGATAGAGGAGGAAGTCAGATTTCCTTCCTTAGACAGTTTCTTCAACTTTCTTTTTGTCGTAAATAAATTTTAAATACACATGAAAACTTTTTATTTCAGGGAAAAGACTTTTGCTCTGACACCAGAACTTAGTCCTCGGAAACTTCGTGGTTTACCTTTTGAAAAAGCCTCAGTGTGCCATTATCATGGAATTGAGTAAGTTTTTTACTTTCACTTTTCTCTGCTATGTGTTGTTAATGTAGCTTATCTTATGTGAATGTGAAGAGTAACTGTAATAAAATAATATAAATTGAAATAGTCAAAAATATGTCAAAGAGCCTCAGGAAACAAAGCAGTACAGATGCAAATAATTTGTCTTCTATTGGGAAAAAAAAGTTATTTGCTGATTAATCAGTTTTACTTTTAAACATCCTATTATTAGTTACAAGATATTTTAGTTAAAATTATTTTGGTCCCTACATTGGAAATGTATATTTACACTACTGGTCACATTAATATTCCTGAGTCATTGTAATCACTCAGAAACTCTTAGATGAAATGTGTTCTCATTTGCAACATGTTAATTATGTGTACATTTTTATGGAATTTTAATTGACCAGTTTGAATAAAATTTCAAAGGATTCTCTTGCTTAGAAGAATTAGCAGTTTCCAAGGTCATGCACATCTACTGTTTTCACAAGGACAAGAAGTAGAATGATGGAGGTAATGTGTTTTATGTTAAATTTGCAAGACCTTAGCAATTCTTTTTGCAAACCATTTCACGTTCTTAAAGCAAAACATTATTTTTTATTGATTTTCCATAAATGAAAATAGAAAAGGACATGATTTTACCTTAAATTCTCAGAAGCGGCTTTTAATTTATCAGCAAACAACTGAAACATACTATTTTGGTTGTCTGGTAAACTTAATCTTCTCACAAACTTTAAAGATACTTTACTGACAGTCATTCAGTCAGGGCTAAAGATACAAAAGACTTTAAGATAACTATTTCTGCCCTTAAGAAGCATATGGCCTTGGAGTTCCCATCGTGGTGCAGTGGTTAACAAATCTGACTAGGAACCATGAGGTTGCAGGTTCGATCTCTGGCCTTGCTCAGTGGGTTAAGGATCCGGCATTGCTGTGTGCCGTGGTGTAGGTAGCAGACTCGGCTCAGATCCCGAGTCGCTGTGGCTCTGGCATAGGCTGGCGGCTACAGCTCTGATTAGACCCCTGGCCTGGGAACCTCCATATGCCACGGGAGCAGCCCTAGAAAAAGCAAAAAAAAAGACCAAAAAAAAAAAAAAGAAGCAGCAGCAGCATATAGCCTAGTAGGGGAGAAAGAAAGAAACACATGATTTTAGTGGAGTATAAATAGTATTAAAACACTAGTATATAACTCTGCCTAGTGCATGGGACAAATGCATACCAGGAACTATTTGAGAGAATTTCAAAGAGGACATCTGAACTGCGTTTGAGGGAATGAAGAGGAGTTTACTGCCCAAAAAGGTGGTATGTGTGGGAGGAAGGAAGTACAGAGGTATGGATGCTCGGAAGAGGAATTTCGGAATAAGAGTCACAGCATGTTGTACTACACTGAGACCAGAGTCGTGAAGATCATTGTTGACATGGGAGGAGGATTGATCTTTATTTTCTGAGGCAGTGAAAAAACATTATTTTTAAAGCATGAAATTATATGCTTGGGTTTGTGCAATTGAAAGAAATCTCATCTTTTGGTAAGTTGAGTTGAAATATTTTAAGCAAGAGATGTAAAAGGACTAAAATACTATCAAGACAGTGAAAACGGGAAGGAGAATACAAACTTAAGAGCTATCTAAAGAACATAACAGATCAAGTAGATGCTAAAGATGAGAAAAAGGAGATAAGAATTGCTTTAAGGTTTGTAGCCTAGGCACTTTGGATAGGTGGCAGTAGCACCTGAGAAGGTATGGAAAATTACACAACAGGTCATTGTAGGAATATTTAGTTTCCTTTTAAATAAAATGTATTTTGTTTAAAGAATATGTAAAGTTATACAGAATTTGATACGAGAGGCAAACATTTTTGGTTACTTTATTTTGGGGCATCAAAATTAAATTCCCTGCTAAACTCAGGGGCAAGAAAAAGATACCTGCTATCACTACTTTTTTCTTTTTTAATTATTTTTCTCTATATTCTAGCCAATCATTAAAATAAGAAAAACCAAAGAGTTTAAAAGAGTTACATGTATTTAAAAGGATATCAAAAGAAATGTTTTGTATTTACTTTTTGTTTTGCAGAGTAGAGACCGGAAAGACCATTAGAAGTAGTAGAATTTGTAAGGTGGCCAGTGATAAAATATACACAAAAAGGCCCTAGTTTTCCTCTAAACTAGTCATTTCCCATTTTTAACAGGATGAAAATGATTCCATTCAAAATAGCATATAAAATCGTAAATATTAGAAGTATTCTTGTAAGAAACATAGAATGGGAAAATTTGCAAGTAACATGTATTAGGTGACCGAAAAGCAACATTGATTACTTAGGGGAAACACACTTTGTTTCTCTGTAAGAAGATTCTGTGTTATTGATGTTAATTCTCCTGAAATCCTTTTGCTGAAATAATTCTATAATTTATCTGGAAAGAAGTCTCCTCTCTTTTGTTTAAAGAATGAGATAAATTTTATATATCCAGGGGATTTTGTTATAAGGCTATTATAATTACAGTGTGGGACAGGACATAAATAGAAATTCCAAGGGAAAAGCAAGAATACATGAGAATTTGATCTAATAGAAGAACTTTAAATCAGAGGGCAAAAGAAAAATGTTCTGTAGATAGTAGTAAGAACGTTGATTAAATGTTCAAGTAAAAATAAATCTGAAATGATTCCTACTTCACACCAAATATCAAAATAAATCCCAGCTGTATTAAGAATTAAAAGTGAAAAGCTGTGAAAGGAAAGAACTAGCATAAAATATAGGGGAAGATCTGTTCTAGCAGAGGAAGGAGCCAAAAAAGAAAAGAGTGATGGATTTGTCCTCATTTTAAGACAGCAATGTCGGTCATCAATAGAAACAAGATTAAAAGTACAGATTAAGTTGAGGAAAATATTTTTTTAACATAAATAGGAAGGCAATTTTTTTATAACTAAAGAATGCTTACAAGTAATAAGAAAATAAGACAATACCCCTATGGAAGAGTTGGCAAACCATTTGTTTATCAAAAAGGAAATACATATGGCCAATTCACAAGCAAAGTTGTTTACTTCACCAGTTTTTAAAATTCACGTTAAGAATGCAAATTGAAACAACAGTGAGGATCCTTTGCACACATAAAGTTGTGTTGGTGGTAAAGGGACGTGAGTAAGCCAGCTTGGAGTATAAATTACAGTCTGTCTAGGGGCTGCTCAGCAATTTACCAAAAGCCATGCAAGTGTTTCTGACATCAAATTGATTATACTTAATGATAAAATTAGTATGTATACTGAAAGTTATTATGCAAGGGTATTTTTCATAGTTTTATTTAAAATAAGCATGGGAAATAATGGCTAACTGTAGCGGCTTGGTTAAATAAATTATAGTACATCCATGAAATAAAATTCTATACAGCCACCAGAATGTCTAAAATGAAAGACTGATAAATGTTGACAAGTACACGGAATAATCAGAACTCTTCAACGTTGTTGTCGGTGGAAGTATAAAATAATATATCTACTTCAGAAAAGATCTGTTGGTTTCTTTTAAAACTAAACATACTCAGACCCTATGACTTAGCAATTCCAAAACTAGGCACTTTCCTAAGAAAAGTGAAAATGTAACACCACAAAAAGACTTGTGAAAGAACCTACAGAGCAATTTTATTCATAATAACCCCAAACTGGCCTTAGGTATGCATTCATAGAATTGATAAATTAACTGATATATGTATACAAAGCAGTGCTACTCAAGAGTAACAAGGAACAATATATGTACACATGCAATGACATTAAACTTGTCTGTCTGAATGTGAAAAAAACAGTTGCCATAAGAACTTGAGGACTTTAAAAAGTGAAACTGCCTGCCCCCATAAGCAAATAAACAAATTTAGCTGTGACTCCGTTTTCTTTTCTGTAAATTCATGCTCCTTAGGCTGGGGCCATTGAGATCAAACTAACAAAGTTACAAGAGGTGAGCAGTGATTCCAGAAACATACTTTTTTTTTTTTTTTTTTTAAGATTTGGATATGTAGTGTGGGGGCCTATTCATGTTAAACAAAAACATCCAAATTTTTAGTTCACGTGTATCTTTAAAGTCAGTACGAAACTGCGACAAAAGTTCTCTCTTCTTAGGTTGCTGTAAGTAAAGCTTTGAGTCCTTGAGCTATTCCTCTGCTCAGACATAAGGAATATTTGGAAAAAACACATAAACTGCTCAAGTGCAAATCAGTGTTTTCTTAACGGCAAAATGACGTGTGTTAACTGTTGGCTTGTTTGTTCTCCACTTACCCCCGGAGTGTAAGATACCCTTGATTGTAAGATGCACTGTTTTCTTTAACAACAAATCGAACGCTGCTGTCAAACTGTGACAATCACTTGGCCACACAGCCTCTTGTTGCTCTGCAATTTCTTTCATCCATTCCAAGAGATTTAGCAGTTTCCCAGCCTTCATCGGCATTACTTGGTGTTTGCCAAGCAGTATTTTGCCTATTTTGTCCTTATATAACAGCAATAGCAGATCTAAATAGCAGAATAGCAATCTTCTTACAAGTGTTTTTCCTTTCCTCGTACACAAAGCATTTGGTCATTGTTTTGCAGGAAAATATGGACGTGTACTCATTCACTTAGCAGTGAATTTTTACTTCACTATTTTCAAATATGCACCCTGCTACTCAGTTTCTGTTCCTTACTTATTCACAAAGACACTTTTTGTTTCAATGCCAAATCATAGTAAAATCATTTTGAAGACATTTTAAATAGCAATTAAAGTCAACATGCCCGGTGCACATAATTCAGTTGGAGACATGTCATCATGAGCAGCTGTGATCAAGAGATGTTAAAACTGGAAGAAAAAATCTGCATCTTAGAATCAAAATCCTAGAGTAAAAAAAAAAATACGCCTTTGGAGTCCAACTGCATTTTTTTCCTCTCAAAAAATTTCTGCAGCCTAATCAGAGGTTACATTTCCTCTTCCCTAGAACCTTCCCTTAACATTTATGGTTCTTAATTGTATTTTAGATTCTGTCAGCTACCCAGGACAGAAATAGGACTCATCTGTAATCCTTAGGGTTGCTGCTGATTTTTAATGAAGTGTATTTTATTAAACAACAAACTTGAGAAAAATGTCAGAGAATTGAGAGACTTTGGCTCTAGTCACTTTTCTGTAGTTAACATTCTGAAATAGGAGCTGTTTTCTCCCCTGTTAAATTAAATTATTGGGTTGTATCAGAGATTTTTTCCAGTCCTAGCTACACTTTAGAATCACCTCGGTAGCTTTTAAAAAATGTCTCAGACGGAGTTGAACACCAGATCAGCAAAATCAGAAACTCTGGGCACATAGACCAGGCATCAGCATTTCATGGAAACTCTGCAGATGATTCTAACATTCTGCCATGGTTTGACCCCTGAATAAGAAGATCCTTACACTGTACCTGAGAGATTGTATGTATACTCAGTTGGTTCAGGTCTGACTCCGAGGTCACCAACCTGCGTTGGAATCCTGGCTATGGAATGTACCATCAGCATAGCGTCAGCTTGGCTGTGGGAGAACATCAGGCTGCTGTGACAGTGGTGATGATAATGGCAGCAGCCTACCCTCACTCACTGCCTTGCTTGCATGTTCTGTGCTCACGTCTGCCCATTCAGGGAATCCCCACAAGCGCTCTTTGAGATAACTGCTGTGAATCTCATTTTGCAGATGAGGCAGTAATAGCATAGATAAAGTGAAGTAGTTTGGCCAAGTTCATACAGCTGACTGGTGAAGAGCCAGATTTAAATCCAGGGAGTCTGGCTCTCCAGTCTGCACTCTTAGAAATCAAGTGTGTGTCACAAGGGAAAGAGAAAGTCCTTAAAACCTCCGTCAGGCAGTCAGAGGCCGAGGCAATGATATACTCTGAGTGTTGAACTAAAATCTTATGGATCCAAAGTTCTGACTTAAAGGAACTTCTTAGAATGTTGCAAGTAAAGAGGAAAGATAACAGAAAAAGGTTTTAATCCTGTCTGTGAACCCCTTTATGTTTCCTTTTCCAAGGTCAGACGTCTCATTGGTGATTTTCTTGATATGTTCACGTATTGTACTTAACATGGAATTTCTTTAAGTTCAGAGGCATTCCCTGAGCAAACATCTCATCGATTTCTTGCATTAGATTTAGCTACAAAGCAGATGCATAAGAATGCTGAAGTGTTTGAAGGAAAATTTGTCAGTCAGTCAATAAGGTGGAAGTGGGTTTCACAGGGAAATTTCAAAATGTTCCGAGCTGTCTTTGGTGAGCCAGTTTTAGAATGCCTTTATACCCTGTTAATCTTTGCGTTGAAAATAAACTTGCCCTTTCTAACAAAAGTCAGCATCTCACGTTGTTACATATCAGCCATGCTGAGAAATTACAGGTTGGTAGAGATTTAAAAAGTATTAAAACAGCAACTGTATTATTTTGAAAATAAGCTAGAGGATTAACTTAATCTGTTGCCAAGAAACAGTTAAAGAGGAATCAGATTGTACTTCATGCTTTTTTTTTTCAAATCTTTTGCCATGTCATACACAGCCAGCTGGAAAAAACTGAACCTGGGAGGGAAGTCGGCCATTCACTCAACCTTCCAACAAATATTAGGAAGTTCAGTAAGAACTTTTTAAATCGGAGTTCCCATCATGACGCAGCAGAAATGAATCCGGCTAGGAACCATGAGATTGCGGGTTCGATCCCTGGCCTTGTTCAGTGGGTTTAGAGTCTGGCATTGCTGTGAGCTGTGGTGTAGTTGGCAGACGCATGTTGGATCTGGCATTGCTGTGGCTCTGGTGTAGGCTGGCAGCTATAGCTCCAATTTGACCTCTAGCCTGGGAACCTCCATAAGGGCAGTTGTGGCCCTTAGGGAAAAAAAAAAAACTCTTTAAGTAAATGTTTTGCTCTTTCCTAATTGGCAAGGAAAAGCCCATTGCTACTGTGGAGTCTAATTTTAGAGAGCTTTCTCTTGTTTAGATACTGCTTGGATGACCGAAAAGCATTAGAAAGAGATGGGGGATTTTCTGAACTTCAGTCTCGTCTTATTCGTTATGAAACTCAAACGACCTGCACCCGAGAAAGTTTTCCAGCACCTGCTGTGCTGAGCCCGCTTCCGTCTCCTGCAGTTCTCTCTGAACCTGGAAGTGTCCCTGATGGAGAAGCTTTACAAAGTGAACTCCGTCCCGAAGCATCCCGATTAAAAAGGAGATCAAAAGATCTGAATTGCCTTTATCCCCCCAAAAGGTGATGTATTAAGTGCATAAAAGTAGTATCTTGACAGTATTTTAGCCGTGGGGAATTTTTTTTTTCATATTAATCCTTCATATTTTAAACTTGCCTTCTGTATGGATTTTAGATTAATTCTTTCTTACCAGGAATTTTTTTGTTTGTATTGCGAGCA
Organism: Phacochoerus africanus; assembly: GCF_016906955.1. Taxonomy (NCBI): domain Eukaryota; kingdom Metazoa; phylum Chordata; class Mammalia; order Artiodactyla; family Suidae; genus Phacochoerus; species Phacochoerus africanus. Next base: position 18,488,221 of record NC_062549.1, on the reverse strand, counting down.
GTTGACAGTTATGCTTATAAGTTATAAAGACAAATGACTTGGAAAAAACACATTGTTTCTTGCTTTATATGCTAATATACAGTCCATTAGCAAGAGATATTGTAAAGTTTTTAAGCCATGGAACACTGGCAGTCTTAACTAATAGATTAAACAAGAGCTGTTCTGCTGAAGAGGGTGTTTGGGATGCAGTTTTCCTGTTAGCTTTCCTCTCACTGTTTCCTACCTGCATTGGCCCCTTAAATCAGGGTTTCACAAGGTACTGTTGTAAAATAACATGTTTCACGTAAAATGTAGCTTTAAAGCCTACGTAATAATGCATTAAAAATGAAACTTTTCAGAGTCCCTGTTGTGCGGGTTAAGAACACGATATAGTGTTCATGAGGATGCTGGTTCGATCCCAGGTCTCACTCAGTGGATTAAGGATCCGGTGTTGCCGCAAGCTGCAGTGTAGCTCACAGATATAGCTCAGATCTGGTGTTGCCATGGCTGTGGTGTAGGCCAGCAGCTGCAGCTCTGATTCAACCCCTAGCTCGGGAACTTGCATATGCCACAGGTGTGGCCATAAAAAGAAAAAATAAAAAGTATAAATAAATAAATAAATAAAACTTTTCTAGATACTTATTTGCTAGCTAAATAAAATAGCTAAATGCTTGAACAGAAATAGGACGTTTATGAAATAAAAACTCTAATTTCTATTGTATAAAATTAGTATCTTGACTATTTTAGCTATGGGGATTTTTTTTTTATATTAATCCTTCATATTTTTAACTTGCTTTCTGTATAGATTTTAGATTAATTCTTTCATACCAGGAATTTTTTTGTTTGTATTGTGAGCAGTTGACAATTATGCTTAAAAGTTATAAAGATTTTTTTTTTTTTTGGCTGTGCCCGTGGCGTGTGTAGGTTCCCAGGCCAGGAATCAAACCCACACCATAGCCGTAAGTAGAGTAAAAACAGTGACGATGCTAGATCCTTAACCCACTGAACTACATGGGAACTCCGTGTTTATATATCTTTAGAACCTTTGTCAAATTTAGATCTTAGAGCCCTAAAACAAACCTTAAATTCTTACTGTATGTAAACCTTTCAAAAAGTATGAAATATCTTAAAGTGAAACTTTCAGCACTTTTTTTGAACAGTTAAAAATATTAGAATATTGTTTCCCTGATAAGGAGTTACTAAATTATTTTCATGAAGACTGTATAAATTCATGGTACTTTTTACACTTGATCAAGCTAAAAAGTAAATCTGTTAACATTTAGGATACTCTATTTTGTAATAATATTTTTCTTTCTGACTGTGACTGATAGATACATGTTCCAAAAAAGAAAGTACACTGTGGCCTAGCTGAGTTAGCTGCGTTGGAAAATATAAGACCTTTTCTTGTAAAAGGAAATTTTAACATTTTAGAAAGACTGAAGCAAGAGCCAGTTTTATAGTTTTATTTGTATTTGTTGTAACACTGTTATTTAGGAGTTCCCTTCATGGCTAAGCGATTAAGGATCTGGTGTTATCACTGCTGTGGCTTGGGTCCCTGCTGTGGCACAGGTCAGTCCCTGGCCCAGGAACTTCCGCATGATGCAGACATGAACCAAAAAAAAAAACCCAAAACAGAAAACACTGTTATTTATTTTGCACAGGTAGCTGCCTGCATAGCTACAACAGGCATGGTTATTATGATTTCTTCCTAAAAATTATCTCAATAGAAAAGTATAAGTATTTAACAGATGAATACCAAGTTTGTAAATGGCACCACCTAGAATACCATCCCTGATTTATGTGAGAAATTGTAAATTGATGGGGAGGGGGACAGAGATAGTGCTCATTGCTTTTCCTATTAGCGGAAATCCTAGAATGTTATTTATTGCCTTCCATGTTCTATCACTCATGTGAAGAACTAAGGGAACAACTCTATAAAATGATATTGATTGGTTATTTACGGCAGTAGTAGCAAGAAGTTTTGTTTGATTTCCTAGATTTATGTGTCAATGGTTATAGTTGTTATATTTAGGACAGAAAGTGGTCTTCATTGTTGCTTCACTTAACCTTTGTCTTTGATATTTTCTCCACAATAGACTTGTGAAATCTGAAAGTTCGGATTCTCTTCTTTCTCAGACAAGTGGCAGTACTAAACCTCATCCTCCCGCAGTGACATCCAGGAGGCCACGGGCAGAGCGATCATTATCTGCGACTTGTCCGTCTATTTCAGTTCTTAGCTGTGAAACTCCCAAAGTTGCTACAAAGGTCAATTCAGGACAAAAAAGTACCCATCTATCAAAAACATCAAGGCCCGCTAAGGAATCGAGATCACAGAAACACACACGGGTAAAGATTTGTTTCCTGATCTCATAGTTCTGCATAGGAAGTCATTTCCTTATTTGATTCATTTAAAATGTTTGTCTAGGAGTTCCCTGGTAGCCTAGCAGTTAAGGATTGGGCATTGTCACTGCTGGGGGTTGGGTCATTGCGATGGCACGATTCATTCCCTGGCCCAGGAACTTCTTCATGCTGCAGCCATGGGCCAAAAAAAAAAAAGTTCATATTAAAATTTTATGAGTGAAATGAAATGGTATCTATAATTTACTTTAAGATAATTCAGTGCAAGAAGGATAACAGGAAGAGGGGGTGGGAGTATAAAGGAAACAGAATTAGCCACAGATTAAGTACACACCTATATATGCTTACTGTGTATACCTTTTACATTCAGATTTTAATCTAGAACTGATGATATGGATTCCTCTCTTAAGATATTCCTGACAGATATCCTGTGACATGTGTGATCATGTCACAGTTTCAGATCTCTTTTCTTCATGGTGGTGTTGTCTTAATGAGCTTATCTGTCTTTAATGTGCTACATGGTTGTTTTGATTCACAGAACTGTGCTCTAAAGCTAAAATAGTATGTTTGTACCTTTCCCAAGAAATATTAGTCGCATGTTATGTTCTATTCAAGATGTTGAAAGAAGTAGTTACTGCAACCCTGAAGAAACACAGGATTACTGAAGATCATGAATGCTTCGTTCCATGCAGCCAGCGCCTCTTTGAAATCTCCAAGTTCTATCTAAAGGTACAGTGTCCTTTCTTCTGATGGCAGCATCAAGATCATGTTCTAGTATTCCTATTTGACACAAGATAATATTGAGTCTTTTTTACACTGATAGCTTATAATGTGTTGCCAATTTTTTTTTTTTTTTAATGGAGGTAGAGAAATTGGAGTCAAAGTATTTTATATTTGAGAGTTTACCAGTGGCTCAGCAGGTCAAGGATCTGGCGTCACCTCTGTGGCTCGTGTTGCTGCTATGGGGCAGATTCGATCCCTGGCCCCAGAATTTCTGAATACCACAGGCTTGGCCGAGAGAGAGTGTGTATGTTTATTTTATATTTGATTCTTCTCATATAAAGAGAACTGCACTGACAGCTTTAAGCGAGTTTCTGATTACAACTGCAGCTTGACCACATGCATTCTCTTTCCCTTCTCAACTCTCTGAAGAAAAACTATTAAAGGTACAAAAGCTAAGAAAAGGAGAGAAAAAATGTGGAAGTGTTTTTATACACTGTTGTACATGGAAGCGTGGTGTAGCACAGTAAAAGAAGTGACAGCCGGAGTTCCCGTCATGGCTCAGTGGAAACGAATCCGACTAGGAATCATGAGGTTGTGGGTTCGATCTCTGGCCTCACTCAGTGGGTTAAGAATCTGGCGTTGCTGTGAGCTGTGGTGTAGGTCGCAGACGCGGCTCGATCTGGCGTTGCTATGGCTCTGGCGTAGGCCAGTGTCTATAGCTCCGATTTGACCCCTAGCCTGGGAACCTCCATATGCCGCTGGTGTGGCCCTAAAAAGGACAAAAAAAAAAAAAAACCAAAAAAAAAAAGAAGTGACAGCCTAAATGCCTGCTTGGCGCACACCAGTAAGAGTCAAGCCAGTTCAACCGACCTGGTCTCTGACCTGCTCAGGACTTGGGGACATCAGGTATCATGGAAAGCAGGGGCAAGGTTCCAGGTGAAAAACACGGGAGTTAAATCCGTGTTTAAGATCCACAAAATGAACTGGGAAACCTTCAAGTTGCCCGGCACCCCTTTCCCCCTCAATGTTAACTACAGGTAAGTATATTACATGTAATTTTTCTCTCCCCCAGCCCCTGTGACAGTGCAGGAAATAGTCTCTAGAGAAAAAGGAATTGGAGGCCACAGGGAAAAGGCCAACTGGCCCCTCAATACCCTACCTTGTAATGCTACCGATGATCAAGCTCTGTACAGACAGAGCTTTATTATCTCATTTTAAAATGACTGGACAGCCAAGAATTAGCAGACTTTTGAGGAAAGCTTCTAACACAACAGATGCCAAAATATAAAGGAACAAAGGGAACTCTGAAGGCACAGAGAGCTGAAGGAAACTTCATAAAATGGTATTGTCGCAGAAAGAAGATAATTGTGTGCACAAAACTGGAACAGTACTGTTTCCAAAAACCATAGAACATGAAAGCACCTTGAAATTAAAAATATAAAATCAATACAATAGAAAGGCTGAACAGGTGAGATTAAGAAATTTACCAGAAATGAGTATTACTGACAAAAACATTGAACACAGGATAAAAAAAAGACAGGAGGATTAATCCAAAAGATCCAATATACTAGTAACAGGAGTTTCAAAATGGAGATAAGAGGAGAGAAAACCCAAAAATATAACAGAAAGTCTTCTAGAACTGCAGGACACAAGCCTCCTGCTGGAATGGGCACACAGCTTGTCCAGCCTTGTGAACGACATTCTACAAGCCACATCATTGTGGAACCTCACGTCTCCTGGGGTAGAGAGAACATTTCCTAAAAGCTTCCCAGGAGAGAACGTAGTTTACATATAAAGAATAAGAGTGGCATCGGACTCCTCTGCAGTAACATTATACACCAGAAGACAGTAAAACAGCATCTTCAAATTCTAAGGGAAGGTGATTTACCTAGTAGTTTCTACCTGGTCTAGAAAGCAATCAAGTATGAAGGTTCGATAAAGATGCTTCCACACACGAAAGGTCTGAAGAAATGTGACATTCATGTTACCCGTTTAAAGAATCTGTGAGAAGACGAAATTCAATACAACAAGGGACTGGATCAAGAAATAAAAGAAAAACTAACCTAGACTGGGGAGTGGAATGAGGCCTCAGGAGCATTTGAACCAAATTGGAGCAGGCTGTGGGAGAAGGCTCCCCAGTTTAAAAAAACAAAACAAAATACAATTAAAAAAAAAAAAGCTGAAATGAGAGATGATCCAGGATCCTTGAGTGTTTGAAGAACTTTGCTGTACACTTAATCTCTTATAGCATTGTGGGCATGGGGGCGGAATTATGCACATGGAAAACTAAGCAAATGTGGCTGAACACAGGATAAACAAAACATTAGATGAAAGAGAAATGACAGCTGTAATACATGCGTTAGCTAGGACCAAACTGTATTTGCTTAGGTACACTAATACAAACATCGACTCTTTCCTAATCAAAAAGATTATGGTGCAGCTGTTATTGAGAGGAAGAGAAGCGGGGGGAGGAGTTGGAGACCCAAGTCTCTGATAACAGGAGTCACTGTCTAAAATTGTTGAGTCACAAAAAAAATAAATAAATGAAATTGTTGAGTCACGAAGTATCAGTATAAGCATTTTCTGTAGAAACATGAAGGTATAAATAAGAGAAAGAATGAAATGGACTCCTTCAATGGAGAGCAGAACTTGGAAGTGCAGCAAGGGACTGGTTTTCTAAACAATGCAACTGAATTTTTTTTTTTTTAATTTTATAATCTAATTTGATAGAGTCAACTTTTTAAAAGTCAGAGGTTTCAGTTTTATTTCCTGTATCATTCCCTCTTCGTGGTAGAGTAAAATAGCCATAAAGAGAGAGAAGAAGGATATTTTATCTGAAAAATAAACTGTACATTCATTTCCTGAGTAATGAAGCATTAGTGGCTACTCATAGTTGAGGATGGGGCTTAGGTTTGATGAGTGCTATTGGGTGTCTGAGATTAGAGCAACATGGATTTATGTAGATATGTATGTATTTTGGTTAGAGTTCTTTGACATTTCAAGATGGAACTAAATTATAACCTATTACTTTGATTTTTTTGGTATTATTTCCCTCTTCACATTAATACTTAAGGAATAATTCAGGATCATCTCAAGTTATTTAATATGACTTATTCTGTGTAATGTGCAAATTTAAGATGCTATATTTTGTTATGTTTAGGATCTGAAAACTTCAAGGGGACTGTTTGAAGAAATGAAGAAAACAGCAAACAACAATGTTGTACAGGTAAATAAATTATTCCCCCAAAACTACATTCATTTCAATTTCTATTTTATTTCAGAGTAGCTATGATGCTGTAATACATGCAGTAAGAATTAGTGAGTGATCTTTTCAACTCTGTCCCTGTGACCACTCTTTAAAATAGTTAATAATAGACTTATGCAAGCAGAGTGTTTAGGAGTATTTGAGAGGTTTCTCTGTTAACAAAAGAGCTTCTAAAGTGATGTTAAGAAAGAAAAAAAAAATCCAGAGAACTGGAAAAGTTGATCCATTTTTGATTAGCTGTTTTCAAAGTTTAATTTTTTTAGTGGTCCTTTGAAAACATATTTTCAAATAAAGGTGATAAGAATAGAGCAGAATCTTCAGTTTATCCAGTGAGAAAAGTATGATATTCTGCAGTGGAAGTTCAGCAAAAATTGTTCCTCAGTAAGAAAGAAAAATGTGGAGGTTTTTTTTCCATTAAAAAATTTATGATTAGAGTTCCCTAGTGGCTTGGTGGGGTAAGGATCTGGCATTGTCACCACTGTGGTACAAATTCCATTCCTGGCCCAGAAACTTCCACATGCTATGGGCATGGCCAAAGACAAAAAAAAAGCAAACAAAAATTATGATATGATACATAATATGTGTACACATATGCAAAGAAACACATACAGTTAATAAAAAACAATTATAAGAGAGAACACCTTGGAATCACTGTTCAGGCTGGGAAATAAAACATTGCAGGGACTTTGGAAGCCCCTAAAGGGTCCCCTCCCTGCCATATCCCACTCCAACTACTATACTGATATTTTGTGTGTGATAATCATTCCCTTAATTTTCTGTTTTTTTAATTGAAGTATAATTGATGTACAATATTATATATTACACATGTACAGATATAGTGATTCACAGTTTTAAAGGTTATACTTCCTTTATAGTTATTATAAAATCTTGGCTATATTCCTGTATTATACAGTATGTCCTTGTCACTTATTTTATTCATAGTAGTTTGTTCCTCTTAATCTCCTGTCCCTATCCTGTCCCTCCCCCTTCCGTCTCTCCACTGGTAATCCCTAGTAAAGTGTATTTTTAATATGTATTTTAAGATTTTGATGTGTTATTTATTGTTTTAAATTTTCTACCATTCTTTTCTGCAGTTAAACAGTATCTTTTTCTGTCTCTTGTGTTTCCAGTAGAAATGTACCATAATCATATTTTTCCTCCCCCCTAGGTGATTGAATGGGTATTAGAAAAGGCAAGCAAGAAATAACAGAATGATTCTCTTTGGATAATTATTGGATGGAGCTATTATTTCCTACTTCCTACCTTAGTTTGAAAATTATAAATTTCAAACTTTATTCAAAGAATAGGTGTTACAGCTCTAAAGAATTTCATAAATATATGTGTATATAGTTTTGAGGTTGCTGAGTTAATGTATATTTTTAATTGTATACTTATTTTATAGTTTTACTATATTTTAATTTTTAAAGTTAATATTTTGTGTATGTTTGAAAATTTTTACTCTTGGTTATTTTAAATATTCTAATAAATAGAAGAAGATATTTCTTTACTTCTTGGTAAATGTCTTTGTTGTTAGACATACTTAAATTACTGGGTCTTAAGTAAGACATTGCCTGTGGCTTCTCTTATGTGTTGTAACAGCATGATTTATTGCATGGCCTCTGATTTACTAGATGTTGGCAAAAAAATTGACACAGCCATATTCCCTTACCCCTGCCCTAGAGCCAGCACTGTTGGAGCTATTGGTGTTTGTTTGGGATCAAAAATTAAGAAGGAGCAAATATTGTGCAATTAAGACTGATGTCTTATAATAATGAAAATGACTACGTACAGATTCCAGCGGTGGGGGGGGGGGAAATGAATCTTCTCCCATGGCAGAAAATCTGGAAAATACCACAGCTCATGGCAACGCCAGATCCTTAACCCCCTGAGCAAGGCCAGGGATCAAACCTGCGTCCTCATGGATGCTAGTCAGATTTGTTTCCGCTGAGCCACGATGGGAACTCCACGCAAATTTTATTTTTAATGGCGATGTAATTCACATATTATGAAATTTACCCTTTAGAGTGTATAATCTATCGGTTTCAGTATATCCACAAAGTTGTATAATCATCCCCACTGGCTAATTCCAGAACATTTTATCACCCCAAATGGAGATCCCATGTCAACCAGCAGTGATTTCCTGTTTACCCTGGCAACCACTAAGCTACCTTCTGTTTCTGGATCTGCCTATTCTGGACATTTAATATACATGGACTAATACAATTTTATGGCCGTTCGTGTCTGGCTTCTTTTACTTAGCATGAGGTTTTCAAGGTTCATCCATGTTCTAGCAAGTATCAGTATGTCCTTGTATGAATCTCCCACATTTTGTTTATTCATTCATCAATTAATGGTCAGAAAGCAAGAAGTGGCGACATGTACCCAGCTGGATTGCAGAATTACTGCGGACTAGTTAGTGATTAGTCCATTAATGAAAGCAAGTATCTGCGGCAGTTATCTTGTCCCTGCCTCACCATTATATCTTGGATGTATGGGTGGCAGTTAACTTGTTTGTTTTTTTTTTTTTTTTAGATAACAATATTCTGGGTTTTAAAAGCCATACCCTAAGAATCTCATCTCTATCGGAGCAGATGAAAATCATGAAACATTGGACTTTAGCAATGTTTAAATGGGGGGGGGCGGAGAGTAAGTGTATTTTGTACGTAAAAGAAATGAAAAGAATTGCGACCAGAGTGGAATGAAGTAGGTGAGACATGGACATAAAGCTTTGAGCTCACCTCATCAAGAGATGCAGTTTAGGCGTTCCCATAGTGGCTTAGTGTTAATAAACCTCACCAGTACCCATGAGGATTCAGGTTCGATCCATGGCCTCACTTAGTGGGTTAAGGATCTGATGTTGCTGTGGCTGTGGCTGTGGCGTAGGCTGGTAGCTGCAGCTCCCAATCAGCCCCTAGCCTGGGAACTTATTCATATGCACAGGTGTGGTCCTAAAAAGCCAAAAAAAAAAAAAAAGAGAGAGAGAGAGAGATGGAGTTTAGTTCCCCAGTCCTTGCATCTGGCCTGGCAATCTGACCTGCTTCGATCAATAAAATATAGCATAAATGCCATGGGGTGAGCCAGAACCTAGGCCCTGAATATCTTGCAGCTTCTGGTTTGCTCTTGTAGAACCTTGCCTGAATATAAGGGAGCCACATGGGAGAACTGGTCCAGCCTACTAGACATTGAGAGGCCAGAGAGAAGAGAAGGGAGGTGACCATCTGACAGCCAGCACCGGCTGCAGTGAGGCATCTTGGATCTTCGAGTCTAACAGAATACTCCAGCGACAAACAGCCACGTGAGTGAGCCCAGGTAACCCATGGGATAGTGATAGTATGTTCTAAGCCACTAGGTTGTGAGGTGGTTTGTTCTGTGTGAACATTAGGTTCTATTCATTTTGAAGGATTCATTGAGAGGCCAGGTACAAGAAGGAAAGTTGCAAAAACTTAACTGATTAAGTCCTTAGTTTATAGACCCGCCTTGAAGGAAAAAGAAATAGCTTCTTTTTGGACTGGATTGGCCTTTCTCATGAGACCTAGAAAACTTAGAGAGGAAGTCTTTCCTTTACTCCTTGTGCAGGTGAAACTTACAGATCAGAGAAGTGAAGGCTTGTCCAAGTGAAGGCTGAATCAGTGCTCAGTCCTCGAGCAGGATGGGCAACATCTCTGAGACTGGAGTCAGGGTTAGAGGCCTTGCCCATGGGCTGCCTGTGCCTGGGGGTGGCCTGATGCTTCAGCTCCCACTTATGTCTCGTGCCCACTGGCATCCTTAGTTTTCACTCTCCTTCACTTTTTTTTTTTAAGTTATCTTATTATAGTTGATTTATGATGTTAATTTCTGCTGTACAGCAATGTGATTCAGCTATGCCTATACATATATATGTATACACTTATATATATTTTCATATTTTCCATTATGGTTCATCTCAGGGTATTGACTATAGCTCCCTGTGCTATACAGTAGGATCTTGTTGTGTATCCATCGTATATATACTAGTTTGCATCTGCTAGTCCCACACTCCCAATCCTTCCCTTCTCCACTCCCTCCCCGTTGGCAAGCTCAAGTCTGTTCTCTATGTCTGTGACTCTGTTTCTGTTTCGTAGACAAGTTCATGTGTTGCATATTGTAGATCATGATATCCTATGATAACTATCCTTCTCTGTCTGACTTACTTAGTATGAAGATCTCTACGACCATCCATGTTGCTGCAAGTTCTGCCTTAATCTTCTTGTCATGACATTGTCTCAGCAATGTTTGCAGTTATCAAGTCTTACACCTTGCCTGTAAAAGGCCAGTCTTATGTCCAAGGGAAAAATGAATGGAGGATAAAAGCCCAAAATACAGGGTCCTGCTGCTTTTCTGTTATCAGACAAATGTGTTTGCATACCTTTCTTGGACATGGTTTAATCATTTTATTGAAGTCTTAGACAAGCTTCCCTGAGTAAAATCAAATTTAGTGTAATTTAGAGGACTGTGGGTGAACACAGTAATCAATTTCCAGTCCTATATTCAAATATTCTCTTATTTAAGAGTTTATAAACAGGTTAAAATTATTATTCACCATTATTAGAATGTTATTTACCCATAAAAGGAAAACCTCTTTTAAAAGGGAACTTTTAAATGCATATTTAAGATGTTCATGTAGGAGTTTCCTGGCGGCCCAACAGAATAAGGATCCAGTGGTGTCACTGCTGTAGTTTGGGTCTCTGCTAAGGCGTGGGTTCAGTCCCTTGGCCCAGGAACTTCCGCACGCCACAAGTGTTTACCAAAAAATTTAAAGTTTATGTAATTTATGTATTAAATACATATCTGGAGTTCCCATCATGGCTCAGTGGAAACAAATCCGACTTTGAACCATGAGATTGAGGGTTCAATCCCCAGCCATGCTCAGTGGGTTAAGGATCCAGTGTTGCCATGAGCTGTGGTGCAGGTCGCAGATGCGGCTCAGATCTTGGTTGCTGTGACTGTGGTGTAGGCAAGCAACTGTACTTCCAGTTGGACCCCTAGCCTGGGAACCTCCATATGCCGTGGCTGCAGCCCTAAAAAGCAAAAAAAAAAAAAAAAAAAAAAAAAAAACAACATATCGGTGATTCCCAGTCCCATTTCCAAGCAGTAACTGATAGCAAGAGACCCTTTTCTTTAAAAATGTATCCATGCAGAGATTTTCAGACAAGTACAAGCATATAACACATGTCCACTGCTTCTCAACCAAACAGACCCAACACCCTTTTAATGTCCCCTTTGCTATCATCAGGTGACATTCACAAATACTGATCTCAGGCCAAGTTCCCTAGAAGACGAAAGCTGAAGCAAGGATTAGGTGCTGATGCTTTATTTAGGAGACCAGGGCACCTAGGGTGAAGACGAGAAGCAGGCAGAAGGCAGGGAAAGCAGGAAAACAGGCTTGATGATGCATGATGCCATGGGCCACTACTTCTTGAGGCCCCCAGATTTAGCCAGGCACCCGGCAGGCATCTAAGTCACGTGGGTACCTCTCAAGATACAAGGTGCATCCCAGAACCGCATCTCTGAGAAGCACACAGAAAGGAAGCACTAGAGTATTATTTATCTGCCCAGTTCCTTCTGATTATTATGTCCTTTTGGGTCCCACAAAGGTTTGTTTGTTTATTTATTTATTTATTTATTTATTTTTATTACTCAGTGAATTTTGTTACAATTATACTTGTACAACAATCATCACAACCAACTTTTATAGCCGCTCCATCCCAAACCCTCATTGCATTGGCCCACCACCCAACTTGTCTCATTTGGAAACCATAGGTTTTTTTCAAAGTCTCTGAGTCAGTATCTGTTCTGCAAAGTTCATTGTGTCCTTTTTTTAGATTCCACATGTAAGTGATAGCATTTCATGTTGGTAACTCATTGTCTAACAGACTTCACTTAGCATGATAATTTCTAGGTCCATCCGTGTTGCTAAAAATGCTGTTATTTCTTTCCTTTTAATGGCTGAGTAATATTCCATTCTGTATATGTACCACATCTTCTTGATCCACTCCTCGGTCAGTGGGCATTTAAGTTGTTTCCATGTCTTGGCTATTGTATAGAGGGCTACAATGAACACTGCAGTACATGTGTCTTTTTGAGTCATGGTTTTCTCTGGATAGATGCCCAGGAGTGGGATTGCTGGATCAAAAGGTAATTCTAATTTTAGTTTTCTGAGGAATCTCCATACTGTTTTCCACAGTGGTTGCACCAGTTTACATTCCCACCAACAGTGCAAAGGGTGCCCTTTTCTCCACACCCTCTACAGCACTTATTGTTTGTAGACTCTCTGAAGATGTCCATTCTGGCTGATGTAAGGTGATACCTCATAGTGGTTTTGATTTGCATTTCTCTAATAATGAGTGATGTTGAACATCTTTTCATGGTTTTTTTTTTTTTTTTTTGCCATCTGTATGTCTTCTTTGGAGAATTGTTTGTTTAGATCTTCTGCCCATTTTTGATAGGGTTGTTTGTTTTTTTGGTATTGAGCTGTGGAAGGTGTTTATAAATTTTGGAGATTAATCCCTTGTCAGTAGATTCATTTGAAAAGATGTTCTCCCATTCTGTGGGTTGTCTTTTCGTTTTGTTTAGGGTTTCCTTTGCTGTGCAGAAACTTTTAAGTTTAATTAAGTCCCACTTGTTTATTTTTGTTTTTATGGTCATTACTCTAGGAGTGGATCTGAGAAGATGTTGCTGTCGTTTATGTCAGAGAGTGTTTGGCCTGTGTTTTCCTCTAAGAGTTTTATAGTATCTGGTCTTGTATCTAGGTCTTTAACCCATTTTGAGTTTATTTTTGTGTATGGTGTTAGGGAGTGTTCTAACTTCATTCTTTTCCATGTGGCTGTCCAGTTTTCCCAGCACCACTTATTGAATGGACTGTGTTTTCTCCATTGTATATTCTTGCCTCCTTTGTCATAGTTTAGTTGCCTGTAGGTGTGTGGGTTTAATTCTGGGCTTTCTATCCTGTTCCACTGATCTATATTTCTGTCTTTATGCCAGTACCATATGGTTTTGATGATTGTTGCTTTGTAGTATAGTCTGAAGTCCAGGAGCCTGATTCCTCCAGCTCCATTTTTCTTTGTCTATTCTGGGTCTTTTGTGCTTCCAGACAAACTTTAAAATATTTTGTTCAAGTTCTGTGCGAAATGTCCTTGGTAATTTGATAGGGATTGCATTGAATCTGTAGATTGCCTTAGGTAGTATAGTCGTTTTGATAATTTTGACTCTTCCAATCCAAGAGCATGGTATGTCTTTCTATTTGTGTCATCTTTGATTTCTTTCATCAGCATCTTATAGTTTTCAGAATACAGGTCTTTTGTCTCTTTAGGTAGTTTTATTCCTAAGCATTTTATTCTTTTTGATGCAGTGGTAAATGGGATTGCTTCCCTAATTTCTCTTTCTGATCTTTCATTGTTAGTATGTAGAAATGCCGTCGATTTCTGTGTATTAGTTTTGTATCCTGCGACTTTGCCAAATTCGTGGATGAGCTCCAACAGTTTTCTGGTAGAGTCTTCAGGATTCTCTAGGTATAGTATCATGTCATCTGCAAATAGGGATAGTTTTACTTCTTCCTTTCCAATTTGGATTCCTTTTATTTCTTTTACTTCTCTGATTGCTGTGGCTAGGACTTCCAAAACTGTGTTGAAGAGTAGTGGCGAGAGTGGGTACCCTTGTCTTGTTCCTGATCTCAGCGGGAGTTCTTTCAGCTCTTCACCATTGAGAATGATGTTCGCTGTGGGTTTGTCATATATGGCCTTGATGATGTTGAGGTAGGTTCCCTCTGTGCCCACTTTCTGAAGGGTTTTTATCAGAAATGGGTGTTGGATTTTGTCAAAGGCTTTTTCCGCGTCTATTGAGAGGATCATATGGGTTTTATTCTTCAGTTTGTTAATGTGGTGTATCACACCGATTGATTTGTGGATATTGAAGAACCCTTGCATCCCTGGGATAAATCCCACTCGATCATGATGTACAATCCTTTTAATGTATTGTTGGATGCAGTTTGCTAGTATTTTGTTGAGGATTTTTGCATCTATGTTCATCAGTGAAATTGGCCTGTAATTTTATTTATTTTTTTGTGATATCTTTGGTTTTGGTATCAGGGTGATGGTGGCCTCATAGAATGAGTTTGGGAGTGTTCCTTCCACTGCAATTTTTGGAATAGTTTCAGAAAGGTAGGTGTTAGGTCTTCTCTAAATGTTTGATAGAATTTGCCTGTGAAGCCATCTGGTTCTGGACTTTGGATTGTTGGAAGGTTTTTAATCACCTTTTCAATTTCAGTACTTGAGATTGGTCCATTCATCTTTTCTATTTCATCTTGGTTTAGTCTTGGAAGATGGTAGTTTTCTAAGAATTTGTCCATTTCTCCTAGGTTTTCCATTTTATTGGCGTATAGGTGCAGGTAGTAGTTTCTTATGATCCTTTGTACTTCTGTGATGTCCATTGTAACTTCTCCTTTTTCATTTCTAATTTTATTGATTTGAGTCTTCCCTTTTTCTTGATAAGGCTGGCTAAGGATTTATCAATTTTATTGATCTTTTCAAAGAACCAGCTTTTTGTTTCATTGATCTTTTCTATGGTTTTCTTCATTTCTATTTCATTGATTTCTGCTCTGATCTTTATGATTTCTTTCCTTCTACTAACTTTAGGTCTTGTCTGTTCTCTCTCGAGCTGCTTTAGATGTAAAGTTAGCTTGTTTATCTGAGCTTTTCCTTGTTTCCTGAGGTGGGCTTGTATAAAGTATAACTTTCCTCTTAGGATGGCTTTTGCTGCATCCCATAGGTTTTGGAATGTCATATGTTTGTTGTCATTTGCTTCTAGGTATTTTTTAATGTCCTCTTTGATATCTTCAGTGATCCATTGGTTGTTTAGTAGCATGTTGTTTAGTCTCCATGTGTTTGTGTTTCTTGAAGTTTTTTTCTTGTTGATTTCCAGTCATACAGCGTTGTGGTTGGAAAAGATGCTTGATGTGATTTCAATTTTCTTAAATTTACTGAGGCTTGATTTGTAGCCCAGGATGTGATCAATCTTAGAGAATGTTCTGTGTGTACTTGAGAAGAATGTGTATTCTGCTGCCTTTGGATGGAATGTCCTATAAATATCTATTAAGTCCATCTGGTCTAATGTTTCATTCAGGGCCTGTGTTTCCTTATTGATTTTCTGTCTCAATGATCTATCCCTTGCTGTAAGTCGGGTGTTAAAGTCCCCCACTATGATTGTGTTGTCAGTTTCTCCTTTTACGGTCATTATATATTGTGGTGATCCTATGTTGGGTGCATATATATTTAAAATTGTTATATCTTCTTGTTGGATTAACCCTTTGATCACTGTGTAGTGTACTTATCTCTTAAAATATTCATTTTAAGGTCTGTTTTGTCTGATATGAGTATTGCTACTCTAGTTTTCTTTCAATTCCTGTTTGCATGGCATATTTTCTTCCATCCTCTCACTTTCAGTTTGTATGTATCCCTAGAAGTGAAGTGGGTCTCTTGAAGACAGCATATATATGGATCTTGTTTTTGTATTCATTCAGCCAGTCTACGTCTTTTGGTTGGGGCATTTAGTCTACTTACATTTAAGGTAATTTTTGATATGTATCTTCTTTTTGTCATTTTATTAACTGTTTTGGATTTGGTTTTGTTGCTCTTTTTTCTTCACTTCTCTTGTTCTCTCCTCTTGTGGTTTGATGACTATCTTAGTGTAATATTTGAGTTGATTTTTCTTATTTGTATGTGTATCAATTGCACATTTTTGGTTTATAGTTGCCCTGAAGTTTTTATATAGGAGTCTATGTATATACATGAGATTGTTTTAAGTTGTTGGTCTCTTAAATGCAAGTTCATCTCCAGTGTCCTGCATTTGTACATTCCTCTTCTCACGATTTTTGATTTTGGTAGCATATTTGTGCATGGGTGATTTCCTACCTTTACTATATATATCCCTTTACTGGTGAGCCTTGTCATTTGTGGTATTTTTGTTTCTAGTTGTGGCCTTTCCTTTTCTGCCTAGAGAAGTTCCTTTAGTATTGTTGTAAAGCTGGTTTAGTAGTGCTGAATTCTCTTAGCTTTTGCTTATCTGTAAGGCTTTTGATTTCTCCTTCAAATCTGAATGAGAGCCTTGCTGGTTGCAGTAATCTTGGTTAGAGGTTTTTTTCATCGCATTAAGTATATCATGCCACTCCCTTCTGGCCTGCAGATTTTCTGTTGACAAATCTGCCTATAACCTTATTGGGGTTCCTTTGTATGTTACTTGTTTCTTTTTCCTAGCTGCTTTCAATATTCTAATTTTGTTCAGTTTGATTAATATGTGTCTCAGGGTGTTCCTCCTGGAGTTTATTTTATACAGTACACGTTGTGCTTCCTGGATTTGAGTGAGGGGTTCCTTTCCCATGTTAGGGAAGTTTTTGGCTATTATTTCTTTGAATATTTTTTTTGTCCCTTTCTCTCTTCTCCTTCTGGCACCCCTATGTTACAGATGTTGGTGTGTTTAATGTTGTCCCAGAGGTCTCTGAGACTCTCTTCATTTCTTTTCAATCTTTTTTCTCTTTTCTGTTCTGCATCAGTGATTTCTACTAGTCTGTCCTCCATCTCACTTATTCATTCTTCTGCCTCTTGAATTCTGCTATTGGTTGTTTCTAATGAATTTTTATTTCAGTTATTGTATTTTGCATCTCTGCTTGCTTAAGTTTTAAATCTTGTATTTCTTTGCTCAATGTTTCCTGTAAATTATCAGTCTTTGCCTCCTGTTCATTTCCAGTGTCTTTCATCATCTTCAGCATCAACAGCCTAAAGTCTTTTTCCTGGAGGTTGTCTCCAGATCACTTAGCTGTTTATCTGGGTTTTTTTCTTTCTCCCTTATCTGAGTTATAGTTCTCTGCTTTTTCATTTTTATAGGGTTTTGGTGTGGTGTCCTTTTTGCAAACAATAGAGTTGTAGCCCCTCTTATTTCTGGTGTCTGCCCCCCTTGCAGCTGAAGTTGGTACAGGGTCTTGCTGTAGGCTTCCTGATGGGTTGGACTGGTGCCTGCCTGCTGCTAGGTGGGGCTGATTCCTATCCCTCTGGTGGGTGGGGCTTTTTCTCTGGGTGAGAATAGAGGCTGTATGCTTTGGGGGTCTTTAGCCAACCTGTTTACTGATGGGGTGGGGCTGTGATCCCACCTGGATTTTTGTGTGGCCTGGGGCTTCTCAGCGCTGATGGGTGAGGCCAGATTTTCACAAAATGGCCATCTCCTCAGAAACACATGCTGATGAGTATTCCCGAGAGCTTTGCATCCAATGTCCTTCCCCCACAATGAGCCACAGTCACCCCCCTGTTTTCCCAGGAGATCCTCCAAAAACTGCAGTCTGGTCCAATCCAGATTCCTCTGGAGACTTTGCTTTTCCCTGGGACCCAGTGCATATGAAAGTCTGTGTGCGCCTTTGAAGAATGGGGTCTCCATTTCCCCCAATCCCATGGAGCTCCTGCATACAAGCCCCACTGGCCTTCAATGCCAGATTCTCTCTGCGCTCTTTCTCCCAGTGCCAGATCTCCAAGCATGGGGACTTGACGTGGGGCTCAGAACTCTCACTCCTGTAGGTGAGTCTCTGTGATACAGTTACTTTCCAGTCTGTGGGGCTTCCCACCCGGGAGGTATGGTGTTGCTTATATCACGTAATCACCCTTCCTACCTCTTGATGTGGCCTCTTCTTTGTCTTCTGGAGCAGTTTATCTTTAATGAAAGTTTCCAGTCCATTTGGTTGAAGGTTGTTCAGCATTTGGTTGTAATTTTGTTTTTATGAGAGAAGTTGAGCTCCAGTCCTTATTCTGCTGTCTTCTCTTTGGTCCTTTTAGACCAGTCTCCACAAAGGTTTAAATAAATCCCTTACAATTCAGGGTTGCTCAGGTGAGGATATTTCGTGGCTGTTCAGGAGACCAATTTTTATACCCTACAGGATGGCTTTTCATCTGGAACTTAGAGGAGAACTCAGAAATTCAAGTATGTATCTCCTTAGCCTGGCCATGTGGCAGCAGCCTCAGGGAGAGGTCCAGGGAGACAGCATCTGGCAGAAACACTCAGGTCAGAGAGAGCCAGCTGAGGTGGTGCCTGAGGCAGAATAAGCAGCTTGAAGTCTCTAGGAGACCATACAGTCGCATTGAGGGGATGTGAGGAGATAAACAGGTTGTGCCTAGTACAGGCACATAACCTACATGCACTTGGGCTTTGTTTTAATTTTTATCCTCTAATTGTAAAAAAGTTTTGGAAAAGAAGAGTAATGATAATAAAATTATATGCATTTCAATATGGAGATCCTGGGGTATTTGACCTCAAGTTTCAGCATGAAGGATGCACAAAATATTGCCAGGTATATACCTACTAATGGGTGTATAAATGCCTGTTTTCCCCATTAGCTCCTCTGAAAGCCAATCCTGGAGGAAAAGAATAGCAGGAAGTATCTTCACACTCCTGTATCCCTCTGGAGCTGTGAGGGACCATCAGCCAGCCCACCACATTTGGAGATGAATATTTATTTAAGTCATATGTAAATTTTACATGATAATTCATAATACTGGAAACATAGGCACTTTTTTTTTTTAATAAAAACTCAAGGTACATTAAAAAATTTCTCCCTCACCCCAGTCCATTCGAATCCCCTCAAAATAGACTAATATTTGTAAAACAAGAGCCAGAAAGGCCCTGCTCATTACTTTTAGGAGAGTCCTTCTGTCCATTAAGACCATTCTTTGTGACTTCAACCAAGCAGGATCAACAAGCTTTTGGACAAAAAAAAAAAACATGCATGTTTCAGCAACAATTGATAGAATTAATTAAATGCCTCTGCCTGGGCATTTTTGACTAAGTTGACTGTTTTGTTTCTCCTATTCAGTTCAATTCAAAAAAATTGTGATAGCGCCATTCCTATCGGCCTTTTTAAAAATTCCATTGGGATGGTGTAAAGATACGTCACCACACCAAGCGCTCTCCTGATCACATCTACCTACAAATGGGCAGGAGTTCCTGTCGCGGTGCAGTGGAAACAAATCTGACTAGGAACCATGAGGTTGCGGGTTTGATCCCTGGCCTCACTCAGTGGGTTAAGGATTTGGCGTTGCCGTGAGCTATGGTGCAGGTCACAGACACGGCTCAGATCTGGCGTTGCTGTGGCTGTGGTGTAAGCCAACAGCTGGAGCTCCAATTCAACCTCTAGCCTGGGAACCTCCATATGGCACAGGTGCGGCCCTAAAAAAAAAAAAAAGTGGTTAGCTTCCCACAAAGTGTAGGTTAAGACATCATTCATTGGTGCTGGTTTTTCCCTAAAGAGACAAACACTGTGAACTTAATAATTCATGGATTCAAATAAGAAACAGACTGAGCACAGAGGGAACTGGACAAGAACAAATTCTCTAAAATGACTCATTTGATTTGCTGACTGTACCCAGGCATGATCCAAATGTATGAGTTCATGTTATTCACAACATTCATAACACACATCAAGACAAGATTAAAATCTACAGCATAAAGTCATAACTTGTTGAATTCAGAATGAGAAAAAGGTATTTGAAATTGATTCATCATAGCCACTCTGATATGATGCACTTTAACCTGGAGGAAGAAAAATGATTTACACAAATCTCTTAGTAGAATTTTCTATTTCTTGCTAATCACACATGTCCATTCAGAAAATGCATTAAATTTTATTCAAATATATTTTCTAAAATATAAATATTTAAATTAAATGTTTATCAACGCAGAGAATGTAGATTGTTTCCCCCTCACCCAGATATTAATCAGTCCAAAACTCAAGTGATGAAGAAACATTTGTAATTATGATCATTTTAATTTGTCTATAAATATATAATTGGATCTTTGCAACTTAATTATGAGTAATTAACTCACACTTCATATAGTACTGAGCACCTTAGATTACATATTGTTGAATTAAACTATTGGCATTAATATATGTTTCTTAATATGTTATTTACAATACACAAGTATAATTCTCTTGTAAAACAACATTCCAGTGATTTCTGAAAATATATAATGAAAGAAGGCGGTATAATTTACAAATGCATCAAAGCTTTCCTGCAATGCTCAGGCTGAGACTTCACTTCAGCATTTTTAAATAGGAAACAAAACAAAATCAATGTCCTAAGGTTGTGTTTTCCAAAGTGGCTTTTTTGTTTGTTTTGTGTGTTTGCGTGCGTTTCTTTAAACACTAGCTTCACAAATTGCTCCTTTAGAGAGGAGGTCTGTAGGTAAGCTAAAGGAATGGCGCACAGGACCCCCTTGCAAAACGGCAAAGTGCAATAAGTCTTTGAGGAGGACTGCAACTGTGAAATCTGTTTGATATTTTTTAACTGTATTTAACAAACATGTTTTGATTACCAAACACTCATTTCCCACACAAAACACCACTCAGTCAATGCCCCTTGGAACTTGTATTACATGATACCTACTTTGGGGAAACACTGATCAAAAATACAATGCTGATCTAAAGTAAAACTCAATAAACACAGTTGAGTGAACAAAATCATTCTTTTAAAACAGATTAATTTTTTAAAGCTCTTTGCATAGGTATTTGCTAAAATATGGTTCTGAAAAAACAGATCAGTCTAACCTGGAACATTTGTCTATATAAACTACTAGGAGAGAAGGGTTACAGACACAGAAATTCTACAGCTGATTTTCAAGGTTTAAAGAAAGTGACTTTAAAATCAAATAATAGGTGTGTTTTCAGTGAATTTGTGTTGAAAGAAAAGCAAAAGTAATATATGCCATTTGAATGTTTGAAAATATTCTTGTAGAAAAATATCAGGTCCTTATATTATTTCCCTGGAATTCCAAAAGAGCTGAAGATACTATCAATGGATTTGATTATAACACTGGCTCTATATGTAAATCCCAGCATTAACCAGAGTCACGTAAGGCTGCACTATTACTTGCTTGAAAATTCATGCAAATAAGCACAGGTAGTAACAAGGGCCAATAAATTGCTCAGTACTTCCACTGAAAACCACAAAATGAGGATAATTACTTAACCCCAAATGAATTATTATTATATATATGACAACTTTTTAAAAATATCCATAATTTGCTTTCTACAAATAAAGCTGTAAGTCATGGCTCTAAGACACAGCAGACCTTGGTATGAATGTAGCACACCACTCTTCAGCAAAGCTTTGCAGTTTAAGCAGTCTGCTTTGGCTCAGAACCCACAAGCTTACAGATCAGATCGGTATCTGATGCTTAATCTAATTCTCAATCATCATATGCTAATGAGAACACTTCAGAATCATACTACATCACTGAAAGATAATTCATAAGGAAAAAGTAACAGCTGTTTCATAAATAAAAGTGGGTCTCCATTTGAAGACTTTCCTTACCAGCGAAAGTCAACTCAATTCGAAGTGGGAAATAAATCACAGTAGAACAAGGAATCCTGGTTACTGGTGGGGGAGAGAGGTGAAAAATGTCCATTTCTCATTTATTCAGCCCTTGCTTACCTGGGTGAACCAGTTAGCTAGAAACTGGTTTGATTAAGATCTGCACATGCTGTTCTAATGTTCATGTCCTTGACTGTCATTATTTAAAAGCTATGCTGTGTATTTTCGGCCAGCCTCACCTCTTTACCCTTTTACTGTACTAAAAGTCTGATCATCCCGGTGGTATTTTCTGAGGGTACTGCTTATAGTTCCTGAAATTGACAGAGGAGTCTGGGACCGTTAAACAGGACTCTTGGGGTCTAAAGCTGACTGTGGCATGCTACATCGGGTGCATCACTGCAAATGGTGTCCAATATGACCCTTTTGGGTGGCGTCCCAGCCTCCTTTTCTCATAGGCCGTTCGCCCCTCTTTTCAGGCCACCAAACCCAGTCTTGTAATCTTAGCTGACAGGAAGGAATGGATGATGAAAACGATTGGCTTGGGGCAGGAATGAAGGTCCAGTTGCTGAAATTTAAAGAAGAGAGCATGAGAGATTTTAAATTAATGCTTGGTACAAAATAGTGATTTACATATCAAACGATTCTATGCACTTCCTGCTTTTAAGTGTCAGCTGGAGCAATTGTGTTTTTAAATACTTGCCCCCAATGAGATTAAAAAATAATAACTCAGAATGCATTCCTTACATCTTATGTATCTTTTTTTTCCCCCAAATTAAGTTCTGTGCAATTTATACATGCCAACAGCATCAATATCGGTTTTGCTCTTCTTGACGGTCTATAGCATCCATCTGGGGCATCAGGATTGTGATATTGTTTATGTTGGATTAGGTACAGGAGGAAGCAGTACTAAATTTCACATCATAAGTTTGAGTCCTGGTTCTAACACCTTTTAGATGTGTATACAATCTTGGACAAGTCACTTAAAATTTTTCTCGGTCCTGCCTAACTCATGGAGTTGATTAGACTATTAGATGAGATACTACAGATGAACATTCCTTACAAACTCCAAAACACAAGCCATGCTTCGAAGCAGCTGTGTCCTCACTGTCCCACACTCTTGGATTTGAATTGCTGTAAGCATGTCCATCACATAACTGTTAAGGCCCCTTCTAAAGTCTTTTTTTTTTTTTTTTTTCCTTGCTGTGGCATATGTAAGTTCTCAGGCTAGCGGTTGAATTGGAACCACAGCTGCTGGCCTACACCACAGCTCACAGCAACACTGGATCCTTAATCCACTGAGCGAGGGCAGGGATTGAACCCGAAACCTCATGGATACTAGTCGGGTTCGTTACCACTGAGCCACAACGGGAACGCCTCCCTTCTAAACTCTTATCTTTCTCTGTGTGTTCCTCCAGGGCTGGCACAAGGTCAGAGCCTAACAGTTGAATTTTTACCACCTGACCTAATTCACGAGCAGTGAGTGTGCTCCCAATTCTCATCTGCTGTCCCCAATTCTGCTCTGATGATGACACTGTTGGGGCACAACAACTTGAGCATAAAATAACATCCAACAAAGTTGTACTTACCATGATCCAGACACCGAACTAAACATTGTCTCTACACTGTCTTATTTAATTCTCACAAAATCCCTCAATTGTTATTATCTCTCTGTCTTCTATGCGAAACTCAGATTTGGAGAAGTTATAAAACTTTATGAGATCTTAGAGTTTACAATAAAAAGAAATCGTGGACTCAAATTCAGGTCTATTTGATGCCAGAGTCTGGGCTTCACCACCATATCCGATTTCACTAACTCAGAACGCAAGTTTTAGAAGTAACCTTAAAGATTATCTACCTAGGTCACTGCATTTTTACAGATAGGGAGGCTCATATTGAAAGAAAGAAAAGGACTTGCCCAAGACAACTGGTGAGTTAGTTCCAGACTCAGAAAGAGACTATGGGTCTCTTGACCATCAATTTATTGCATTTTCTATTCTGCTCCCTCCTGCCTCCCTGGTGCCTCCGCCTGGGCATAACTTAGCTAGACCGTGGGGGAGCTGTGTTTGAACTTGAGCCTATCATCCTGATATAATGGCAGCAAAAAGTAAGTCCTAAGTTCTTTCAAAAAGTTCTAAGTCTTTCAAAATTTTAGAACTAAGTGATTTTTCCTCAGAGGCAAAAATAGCCTTGAATTTTCAAGCCAAGGATAAGACAGGAGACTGCATCTTGTTTTCCATGCTGCTGGGGCGTGGTCACCTTTAGGAAAAAGTACACAGTTGGGTGATGCATAGAGCCACCACTGAACCAGACGCCTTCTCAGCAAAATGGACTTTTCAGTCACTTATTTCTTTCCAAACTAATGCTTCCGGATGAATTAACTGATTGAAACACACAAATAAACAACGGCAAAATTCTATAAAATTCTGTGGATCCCTTTTAAAGGTAAGAAAAACGACTGGCTGGAAATTGTTCTCAGAAGGTGAGTTCAAAACACCTGTCAGCTGCCGGGCACCAACTTCATCGTGACAACCTGCGATACCCGCAGGAAGAAATGTGGTACCAAACTGGGGCTAGTGGTGTTGCAAGATCTTGAACGGGGGTGCTGAAACTTTGAGATTAAAGGCCCCTATGCTCTTTTCAGCGTGGCCCTGACCCCTTCCTTCAGAGAGAGGGGACTGAGAGGAGGAGGTCTTGTGCAAGGCTAGTAGCTGAGGTGAAATGACTAGATCTTTAAAATTGAGATTTATCTCTGTATTTCATATAGCCCCCATCTCTGTTAGCAAATGTGAGTCAATAATTATTTGCTGACTAAGCCAGTGACTAGGAAGGACCTAAACAGAGACTAGTTGTTCCGAATCAAGTCCTCTTTGAAGTTCAACATTCCACAGCTTATAAGAGATGCTGTGTCTTCCTGAGAATGACACTTGCCAGGAAATAGAATGTGCAGCTTCACTTTTCAGTGGAACTGAAATAACATTGTTTTGTTTTGTTTTGTTTTCTCGGCTGTGCCCATGGCACACCGAAGTTCCCCGACCAGGGATCGAACCCTTGCCAGAGCAGTTACCCAGGCCACAGTGACAGCACTGGATCCCCAACCTGCTGTGCCACAAGGGAACTCCCACACTTTTTCATTAGCGTTGGCAGTCACGATCACAGGAAATCATGATTATAAATACATGGGCAATTTGCATTGCTATGAGAAGTATAAATGTTACCTTAACTGAGCAACTGGCTGATTTTGTTGGACACATTTTGACATGCTCTCAAAACTCCTGGGCCCCTGTCTGGCCCTCTCTCCACTCCCCCAGGAGAGACCAGTTTTGCTTGGTTTCCTCACTGCCCCTTTTGCTCTGCTCCTGGTCCAGCCCCAACCCCACTCCACCTCCACCCCGCCCTCTTCAAGGTCCCTGATCCTCTGAGAACTCCCAGCTGGCCAGGGCTTTGAGACCCTGCACTTTATACTCCTGCATGTCTGACACCTAGCACAATGCCCAGGTTGAAGTAGATGCTTGAGACCTTTAAACATTTAAAGGTACCTTTTGAGGCTGGTGGGACTCTCTTTGAGAAGAAATTAAGGCTTTGTAAAGGATCCTTATCTTTGATTCACATATTTCTGTAGTATTCTGATGAAAAATGAGACCAAGGTACAGATCTGAAAAAATTAGATCTGATCACTTTTTCAAGGATTGAATATGACATGAACCTGTCTGAGTACTTTGTTAACAGTCAAATGCTAAATAAATATAAGCATTATGTTTGCAAGCCACGTGTGGTGCATGATGAAATACACGAAATCAAACTAAGGAAAAGTACACTTACAAGCTCTCCATCTTTGCCTCCAAAATCTAAATACAGCATCCTGATTCCATCATCTGAAGACATTTTCAGCTTTTCATAAGGAGCCTGTATGATTGTCTTGGGAAAGGCACCCTCCTGTGGTTCAGTGGTAACAGAAAATCCATTCTCATAATGGATGGTCAAACGGCACTCCTGGTTTTTGTAGGTACAAGCTGATAGAGACAGAGAAGGGACAAAATGTGAACAATGGAAGCCTGTCATTTCCCCAGGCACTTGACCTTCAAGTCTCCTCACTCTCAGGGCCCAGTCACAAACTTCTTTCTCAAGTTAAAAATTAATAATCAGGAGTTCCTGTTGTGGCTCAGTGGAAACAAATCTGACTAGTATCCATAAGGATGCGGGTTCGATCCCCAGCTTCTCTCAGTGGGTTGGGGATCCAGCATTGCCGTGAGCTGTGGTATATGTCGCAGATGCAGCTTGGATCTGGCATTGCTGTGGCTGTGGCATAGACCAGCGGCTGCAGCTCCGACTGGACCCCTAACCTGGGAACTTCCATATGCCGCGGGTGTGGCCATAAAAAAACAAAAACAAAAAAACCTTTAATCAAAAGAGTTCTGGAAAAGGTGATTAAGCATCAGGTTGGATTTTTTTGCCTCAGAAAACACTGCATTTAACAACCCCTGGCTAGTAAACTGCCTCTGGTCTTCATATGCCGCTGGAAGCTCTTCAGGGAAACGAGGACATTTTCCTTGCTGGCTATGGGGCTCCAGAGGAGTGAAGGTAGTTGACTACTCTTTAAAGCTCAGCTCAGCTTTATACACCACACTGAATTTCACTTTACGACGCTTTGGAAGCAGGACCTTAGATTAATATAACAGGTTAAAAAAAAAAAAGGAGTTCCTGTCGTGGCTCAGCAGTTAACAAACCAGACTAGTATTCATGAAGATGGGGGTTCGGTCCCTGGCCTCGCTCAGTGGGTTAAGGATCCGGTGTTGCTGTGAGCTGTGGTTTAGGTCACAGACATGGCTCTGATCCCAAGTTGCTGTGGCTGTGGTGTAGACCAGCAGGTGTAGCTCTGATTTGACCCTAGCCTGGCAACTTCTGTATGCTGCATCTGTGGCCTATAAAGAAAAAAACAAAAAACAAAGCTCAGAGAGGTGAACACGTCATAACCCAGTGGTTTAGATTTCAAGAGTCCAGTTCTTTCCTCCACTCTGTCTCCTGCATCCTTCTCATACTCTGGTGCTCAGGCTAAGGAGGAATGTGAAGAAGGACCTTGGCAGAGAGGCTCTCAGTAATAACTAGAGTGGGGGAGCCCTTCAGTCTGGGGGAAGAAATAGGGTGTCTCTCTGCTCACAGAATGAAGTGGCTAACTGGATACCCCTTCCTTCGACTTCCGCAGTCATCTTTTAACTTGTAAACTAAGGTTTGATATTTTCCAAAGGTGCATTCCCTAATAGGTCTATGAGCCCTTCTGGGCACAGCCCCATTGGCAACTCTTAAATACGCCTCTCAGAAGAGCCCTGAATCTCCTCCACCCAGTCCAAGGACGACCAAAAGGTAACGTAGGCTCGGCACTAATGTAGTTAATGGCTTCCCACCGTGAATCCTCGATTTTGACACTTTTCATTTGTAACATCTGCAGAGTATGTGTGCACATGGGCTCTAAACATGTTTTCTTTACTCCCTTCCTCTGTGTTTGAACTTTAGAGCCAGGCCATCAGGTGGTCTGAATTAAATGATTGTGACTTTTCCTTCTAGTTGACCTCAAGTGGTATTTGTTGTGGCCTTTATATAATGGAATTGGTTATCTGAAGATATTCTTAATCTACACAGGAAAAATTGAAGACATTATCAAGTTAATTGAAGCGCTGATTAAAACATAAGCTTGTTTGCCCAACTCTCTGCGGGCATCTTTCCGTTTGAAACTGGGTTGCACCTTTGGTCATTTCCATAATTTCTTCACTCCCACCACCCAGCTAGCTCAGTCCACACAAACTCTTTGTTATTCTCCTCTGGCTGCTCTATCAACGGCCTCATTGTTTTCCTGATAAGTAGAGTTCAGCTTGTTGAGAAAAGGATTTTATGAAATTTGTGGAATGTAAACTAAGCCAAACCCCTTTGGTCATCTTCATTCTTTTCTAGAACACTCCTGAAGTTGTTGCAAGGAGTCTGGACTTCTCTGCTGTTTTGCACAGGACTTCATTAAATTTAGTTTTCAGGCGACTTGAGCCTTTTCTAACTCTCAGGTTCAAAACTCGTTTTTCTTGACATACAGAATAGGCATCAAAGAGAAGAGCTTCAGGGACACTCCAAAAGATGTTTTTAACAGTGTTGGAAAATATTGGGGAGTACTCATTAGTTTCAGGATTATTTTCTTTTATTTTATTTGTCTTTTTAGGGCCTCACTCGCCTCATATAGAAGTTCCCAGGCCAGGGGTCGAATTGGAGCTGCAGCCGCCACCGACACCACAGGCACAGCAACACCAGATCCGAGCCGCATCTTCCACCGACACCACAGCTCATGGCAATGCCCAATCCTTAACCCACTGATCGAGGCCAAGGATCGAAACTTCATCCTCACAGATCCCTGTCAGGTTCATTACTGCTAAGCCACAACAAGAACTCCAAGGATAATTTTTAAAAGATATTGTTTATCTCAAGATGCTGCAGCAGAAATTCTACAAAACATCTGGTTTTTCATGTATGTATGAGTAAAGGAGAGGTGAAGAAACCCTACTTCGTACACACTGATGTGCATCCCATCTTTTATAACGCTCCTGGTCCCGGAGGAAGCTGCAGCCTAGGGCAGTGCTACTCCCAGAGCAGTCCATGGACCAGCAACATCAGCACCACCTGGTACCTTACTGAACACAAATTCTCAGGCCCCACCCGGGCACTGCTGCATCAGACTCTCCCGGCATGGGCATCAGCAAACCTAGGCTTCTCGGGGTAGAACCAAAAAACATTGAGTTGTTGTCATTTTCAGTGCAACTAAAGTTTCAAAACACTGTATCTAAGATGTCTTGTGGGAAATCCTGTTCATCTAGAGCAGAGCTGTATCACAGGGCTTTCTATCATGATGGAAATGTTCTAGATTTGCACTGTCCAACTCGGTAGGAATGACATCTGACTATCCAAGTTGCCCACTCTTCTTGAATGAAGATGGGATAAGGCTTTCCCAATCAAACACTTCATTTCCAATTTAGTAGGGCATTCGGTGTCTTAATTTAAAAGAATTTAAATTTACCTGAGGGTTTTTTTTTTGGTCTTTTTAGGGCTGAACCCACAGCATATGGAAGTTCCCAGATTAGGGGCTGAATCAGAGCTACAGCTGCCGGCCTACACCACAGCTCACAGCAACTCGGGACCCTTAACCCACTGAGCAAGGCCAGGGATTGAACCTGCGTCCTCATGGGTACTAGGAGGGTTTGTTACCAATGAGCCACCACGGGAACTCCTACCTCTGGGGTTTTAAGTGCCCCAAAAGGCCAGTAATGGAAACTGCTTTGAGGCCAGGGTGGAGTGGAGGGTACATTCTTCTCGCAAGCCCAAGGCCAGCAGCGCTTACCTGTGGTGATTTCAGTAGTGAGTTCGGCCGAGTTGTGGCACCCCTGTACTATGCTCCTTGTCCAGTGTGAGAGGTCCCTGCTGGTCTCAGCCCTGAAGAGATGTGTTTCAATCCCCTGCCTGGTACCAGTTCGAGTTGCAAAGGACAGATCCATACCAGCCTGGGGCGATCCTTTCCCTGGACCTGAATGGACCAGCCTGTTGAGAAAGAGAAAAATCACCAAAATGGAACTAGGTATTCACCTGAAATGTCACGTGATGAAAGCCTCAGCTTGTCAATTTGCTTTCATTTTTCCGATCTAGAACCAAAAGGTCCACTGTACCTTAATGTTCACCATGGTTTGCTGCCATCTCCTCACCCAGTTCCTCTCCAGGGATACAGTGAGACTAATATAGTGGCCAAGAGCTGTGCATCTAGTTGACTATGCAGAGGAGTTGAATATTAGGACTTTAGACAAATTCAACCATACTCACTGAGCAAGAAAGAAAGATACTTTAAGTAAATGACTGAGAGAACAATTTAAATAGTGTGTAAAATTCCCCCATCCTACCCCCAACCCCCCATTCCATTCCTGGGCATATACATGCGTGAGACAAGAAAGAAAATCTATTGTTTCCTGGGTTAGACTTGTTCTTCTTGTGTTTCTTATACTTTGGAGCATCTGGCTGCACAAATACACTTCTCAAGTACAGAGCCTCCAAATGCAAGCAAATAGCCATGGGACTCAGCTGAAGAAGCAGAACTCTGTGTACCTGTGTTAAAGCTTGAAAAATAACAGTAATGCTGGACTCTTAGAGAAATGGAAGAGAATTGCACTTTATGGGAAATTTAAAGGATTTCTGAGAGTGATTTTTACTGCATACAATTTTCATTCTGACTTTAAAATATACATTCAACACAAAATGTGACTCCCATGGTAAAGGGTTTCCAAAAGACCAGACTTAAAACACGAGGAAATCCAAGTCTCTGGGTCTCCTACTTCTTTAAACACAGGTTTCTTACATTCTCTCCTTCTCCTCCATATCCCAACCTCCTTTTGGGAGAGACTCTCATATCAATAATTTGCAGAAGAGCATGCATAGAATTTAGTAAATGTTACTTCTCCGAGGGATATTTGCATTTTCAGCCTTATCTTTTCGTCCAGAAAGAAACATGTTACCATTCGCTAGAGAATGTGCAGGGGTCGCTTCACGTGGTGAACAGGAGAATCCTTTTCTTAGGCAAAGGGCTTGTTACCTCTAGATTAAAAACCGTACAAAGGAAATCCCAAAGCTTATTTTCTCTTGCAAGCTTAAATATTGTAGACCAAAATTATCAGTGAAATAGTACTTAGCGTAGCCCATGGAAGGAATTTCTAGCAACAAGCTCGTATAACTCTGAGGAGCTTTCTTCTTACAAAGGTGAAATTCTGGGAGGGATGGTTTGCAATGCTGACTTGAAGAAAAAAGTTAACTGAAAGGGCTTTTGGTTGTACAATTCTTTGAAGACAGAGACGTTCCCAAGAGATAATAAATGTTGGCAAGAAAGTGAAGGAAAGGGAACCCTTGGACACGGAGGGCAGTTGGTGCAGCCGCAGTGGAACACAGTACGGAGGTTCCTCAGCACAACCATATGATCCAGCAGCCCCACTTCTGAGGATATATCCAAAGGAAGCGAAATCAGTACCTGAAAGAGCTATCTGCACTCCCGTGTTCACTGCAGCATGATTCACAATAGCCAAGACAACAACCTAAGTGTCCATCAACGGATGAATGGATAAAGAACACGTACTGCGGATATACACAGTAGAATATTATTAGCCTTAAACAAGAAGGAAATCCTGGGGGATGGGGAAGGGAGTGGGAGTTTGGGGTTAGTAGATGCAAACTATTACATTTAGAATGAGCGGGCAGTGCGCTCTGCTGTATAGCACAAGGATTTGTGTCCAGTCTTTCGGGATAGAACACGATGAGGGATGATATGAGAAAAAGAATGTACAGCAGGAATTGGCACAACATTGTAAATCAACTATACTTCAGGTAAAAAAAAAAAAAAAAAGGAAATCCTGCCATTTGCAACAACATGGATGAAACTGGAAGCATTATGTTTAATGAAATAAGCCAGACAGAGAAAGATACTGTATGATATCATTTATATGTAAAATCTTTTTAAAAAGTCAAATTAATGAAAGCAGAGTGTAAAATGACAGTTGCCAAGGCTGAGGGAAATAGGGAGACGTTGGTCAAAGGATACAGATTTTTAGTCTAAGATGAACAAGTTTTGAGGATCTAATGAACAGCATGGTGATATAGGTAATAATGCTGTATTATAGACTTTAAATTGGCTAAAAATTAAAATTTACAAAAAAGTTTAATTACGAGGTGATTAATGTTTTAACTTGATTGTGGTAATTATTTCAAAATGTATATGGACATGAAATCATACATATGTACTTTTTATTTATTATCATTATTATTATTATTATTATTATTATCATTATTGGCTTCTTAGGATGGCACCTGCGGCATATGGAAGTTCCCAGGCTAGGGGTCAAATCGAAGCTACAGCTGCTGGCCTACACCACAGCCACAGCAACACCAGATCCAAGCCACATCTGTGAGCTATACCATAGTTCACGGCAATGCCGGATACTTAACCCACTGAGCGAGGCCAGGGATCGAACCCTTGTCCTCATGGATACTAGGAACTCCTACATATATACTTTTACTTGTCAGTTACACCCCAGTAAAAAGATAAGAAGTTCCCTAGTGGCTCAGCGGGTTAAGGATCTGGTACAGTCACTGCTGTGGTACTGAGGGTTAGATCCCTGGCCCAGGAACTTCTGCATGCCATGGGTGCGGGAAAATAAAACAAAACAAAACAAAACCAATAAAAGAGAAGTTCCATGAATCTCATTGAGAGTCTATGAAAGGAAATATCTCTGGACATGGGTTGGGTGCAAAGCCTATCAGTTAGATGAGTACTTTAACTGTCCAGAGCTATTCTGAGTCAATTTAATTAGGGAATGAGGCAGTGCTATGGCTTTAGACCTGTCCTGCTAAGCATCCTTATCAGTGAGTTGTATGAAGGACATGACATCCAGTTGGCAGATGATCCAAAACTGGTGAGAAGAAGAATCAGAGAATCAGGATGTAAGACTGTTAAGCACTGCAGTTGAAGACAAACAACAATGAAACCAGAATGGGGGGACATGGTGTAGAAGCATCAAAGGAAATTTAGCTGATGGTTGTCTCAATCAGGAGCTACTAACAACACCAATGTGAGCTGAAACTGCATTAATGGAATGAAAGCAGGTGACGGTCCTGTATTTTCCTGTCCTGATCAAACCTCTCCTGAAACAGCATCCAGTCTCAAGCACCAAGCTTTAAGAGAGAACGTCTTAATCTTTTCGTACCGTGACTCCCTTTGGCAGTTGTGATGATGTGTATGGACACCTACTCTGAATAATGTGTGTAAATTCTTAAAGTATAATTACAAAGGAAACAAATGATACTGAAATAGAGTTCCATACAAACCTCATGATGACAGATGACAATGATCAAAACAGCAAGGTCCCCAAAATGACTTCATAAAGAACAGTTTGGAGAAGAGAAACTGCGTGTGAGGAATGGGAAGGAGGAGGGGGGCGAGCATACATGTCTGCAGCACCTGTGCAAGTGTGCAAGCACAGGCTGGCCAGTGACTCCCAGGGATGGGAGAGACAGGTCTAGCCTTGGGAGTCTATGGTTGGGTCAAAGCCATCCCTGGACCTTGGCCCATTTGTGGAGATCTGCACTTGGAGCAGATGATTTGCTTCTTGGGATCTAAGGTGAGCTAGGAGCACTTGCGGCAAGGCTGATTGCCTAAGCAGCCAGCAGGCGTTCTTTTTTTTTTTTTTTTTGCTTTTTAGGGCTGCACCTGCAGCATATGGTAGTTACCAGGCTGGGTAGTTGGAGCTGCAGGTGCAAGCCAACAATATAGCTACAGCAATGCAGGATCCAAGCTGTGTCTGTGACCTACACCACAGCTCATGGCAACGCTGGATCCTTAACCCACTGAGCAAGACCAGGGATCGAACCCGAAACCTCATGGATACTAGTCGGGTTCATTACTGCTGAGCCACAGCAGGAGTTCTCCCAGCAGGAGTTCTTGGGCACCAGCTCTGTACGTAAGGTTTGTTGTTCATGTGTCAAAGTTGACAGCTCCTGAGTAGGAAGAGGTTGGGGAAAACAAACTTGCTGTTGACAGTACAACAATCTGCTGGAGTTCAAGACCAAGCATAGTATGGATCTCCTCGAGGTAAATGGCCCTTCTCTGGACTCCCACACATCATTATCAGTCCATTTAACCTATGGCTTTAAGACCACCACCCCATGTCCTTCAGGGTAGGAGCCTTGTCCCATCTCTTATGGATTCCATGATGTCTAGTGTCCTGACACATGGTAGCTGTTCAATACATGTTGGCTGAGTACTTGCCTGAATGCAGGTTTTCAAAACACTTCTAAAATGAGCTCAGTTTTGCCAAAAAGAAAACACACACACACACACACACACACACACCACTGACCTATTTTGAAATCCTTTGAAAGTTGGGATCAGCGAAAAGCTCCTAATGGGCTCTTCATTTGCAGACTGTATTTGGGAACATATTACTGCAGCCAGATTCTGGACACTAAGTACCAAGTAAATGTCAGCTGGACATTAAGATTTTAAAAGTCATTATGTGGACATTTGGACGTTTGAAAAGGTAGGGCTAAGGATAGAATGTCTGCCTGAGTTTTTCCCCATTCTGTCAGGAACAGCCTTTTTACATTCCTCCCAAGATTCTTCCCAAAGTTCCCTCCTGATCTGCAGTCTCGGGGGGGACTCTGAAATAGCTATTATTTATCTTTCAATTACTGTACATTTTTAGCTATTTGTGTAGCCTTAAAAATATGACCATCTGTCTCTCCTCTGCGGTGAGGACTAAACTACAGCTACCAAGAAAATGCTCTCTCCCTAGAGAAGACCACTTTCTTATCCAGCTAGGAAAAAAAAAAAAAAGTAAATACTGGCCCTCTGGGACAGGTTTTCAAGCTGCAGTTCACACCCCATTTCTAACTTTTATCTGAAACTGCTTGAGAAGCCCGAGGACATGTTTTGTTTCCTGGTTGCAAAATTCAGATACCCATTCTCATGACTGGAAGCAAAGCCACACACTCCAGCAAGATTTTATACTCCCTATTACCCAGGAGTGCAGAAAAGTGAACAGATGAATGGGACTAAACGAGGGAGTGGGCAAGAGAATGCAGCCACAGAGACGAGGGGACAGAGCAGAGCACCAGAGGCACCAGTCTGGCTATCTGCCAACTGTGTGACCTTGACAAGTTTCTTAAACTCTCCATGCCTCGGGTTCCTCAAATGCAAGGATGAAGTAGGTCAGGATGAAACGAGTCTAAGAGTCCTGTCTGGAACAGCACCTGGCACAGAATACATAGTCACAGTCATTATCATAATCAGTTTGATCTGGGCAGGGCTTTTTGTTTGTTTTTTGCTTTTTAGGGCTGCAGCTGCGGCATATATATGGAAGTTCCCAGGCTAGGGGTCGAATCAGCTACAGCTGTCTCAGCAAGGTGGGATCCGAGCCATGTCTGCGACCTACACCACAGCTCACAGCAATGCTGGATCCTTAACCCACTGAGCAGGGCCAGGGATTGAACCTGGGTCCTCATGGATACTAGTCAGATTTGTTTCTACTGAGCCACAAGGGCAGGCCTTTTAAATTTGAGGATCCCCTGCTATAAGCTGAGCACCAGAATGATTATAGGCACAGGGCAGGCACTCAGTCAATATTTGTTAAATGAAAGACTAAATGAATAGCTAGAATACAAAGAGGACTCTTCTCTAAGAAGTTTGTGATTAATTACTGCCATGAGATATTATGATTTCTCTCCCACCCTCATTCCCTCAACCACACCAAACAGTAGGAATGGCTAAATCCAAAGAATTGGGGTTTATAGCCACTAAATGCAAATTTCCACATTAATTGAGTCCTGAAGAAAAGTGATCTTAGAAGGTAACTGGGAAGCTAACTGGGATCAGATGATCATGAAATCATCTTCTGTGAACTGGGATCATGTTCTGTGATTTTAGCCCAACATCCATTTCTTATTTCTTCTTTCAGATTCATCTTTAGCAACTGGTATTTTTGCTAGTGGCTTAGGTAGTAGGCTGCTTAGGGAATCGGAGTGATTTTTTTTTTTTGGTCTAGGAGTAGAAGGTAACCATCTTATCAAAAAAGTGAGAGTTATTAAGATTTTACATTCATGCCAGCACAGAGCCAGTGTACAAGTAAAAACTTGTATATGAATGGGTCCCTAACCCATTGCAATGGTGAACTGTTTTAAATTATTCCTTTTTTTTTTTTTTTTTGTCTTTTTTGGCTGCAAGTGCAGCATAAGCAAGTTCCCAGGCTAGCAGTCGAATTATAGCTTCAGCTGCCAGCCACAGCCATAGCCACAGCCACACCAAATCTGATCTGCACCTGCGACCTACGCCACAGCTCATGGCAACACCGGATCCTTAAGCCACCAAGCGAGGCCAGGGATCAAACCCCCATCCTCATGGATACTAGTCGGGTTCGTATCCAACTAGTATTTCAAATGCCGAAAGTGGTGGCTACCATGAGGCTTAGAGGGGCTGTGTGATAAACCCACTTCCAAGTCAAGTCCTTTGCCCTAGATGTGGGGGAACGTGGCAGTAAAAACAACTCATTTCTGAGGGAGGCCAGGCTACACGTTTCTCTCCCAATAACTGCAGTACATGGTGAGGCTGCATACTGTTTCTTGATCTTCATTTCTGCCCACTTTGCCTAACTAGCTTGGGAAGAACAAGAACAAAAAGCTCCCATCTCACAAGGGATGATCATATACTAATTTAATTCTGGGACGGTGTTAGAGAAAGTCACGTAAAATGTTCCATAGAAAACATTATTATTAATAGCCTTAATTAAAACAAAAACAGTTGCAGCACACAGATTCAGCCAAATTGGTAAAATTACAAATTAGGTAATTGAGTTGCTAAGCAATATTACATCCTGATTTTACTTAATTGCTGTAATTACTATCTCCCTACATATGTCACAATGCAAGCGGCAAAAAATAAAGAATGATAGCTAGAGAAAGAGAGGAGGAGGAGGGAGAGAGGGAGGAAGGAAGGAAGGAAGGAAGGAAGGAAGGAAGGAAGGAAAAAGCAACTGGCTAGATTAACAGTCAAGAATAGCAGAACACTTGTCTCACTTCTATCTTCTAAACTTCTTTCATCTGAATATGGTGGTAGAAGAGTTAGGCGAGGTTCCGCCTTTTAGAAAGTTCATATTATTGAGGGGATACTGAGTGTAAGCAAAGACCGACTTAACATAGAATGATCAGCTAAACAGATTGAAGCCCAGTTTTGAGTAGTTAATGGTATTATTATCCAGGTGAATTTCCAGAGACACATGATCATCCTCCATAGTCCACATGGCCTCAAGACCTTTCACAGCCAGCTAGCCGCCAGCAGTCATACGGGGGAAAGTAGATGCCCACTGTGTGATCGCATTGACACCTTCTCTCATTTAGCCTCCACTATGACTCTGATGGTGTATTATGAGCTCCATTTTACAAACAAGGAATCCATGGTTCTAGGTGGTAAAGTTGCTGCCCAGCACCACCAGAATTTGAACCCAGGTCCATACTCTTTCCATCATACCAGGGAAGGAAGCCAAACTCCAGCTGGTCAACTCTAGGTAGGAAGGAAATGAAGGTGAGTATAATGAAGACTTCAGGTCATCCGTGAGTTTAGCTCATCCATATACTTTCCTTCTCCAGGGATAAACAAGACTTATCATCTGATGGATATGGTCACATCATGAGCAGCCAATGTCTTGGTATATTTTTCCTTTTAAGTTAGTAATTTTATTATTTAGCAATCTTAGAACTCTACCTTTTATTTTTTTTTTGTCTCTTTAGGGCCACACCTGAAACATAAAGTTCCCAGGCTAGGGGTCTAACCAGAGCTGTAGCTACCGGCCTGCACCACAGCCACAGCAATGCTGGATCCTTAACCCATTGAGTGAAGCCAAGGATCAAAACCTTATCCTCATGGATCCTAGTTGGGTTTGTACTGCTAAGCCACAGTGGAAACTTTAATGTTTAGATACATTCTTTGAATTGTCTGGTCATCTGTTACATATTCTTCTATCCCATCTATGCTTTAATTAGTTCAACATATATCACACTGTGTACAGAATACCTATTATGCAAAGATTTTTAAGCACTTCTCCATGTGTGGTCTTGACAGTTTAAATCAGCCCAAGCTTACTGAGGAAATAAAACAATGAGTCCATAAGCTGAACAATTAGCACTGACAAGATTTGGTTTTTATTCTCACATTTTGCTTTTTTTTTAAGTTCCCCTACCATCAGGCCCTACTACAATGTTGCCCTAATAGGAGCCTGTAAAAATTTTTAAAAAATTGAACTGAACATTCCCACTCCAAGGAGGAAACCGTCAATTAAGCTTTCAACCTGTGATGTTGTTACAAGTTGCATTCAGAACTAGCTCTGCGGTGTGAGGTAAGGGGTTCCAGGTGCCCTATGTCCATCTCACACTTCCTTTTGCCTACAACAAACCAGTAACTCTTAATTAGCCTCACCCTTAATCTCAATGACTTTAAGATATTAGAGATCCTTGATAAATGCAGTATTATATGTAAGATCAAGTAGGTCCAATTACTTCTCAGTTCATACATTAATTCCAATTATTTTCTCCAATATCAACAATTGCTAGCATTTATCAACCACTTATATCACTCATTTATATCTCAGGCATAGGCTAAACTTTTACAATTGGTCTTATCAGTAACAATATGAAACAAAAGATACTATTGCCCCTTTCATGTCGATGAGGAGATTTGGATACAGAGAGATTGCTATTTGGCCCCAAATCACATTGCACGTAGGTCTCAGCATTTGACTCCTGGTTTGTCTGATTCCAAAGTCCACGAATCTCCTCACTCAGCTAATTTCCCACTCGCCACTTCTGAAGAGCTGCTGGACCAGCAGGAGGGAGGGCAGGAGGCTGGCAGTTAAAGTGCACTGCACAATAGGTGTGTGGGAGCAGAGGGGACAATGGATGTGTGGGCAAAGCCCACACTGCCGTTTGACAGAGTGCCGATTCTTGGGCATGTCAGTCCTTCTGCACTCCCCTAGGGAATGTCCCTGGAAGAGGCCCACATCCTCTAAGAGGGTGGGGCCTCCCGGGCTTAGTGTCATGACCATAGGCTCATTATAATTTAATGTTTGACAAATGCAATTGGCTAGACTTTCCCAGTGGAAAGCATTCCGAAAATGTCTGAGGCTGGCCAGAGGCAGCAGCTACTTTTAGCACTTAGAAACAGGTTAGATCCTTAGGCACCAAAGACTCCCCACCAC
The DNA here is from genome assembly GCF_016906955.1 of Phacochoerus africanus. NCBI lineage: Eukaryota > Metazoa > Chordata > Mammalia > Artiodactyla > Suidae > Phacochoerus > Phacochoerus africanus. The sequence goes on along the minus strand of NC_062549.1, from coordinate 18,449,738 downwards.
GTTTAGTAAAAATGCTGTGTCTCTGGCTCCCAAGTGATATCAAAGGCGAGAAGTGCATATTCATTGGGTCCTCTTTTTTTCAGCTACTCCAGATGGGCTCAGAGCAGCATTATTTCTCTTTACAAGCTCTGTGCTTCTAAACCTTTCACCAACCACAGGGACTGGGTGGGCAGAGTTTCTGGGTTAAACCTCTTCGAGAATTCCAGAAATATTGCAACTTTAATTCCTTGTTCTCTGAGGATCTATCTCACTTGCCAATTATGATGATAGTAACAAAAAACAAAAACAAAACTTACTTTGTATGAGCAAGAATACCTTTCTTTTTTCTTTCTTTTTAATGTTCTGCAACATCAAATAAGCTTTGGCTAAGCAAAAAATGTTTTCCCAGGAATTCATAAAAAGCTGAGGGATGAGAACAGCTAAAATTACAACATGTTTGCAAACTTCCTGAGCACAGTGCTATGAAGTGTGTCATCCATCCACAGAGGCGCCACTGAAGGTTTCCAGTGGGAGAAGTGACTGGCCATAAACTTCTCTGCACAGCAGTTAATACCAAGAACATGTTGTGAGCATTTTTGGTGCCACTGCTATGAAACACAATCATATGTCATCTTCCAGGCACATCTTCACATAAATTAGTTGTGCCTATGCCTTTAAGGGGAAAAAAAAAAAGAACTAAACACATCAACAAATCAACTGTGAACTGCCTGAGCTGACTTATCGTGATTTTAGAAGAAAACGGTTTCCAGAGTTCCCCTTGTGACTCAGAGGAAACAAACCCAACTAATATCCATGAGGATTCAAGTTCGATCGCTGGCATCGATCAGTGGATTAAGGATCCAGTGTTGCCATGAGCTGTGGTGTACGTTGCAGACGTGGCTTATATCTGGCATTGCTATGGCTGTGGCATAGGTTGGCAGCTGTAGTTGTGATTTGACCCCAGCCTGGGAACTTCCATGTGCTGCAGATGCAGCCTAAAAAGCAAAAAAATAAAAAGAAACCTGTTTCCTACTGGCTACAGTCCCAGCCAGTTCTTCATGTTCAAGGGAAAAGACCATCCCTGACCTTCTAAACAAGGCTTGGCAGCACTGCTAAGGCAAAGGGAAGGGGACTGACAGCTGCCCAGTCCTGCTGTGTGCCAGGCATCAAGCTAAATACGTCTGTACTTAGGTCATCACTTTGCAGTGACATTCTGTAAACTGGAGGATCCATGCCTTGGGACACTAGGCAGTCATTCAAAGGAAGCTGAGGTTGAGGGCAAAGTACCAATGGAAAATGCCTGTAAGATGATGAAAAAGCAAGGCAGCCACACTGCATGTTCCAGGAGCTGCTGCTGATGCTGTGAACACCTGGATCCAGTACAGCCTTTGAGCTAATTCATCAGCAGTCATCACAGCTTGAGGCAAACAGTGCTTCCGAAGAGCCACAGAGGAGAAGGAACCCAGTCCTTGCTAAGGCATTTCCTTCCTACCGTGAACCCTGGGAGTATGCAAAGTAGCAGAGCCCAGTCTTCTGAACCAGTGGTTCTCAACTGCATGTATCAGAAACCCCTGGAAGGCCTGTTCACTCACAGGTGGGCTGGGCCGTAGCTGGTGAGTGTCTGGCTCATTGGTCTGAAGTGGGATGGGAAATCTGCTTGTGCACTGAGTTCCCAGGTGCCACTCACTTTGAGAAGTGCACTTTGAGAACCCCTGGTCTCAGTCCTGGGTAGTTACTCCAGGTTGCTGAGAACATCCCCAGCTCTGTCTGAACTCTGTTGTGTGGGCTGAGTGGCCACCTGTGCATGATTAAGCTGCCAGACGAGTGAAGGAAAGGTTTGTAGGATCCACTCAGCAAATGCAAAGAGCCACTAAAAGTCCAGGAAATAAGAAAATCCCCTAGGAGTTCCTGTGGTGGCTCAGGGGGTTAAGGACCTGACATTGTCTCTGTGAGGATGAGGATCTGGCCTCGTTCAGTGGGTAGAGGATCTGATGTTACCACAAGCTGCAGCACAGGTCGCAGATGTGGCTCAGATCTGGCATTGCCCTGGCTGTGGCGTAGGCTGGCAGCTGCAGTCCCCCTGGCCCAGGAACTTCCATATGCTGCAGATACGGCCATAAAAAGAAAAAAGAAAAAAAAAGAAAGAAAGAAAAAAGAAATATGCTCCCGGAGGCCACAGAGAAGGTGTGTGAGGGAGGTGAACTTAGAATCAGAGTCTCAGGTGCATTTCTTAGCAGCTGTGTGACTGGGGGTAAGTTACTTATCCTCTTGGTTCCTCAGATTACTTCTCTGTAAATAAAAATAAAACCTAAACCTCGTAGGCGTGTGAGGGTTAAATGCGGTACCCTGAGGACTCCGTCTGCTTGATGCTTGTTAAAAACATAGACCCCCTGACTCCTAAGCCTGGACTGCTGAGCTAGAATCTCCAGGGCAGGGTCCGCAGGACAGGAATCTTTAATAAACAGCCAGGTGATTCTTAAATTGGGCAAGTTTTGCAAACTCAGATAAAATGCATGTAAAGCACTTGGCCTTGATCTATGCTCCCTCCACAAAGGTCAGCCACTGATTTATTACCAGCTGGGTCTGGCTATTTGCAAATGGTACTAGCACGACCTTCCCGATAATATTACCCAGGATGATTAATTAGTAGACACCCTATCCTATAATAAACTTTCAGGAGATGTGGCTCTGTATCCATAGATAACAATTAAGTGAACTTTACATGTAAGACTGGTGTACGGTACTGCTTATAAATTATACCTCAATTAAAAGGTTTTCAAAAGAAATTTTAAAAAGACATGAGTCCCCTTTAGAGAAATGCACTCAAAGACGAATAATGCTAGTAGACAGGCTATGTGCCTGAATGCTCCTATGTAAAGGGCCCAACACCACAAATGACTAAATGGAACACACGGGACGTAAATGAAAGAGTCACTTGATGGACTTCAATATGTAGCTGGGGAAGCAGCCAACAGAAATACTGGGGTAACTTTTTTTTAGGGCCACACCCGCAGCATATGGAAGTTCCCAGGCTTGGGGTCCAGTCGCAACTGTAGCTGCCGGCCTATGCCAGAGCCACAGCAACACGTGATTCGAGCCACACCTGCGACCTACACCACAGCTCACAGCAACACCGGATCCTTAACCCACTGAGCAAGGCCAGAGATTGAATCCACGTCCTCATGGATGCGACTCGAGTTCTCTAATCACTGAGCCATGATGGGAAATCCAGTACTGGGGTAACTTCTGCAGTGGAAAGATCCAGTTGCTCTTTGACTTCTTCCACTCCTGAGAGTGGTTTTTCTCCAACAGCCTCCGCTGAGCCTCCCACCTCAGAGAACTAGCTTTATCTGCAAGGACAGATGGTTTCAGTCCTCAGCTGGGGTGAGCTCTGCTCCCCAGCCTGGAGCTACAAAGGGGGTACATCTCCCCAGCATGGTGATTCAGGGAAAGGGAGGGGCGTCTTCCTAGCTATTTGCTTTCCAAAAGTCTTCTAGACCCATCCACAGGGTCATGGAGGAAAGTTGATCGTGACCAATGTGTGGCTGATGAACAAGCCCAAAGGTCCGTTAAAAACCCATCTCCTGGAGTTCGCACTGTGGTGCAATGGATCAACAACCTCTTGGCAGTGCTGGGAAACGAGTTCGATCCCTAGCCCGGCACAGTGGGTTAAGGATCCGGCATTGCCACAGGTGCAGCTTAGGTCATGACTGCAGCTTGGATCTGATCCCTGGCCCAGGAACTCCATAAGTGCGGGGTGGCCAAAAAAGGAAAAAAATCTCCCCAAAGTGCCTTTCCCTTTGGGCTTTACAGAGGGTAGCATCTAAGTGCATTAACAGATGCGGACTCAGAAAGAGGGATGTGGAGTGATAAGCTTGAGGTGAGGCACTGAAGCAGCAAAACTAGGATGGAAACTCCAGCTCCCCGACTGCCAGACTCTGGCTCAAGGGCAGACAGCCCTCTACCGCTCGAGCAGGTGCAGTAAAGAAGAAACAGCCAGTGCTGCCTTAACATCTTAACTCCACCTCACAGGCTTCCAGCTGAAGAGCGGGTGGTGATTATTGGCCTAATTTTATCATTGTTCATAGTACTAATATACGCATATCATAAATTTTTACTTTGCTGTTCAGGGGTCAGTAATTTGAGAGAGGGGTAGCAGGATGGGAGGTCAAGTACCCTGCTACATCTCCCTTATGTTTAGAGGGTACAGTGATTTTGTAAATGCTGCATCTTCTGTTCTAAATGAATGCAGTTTGCACTAAAGAGGGTCTCTATTTCCCTGTTTCCATATTGGATGCAAGCTTATGGTTTCAGGCTATTCGTGTGTTTTGCTCACAACCCAGCCCTGACATCCCCGTGGCCCCGGAGACCGTGACAGGTGCTTTTGGTGCCCCGCCCAAACCTACTCAGATACCATTTACTGTGGCTGTGCCCCATCCCTCCTTCTGGGGGCTTTGCTTTTTTGTGGGTTCACATCCATTCCTTTTTTCAGTGAGTGCCCTGGGCCACTGGGGCCCTGCTTGCACAGACAGCCTGAAGAGCCTGTAGGATGACATCCTGCCAGGCAGCCTAAGCTTTTGATGGACTGCTGGGGGAGGGTGCAAGTCCAGTCACCTGCTCGAGCTGGGGCATAAGGGAGTCAGGTATGCTGCAGGGAAGTGCGGTCCAACAGGACTTTCTGTAATGATGGAAATATTCTACATCTGTGTTGTCTGAAGTTGCTGAAGCTAAGGGGTCCTTGAAATGTGGCTAGTGTGATGGAGAAACTAAACATTTAAAATCCTGAATGAATAAATGTATACATACAAGAATGAGAAAGCAATCTTTATTAGACTGCTCAGAAACTGTGAGGGGAAAGCTACGTATTAGGGGAAGTTTTATTACCAAAGTTGCCTGAGATTTACACCTTGAAACTACCTTCTTTGAGCTTTTGTTCCTGAAAACCATTCCAGGAGGCATGAGTCCAATTTATCTTCTTAGTAACTGGGAGACAGTGATTGTGGTCTAATCTTTCTTTGGTTTCAATTACAGGAATGTCTCAGAATCTGGACATCAGTGCCATGGATGAGGATGTGGGTATTAACTGCAGAAGGTGATGGGAATTGTGCTGAATTTGAATGAACCCCAAAACATAGCCTGAATCTTTGTAGGCTTGGATTCTGCTTATTAAGGTTTTCTTGTAAACATCAATAGTCTTTTAATAGGTCCTGCCAAAATTTTTGAGTTTTAGGAGATTCAAAAATTAAATTACTATTTTATTTCACTTTCTTTACTTTATTAGTATCTAGGTGATCTAGGCCCGGTTCCTAGGCCCCGAAGGCTTCCTCTGCTCACCTCTGGGGCCAGTAATGGCCATCAGGTTACCCTTGCTGTTCTCCATAACCAACCACCTGGAAGAATGAAAGATTTTAGGAAGTTTCAGCTTTATTTACTAGTGCCATTTTGATTTTGTGATACCTTTGCTCTCCTGCATGGTCTCATTCTCTTCCCTGCACCGGAACCTTCCCATTTGGCACCTCAGTCCCTTCAGAATGGAGAACCCATCTCATTTCTGATTATCTCTTGCTCAGAACAGGTACCCCAAACCTCAGTTCGCTACGTTCTGTCCATTGGACCAAACTCCTTCCAGAGTCTGCCCCACATTGTTCGATAATTCACTCATCAGACACATGAGGGTCTGAGATCGGCAGGCACTGCGCCAGGGAGGCCACAAATATTACATTAGCACACATAGCTTCTAGGCAGGAAACAGAGGTAATAGGAATAATGAAAACTGCACCCATGATCATAAGGCACATACAGAAAGAGCTGGCAGCAGAAGCCAGGTCTGAAGTCAAGACTCTGGTGTGATGTGCTTTCATGCTCAGGATATAACCCTTTAAAGAAGGGGGTAAGCCTATGATGCAGTAGGGTAATGTGACATGAGCAATAACTATGCGTTGAAGGTCCTAAGAACAGACAGACCCTGGCAGCTCTACTTCCATAGGAAGCATCACACGACTGCAGAAGAACTTGGTACAGGGTCTCCTGCTCAGTGAACTTTTCACAGTACAATGGGACATTCCCCTATGACATTTTCTGTGCCACCAAGAGAAGACACTTGCTTGAATCTACGGGAACTTTGAGATGGTAAACACACGTGTATAGTTATCTCAAACAGAATGGGGTGGAAACCCAGGAAGGTGACTAGATAGGGACCATGTCACAGATGCCACTGTTCCATCCTGATGGAGAAGCAGTTTGTGCTCTGGCTCTGTGTTGCCCCATCTCTGGTTGTAAATGATAGTTAATCCACATGGATAAAACATGCGTGACTATATTCTGGAGGAACTCTCAGCTCCTATTGCAACAGGACGCAGAAATATTACGTGTTGAAATAATTGTAATTGATTAGAATAGTTGCAAATGGCAACCACATCATACCCAAACATAAGACTATGGCTACCTGGTGGCAAGAAGAGGGTACGTGTGGACTGGGCTGGACCAGGCTTCCTTCCTCCGTGGCATGCTGTCATAAATTAGAAGGTCCTTCTCAGTCAGTACAACTAGGGCAGGCTTCCACTGTTTCTCACCATCCCCAGGCACCTGAAATAGATCATCAGACAACAATCTGAGAAAAGAGTAACCAGGAAGGAGAAGCTGGCACCCCCCCAAATCAGAAGACCCAACAATGCAAGTGATCTTTGGTTCAAGTTGTAAAATCAAAATGAGAAGAAACCGTTCCTGGTTGCATGATTCTTGATCCTTGAAAATAAGTTTTCTCATGGGTCCTGGTACATATAGTCAGTGCAGCCAAGAAGTAGCCCAGCAGCCAAACACCTGTCACCAAATCCTACTTGCCAGTCAACACTGAAATCTCTATTTCAGAGTGAGACGCAGATGCAAAGGGGAATATGAACTCCCAGCTGGATCTCTAGTTGAGTGTCTTGTTTTTATTATGAAATGGAAAGGTCTGAAAGCTTTTTTTTTTTTTTTTTTCCTTTTTACTGCCGCACCTGTGGCATATGGAAGTTCCTGGGCGAGGGGTGGAATCAGAGCTGCAGCTGCCAGCCACGGCCACAGCCGCAGCCATGGCAACACCAGATCTGAGGTGCATACACCAGATCTGAGCTGCATTTGTGACCTACACTGCAGCTTGCGGCAGTGCCAGATTCTTAACCAACTGAACCACAACGGGAACTCCCAAAAGCTTTTGAGTAAATATCCAAAGGCTCTACAAATGTACTTTGGAGGAAAATGTCTGTCTGCACAAGCATGAGACATCACAGCTCCTCCCCCCGTCTTTCACTCTTAGACTGTTCCTATGATTCCAGCACTGTCTTGAAATTCTCTTGTTCTATTGAATGTTTAGTTCCACTCATTGCAAATACTTCTTGGACTCAAGGGCTGAGAAGATCTGGCAGGGATACAAGAGGATTCAAATACCAGCTGGAATTTGGGACCAGAATATCTATAAAGTCCCTTCCAATCCTGAGATTTTGTGTAGCTCAGATCTTATGAGCCATTTACCCCTCTGCCCAGTGTTGATCCACCCCAACTCCCTTAGTGTTCTTCCATCAATGAAAATGCCCTCTTTCCAATTTGAACTCTGGGTCCTGGGATAAATCTTTTCGATCAGTTTGGAAAAACTCAATGCTCTAGCCTTCCTACTCCAAGTACAGATCATGTTCCAGTAGCATCAGGGTCACCTGGACACTTGTTAGAAATGCAGAATCTCAGACCCATTCTGGACCTACTAAATCAGAACCCACATTTTAGCAAGATCTGCAGGTGAAGATGCTCATTAAAGAAAGGAAACACAGGAGTTCCCGGTCGTTTTGCAGTGGAAACAAATCTGACTAGGAACCATGAGGTTGGGGGTTTGCTCCCTGGCCTCGCTCAGTGGGTTAAGGATCTGGCGCTGCTGTGAGTTGTGGTGTAGCCTGCAGACATGGCTTGGATCCTGAGTTGCTATGGCTGTGGTGTAGGCCGGGGAACTGCCATATGCCACAAGTGCAGCACTAAAAAGCCAAAAAAAAAAAAATACGAAACACTTCTCTAAATGAAGCTATGACTGTCCTTGACACTGGCAATTAATCCAGAGAAGATTCAACCCTCTCATAATAAACCACTATCCCAAATCTATTCAGAATTATGTAAACAGCACTAAATAAGTATTTAGTAAGCCAGTATTACTACATACTTTACTAGTATTACTAGTATTTAGTAAGCTAAATAAATAATAAAGTTAACTTCTTCCCTTTCTATTTTTATCATTAGTTTTTCTTAAGAGCCACAGTGAAATCTGTATTGAGGTTGAAGCAAGTGTATGTGGCTTTAGAAATGAATGATCAAAGGGATAATACGAGGTTTGAGCTTTGTAGGTTACGTAGCTTATAGGCCGCCCGAATCTTAGTCCCTGCTCTATTATTTACTGCCTTTGTGACTCTGGGCAAGTTATTATTCTCTGAGTTTCTATTTCCTCACTGATAATAATAACATCATATACAACAGTGGTTGCTGGCTCTGGAGCTCAAATGCCTGAACATAGCTCTACAATTTGCTAGCTATGGGACCTTGGGTAAGTCAGTCAATCTCTTTGTATCTCAGTTTCTATATCTATAAAATGGGGGAAATAATAGTACCTATATCAGAGAGTTGTTGTGTTAAAAATATCTAAAATGCATAGCCCAGGGCAGAATAAGCACCGTTTCAAACTTGCTTAGCAGCATGTACCTTATTGGGCTGGAGAAGAGATTAAGTGTAAAGTGCATTGTTGTATGCTGAGCACTGTGCCTGGGAGGTGGGAAGGTAAAATTAGGGTGGCAAAATTATGGCAGACTCACTGATTTTGAAACATACCAAGAAATGTTACTCTTTGGAAATGGTAATACTATGACAAATTACTGACTTTCCTTGGGAAAACCGTAAGGGGAGCCAAGAATATCTTTGGTGCTGACAACATCAATTCATTCTCCTCCCAGGAAGAATCCACTGCACAATGATCACCTTTATTTCTCAATGCCCCTTTTCCAATAATTACAAATGAACATTTCCTATTTAGAATGAAGAAATCCCCTGTAAAGTTATTTATACTAGAATGTGAATGACTGCCCGGCTTATTTCTCCCTTTACGCATTTTACGCATACAAGAAAAAATTTTCAGTTTTAGCTTATTACTTTTTCCAACGGAACAACAGCATTTTCAAGAGGTCAAAATGAACTGTTAGAGAAGTCGATGGACCAGACCCTACAAGGTAAATAAGCTATGGGCTCAAGTGTAAAGTGTTGATGGGGGGAGGGTCTCGAATACATTTTTTCCAGCCTCTACATTAAACCTAGTAAATTGCTTTTCCAGCTCATTAAATAGGACTGGAAAGCTAGAAATGATCTTCCCAAAGTGCCTGTCTTACTCACCTAGTCAGATCTGATCCATTAACTTTGACTGGAACCAGTCATTTAAATGTGAACACAACTAAGCACCATCCTTCAAAAACAGTATTAAGTTTGCAAAATAAACTTCAACAGTGAATACCAACAGTAAAATGCTTTCTATTGGTGGGATCATAAACTCACCCACACGTCAAGTGGTATCGACAGATATGAATAATTCCAAAGCCCTAAAATATTGTGTGGTTTATTAAAGAGCCCTGCGTGGATATGTTCATTCTGTTGTGAGAATACTCAGAGCGGGCAATTTCCACCATTCCTGTGCGCAGACTGTTGATTTTAATACTGTGTGGGTGCTCAAAGGTAGAAGTCTGCCCATGAGAACAACCAACTTCCCAAGGAAAAAAAAAATTCATGTTGAAGAACAGGGTTTTTTGTGTGTTTATTAAATAATGATTTTTTTTTTCCGTTATAAGGTTTTTTGTTTATTTTATTATTACTATTATTATCATTATCATTGTTATTATTATTTGGCCATGTCAGAGGCATGCAAAAGTTCCTGAGCCAGGGATCAAACCTGAGCCACAGCAGTGACCAGAGCCACAGAGGTGACAAGGCTGAGTCCTAAAATGCTAGGCTACCAGGTAACTCCTGAAAGAACAGGTTTTTTTTAAACCATACTTTGGGTCATATGAGCTTCACACTGTAAAGCCTTTCAAGAGCATTTTCTGAGTTCTTGCATCTCTGCAGCACCAGGATGCAGGCTCAATCCCTCTGGCCCGGTTCAGTGGGTTAAAGGATCCTGATCCCTGTCCTGGGAACTTCTTATGCCACAAGAAGGCCAAAAAATTCTTTAGACTCAAATATTTACGTTGTTGTTCAGTGACAACTTCTATCACAAATCCAAATTTCTTGGCACCCAAACATTCTCCAAGGTTAATGCTACGGTTTGGGGGATGCATCTGCACTTTATTGAAATGTGACTCCTGAAACATTTGTGACAATGTCCATCTTCATCCCAGATTCCCACCATCAGATGCTATAGAGGTCTGTGTCCCAAGAACTGATCAGTTTTTGAATGAAGAAGCTAAGAGGAAAGAAACAGGGAAATAGACATTCAATTCTGAAGTTATTCAACTGCGGTGAGCTGAATGCTCTATCCCATAGTCATCACTGCAGAGCATGAGAGAAGAGGTTGACAAAACGGCAAGAAGAATTTATGAGAGAGAGGAGAGAAGTCACTGGTACGAATGGAGGGAAGTAGATATGAATGTCTAAAAACAACACACGGCACACCTTAAAATTACACGACGTCACATGTCCATTACATCTCAATTTAAAAAAGAATTGAGGGATGCGGTCACTGAATTTGAGACAGGTCTCAAAAGTCACCTGGTCATAAAACAAAATGTGAAACGATTGAAAGAGGGTTTGTATAGGGTTGCAGCCTGGTTGGGCGCCCAGACTTTATGCCTTTATCCTCCCACAGTGCACACCTCTGCGTGGAGTTTCTAACAAACATTGAAAACTACTGACCTCATTTCTTGTAATATACCTAGAATCTGTTGATGACTTTCAGAGAGATGGTTTTAAGGAAAACTTTCAGGACCCTTTTTGAAGGTGTTTGCAAAGAAAAGAACGATACTGCTGCCTCTCAGAAGTGTAAGGATTAAATGAATTTACACAAAATTTTTGCAAAAGTGTCTTGCCCACAGTAAGCAGGCAAGCCTTAAAAATATTGGTTACTCTTGTGGTGATCATTGTGTAACATACAGAACTACTGAATCACTAGGTTTGGCACTTGGCAACTAACATAGTGTTGTAGGTCATTTATACATCAAATGAACAAACAGACAAACAAATTCATAGAAAAAGAGATCAGATTTGTGGTTACCGGGGTGGAGTAGGGGAGGGGGCATTGGAGGAAGATGGTCACAAGTACAAATTTCCAGTTATAAGATAAATACTAGTGGTACACAATATGATTATTATAATGAACACTGCTATATGCTAGATATGAAAGTTGCTAAGAGAGTAAATCCTAAGAATTCTCATCACAAAGAAAAAATTTTTTTCCTTTTCTCTTATTTTGTATCTTTATGAAATAGTGGATGTTCACTAAGCTTTTTGTGGTAATCAGTCTGTAATGTATATAAGTCAATTCACTGTGCTGTATGCCTTAACCTTATACAGAGCTGTATGTCAATCATAGCTCTATAAAGGGAGTTCCCTTCATGGCTCAGCAGTTAATGAACTAGACTAGGATCCATGGCAATGTGGGTTTGATCCCTGCTTTCACTCAGTGGGTTAAGGATCTGGTGTTGCCGTGAGCTGTGGTGCAGGTCGCAGACGCAGCTTGGATCTGGTGTTGCTGTGGCTGTGGTGTAAGCTGGCGGCTGTAGCTCCAATTCGACCCCTAGTCTGGGAACTTCCATATGCTGTGGGTGCAGCCCTAAAAAGACCAAGAAAGAAAGAAAGGAAGGAAGGAAGGACAGAAGGACGGAAGGAAGGAAGAAAGAAAACCTCTGAGTGAACTTGGGCAAGAATTACTTGCCCTCATAGCTCTAATGTCCTAATTTACCGAAGGATGGGATAAGACTGAAGTATCACTAACAACCTTTCCAAATTCAAAATCAGATTTTTTTTTTCAGTTTACAATTCCCTGCTAATTAGGCTGTGACTGCTTTATTTCTAGACTCTTGCTTTATCCCTCTGTTCAGTGGACTTTGTTCACAGGGCAAAAAAACAACGCCTGAGTCTCTTCTCTGTTCATACCAACTCTCTCTTCCCAGCATATTTATTTCCCACCTTCCACCTGAGCCCAGGGTGGCAGGAAGAGGCCAGTCTTTGGAGCCAAATGACGTCTTCAAAATCTGGCTTTACTAGTTCTCAGCTGAGAACTGCTATAAGCACTTATTCATGGAGGTGTTAACATGCTAATCATGGCCTCCTCTGCATATTATATGAGGATTAAATGAGACAATGTACACAAAGCGTTTCTCTTGTGGCAGATATTGGTAGTTTAACTACCCCCATTGCAAACCTTAAGTACACTTCTTCCAGCCATCCTGCTCAGGAAGGAAGGTCTAGAATAGACAGAGTGACTGATAGTAGAGTCAAAGTTCAGAAAGGAAGAATGTCCCCGTCACAACCTTTGTTTTGGAGATTGTGGTTATCTCGACAACTTTTTTTTCTTTTTTGACAACTTTTTAATTTAAGCCTTTTCACCTTGTGTGGCTAGGTATTTAAAACACAGGACAAGATACCAGAGTAAAATAATGAGCAATTGTCAACTTCCAAATGCTTTACAAATACTTGATAACTAAGCTCTGACCCACCTTTCAGAGAGGCAAATAAGACCATCTCCACTTCATCAAGAGAAGAGGAAGATGTTTAAATGCGACCACAGGGAGGACAGGGAACCCCTAGGCAAGTCCCACTCAGCCTGCTCCAGAGCCACCTCAAGACCTAGCAGCCGGAAGCCAGCAGGGGCATCCACACCACAAGGCAGAGGAGCACGGAAAGAAAGAGAAGGGAGAGCAGAAAGGGAAGGAAGGCTAGAAACAGGAGGTTCAGGACAGGGCTCTTTGGGAACCCGGCTTCCCAGGACTCATTCCTCTCCTCTCACACAATTCCCAAATTGTCTGGCACCTGGACCACACGTTGAACTCAAGGGTGGCTTACTGTGGGGAGGCAGCTGAGTGATCCATTCCGTTTGATGGATGTCAAGACAATGATGAAAAATGTCAGAGAAGGCTGAGTGAAAACATGGAGAGAAGAGTAGGGGCCGATGGTGGGACACTTAAGGAGAGCATCATTTTTATATGTCAACCCTCACAACAAGCAACAGCAATGGTCCCCGATTTCAAGCTTGCTCCCTCCTGCCAAATTCTGAACCCGGCTCTGGACTTCTATAAGCCACATGTAATAAAGCCCCAGATTCCAAGTTCACAGTTGGGATGCTCGCTGGAGTCCACAGGCAAGTTAGTGAGGTAAGACCTTGGTGTTTAGAGCCCTTAGATGTTGGCAGGACCATGCTTCCTCTAGAGGCTCCAGGGAAGAATCCTTCCTTGCCTCCTACTAGCTTCTGGTCAAACGACTGACCAGTATTCCCTGGCGTTCTGTGGCTTCATGCTGCACAATCCTAATCTCTGCTTCCACTGTCACATGGACTTATTTCTGTGTTTTAGGGCCTTCTTACAAGGACATCTGCCATTGGATCTAGATCTAACCCTCTTCTTTTTTTTTCTTTTTACAGCTGTACCCAAGGCATATGGAAGTTCCTGGGCCAGGGGTCGATTTGGAGCTGCAGCTGAGGCCTATGCCACAGCCACAGTACCATCGAATCTGAGATCCATCTTCAACCTACGCAATAACTTGTGGCCATGCTGGATCCTTAACTGACTGAGTGAGGCTAGGGATTGAACCTGCATCCTTAGAGATAAGGTCAGGTCCTTAACCCGCTGAGCCACAGTTGGAACTCCAAGCTCACCCTATTCTAATATGACCTCAACTAATTACATCTGCAAAGACTCTGTTTCCAAATCAGGTCACACTCTGAAGTCCCGAGTGAACATGAACTTGGGGAGACAGGGCTGAGATAAGAAATTAATCATAAGAAAATGGTCTGAACCCATTACACTTTCAGTCAGTTTTCCAGTTTTCTTTTTTTCCCTTTGAATACTTACGAACCTGGAGAAGATTTCTTGAAAGTTCTTTTACTGAGTATGCAGAAGGTCAGATGCTAATGTACTCTGACGGAGGCCTTTGATGGAGCTATTAAAAGGAATGACTTGGTTCCCAGGATTTCATAATGAGGCCAACCTTAGGGCAGATTACATATATCCTGGGAGGTAAGTGCACAGCCAGGGTTTTAAACCTCCTCTCATCATACGGCATCACGTAACGAGGAGGTGGAAGCCAGGTGAAGGTCTAGTCCTCATCACATGGCTGTGATGAGAGCAGAGCATTTCAATCACGTGACTGTGGCCTTTCCATTATCTGGCCTCATGTGCTTATTCCTCATGAGACAGTTCTGCAAAATGACATCATTCTAAACTACATTCCAGGAAGTGATCCCACAGTCTCTTCATGCTTAAATAAGATTGTTGCAGAGTTCCCTGGTTAAGGACCCAACATTGTCACTACTGTGGTGCAGGTTTGGTCCCTGGCCTGGGAACTTCCACATGCCACAGGTGCAGCCAAAAAAATAAAATAAAAAATAAAAAGATGGTTGGATTCTACTTGGATTACTGTGTATTTCTGTTTTACTGTTGAGTTCAGGCTAAACATAATCAACCTTGGACTAACGACTTGAAAGAATGAGATCTCTCCACCCGAGCCTGTGCCTTGTTAACTTTGGGATAACTTTTCACCCTACACCTGCCTCCACCTTTTGAAAAGCAGAATAACAGCCACTGGAACACCTACTATGAGCGATGAAGAGCTCCACTCCTCTCCTTCTGCCCTTTTCTCCACCTCAATCTAATTAACTCCCCCCCCTAAGGAAAGACGTGCCATGACTCTAATTGTCCACATCTAGCAACTGTCACTAGGACTCTAAATAGCAGTCATTGTCATGTTTGTCAGAAGTGGGTGTCTGCGGTCACTACCCAATCACTCCCAACCCCTGGGTCTGCCTGGTGAGAAAATATACGCTGGGCTGATCCTACAGGTAGACTGGCCGTTTTGGTCCACATCATGGACTTGTTTCCATATCCAAGCATCCCTGCTTCAAGAGGGGCCACAGGAAGCAGGCAAGGTGCAGCACTTCAGCCTTGTTCCATATAATCCAACATTCATCAGAGTTTGGCATCAGGGTCTACTGGGCACTTGCTTAGCTATTCATAAATATGTTTCTTCTTGTTTCATATTAGCACATCATCCTCTGCTGCTTTCTGTTGGGGACCCCAGAAAGGAGAAGAGGTGAGTAGCAATATCATCCAAATCCTACCGTGAACCCCCCACCACTCAGCACTCTGGGAGAAATCCTGGCCATAAACTTGAGCTCCAAACTGGATTCTGCTATATGTCTCCTTTGCCATGCCCACTTTGAGAAACTGCCTGCTTATTTCCCTGCCCACATTAGGTTTAACTACTAGACAGCTTCTTCTCTCCTTTCCTCCAGCAAAACCCTGGTTCCATGCCCATTAGCCTGCTTCACCTCCTTCATTCATACTGCTTGATCTAGACCTGCCCACTCTGTCAGCCCCATCTGTCATTAATGAGCCTCAACTCCTAGAAGACTATTCACCAACCATTCCATTTAGAGTCAGAAGATTTATTTGTAGCCCCCTTGGTGCCTTGGCTCAACTGGGAAGATCCTGGGTTTTCCCCCATGACATGGCCATTTCCTTTGGACCCTTCCAAACACCAGCTGTTGGGAAGGAAGCCCTGCTGTTTGTCTGAAAGTGAATTCCTGAGAGGGCTTCAGAGTTGTTCATTCTTTTAAACCTGTAAACATTCCATTTTCATCTTGTTTACTTGTTTGCTCAGCTCAACCTTTTCTAAGAAAAGTCCGAAAGTAAATTTCAACTCTGTGCCCCGCCTGAATGATACAATATTATAACTGAATAAGGTCAGAATTATTGGGGGTTTGCTATACCTTTGAGTCTCTTATAAATAATGGTAAGTTAGAAGCAGCAGTTAGGAGAGAAAGGTTTAAAGAGAACATGACATATTAAATTTGGTTTTTCCTGAAGCGTGGTTGATGTACAATATTATGTGAGTTTCAGGTGTACCAAAGAGTGATTTAACATTTAAATGTATTACAAAATGGTCACCATGGTAAGTCTAGTCACCCTCTGTCACCATATAAAATTATTACAGTATTATTGACTATATTCATTATGCTGTATATTATATTCCTGTGACTTATTTATTTTATAACTCTTAATCCCCTTTACCTAGTTTGCCCAGTTCTTCATCTTCCCCTGCCCCTCTTTTGGCAACCACCTGTTTGTTCTTTGTATCTATGCATCTATTTTTCTTTCTTTCTTTCTTTTTTTTTTTTTTTGTCTTTTTGCTATTTTGTGGGCCGCTCTCGCAGCATATGGAGGTTCCCAGGCTAGGGGTCTAATCAGAGCTGTAGCTGCCAGCCTACACCAGAGCCACAGCAACGCAGGATCCGAGCCGCATCTGCGACCTACACCACAGCTCACGGCAACGCCGGATCGTTAACCCACTGAGCAAGGGCAGGGATCGAACCCGCAACCTCATGGTTCCTAGTCGGATTCGTTAACCACTGCGCCACGACGGGAACTCCTCTTTCTTTCTTTTTTAAGATTCCACATGTAAATCATATAATTTTTATCCTCTTACTTCACTTAGCATAATATCCTCTAGTTCCTGCCATATTGTTGCAAATGGCAAGATTTCATTCCTTTTTATGGCTAATATGCCATTGTATATACACACATCTTCTTTATCCATTCATCCACTGATGGAGGCTTGTGTTGTTTCCATATCTTGGCTATTGAAAGTAATGTTGCTATGAACATTGGGATACATGTATCTTTTTGAATTAGTATTTTTGTTTTCTTCGGGTAAAGACCCAGAAGTGGAATCTGAGATCATATGGTAGTTCTATTTTTACTTTTTGAGGAGTCTCCATCTTGTTTTCCATAGAAGTTGCACCAATTTACATTCCCACAAACAGTGCACAAGAGTTCGCTTTTCTCCACATCCTCGACAACACTTTTCATTTGTTGTATTTTTGATGATAGTCATTCTGAAGGGTGTGAAGTGATATTAGATTTGGAGTCATTTACATCTGATGGTTTAAAATCCACATGACAGGAAAAAAGATTCTCTGTATCAAGGAAGGACATGGCTGAGAGAGTAGACACATCTTAAGAGCCTACGCTATGATGAGCATGTTAGGGGTTACACTGGGGTGCTCCCTCCTCTCAACTCATACGTCAAGTCTTAACTCCATATACCACAAAACATGAACATTTTTGCAAATACGGTCATTGCAGATGGAATTAATTCACACTGGACTACAATGGCCCCCAATTTCACACGACTGGTGTGTTATAAAAGGGGAAATTTGAACACCAACACACACACGAGAAACATATCATACAAACATGAAGGCAGAAGTCAGGGTGATGCCTCTACAAGCCACAGAACAACTTAGGTTGCCAGAAACCCATCAGAAGCTAGAGAGAAACAAGGAACCCACACTCCCTCTTAGCCCTACGAAGGAACCAACCCTATCAGCACCAGAATCTTGGGTTTCTAGCATCTGGAACTGTGAGACCATCCATTTCCGGTGTTTAATCCACCTAGTTTGTAGCAGTTTGTTAATGGCAGCCCGAGGAAATAATACAAGCACAGGGCTGTTTCACCTCCCTTAATCCTTTCAACACTTTGGGCCATTTATTATTGTTCCCATTTTCTAGAAGAAGAAACTGTAGTTCAGAGAATACAAGCCAAGGTTCTACCAGGGTTCCTGTGTTCAAAGTTGTGATATTTTCACATTACAAAGCTGCTTCCCATAAGAAAAAGGGGATGACGTGGGAAAATGATGTGAAAGCCGAAAGGGAAGGCGCAAGGGAACTGGGCTGTGACACCATAAGCTGGCGGCAGAGCATGGGGTCCCGTGGTGGTTCTGTGTAACAGTGCAGTGGGCTCTTTCTCTGGGGCTGTCCCTTTGCCCCTCTTGATCCTACCTCCTGGCATATGAGGCTTCACTCAAGGCAGACACCAGTTTAAACCAAGTTCCTAAACTCCCTTCCTAATAATCAAAGCTCTTGACTCTCCTAGTCTCACATCTGATTAAAGGAATTCAAGACTTAGGTGTAAGTGACTCATAACCCATAATAAGTTGTTCCACTAAAGGGATATTTCTATTTATAACAAGTAGCTGAGACAAAATTAGTCTGTTATATTTACTCTCCACTGCACAGTTAAGGGGCTAGTAAATGAAACATAGTTTATTTTCTAAAGGCCATGAAATATTCCATTATAAGTTTAATTTGCTTATTTGTGTTATTTTAGTAAAGCCATTTTTTCATGGGTCACCCCAATACAAATGTTTGCAAATTCTAAGACAGTTAAGTCCAATTTAACATACTGTGTAATTTTAAATCAACTACATATCATATGTTTAGGGACATATAACAGATGAGTACAGTCGGCTATGAAATAGCATTTAGATATTTGTAGCTACCCAATTTTTCTAGATATTAGAACCACTAGAAAGTTAAGTGGCTTCTGACCCTTCCAGCTCATGGCCTAAAAAAATACTAGATTCAAAACACACCCTCTCAGCAATGTTATAGTGACTACATTACTGATAAACAAAGAGTCACAAATTTAGGGACCACAAAGGACCAGATCTAAGAAAAAACAAACTACCATATGACATCACTTATATGCGGAATCTAAAATATGGCACAAATGAACCTATCTACAGAACAGAAACAAACTCATGGACACAGAGAACAGACTTGTAGTTGCCAAGGGGAGGGGAGTGAGTGGGAAGGACTAGGAGCTTGGGGTTGGTAGATGCAAACTATTGCATTTAGAATGGATAAGCAATGAGATTCTGTTGGATAGTACAGGGAACTATATCCCATCACTTGTGATGGAACATGATGGAAGCTATTTTGAGAAAAAGAATGTATATTTATGTATCATTGTGTCACTTTGCTGTACAGCCAAAATTGACAGAACATTGTAAATCAACTATAATAAAAAATTTTTTTAAAAAGAAAAGGAAAAAAGAAATTAACCACATCCCACTTATAAGGTGGCTTCTTTTCAGCATTGGCTTATCATTACCAGGAAAGACTGTGGGCACAGCATTGTCCAACTTCTGACTTTTCAAAAGAAGCCATAATTCTGTCTTTGCATGTGAATTCTCCCTCTTTTTAAAAGTTTGTGTGTTAGTTTCCTACTCTTGTTCTAAGAAACGACAACAAACATAGTGATATGTATCACCTTACAGTTCAGGAAGTCAGAAGTCCTAACTGGTACTGGTGCTGGCCAGGCTGCTTCCTTCTGGAAGCTTAAGGGGAAAGTCCATTTCCTTGCTTTTCTAGCTTCTAGATGCTGCTGCCTACATTCTTTGGCTCAGGACCCACATCACATTGCTCCTGTTTCTGTTACCTCATCTCTCCTCTTTTTTTTTTTTTTTGGTCTTTTTTTTAGGATCGTAACCACTGCATGTGGAGGTTCCCAGGCTAGGGGTCGAATCGGAATTACAGCTGCCGGCCTACACCACAGCCACAGCAACACCAGATCTGAGCTGCATCTGTGACCTATACCACAGCTCACGGCAATGTCAGATCCTTAACCCACTGAGTTAGGCCAGAGATCGAACCTGCATCCTCATAGATACTAGTTAGATTCGTCCCCAGTGAGCCACGATGGGAACTCTGCTCATCTTTCCCCTTGATTCTAACCCTCCTGCTTCCCTCTTACAAGGCCCATGTAAGGAAACTGGGGTCGCATGGATAACCCAGGGGCAATCTCAACCATCTCAAGATCATTAATTCATCTGCAAAGCTTCTTTTCCATCTAAGGCAGCATCTCCACAGGCTCTGAGAATTAGGCTGTGGACATCTTTGGGGGACCATTATTCTTCCTACCTCAGATGGAAACTCATTCAAGTTAGGAAAATAACATATGGAGTGAAGTGTTAGAAAGGTTGGCATTTTTTCAAAAATCTCCAGCATGTTCTCTCCAGCCCCCTCCTCGCAAAATGGGTATGGAGGAAACAAGGTGGCCAAAATATGGACAATTATTAAAACTGGGTTATGAGCACCTGGAGGTTCATTATTATTTTTCTTTTATATAAATTTTTAAAAACTATGTAATAAAAAATTAAAAGAGGAGTTTCCTGGTGGCTTAGCAGGTTAAAGATGGGGTATTGTCACTGCAGTGGCTTGGGTCACTGCTGTGGTGCAGGGTCGATCCCTGGCCTGGGAACTTGCGCGTGCCAAGGGCACGGCCAAAAAAAAAAAAAAAAAAAAGTAAAAGTAAACAATTCGGAGACCAAGGAAAATGCGCCTGTAACCAAGACACAGCCTGCAGACTGCCAGTTTGCTCTTAAACTGGGAGCACCTACCTATTGAGAAATACACAACACACACAAACACAATCACCACAAACACATGCACAGGTCTAACAAAGACGGTTTCGACAAGTCCTCAGTGCTCCTCCAAGGCCCCAACATTCTGCTGAAGTGTGACCTGAATTAGCTGAAGGCTTAAGTATGAGAGTGGGTATTGGCTATCACGAGAGATCAGCTAAGAGCAACTTCCATCCTCAAAACGTGTGTGTGTGTGTGTGCATGCAAGTGTGCATGAAAGTCTTATGTCGCTCCTAGAGGCACAGAGAGTGGCTCTCTTGAAGGAATACCATCGTGGTCTCTATTTGAAAAGTGGGTACAAAAACAAGTAAACTTGTAGTGCAAGTGATACGAGTGAAGGGAGAGCAAAAGACGGAAGTTTGTGATGTTTCTTGGAAAACTGAGGTTAGGAGAAAATGTTGGGACCTTGGCTTCAAGATTTATCAACTTAAGGAGTTCCTGTCCCGCTCAGCGGAAACGAACCCAACTAGTATCCATGAGGATGCGGGTTCGATCCCTGGCCCCATTCAGTGGGTTAAAGGATCCCGTATTGCCCTGAGCTACGGCATAGATCACAGATGCAGCTCAGATCTGGTGTTGCTGTGGCAGTGGTGTAGGCTGGCAGCTGTAGCTCCAATTCGATCCGTAGCCTGGGAACTTCCATACGCTGTGGGTGTGGCTCTAAAAAAGAACAACAACAACAAAGATTTAGGTACTCAAAGTTCTTGAGACGCAGTGCCCACAATGACAAAGGTCTTTATAGTAACCCTCTAACATGCTACTCAGTCTTGTCCCCTTACTTATTCCTTCTAACTTTGGAAAAGTCAGCCTCTGGAAATTCCCCTCTTGTTGTGGGAGGCGTGTCCTTCATGCACTCATGGTTCCATATTGTTTCCAGGTATCATGGTACCTGCATAATGCCTGGGATACAGGGGGTGCTCAGTAGATTCTGGCTGAACGCTGAAGGACTGAGGTCACACTCGGTGTCTTAGGCCCCGATGAACACCATAAGTGGTACCAAATCATTGCTGCCCTTGGAGCCCAGCAGCCTGTGCTCACTGTGCTCTTCCATTTTCACACACCCGTGGCTCCGATTCCTTGTTCCCTTCACTAGGTGTGAGTCCTCCACACTCAGCTTCTAGAAATGGATGAAAGGCCGCTTCTAATTTGTGACGTTCACAGATAATTAAATTAGACTCCTCTCCGTCTGCTGGAGAAAAGCTATTTTACACTTTCATTAACTCCAAAGGGCCATTTCAATTACAGTCCCTGTTGGTAAACAAGTTATCTTTGACTTACAGCCTTTACTTCTCTAATGCCCAGGAAATATGCCCTTTAAAGGGATGCTAATAGGCAGCAGAAATTCGGATTTTTTTAAAGTTATCTTTTGAAAGACAGTTGGCAACATTATCATTAAATCCAAAGGAGCAAGTTATTTTTAAAAATAGTCTAGGCTTTGGTGTCCTTTGTTTTGCTTTCGCTGTATCCATGGGCTTCCTTATCTCTTTCCTGATTCTATTTATCCCTTGAAGGAGGAAACCAAAAGTTCTTTGAAGGAGTAAGTCATGACGATGGAATACAGAGCCCAAGGAAGATGGTCAATAATATTGTCATAACTTTGTATGGTGACAGGTGGTTACTAGATTCATTGTGATCATTTCATGCTGTATGCAAATGACAAATTATTAACATACTAGGACTGAGTAGCATGTTAGAGGGTTATTATAAAGACCTTTGTCATTGTGGGCACTGCGTCTCAAGAACTTTGAGTACCTAAATCTTTGTTGTTGTTGTTCTTTTTTAGAGCCACACCCACAGCGTATGGAAGTTCCCAGGCTACAGGTCGAATTGGAGCTACAGCTGCCAGCCTACACCACAGCCACAGCAACACCAGATCTGAGCTGCATCTGCGATCTATGCCGTAGCTCAGGGCAATACGGGATCCTTTAACCCACTGAATGGGGCCAGGGATCGAACCCGCATCCTCATGGATGCTAGTTGGGTTCATTTCCGCTGAGCGGGACAGGAACTCCTTAAGTTGATAAATCTTGAAGCCAAGGTCCCAACATTTTCTCCTAACCTCAGTTTTCCAAGAAACATCACAAACTTCCGTCTTTTGCTCTCCCTTCACTCGTATCGCTTGCACTACAAGTTTACTTGTTTTTGTATCCACTTTTCACACTTGAATTAACATACTAGTGTACATCAACTATATTTCAATTTAAAAAAGATTATCAAACGCAAAAAAAAAAAAAATGTAGATTGTTGGCCCCAACACCACATCAGCATTTTCTAAAGTCACAGCTTGTTCTAACAGCCATTCATTAACATCAGACATCATAGTACTATTTACTATATGAAAATGAGATCAATACGCTTGCTTTCAGTTGGATCTCTCAAAAGTTTTATAAGTAAAAAGGATTCCTTTCAGAGATGTCTCAAACTTTATGTGTCCAAGAACCAAGTGAAAATTCCAAAATCCACTTATCCTACTTTTGTTTAAATGCCTTCATAAAACCTGCCCCAACCGGGAAGATTCATTTATTTTCTCTGACCTCCTGGAAGCAAGGAGGCAATCTAGTATTAAGATCATAAATCTTGTTGTCAGACAGATCTCGTCTCAGCGTCAGCTCAGCTATTTACAGTATGATCTTGACCCAGTTATCTTCTCCATGCTTCAGTTTCCACATCTGTAAAATGGGGGTAATTAAAGGCCCTCTCCTCTATGATTATTAGGAGGATGGAATCAGATAATGTGTATACATGGGTTACAGTACAGAATACAGTACCTGGCAAATAGGAAATTCCCAAAAATCAGTGTTTCTCAACATTTGGTGTGCAGCTCACCTGCTTTTGAATTAGCTGGGCTGCTAGTGACAAATTCAGATGTCTGCCCTTCTAAGACCCAGTTATTCAAAAGGTGCTGGGAGTGGCACTGTGAACCTGCATTTATGGCAAGGGCCCTGGGAAGTGGTGTGTGTGTGATCCTTCGAGAACAGTAGCAAAAAGAGTTAATTACCATGACCACAATCATAGTGTTTCCTACCCATGATTTGCAAAGACCAGCTGCCTTGGATTCTCTGCCTTAGAGTCACTGGGGCACTTCTTAAAAATACAGATTCTTTTTTTTTGCCTTCTTAGGGCAGCATCTTCAGCGCATGAAAATTCCCAAGCTAAAGGTCAAATCGGAGCTGCAGCTGCCAACCTACACCCCAGCCACAGAAACATGGGATCTGGGTCTTGTCTGCAACCTACACCACTCCTCACAGCACCACAGGATCCTTAACCCATTGAGTGAGGCCAGGGATTGAACCTGGATTCTCACGGATACTATGTCGGGTTCTTAACCCGCTGAGCCACAATGGGAACTCCAAAAGTACAGATTCTTGAATCCCAAAGCTACTGAATCATAATATCTAGGGACTGACACTACACATGTCTATTCTTTGCAACTTCTGGCAATTCTAATGCCCATCCCACTCCGGAAATCGCTGGTCCACATAACTCATTCTGACACTGGATCATAGCCCTTTATTTATTTATTTATTTTTACTATTTAGTCAGTGTCTATGATCCTATGACAAATGTTTGTTGCTGCACTGAGCTGACCTGAATTAACGGCGTCTCAGCCCAAGTAAGCCTTTCAGCTGTGATAGGCCCTGCTCAGGGATTTCCCCTCATTTCTTCCTAATGTGATATCCACGGGCACTTGATGCCTGCATGGTAGTTTTTCCAAACTCTAGTCATTAACTGACAGTTTTCATGATTTTTTTTTCTTTTTTGTCTCTACTTTTTTTCTTTTCCTTTTTTCGATTTTTAGGGCCACACTCGAGCCATATGGAAGTTCCCAGGCTAGGGGTCGAATCAGAGCTGCAGCTGCTGGCCACAGCCACAGCCATGTGGGATCTGAGCCACGTCTGTGACCTACGCCATAGCTCCTGGCATCCTTAACCCACTGAATGAGGCCAGGGATTGAACCCACATGCTCATGGATCCTAGTCTGGTTCCTAACCTGCTGAGCCACAATGGGAACTCCTGACTTTACTTATTATGGGAATAACTGCTAGCTGCTATTCTCTCCTTCTTTTTACTAAAATAATTAGAATGATGGAAATTATGAAGTGATAATATGTCCAGCCAATTGGACATATGATATAATATCTCCTAGCTCCAGCTTTCATATTCCTTGGTAGTCACCTTCCTCTACCAGTTCCAACATAGGCATGTCCTCCACCTCCACCCCATCAGGCTTATTTAAATATCCAAGTTCATGTGCCTTTGGTTGGATCACATATCCAGGCAACTCCTACTCTGAAAAGAGGTCTCCTTCACGTCTGTGGGTGCGCTCTTTGTCGTTATCAAACAGGAAGCAATATGTTATTTCCAAATAGAAAAGTAACTGTGAAAACACCCGGTGACATGTGTTTCTCTTTTTCTCTCTAACTGAATGTTTTCTCCTTCAGATTTCCCTAACGCAATGAAAAAAATCTTTGTGGTCAATGTGCTCCTTTCTAGAGTAAAAGAAACATGAGGACAATGGCAAGAACGTTTGAACACCCTACAAAAGCTCAGCAGAATTAAATGAGACAAGGAAGCACTGTTTCAAATGTTATACCATGTCAGAGTTGAAATCTTTCCAAATGTGACATTTTCTAGATGATCTT
Organism: Phacochoerus africanus; assembly: GCF_016906955.1. Taxonomy (NCBI): domain Eukaryota; kingdom Metazoa; phylum Chordata; class Mammalia; order Artiodactyla; family Suidae; genus Phacochoerus; species Phacochoerus africanus. The sequence goes on along the minus strand of NC_062549.1, from coordinate 18,424,646 downwards.
GAACCTCCCGGGAGGGCTTTTAATGACAGGTTTCATATAAAATTACCCTCATAGTAATTAAATCTGAGATCTAACTTCAGATGTATAAAACTGATAATGTAGTACACGATTTTTTTCCTTTTTCTTTTTATCTTTTCATAGCTGCTTCTGTGGTGTATGTAAGTTCCCAGGCTAGGGGTCGAATCGGAGCTGCAGCTGCAGGCCTATGTCACAGCCATGGCAACACTGGATCCTTAACCCAATGAGTGAGGCCAGGGATCAAACCTTCATCTTCATGGAGACTAGTTGGGTTCTTGAGCATCTGAACCACCATAGGAACTCCTTGTGGTACACTATTAAGAACTTAAAAAAGAATGTTGCTTTCTGGAAAAAAAAAAAAAGTCATTTCTTTTCTGTCCTGCTTTCATAACTGATTCATTCATTATTCCATAAGCATTTATTTAGCATAAACTGTATGCTAGGTATGGTGGTATGGTGCTCAGTGTCTCAGGCAACTTAATGGTGGTGGAAAGTAGACAAGGCAGAAAAGACAGTAAATAAGCAATAAACATAAAAAAGTTAACTTGGAGTTCCCTGGTGGCTCAGCAGGTTGAGGAGCCAGCATTGTCACTGCTGTGGTACGGGTTTGAGCCCTGGCCCCGGGAACTTCCGCATACCGACCATACGTTCCTAATGAAAACATCTGCGAAAGAGGGTAACCCACAGAACATACACCATCGCATGTCTGACATCAGCATCATGGATTCTCATACACTGGTCTCCCAGACTTTCCTTGGTGCTGGGATCATCGGCAAGTTCTGAAAATTAGCCATCCCAAACTCCCCAAGCACATGCTTCTTGTCATCTTTTGCTTGCAACAATTATTTCTTCCGACAGCGTCTTCTCATGCGCTTTTCATTTACCAAACTCAGTTGGATTTCATCCACCTCACCTCCACCTTTGGACCCTTAGAGAACGGCTGACCTTTTTCATTAGAGTCACTTTCTTCCTTCATCCATCTGAAGACCTGGAGATCAAAGGCTTCCACGCTGTTCTAGATAAGATTTGCCGGAGACGCACAGCCACTCTGGGAGCTCCTTACTCTCTTCCAGGAAGGAATGTCTAAGAATAACTCTGGCTTTAAACTCACCGTGTGGGGAGTGTAAGGTCTGGGGTAGAAAACATATTAACCATGACAGCGTGATGGATTATAGATGTACTGCAGCTGGTGTCAACAACCGCTCTGTTTTATGAGTCGGTCCATAAACGCATTCATTCTGGTCTCTTCTTTTGCCTAATACTAACCTCCCCTCCAACAAATTTTGGGGTCCTTTCCAGCCCCATCTCCCGAGTGTCCTACACAGTCCTGACTGCACCCTTGTCTCCCCCAACCCCATAAAACTCAGTTACTTCATCTTCCTTGTGTGCAAAGGGGTGTGAGTTAGGTTAGAGGAAGTGATTTCCTTAATAGGCAAGCCTTTGGACTCAGTGGCAGCAAAGAGCCATTCTCATGAAATTAAATTGAAAAAGAGATTGTTCCGTTGAAGAAGAGAATGATGGTGGTTATGAAACAAGTAAAAAACCAAACCAAACCACAGACCACTTGAGTTTAATTTGACGACTTTCTCATAATGAGAATATTCAATCTCTTCCCACTGCTCCTATTATAACAGTCACTAATGATCTACAGTTGACCCCATTCATGAGAAAAGCTAAGTCATCTATAAGCATCATTTTTTTAAGTATGAAAAAAGTCTGAAAGCTTTGCTAGAAAGCTACTCAGACAAAAATTATAAATAAATGGTCCTAGGTCAAACTAAGAAGCTGAACAATTAAAAAAGAATCCATTCACATCATTAGAACAGGCCATCGTCCAGCAAACACATGAAAAAATGCTCAATATCATTGATTATAAGAGAAATGCAAATCAAAACTACCATGAGATACCACTCACACCAGTCAGAATGGCCATCATTAATAAATCCACAAATAACAAGTGCTGGAGGGGCTGTGGAGAAAAGGGAACCCTCCTGCACTGTTGGTGGGAAGGTCAACTGGTACAGCCACTATGGAGAACAGTCTGGAGATACCTTAGAAATCTATACATAGAACTTCCATATGACCCCACAATCCCACTCTTGGGCATATATCCGGACAAAACTCTACTTAAAAGAGACACATGCACCTTCATGTTCATTGCAGCACTATTCACAATAGCCAGGACATGGAAACGACCCAAATGTCCATCGACAGATGATTGGATTCGGAAGATGTGGTATGTATACACAATGGAATACTACTCAGCCATAAAAAAGAATGACATAATGCCATTTGCAGCAACATGGATGGAACTAGAGAATCTCATACTGAGTGAAATGAGCCAGAAAGACAAATACCATATGATATCACTTATAACTGGAATCTAACATCCAGCACAAATGAACATCTCCTCAGAAAAGAAAATCATGGACTTGGAGAAGAGACTTGTGGCTGCCTGATGGGAGGGGGAGGGAGTGGGAGGGATCGGGAGCTTGGGCTTATCAGACACAACTTAGAATAGATTTACAAGGAGATCCTGCTGAATAGCATTGAGAACTTTGTCTAGATACTCATGTTGCAACAGAACAAAGGGTGGGGAAAAAAATGTAATTGTAATGTATACATGTAAGGATAACTTGATCCCCTTGCTGTACAGTGGGAAAATAAAAAATTAAAAAAAAAAAAGAACAGGCCATCGTAACTAAATGAGGTAATAAGCATTTGTTCGTAGGACAAATATTTTTGAGCACATGCTATATGCTAAGCACTGGGCTAGGAGCTGAGCATGTTGGGACAAGCAGAACCAGATGGACACCCCAGATAGAGCTTATAAGCTGGCAGAGGGGATCGATGTTACATAAATTGTCAAACAATAAATATCCAATTCGAAACTGTGGTAGCTGCTGCTACGCATCATGAGGCTTATGTAAGTTCCAACTCCACTGTCTCCTAGTCCAGAAGCATTGCTATTCTCAATTCCGAAACTCCCTTTGCATCACACACCATTCAAGGCAAGTGCTGACATGGTCAGTGAAGCCAATGTGCACACCTGGAAAAACAGGTGCATGGATGTTGCTGGATTTCTGTAAATATTTCTACAAATAGCAGATTCCTTTGCAAACGAGACTTTACCCACACCCTGTTCCCATGATTTTTTTTTTTCAAATGTTTATACAGCTGTTAAAAAGAGAAAAGGGGAAAAACAGTTTGGGGGACCAAAAACAAACAAACAAACCAAAAAAACCCCCCAAAACAGATACTCTTCTCTTGCTTTGATTTTCCATCTTCTCAGACTTTAAAAATGCCAGTTTCAGAGAGTTCTGATTCATGGGGTGGATAATTACGAGAACCGTAAGGTCAGCAAAGTTTAACTGTGGCACCAAGAGTGACGTTCAAGATACTAAACAGCTAGCACAGCCCTACCAATCGAAGTGGGAGCCAAGAGGAAGCAAGCTCCGGATGCTGACCAGTGCGCAGCAGTCAAGAGGAGGCCTGGGATATAGGACCACCCCCGTCCCACCCAGCATGTCTTGTGCCTTCTATGTTACAGCATCCTTCGGGTCTCATATCTGATTCCACTGTTTCAAGGTCTTCCATCCACTCACATCGTCTCTGAGCACATCCAGTGTCACTGTACTCCAGAAACTGGATAGCAGAGAAGGCACAAGTAGTCCTTGCCCTCATGAAACTTAGAGCCTACAGTGGTGACATACAAAAAAAGCAAGAAAACGTATGAATGATTCCAGATGTGATAATAAACAAAGCAGGTGATGAGATAAGGAAGCGGGGAGGGGGAAAGACTTAATTTCAAAAAACTCATTTTTACAAGGATTGTTGGGGCTTAACGGGTTAGTCTTGTATGGGGTATCTGTATCGTAAGAAGGGACAAACCATTAAGCCCAAGAAATTCATTGCTAATGGTGGAGTTTCAGCCATAAAATGGCATAATGAGAACATTATTTGGGAAGATGGCACGTTGGACAGGGCTTTTTCCTAATCCCATAAATCACCACCTCTAGGAAACCATCTGGGGACTCTATTTTTAAAGCTGGCTTAAATTCACAAATACAAAAAAGTCCTTGTCTGAAAGAAGGGAAATACTGAACTGTTCAAGGATAAGATCAGGCAGGCAGAGGGGAAGGACTTTCACTATATGTTTTACCCAATTCACTATTGTTTGAGCTTTTGATGAGCCTTTATTAATTTTGTCAGTTACAAAGTGGGGGGGGGGGTTGTCATGTCTAAGGCGCTCACACCTTCATGTACAAACCTCCAATGGTTTTGGTATTTTTTCAATCATTTCAAACTTTGAAGTTTGTGGTAATTTGTTTATAGTAGCTACAGAAAAGTAGTACAATATCTTGTGGGGGTAAGGGACATTAATCTGTCCCCTGCAAGTGGCGTGATGGATTGGATTTTAATAAGTATGTATGATTTGCAGATGCCTGTTTCATAGCTAGGGTTCATGCTAGACTTGACATTTTTACAAGATGGCAGTTTTCAGAAGACCAGTGGAAAAACGAGTATTCTTCATAGCAGAACCACGAGGAAGGATCCTAATGAATGAGTTTCCTAATTGATCATCGCTTTGACTGGTAAACTCTTAATGAGGACCTAAGTCATCAGCTAATTAAACAAAACAAGAGTTTGGGAGCACCACCATGGACAAGGCAAAGCCAGCTAACTTGCTGATCTCTGTAGACTGGAAATGGTCCATTGTTCGAAGCCACGCAGAGTAGCTGCAGGACACAGCCCTAGCCAGGGATGAACTCATGCTTCTAGCCCATCCTGCAGCTTCAAAGGCTTAAGATCTGCAGATGTCTGATGTCCTGAGAAGGTCATGGCTTTGCTCATTCACATTAAATTCAAAATAGGAGTTCCCGTCGTGGCGCAGTGGTTAACGAATCCGGCTAGGAACCATGAGGTTGTGGGTTCGGTCTCTGCCCTTGCTCAGTGGGTTAAGGATCCGGCGTTGCCGTGAGCTGTGGTGCAGGTTGCAGACGCGGCTCGGATCCCGCGTTGCTGTGGCTCTGGCGTAGGCCGGCGGCTACAGCTCCGATTCAACCCCTAGCCTGGGAACCTCCATATGCTGCGGGAGCGGCCCAAAGAAATAGCAAAAAGACAAAAAAAAAAAAATGCACATTAGAAGTTAAAATTCTATGTAAGCAATTTGTAGTAAGAGTCGGCTATATAACTGTGTGGCTTCTAGCTCATGAGAATCTAGCTCTCAGCTCCAAAACCACTAAAGTGAACAAAATGATACTATGTGCACATGCAGGGTTTTTTTTGGGGGAGGGGGAGGGACGGGGTATGTCCTATAGCTAATTGCTGGGTGATGCTTTTGCTAAAAACCCTAATTTTATATTTATTTAAGCCTCATTTCAAAACTGGCTTGAAGACTTAAATACTGTTTTGACAATGATAAAAGCTTTGATAAGAATATAGGCCATTGGTCAATGCACTAAATGTTCAGACTGGCCACTCAACTGTCAGGAAAATCCACTCCCATTCACTTGTTGCAAATTGATAGATATTAGTCAGTTGGGCCCTGAAATCTATAATTTAAATAATTGTGAAGGGTTGGTGGTTATTTTGCAAAAGTCAAAGATATGTTTTACTTGTAGAGAATAGAAGATGGTTAAGAATCATTGTATTTTATACTAGATGCTTCTTTTTAAATATTAAATGCTTTTTTTGTCTTAGCAAAAAGCAACAGCTATTGAAGAAGATTCCTAGGGTGCTGATAATGGTCTCTTTCTAGATCTGGATGAAAGTTACATGAGTATGTTCGGTTTATTAAAATTCCTTACGTAGTACTAATAACATATGCACATGTATGCATGTATTATACTTACTGAAGTTAAAAAATAACAACGTATTGCTAGAAAAATCAGAAAATGTAGTGAAGCAACAAGTACATAAAAATCACCATAACTGCCTCAAAAATTTAATTGGAATGTTTCAATTCACCTATTCTTTATTCATCTGTTTATTTCTCTTGATGTGGTAGATTAAAGATGGATACACATCCATCAAGAAGTAGAGTCTATTTCTCTTTTCTAGGCCAGCCCTGTGATTAGCTTTGACTAATAGGATGCAGCACAAGTGATTCTGTTGTAATTTCTTAGATGGGGTTTTAACAGATCTGCAACTTCTGCTTTTGTACACTTGGAACTCCCAGGATGCAGCTGTCATGCTTCAAGAAATCCAAGCCCCACAGAGAAGGTACAGAGAGAACCAAGATGCTGCAGTTGATGATCCCAGCTTACAACCAGCCAAATGTGCACCATTTTGGATGGGGCAACTCCATCAAGGCTCTAGCTGAGGCTAGAGCACACAGAGCAGGAGGACTTTCCAGATAAATCCGGTCAGCCCACAGAATTGCGAAAGATAATAAAATGGTGATTTTTTTTTTTTCTTATTTAGGCCATACCTGCAGTATATGGAAGTTCCCAGTCTAGGGGTCAAATCGGAGCTACACCACAGCTCAGGGCAACACTGGATCCTTAACCCACTGAGTGAAGCCAGGGATCAAACCGGCATCCTCATGGATACAAGTCAGATTCGTAGCCAGCTGAGCCACAATGGGAACTCCCTAAAATGGTGTTGTTTTAAAAACACTGCCCCAATTAAAAATGCATTTAATTGGTGTAGATATAACTGAGCAATAGATAGTTGAAATTCTCTACTTGTCTATTATTGTACCTATCACTTTAATATTTAATTGACCTATAAACGGTCTTGGTCAGCATGGTGTAGTGTCTCTAGAGCCAGAATATATGGTTTTGTAGTCCAGTTTTAGGCTGGCCATGAGATGGGCAAGACTGGGAAAACTGAGCTTGGTCATTGAGAGATGGATGGGCCAATGTTTCAAATCTGGGAGTGAAGGGAGGAGGCAGAGGCACATGCCACAGAGCGGGACAGTCCTAGGAAATCTGACGGGGCAGGGGGATAGAATGAGGGCCCGACATAGCTATGCCCAGTCTCACCCAGTCTGAGCAAAGGGGATTCGTCAGACTGAAGCTGGAAGGAAAAGCAAACAGTTCAGGTAGAGGGCAAAACCTGCCACCATCTCCCCAGGTTCAAGTGGGTGAAAGAGCTTGGTGCCCAGGAACCCAGACAAAGCAGGAGAGGCATGGCCGGCAGGTTGGCTCTCTGTGGGGTTACTTGAAGATGGGCTAGGAATGCAGCTGGTCAGGCATGATGGGTCCAGCTCCTGCTGTCACCGCTGGACTGGTCTCCAGGGTGGCAGTGGGGCTGCTTTGGGGGTGGCGATCATTATATACCTAAGGATAGTGAACCTCGATGTCAGAAATTTAGATTTCATAGTCTCATGAGGATGAACATATCTAAGATTCTGAGTCTGCTTACTTGGATGAGACAATGTGACATTACCTTTAAAAAACAAAAACAAAAACCCACCTTAACTTGGAGTTCCCGTCGTGGCTCAGTGGTTAAGGAATCCGACTAGGAACCATGAGGTTGCCTGTCACATCCCTGGCCTTGCTCAGCGGGTTGAGGATCCGGCATTGCCGTGAGCTGTGGTGTAGGTCGCAGATGCAGCTCGGATCTGGTATTGCTGTACCTCTGGAGTAGGTGGCAGCAACAGCTCCAATTAGACCCCTAGCCTGGGAACCTCCATATGCCACAAGTGTGGCCCTAGAAAAGACAAAAAAACCCCCACAAAACCTTAACTTGTAAATGTGTTACCCAAAATACCCTGCAGACATCCTTACCTCACACTGAACTTGACCCCACACTGAACCTGCCCCCATCTCTAGCCCTGCTGAGAGCCTCACCACATCCTTCATGCTACAAGAAAAAAAAAAAAAAACACCTTAATTTGAAAGCTGTTTACAAAAAAAACATTACAAAGTAACACATACCAGGGACACCTTGGTCCACTTCCTGTGTCTCACTCAGCCCATCCAGGACTCCTGCCCGGAGCTCTGCCCGGAGATGCAGCGGGAGGTCGGGCAGAGCAGCTAAGCACTAACGGGTTAAGAAACCACAGTGTTTTTATGTTTTGAAGCTGCCAAGTCAAAACAGCCTCCTCAACAAGGGCTGCCTTGGCTGCATGTTAATGACACAGGGAGGCTCTGCTTAATCATCTTGATCTGTCTGCGAGACGTGCCTGCCAGCCTACACGTGTTTTCTACTTGGTTCAATCATTGCAGGCTTGGCATTACAAGCCCTCAGACAGTCACAAGCATATGGCTGTCTAGAGTAATAAAGGTGATCGCCAGATGAGGCTCCTGGAGTCTGGAGATGGCTTTCTCTCTACTGGGTCTTTGAATAGGAGGGGAAAAAAAAAAAAAAAGATTTCCTCGTATTCTATTTCAAGCGCTTTCCATCAGAGGTATGTATGAAAGCAGGTTTTTTGTTTCTTTGTTTTGTTGATGTTAGGAAGATGTTTTCTAACGCAGAGGCTTCTAAAATCTGGGAATCGCAGTCATGAAGACATTTTAAATCACAAGCCAGTTCACCTTGTCTGTATGCACATGTGTGTCACAAAGTGATATTTGTACTGTCTGGGATAGTAAGGTTTCTTATGTCAATTTTATTTTATTTTTTTAAGGGAACTTTTTTCCTTTTTTTTTTTTTTTTTTTCGGCTGCACCCATGGCATGCTGAAATTCCTGGTCCAGGGACTGAACCAAGCCATAGCAGCAACCCGGGCCACAGCAGTGACAATGCCAGATCCCTACCTGCTAGGCCACGAGCGAACTCCTGTATGTCAATTGTATGTCTGGCTAGGCTACGGGATACGGTTGTTTGATTAAACAGTACTGGTGTTGCCATGAAAGTATTTTTTAAATATGATTAACATTTAAATCAGTATGCTTTGAATAAAGCTGATTATCCTCCATAAGGTGGATGGAGCTCATCCAATCAGCTGATAATTTTTAGAGAAAAGACTGAGGTTCCCCAAAGAGGAAAGAATTCTGTCTCCAGACTTCCTCTGAACTCAAGACTCCAAGTGCAACTCTTGTCCCTGTAGATTTTGGCCAGTGGGTCTCCGTCTTTCTGTCTGTCTGCCTCTCTCTCTATATATATCCTGTTCCTCATTTTTTCTGGAGAATCCTAATACACTATATAAAATACATGCTGATATTTTCTATTTCATTCTAATTAATGAAAAATGTTACTTGCAACCCACTCTAATGAGTTATGACTTTTTGAAAACAGCTTTATCATCATGTGATTTATATACCACAACATTCTCCCACTGAACATGTACAATTTGATGATTCTTAATAGATTTTTAGAGTTCAGTGGCTGGGGATCACCGTAATCTAATGTTAGAGTATTTTCACCATCCCTCAACCCTTAGTCATTCTCTCTAGTTATCATTTGTTTTTCTGAAAAGCATCGTTCTAAATCAGCATTTCTCAAAGTATGATCTAGAACCAGCATCATCAGCATTGTCTGTGAACTTGTTAACAATGCAAATTCTTGGACCCTAACCCAGACTTACTGAACCAGAAGCTCTTGGGGTGGAGTCTAGCCGAATTCTAGATGATTCTCATGCAAATAAAAGTTTGAGAACCACAATCCTAGAGGACAAGCTAGGAAGATCCACATGTACCTTGAAGTTCTCTGTGCTCCCAGGATGGGACAGGACATCTGCTGAGTCTCTCAGAAGTTCTGTGGGATTCAAGTTTCATTCAGGAATCATTTTAAAATGTTCAGATCTAAAATTCGATTCAATAATCAATTCATGAATCACTTGGGGGAGCAGAGAGCCTTCTAACAGAAAGAAGTCTGAGTCACATCCTCATCTCCCTAGTGGTGGATTCTAACCTGAATGGTGCAGAAGAGGCGACTGTAACCCTTCTCACGGGGTCAAAGAGAGCCATTATGTCAAGACTTTGGGCAAAAACACTCCTGCTCATCTGAAGAGTCCATATCCAAGGGTCTAAGAGTGGCAGGTGACTTTGATCCAGACACTCTGCTTACAAAAAGGAAAACTGGAGTTCCCGCTGTGGCACAACAGAATTGGCAGCATCTCTGATGCGCTGGAATGCGAGTTCCACCCCTGGACCTGCATAGTGGGTTAATGATCCATCCTTGCTGTTGCTGTGTCATAGGTCGAAACTGTGGCTTGGATCTGATCCCTGGCCTGGAATTTCCACATGCTGCAGGGTGGCTAAAAAAGAAAAATGAAACAAAACAAAAAAGGAAAATTTACACACATGGGACCATATAAAGAGTGGGGGGGGGGGGGGCGGGAGGGGGGGAAGAGGTGTGTAAAGTGAGAATGTCCAGGTTTCACAGAATCCACAGTCCAGGAGGGAAGGCAATCCAGGTCCCCTGGGAAGTGGATAACCAGCCGAAGGGGAAATACTTCCTTCCTCTTCAAATAGCACCCCTGCTGCTCAATCTGTGCATCCAGCTGTCTTTGCAGATGGGCAGCCTCTGCTTTCCATGGCCCAGGTGCTCTCAGGTTCTGAGTCTCCCTCACCTGTCACTTAGGCATCCATACCTAGTGAGTGACTCACTCTCCCAGTCTCCCCAAATATCAATTCTTCTCTTCTTGTGCAGTCATGTCATTGGCCACTGATGGGCCTATGGATTGGGACCCTGTGACTTCCGTGTCTTACATTCATACATCCAACACCAGTAGAAGCACCAGACCAAGAGATGGACCTAGAGTAACCATTTCTGGGTAAGAGAGCTAGCGATCAGGATTCAAAGCTAGGCAACTGTTTTCAGTAAGATGTGCTTCCTTATTGGAGCCATTGCTATTCTGGAGACTATGAATGCACATAGCGGGTGCATCTTAGGTTGTGACTGAAGCAATGAGAGAGCTTGAAACCTCACAAGGAGGGGCCTCTTAAATCGCAAAGCAGAGGTCCGTGCTGCATTTTCATTCGAACTTTCCCATTATAGGTGTGTGATACTGGATTGGTACAGAACATTTGCACACCTACGCCTTTCCTTCATCCCTTCACATTGTGAGGCGTGTAGAGGGGGTGACCTACAAAATTCCTTCCACCACTATGTGCATTGGAGTCCTCAGTGCTGACTCAGCAGATCCCTTTCTCTGAAGCTTGAAGGAGCAGAGGCAAGAGATGGGCTGAGTCCCTTGCTGTAGATAAATGTGCAGACCTCTATCTGCTCTTGGGGTCCTGTGTGCTCCTCCTGCTCTTCATCATTTCCCCTGGAAGGAGATTTTACTTCCTCCCCCCCCATCCCACAAAGACTGCCAACCTCCCAGGAAGTAGCTCCAAGACTAACAGATGGAAATACATGGTTTCCTGTGACTCTACCATGTCTGATTGGGTTTCTCTAGGAAGTTCACTTCAAATAAAAGCAATGTACATTCACAAGACAATCCATGACACATAACTTGGGCCAGTGCTTGTGACATAGCCATGCTACTTATGCAGCTAAGTATGAGTGCAACTCTTTTTCTGCCTAGTGCTTATCAGTGATCCCTGCCTAGTAAATGCCCAGGAGATGTTTGTTATTGACAGTGATGAAGATGGTACAATGTTTCAAAACTGAGTTATAAAAGGAGATCTTGAGACAGGATTAAGATGGAGGAATAGAAGGACTGGAGCTCAACTTCTCTCCTAAAAACAACAAAATTCACAACTAGAGACTGAGCACACTTCACCAAAATAGACCAGAAACCTTAAAAAAGATACCCTACTCCAGAAGAAAAAGAGGAGGCCACGTCAAGAGGTAGGAGGGGCGATTTCACAATATAAACAACCCCATACCTCCTGGGTGGGAAGCTCCAGACTGGAAACTAACCGGTTCTCAGAGACTCACCTACAGGAGTGAGAGTTCTGAGCCACACATCAAACTCTCACGTGTGGGGAACTGGCATGGGAAGAAAGAGCCCCGGAGCATCTGGCATTGAAGGCCAGTGGGGCTTGTGCGCAGGAGCTCCATGGGGGAAACGGAGACCCCATTCTTAAAAGGCACACACAGACTTTCACGTGCACCGAGTCCCAGGGCAAAGCAAAGTCTTCAAGGGAATCTGGGTCAAACCTGACTGCAGTTCTTGGAGGACATCCTGGGAAAATAGTGGTGAATGTGGCTTGTTGTGAGGGAAGGACATTGAAGGCAAAGCTCTCGGGAATATTCAGCAGCAATGCCTTTCTCTGGAGGTGGCCATTTTGGGAAAATCTGGACCCACCCGTCAGCCAGCCGCTGAAAAGCCCCAGGGCAAACAACAACCCAGGTGGGATCACAGCCCCACCCCTCAGTAAACAGGCTGCCTAAAGACCCCTCAGGCACACAGCTGCCTCTAATCCCATCCAGAGACTAAGCCCCACCCACCAGAGGGATTAGAATCGGCTCCTCCTACCAGTGGGCAGGCATCAGCCCCTCCCATCAGGAAGCCTACAGCAAGCCCCCCATACCGACTTCAGCCACAGGGGGGCAGACACCAGAAGTAAGAGAGGCTACAACTCTTTTATCTGTAAGAAGGTCACCACACCAAAAACCTATAAAAATGAAAAGACAGAGAACTGTAACTCAGATGAGGGAGAAAGAAAAAACCCCAGAAAAACAGCTAAGCCATGAGGAGATTCTCAGCCTCCAGGAAAAAGACTTTAGACTATTGATGCTGAAGAAGATGCAAGACATTGAAATAAACTGGAGGCGAAGATGGATAACTTACAGGAAACACTGACCAAAGAGATACAAGGTATAAAACTTAAACAAGAAGAGATGCAAAATACGATAACTGAAATAAAAAATTCACTAGAAGCAGTTAACTGCAGAAGAACGAATAAGTGAGGTGGAGGACAGATTAGTGGAAATTACGGATGCAGAACAGAAGAGAGAAAAAAGATTAAAAACAAATGAAGAGAGTCTCAGAGAACTCTGGGACAACGTGAAACGCACCAACATCCATATTATAGGGGTGCCAGAAGGAGAAGAGAGAGAGAAGGGGACAGAAAAGGAGACCTTCTGCAAAGATCAGCTCACATCTGTTAAAACAAAGTCTAGATCAGGCAAAACCCCTGCACGACACTAGCACGAATATGCACTGGAACTCCTGTGAGCCGTGTACAGAATTGTGCTTTAGGAGAGCGAGTTTAATCCATGGCTTGTGGTATCAGCCTTATGGGCTCTTTAAGAGAATTAGGAAAAGGCGCCCTCTTCTGGGAAGAGGCAGCCCTGCAGACGTACCCTTTAGCTACAGATTGTCATCATGTTGAACAAAAAGGGTACCTTCTCCTGGTGGGGTCAGGCTCCTGCCACAGCCCAACACAGGAGGCTTGGCAAGTGGAATGTCAGTTGGATTTTGCCCCTACCGGTTCCCACTGCTGGGAAATCTCACAAGTACAGGAACTGTACAAACCTTACACAGCAACCTTAGTGAATACCACCAATTGTATAAATACAAACAGAACAAACCAGGGTTTTGCAGTGCTTTATACAAGCATCCCAAAGCCATAGCGATTATGTTAAAAGTTTGCACGGAGACGTATATAGTTCAGTCCCAAACATTACACTACTTTTTGATTCTTCTCACTTGCTTTTTAGTTAAAGAGAAGACCTGGTTTGGGTTTTCAGTAAGAAATAGATAATAGCAAGTCTGCGAATAGGCAAGTCTCATGATTACATCTGGTACCCAAAAGGGGATAAAACTTTCACTGGAACGTACAATTGAAGGTCACTACCCACTCAGGTACAATTTTCAATAAGTTGTCTTTAAAGAAAATTGAACAAATTGGTCATTTTCCATGTCTCACAAAACCAGGTGGTGGTGAGAATTCAACATGACAATGTACAGAAAAGTGCTTTTAAATTCTAAAGACTTACATAAATGTCAGTCACTTGAATCTGTGAGCTAGCCGGTGTCAAGCTTAACAAGAAACCATAAGTAGCATTCCTGATCAGGGTAGGGAAAGGAAAATGCCAGAATGCTTTCTACTCTCATTATTACACAACACTGTTTAAAAAAGTACTATCATACACACTACTATATAAAAAATAGATAACTAACAAGGACCTACTCTAAAGCACAGGGAGGTCTACTCTATGTTTTGTAATAACCTACATGGGAAAAAATGGATATACTTTATATATAACTGATTCACTTTGTTGTAAACCTGAAACTAACACAACATTGTAAATAACCTATACACCAAAAATTTTTTAAAAGAAAGTACTATCAATCCAGCAAAAGAAATAAAATAGAGTCATAAAAAAATTGGAAGACAAAGGTAAAGTCAACATATTTATGGAGGCTGAGTTAACTGTGTAACTGGAAAACCCAGGAGACGCCATGCGAAAACTTAATAAGTAATAGAAGAATTCAACAGGTGGGCTAGGTACAAAATTAATACATGGAAATCACAGCCTTCATATATGCAGTCAGTAAAGTGAACACTGGAAAGATCCTATGTATAACAGCTAAAAGTAAATAAAAAAGAAGAAATACAAATCCACATAAAGAAAATTTTTAAACAAGTCAAATGGAGGAACTCAAAAAAAATCCAAACAAATACCTAGCTCTTGGAAGGGAATACTCATCATTTATAAAGATGTCACTCTTCTCTAAATTAATGCATAGGTTTAAAGCAATCTCAATGAACCTATCGCTTATATTTCACTCTAGCAGTAGAAGACTAGACATCTTGAAAACTCTACCTAAAAATGCTGGATAAAATCCAACTCATATCCTTTTGAAATGAATATCTGAAAATCTCAGGTTCAGGGAAGAAAAAGGGAGGAACTGCAAAACAAGGGGTTGATGCTATGGCCAAGCTGGGGTAAAATGATTGGGGTAGAACGGAGGAAAGGTTTTCCGTAACCAAAACTAGGTTTCAGCACTGCCTGGGAATAACTGGGTGCTGAGCATCTCCCTGGGCAGCCAGGCCTGCAAGATGAGAAGTGGTAACTGACGTCCATGCATAAATCTGAATCTTTCAAGGGTTTCACAGTTGGTGGAAGAGTAGACAGAAATTTTGACAACACTCTGTGGTTTGAATAGGATAAAAGGGCTCCTCCTTTGATTACTAATGACCACAGGCTATGGCTGATGAGGTCTGGAGTTGGTATTTATTCTGCCTACATGGTCTAGGAAATCCCAAGCTGGGCAATTATCCAAAATGTTGACCCGAGACACTGACACTCTGGCAGCACCTGGCAAATCCTTTGGGGTAAAGCTTTCTGTAGGGACACAGTTTTGACCCAGGCACATGGTATTCCCACAGTTGAGCACCCAAATGGAGTTGAGCTCACAGTTCAACTTTTCAGAACACAGGTGATTAAAAAAATCATTAGGGGGTTCCCGTTGTGGTTCAGGGGGTTACAAACCTGGCTAGTATCCATGAGGATGCGGGTTCAATCCCTGGCCTTGGTCAGTGGCTTAAGGACCTGGCATTGCCACAAGCTGCAACATAGGTTGCAGATGTGGCTCAGATTTGGCGTGGCTGTGGCTGTGGCTGTGGCCAGCATCTGCAGCTCCAACTCGACCCCTAGTCTGGGAACTTCCATATGCTGTAGATGCAGCCCTTAAAAAAAAAAAAAAAAGAATGGATAGTAGCTTTTACAATGAGGATACATTAATTTTCAAAAAGAAAAATACGTTTTTAAAATGCCACCAAAATGAGAAAAAAATAAAATAAATCATGTCAATCCTCTTTCATTCTTCTTCCTTCTCTGCTTGGAAGGGAGAGAAGAGAAGCACGTGTCACTTCATCTAATATTACATGTCTCTGCGCACAGACATTCCAGCAGCGCTGGGCCATGGTTCTGCCTGATGTCTTCCAGGCTTTGTAGGAAATACTTGAGACATTGGCTCTGTATGCTCTGGAATCATAACACGGACCTGCTGCTTCATATGACACTATGCAATCCCTAAGGGTACCGGAGAAGAGACTTTAAATTTCATATTTTCCATCCAAATCTTTCCTTTTGAGATTCTTTGCAAGGTTGGACCACTGGTTCTGAGTCCACTGACCTCAAACGCATCTAATTAATCACAGGAAGACTTGGACAGTTATTTAACCCAATAGGTAGATGTTTTGCCTTGCACTTTTTCTGTATGGATCGCTATTTGATTTTGAAACATCTCACTTTGTAGTTTCCTTCCTCGACCATCCAGCTTATAAACTACTTGAGGAAGAGGATTGTATTCTGCATTTGTAGCCCACTTATGGCCTTGGGCAGGGCTGACCCTCCACAAGCAGGTGATCTAAATTTCCTGAATTTTCTTGATAATGCTAAACAGAGTACAAAAGAAATGAACGCTGGTTGTTCTTAGTGTTATCCACCGCTGAGCTTGGAAGTAATCAGACCTTGGTTCACCCTCAATTTTAGCCACTTGTTTGGCCTGTTACCAAAGCGTGGGGACAAGAAAGAAGTAGCAAAATCAAAAGTTATCAAATGGCAATTGGAAATTATAGGGAAAAAAAATCAAAAAAGAAACTGGAACTATTAAATTACTTTTGAATATTTATTGTTGTTTTTTAATGCTTCCTATGCAAATCTGTGCAGAAAATTAAATCTGAGAAAGAATACTTACTTTAGACATAAGGTGAGAGGAAGCCAACTCACAGAGCTACTAAAAAGGCAGTGCCAGAGAGGTGGTAAATTTCTTTTTTTGAGTTGGCTGGAAGTACTACTACAATTATTTTTTCCCTCTATTAGTGAGATTGTTTGCTTCTTATGGAGAAAACATCTACCTCAGGATGAGCTCAAATATTGTCTGTGTGGAGCCTTCTACGAGTCCCTCCAGTCAATCAGTGAGTTTCCATTTGATTTCAGTCACCTCCCCTGTAGCACATATGGTGTCTGTAGTTAACTGCTAACATTTAACTCCAGTACTGGACAGAGCACACTCCAGGAAAGTGACCATGTTTTCATCCCCAGTTTGTATAGTGGTCTTGATGATGATGGTGATAATGAAGATGATGATAGCCGTAATTATTATTATTATTATTATTATGGGCACACAGGCAGCATATGAAAGTTCCTTGGCCAGGGACTGAGTCTAAGCCACAGCTGCAAACTATGCCGAAGCTGCGGCAATGCTGGATCTTTAATTGTGCCGGGCTGGGAATTGAACCCACACCTCTTCAGTGATCTGAGCCGCTGTAGTCAGATTCTTTTTTTTTTTTTTTGTCTTTTTGCCATTTCTTGGGCCGCTCCTATGGCATATGGAGGCTCCCAGGCTAGGGGTTGAATCAGAGCTGTAGCCATTGGCCTCTGCCACAGCCATAGCAACACGGGATCTGAGCCTCGTCTGCGACCCACACCACAGATCACAGCAACACCGGATCCTTAACCCACTGAGCAAGGCCAGGGATCGAACTGGCAACCTCATGGTTCCCAGTTGGATTCGCTAATCACTGAGCCACCGTGGGAACTCCAAAAACTATTGTTATTAACAAGATCTCATTATATCACACATTGCTACTATCTGAATGTCTGTCTCCCCAAAATTTGCATGTTGAAATCCAAATTCTGGTTGAATTAGGAGATGGAGACTTCTGAGGTGATTCCATGATAAAGTCAGAGGTCTCCTGATGAGGGTTTCCGTCCTATGAAAGCCACCCCACTGAGACCCCTCCTGCTTCTGTCCTGCGAAGCTACAAGGAGAAGTTTGTGACTTGGAAGCGGGTCCCCGCCTGACAAAACTGGCACCCTAGTCTCGGCCCTCTAGTCTCCAGAACTGTGAGAAAGACATTTCTGTTGTTCTCAAGCCACCCTGTCTGTGGTATTTTGCCCAGTGGCCCGAATGGACTAAGATGGATGTTGTGGTAAGCACTCTGCACACAGTATATCATTTAGTCTTCACAAAACCTTTGCAAAGTTGTTACTATACCCCTTTCACAGATAAGAAAACCAGAGCTTAGAAAGGTGAAGGTGGGTGGCCTGGGCATGCAGCTGGAAGGTCACACACCAGGCAGACGACTGCCGTAGTCCTTGCTCTCCTCATCATGGTGGACAGTGGTGGCTACTGAAGTCTACTGTGCATCAGAACCTCTGCGGAGCTCGCTGAAAATGCAGATTTCCAGCCCCCTCCACCCACCGGGTGATCCCGATTTGGTGGGTTTGGGCTAAGACCCCTGAACTTGCATTTTTAATCAGCAGCATCCTCTCTCCAGGCAATTCTTTTTTTTTTTTCTTTTTTCTTTTTAGGGCCGCACCCACGGCATATGGAGGTTCTCAGGCTAGGGGTCCAATCGGAGCCATAGCTGCCAGCCTATGGCACAGCCACAGCAATGCCAGATCCAAGCCGTGTCTGAGACCTACACCACAGCTCATGGCAACACCACATCCTTAACCTCACTGAGCGAGGTCAGGGATCAAACCTGCAACCTCATGGTTCCAGTTGGATTCGTTTCCACTGGGCCACGATGGGAACTCCCTCTCCAGGAAAGTCTGATGAAATTTCTTAAAAAACTCTTGCGAAACACTCCAGCACTGCTGCTTGTGCACCAGAGGCTCAGGGATGGTAAACAAGTAAATATAACATGTATGGGCATTTATACAAGAGAAGCACATGACTTTCTTTGTATCTGTTTCTTCCAGAGTAAAGAGGGAGAATTACAATGGTGAGACTGATTTCAGAACCACTATGTCAAACACAGTCAAATGGGTTTCTTTATATCAAGACCTCTCAGAGCCTTTAATACAGCCTTTAAATTTTGTATAATATTTAATACAGAATATTTAATAATATATAATATTTAAGGCAATGTATAGCATTTTTTCAATGTTATTTGGTCATAGATTCCATTACTCCTTCATTTCCTATCATGTTACTCCTTTTAAACTGTATTAACAGTTTGGAAAGCAGTCTGGGAAATAATCATAATAGCTTGCATTTGTATGGCGCTCTACGGTTTACAAAGAGCTTACACATGCATCAGGGTTGGATGTGAGAGCTTAAAGAAACTGTCAGTGGTTTGTCCAAGAAGAAAGAGCTCATAGGAACAGAGTAAGGATTAGAACTGGGTTTTTTGAGCTTGATGTTCACTGTTTATCCACTCTCCTATTGCAGGTAAGGGAAGCAGTGCAATGAAGTGCAAAGTCATTTACTGCTCTTTCTTCTCTTTTCTTTCCTTCTTTTTTTTCCCCCTCTTTGGTCACCCTGCAGCACATGGGGAATGCTCGTGCCTGGCCGGGTGGGGATCAGTCAAATCAGAGCCGCAGTCACAACCTAAGCCACGTCTACGGCAACACCAGATCCTTAACCCACTGCACTGGACCAGAGGAGGAACCTGCATCCCAGCGCTGTCCAGACGCCACCGACCCTGCTGTCCCACAGTGGGAACTCCACCATTTACCTTTCTTTCCCTCAGTTTCCTTATCTGTAAAATGAGGCAGCTGGAACAAATTTGAAAGGGATGCCTTGTCCAAAAATTAAATAACTATCTTTTTCAGCATGGCTGAATTTGCAATCAATTTTTTCAAGTCCTTAACCAGTTCAAATGATCTGCCTTGAACTAGGAATCAGTAGCAGTGGCTGAGCACTCTGGGTGCAATAAAAAATTAGTCACAATTCCTTCTCTGGCAGAATGTGCTGCTAGAAATTTTTGTACACAACTATCTCCCAAGGCCACAGAAGCATGCCCTTTTGTGCCCCAGCACTGGCCTGCCATCTCTTGAAAAAGCAAACAAAAAAAGAGACAACACAGCACTGCCTTGAAATGTCACCAATGTCCTTGCTGTCAGTGCCACATGGCCAGGCCCGAAGGTCTTAAGTCTGTTGTTAGTCAACAGCAGGGCTGGAAGTCAGCTTCCCTTTAGTAATAAAAGCTATTACCTGACTCTTTAAACATTTCAACTTTCTTCCCTATTTCACAGTTCATAAAGCACCTCTCTGATGTACAGGGTGTTTGTTTTTTATTATTTAAGAGAAGATATAAGACAGCATGTTTTGCCACCTCTTGATGGCTTATTACTTCCTATGAGCGAATAAACAGTCATTCTGCAGCACAGCTTTCCTAATTGCTCATGTCTGTTAAGACATCAGTGCACTGGGTGTCTCACTGCCCTCCTTCCAACCCCACCTCGCTGTGTGTCCAACAAGAGCACTGCCAGAGCCCCTGGTTAATACCTACACCCTGCAACTCATTAGGTGCTCATTAGTATCAGAGCCTAGAAGCAACATGATGGATTCCACAATATGTTGGAGCTTGGGTTGGTGTCTCAGCTGAGGACGCCTCAGATGCACAGGTCAGCAACTTGGCAGCGGCTCCACGTAGCCACTGGGGAGGACGACAAATATGGGGCCTCATTAAAAATTGAGAGAAGGAGGGAAAAAAATCCTTTTGCAGGACCCATGAGGCTTCATGGTTATCGATTTGCCCTTCCACTCACATGAAGAATTTATCACCAAAATAAGAGAGCCCTGAACATCCAAGCAGCATCACCATAATTTCCAGGAATCAAATACCATGCATCAGGGATCCAAGTGAAAGTTTTAAGCATGTCTCTTTAAACGGTTATTTTTATCCTCTGAATAACACAAGCTGGTTCAAATCTAATGGAGGTAAAGTGAGTATGTATTTCTCCTTCCTTCTTTCCTGTTTTCTTCTTTCCTTCCTACTAACTTCTTCCTTAAATGGATATAGTAATGAACAGCTCTTTAAAAACTGTTCTTCCCAAATTTCATCCCCCCTGTAATGCGTCATTTGGCACATAAGTACTGTTCACACACCTCCTTTTCTTGGAGGACAACAAACCCTAGTAGGAGCAAAAAAAAAAACAAAAACAAAAGTATCAGAAAAGGAAGACTGCCTCAAGTCTCCAAATATGTCATGTTTCAAAGTCATTATTTAATAGGGCATTTTAGGTAGGACTGTCATGCTATTATTACTAACAGTTTCCTTTTCTTTCCTTTTATTTTCTTTGCTGCACCTGAAGCCATGTGCAAGTTCCCGAGCCAGGGATCGAACCCACGCCACAGCAGTGACAACATAGGATCCTGAGCCCCTTCCCTTTCTTTAAGAGTGGAACTAGGAGGTAAAGACTAGCAGCAGTTGGTATTTTAGAGATGATTACCTGATCCTACATGGGTATTTAAAATTACCTTGATTTTTGTAGGTCTGGTTTGAAAAAGAAGAGGGGGGAAAATGCACATTCAATGTTTAAAATTACAGAGCATGCAGGGCTCACATTTTCATAAAACCACTTAAAAATGAAAGGTCAAACCAATCATTCCAACACGGAGAATCTGCTTTCTTGTCAGCACAATTCACAGAGTAGCTTTTATTTTCAACGATCACACCTTTTTTGGGCAGAATCCCAATGAGCACTTTGCACCATGACAACCAGGAGGCACGCAGGACATCCTGCGATGGTGCCTCAGAAAGAGAATGTGGACCCTGCAGAGCCCGGGGTCCCCACCTCTAAACTGGGCACACTGCCTTGTGCTCACTCACTGGGAGAACAGAATTCAACTGTGCTCTGGAAGTTAAATGGAATAGAATCAGTGAGGTCTCAGGAGTGTTAAAGGGAATGAAGATGAAATGACTACAAAGCGCTCAGCAAATGTTTAACTGTTGCTATGGTCTGCAAGTTTGTGTCGCCTCAAAATTCGTACGTTGAAAACTAATGGACGATGTATTATGAGCTGGGGCTTTGGGGAAGTGACTAGATCATGAGGGTACGGACCCCACCTGAATTGGATTGGGTCTTACAAAAGATATTCCAGAAGAACCCCTCACTCCTTGCCCTTTCCCCATGTGAGGACACAACGAGAAGCCTGCAGTCCAGAGGACAGGCCTCACCAGAGTGTGGTGGCACCTTGATCTTGGACTTCCAGCCTCCAGAGCTGTGAAAAATACATTTCTGTTGTTTAGAAGCCACCCAGTCCATAATATTTTGTTATCGCAGCCCAAATAAATCAAGAAAATTCTTTATTCGAACTTGTATGGTTTCTGGAGTTGGGACACCAAAGAAGAACATTTCTGTGAGTGAGACACTGGAGCGTCTATTTTGTCTATTTTTGGTACATCAAGCCCTAAACTATATTTCATAAAAAGTAATATGCTATTGTTCTCAAACTTAAAAAAAAAAGATAATTTTGAGGTTACAGATTTATACATACTGGGTAAAGATAGTATCAATATGTAAAACTCACTGGAGCTGGTAGTTAGAATAGCGCACCTGGCCCAGTGGGAGATGACGGCAGGCACTCAAGAAAGGTTGTCAAAGTATTTTTCCTAATAATTTATAGCATTTGGCTTCCTCTGGCATTTTGGATGTGGCGCCTCTAGCGGTCAGGCTTAGTTAGAACAACAGCATCGCAACCAATTTCCTGGTCAAAACTCTCCTCCAGGTTCCTAGCTCTGTGAGGCTGAAGCTATTGTCTAAAGGGGTGGAAGGCACTGAGCTGAGCCAAACTGGGTGCAAATGAGACAGACAGAGAGAGCGCGTGCAAGTGAGTACGTATTTGGACCAAAGGGGGACACCCATGGAGGAATGACCAATGACCTTTTAGATGCCCAATCTAAGGTAGATTTTCATACATTGCTAAGAAGTTGTCTTTGAAGGCAATTCCAAAGAATTCTAAAAATGTAATACAGCAATGTGCAAGGGAAACTTCAACTGCCTAAGGGTGTCGCTAAGAAAGGCAGGATCACCTAAAGGTATGTATTCAGTGCGCCAAGCCACCCAAGATTAATGGCTGTTCTTAAAGGAATGACTGTGCACTTGGCGTTATTCAGCCTCTGCATATGCTATTCTTGCTACTGAAAATGTCTTTCTCTACCTGATCTTTAAGATTCAGCTTCATACCTTCCTTACCCTCCTAGGCCAGATTAGACAATTTCTTCCTGTGAACCCTCATGGGCTTTAACACAAAATTATTGCACACACAGTTCTATATATGAAATTCTTAGTTTCCACGTCAGTCTCACCCATTTGTTTAGGAATTCCATGAAAACATCTCTGAATTTCCAACCCACTGCCTTGCCCATCATGAACAGTGATCTAAAATCACTTCCCTATAGCACTTATCACTATTTGAACTGTTTGTTTTATTGTATATTTTCCCTCTCTCCTGCTGAAACGTAAGCTCCAATACAGCAAGAAACTTGTCTGATGTGTTCACTGTCATACTCCTGGTACTTAAACCTGCCTGGCATAGTGTACATACTCAATAGTTATTTACCTAATAAATGAATTATAGATGCTGAATGATGCTTATGAGATGGATGAGCAAATAACTAACTATACATTTGCTTAAAGAAAAATCACTTGATTATTTATAATAAAAAAGACACTCAACTCCTAAAAGATGATGGAGAAGTAAAAAACAGATTCCTGGGACAGCTGGATTTTGGACTTGTGGTACTGGATTCTGGATAAAATGACCTTTCAATCCAGTTATTATTCAAGCTAAAGATTCAAACTGGAAAGGCAAACATGGCAAAGGGTCCACTGGTGGAACACCCAGGTCATGAGAAGTTGGCTCCTACAATTCTAAGATCCACTTTCTGAAAATAATATGAGTCCCGGGTGAAGCTTCCAGAAAACTGAATGACTGGCAATTATTTTTTATGGTCCTCATTTGCTACCAGAAATATGACACAGAAGAAGACAAAACATACAAATCCATGGGTTAGTTTCTACAAAAACTGTCAAGAACCCTAAACTTCCTACATATACTTGTTCTTTAACTTCTGATCTGAAGTATGTTAATTGCATAACATACATGCAATTAAACTATGCAATACGTATACACACATAAGATCGTTCTGTGTTTCGAGCACTGACACTATTGGCTTCAGGTTGTCTTAGTGTGTCTTGTGTGTTTGTGTTGGGAGATCTTGGTACATAAAGGTAAATGTTCATCTGAATTTTATGTGAAAACAACCACGTTTACACACTCCATTTTCACTTGTATAGTCCCTCCTGACACATTTTTTTCCCAAGGCGTCTGGCAAGAATCCAATTCAGTTGATTTGCATTACTCCCTCTTTCACACCCACTACTGGAGGTGCTAATGAGCAGAAAACAGCCCTACAGGTAGACAACCGACTGGGAAAAGGAAGCATAGTAAAGAATCTAGGAAACCTGCAACTGAGAAGAATCAGATTATAGTTCACACAAGACTCAGTCCACCTGTACACAGAGCAGAGAATAAAGAACCAAGCATCAGGAATGGGGAGGTGGGAGGGTAGATGAACCACACGGCCAGGTGTTTTGTGAGCCAAAGTAAAGTTGTTGGACAAATTGTTATTTGGCAATAAAAAGCAATGCCAGTGCTATTTTAGAAGACTTTCAGGACAAGAGGAAAGTGTCCGTTCTCCTTAGATCAAGAGAGGCTGTGGCCGTCGGGTCACTGTGACCAGAACCAGCCATCATCCCATCTTCTTCCTCCTCCTGATGCTCCCGAAGGCTTCACTTTCATTATTTCCTTTCATTTTCTCGGAGACCTCTTCTACTCTTTGACTTTTGAGCTCAAGAAGGTGTACCCCCATCTCTATTCCTATCTTTAATTGTATCAAAGTTCTAGACCATCAGTGCCCCAAATCCACAATGGAGAAAGAGCTGTGAAAGGACCATATATATGCATGATTCTGAATAGTTCTGACGATGCTTTACATGACAGTGAGGTACATCTAGGTAGAGTGAATCATGCCCTAGACTGAAAATCAGACACACACGAGTTTTAGGCTCACATCTAATGTAAACTAGCTGCATGATTACAGTCAAGTAACAAAATTGCCCGTTCATATTCTTTTTTTTTTTTTTGTATCTCCTAGCTCTAAATCTCTATAAGAATCTATGGTTCTCAAGCTCATGGTATAAGTAAGGTACCACCTGAGTTGTGTTATTCACTGGGGGCAAGAGCACAACTAGCGATCTGAGTTTAAAGCTCTGAATTTCTGATTTCCAATCTAGTGTTCTTTTCATTAAGGATGATAAATTCACAAAAATGAAGTATAGCCACTCAAAGCCCATCACATCTGCATCTCACTCAAAATTGAGAAGGCTGACATTTTCAAGTAAGTTACACCAAGTTTATGGTCTGAGAGTTCACATGTGAAAGGATGATTGCTTAGAACACAGAGATGAGGGTCAGGTGCCTGGCTCTGACCACTTTGCCTCACCTGAACACATAATGTGAAACTGTACTTTATTCTCAGAGGACATGTGTTGCCGTGTCTACTGGCTAGTACCATTGGTCTAATTCCTCATACCTCTGACAAACAAATTGAGCAGCTACTATTTCCCAGACTCTGGCTAGGCATGGAAGCTACAGACCTAAATAAGAAATGTGTCCATTTGCGCTGCATTTGCAAAATCACAGCCTAGTCCTATTAGAAGTAATGAAAACCCCAAGCCAAAAATGTAAGGATGCAAAGGGACTCTGAAAATGACATTTGGAATTTCAAAGCATTAAAAATTAATTATTCTATGGCGAGAAGGAGGAAGGAGTGAGTAAAATGCAAGGGTGAGTTACTAGCATTGGAATATAGCTGTAAATAAAATAAACTTCTAGGTGGTGGTGACAGCCTTCAGCATGTTCCCAAACTGGCTACTGTGGTTATCTCTGTGCTACTTAAAGGCGCTGTGTACATCTGTTGGAAATTTTTCCCCCATATGGACCCACCAGTGACTATGGTAGATGTTGTTGGTACTCTGACTAAATTCCCTTTATTAGGTTGGTGCATCCAATCCTCCCCTGATGTGAACACTGATGGCAATCCTTCTCTTTCTCTAGAGAATTGCCCTTGGCTGATAGGAGTGGCCTCCTGTGACCTCCACAGTAGCCTGCTAACTTCTGGGGGTATAACATCCTGGCTCCCTTGGCTGAAGGTGGGAGAGCTCTATGATGCCATTGATGCTCCAGGAGTCCCTGTGGGTTGGCCAAGACTAGGTTTTAGTTGATACCACCTCCGTGGGTGGCTTCCTCCCTGCCTAAGTGGCTATACTCACTTCCTTACAGGCGTCTCCTAAGAGATGCTAAAATTATTAAACAAGGAGGCCATTAGCCTGAGATGGTTCTAATGCTTAGGAGGCCTAGGGGAGCAAACCAAAACCTAAGCCTGAAATGTCTCAAAGTTATGAAACTGAAACCCATGGACAACCACTCAGTGCCAAGGAGGCTTTCAGCTATAGCTAGTCCATAACTTCCTTACTTGGTGTCCACACTTTTGTCTATATAAGCCTTCCCAGAGCTCCTAAAGAGTCTGTTCAAATTTATTTTTTGCTCAAACTCTTAAAAATGTTTATAAACATTAAAACATGTCTCAGTTTGTTGTATAAGAGAATCTTCCCTCAGTAATCAATCACTCCCAGAGAATCTCTATCTCAGACTCGGCTTCAAAAGAATTCTATCTAAGACGCTCATGAATGTATCACCTATTTCATAAAGGAAGGCCAATATGTAATGTCTAATAAAACAAAGTTTTGCATAAATAAATAAATAAGAACAAAAAACAAAACAACACACAAAATTTAGCAAGGTTTGAGCCATACAACCAGGCACAGGGAGTTTTCTATCTCAAGTCTCATGACCTTCTCCAAAGAAACGGGTTCAGGCCCCTGCGAACCTGGGCCAGTCAGCCTATAAGAACTAAATGTCTGTGCCCGAATCTCTCTTACATGGGCAGCTCTGATGTTTCCACCTTGGGAATAATGACTCATTACTAAATTGCACTGTGAAGTCATGTAGAAAAGTGGGAATATTTTCATGCTTTCATTATGGCTGCCTCTCCCCTCACCCCACCGCCCATCCATCCCAATTGTAAATCTTTGATTTTTAATTGAGTGATCAGAGGATGGGGGCAATTTGAGTTACATTCACATGGGCGCATTTAGTTTAAATACTCGTGGGAAGATAACCAAGCACTTGCCAGGTTTTCCAGTCTTGCTCCATCTCAAGGGTGATTCACAGGGGGACCTTGATGGCTACCTTTTAAAGCAACACATTAGGCCTGTTAACCCTTAATTGCAGTAAAAGTCTGTGTTTCCTTGATTTGGGGATGATGCAAGTGAGGGTAGCCCGGGGAAGTGGTTCTATTTCCCTTTATCAGATGGAAGTTCCCTCAGGTCAAAAACTATTTTCACCCTGGATGAAGTGGTAGGAAATTCCTACTTCAGTGATTTTTAGGCAGATGGTGGAGCTGATATATTTAGAGATTCCAGAAATGTCATTCCATTAATTACACCGGCAAGATCTTGATTACCAGCAGCCTGTTCTACTCAGGCTAGGACTAGGTTACATTTACATTTGAGATTCTGGGAAATGTAGCTAGAGAATGAAATTACTTGGTTGGTTATATTTCACCTGGAATTTTTTTGGGGGGGAGGATGAATAAATTGCTATTGTTGAAGCTGAAAACTAATGACGGTCTAGTAAATTATGTAATAATATAGAAAAATATGTCAACAGAGACAGATGGATGGATAGACAGAGACAAACAGAGACAGGAAGGTAGAAAGAGACAGAGAGATAGCTGTATGGATGGATAGAGAGCTAGAAATAGATAAGGATAAAGAGAGATGAATAAGGATGGATAGAGATGGAAGGACAGGTGGGTAGATAGAGATGGATAGGATGGGTAGATGAATGGATGGATAGCTATGGAGAGAGATGGATAAATGAAGAGAAAGAGAGAGACCTACATTTACACAGTGGTGCTAGACAATAAAGATGACTGTGCAAGCTGAAATCATACACCCTGATCTCAATAATCAATTGGAAAACCTGGTATTGTTCTATGGACTTTCAAAAATGTTATTAAAACATTAAGCATTGTTTTACTGTCCCTTATAAATGCATAGGGAAATGAAAATAATAACACAACTACTATTTAATCTGTAACTTAAAATGTTACAAAGATTGGGGTTAAAATACTTTCTTTGTCAAAAACTTATGAAGAGGAGGTTGAACACTGCTTGTTGCCTTCCTCCCCCCCAATAACTTATGAGACATGTGAGAAGCCTTTCTGTGCCTTGACAAGTTCTGATACTCCTTTCTAAGTCTGGATCAGTTAGTGACTTTTTACGCTTGGCGCTTTGAATGATGTGAAACATCTCTGGGAGTGCCATTTTTCACCAGCATCACTTCTTCGGGGTCATCTCCATCCCTTCTTCACAGCTACTTTCTTTGTCTCCAATTACAAGTTTACTTTTGCTGAGTTCTTCTGGCTGCATATCAAGAGTCTCTTAACAGTATCAGTGTCAACACCCCTCTAGTCAGCTATTTCCTCTATAATTCCATTTATGTTTGATTTGCATTTTGGTTTCAGAATGATCACTTTTTGTTTCGCTGTACTTTCAGAGTCATTGGACAATTCCCTTTTTTTATTATCCATTCTTGTAAACGTCATATAGGGGACAAGGAAGAAACACAACTACTCACCTTGCTGCCTGTGTGTGAGCAAAGAAACACAACTAGGGGACAAGGAAGAAACACAACTACTCACCTTGCTGCCTGTGTGTGAGCAAAGAGGTCCGCTGTGACCAACCACCAACAGGTTGAGAAAAAAGTGATGTGATTGATCGCTATCATGATGCCTATTAGTTATGTACATAGTGATTTACGGAATGAGAACCTAGCAGCAAAATTTGTAGTTTATAAGCTTACTTTTAGTTACTATACCATGGGAACTGAAACATGAACAGTGTGGTTGAGAGCTTGGGATGCCTGAATTAAATCATGATAACTGAAATTCACAGACATTGGAAACATGCAAAGCAAGGCCGACTCTGTGTGAGTGCGTACACAAATTGTGCATTTTACTGTTTCTCTGCCCTCTCCTATTAAAGATGATTTCAGTCTTTGTAGGACCTGTTTTGAGGGCTTCTACAGTATAAAACAAGAAGAAAAGAGAAGGGAGGATGATTATTGTGTAGAATATAAAAGAAGGGCTCTAGCCAGAGAGGTTCAATTGATAGATACAGTCAAGAGTGGACGGGAAAAAGAGGAGAGAATTTCTTCTCCTTGGGTTTTCTTTTTTTAGTGCCATGGGAGCAATGAAAGCAGTTGAAGACTGCAATGGATGTGGGTAGGAGAGGAAAGATTTTTGTAAGTGTTGCTCTGTCCTGGGATATAAATTCCCCCTGCAGTGGACTGCATGTTTATATCCCCCTCAAATGCATATGTTTCACTGTTGAAACCCTAAGTGATGGTGTTTGGAGGTGGGGCCTTAGGAAGGTAATTAGGTCAGGAGGATAGAGTCCCCATGATAGGATTAGTGTCCTTAGAGGAATAAGATAGCTCCCCCTTTCTCTCTGTCACATGAGGGTACAGAAGAAATATGTCTGTATATTAGGAAGGGGGTCTTCACCAGAACTTGACCGTGCTGGTATCCTGATCTTGGACTTCCAGCCTCCAGAAACATGAGAAATAAATCTCTGTTGTTTAGAAGCCACCCAGTCTATGGTATTTTGTGACAGCAGATCAAACTGACAAAGACACACTGTTTTCATAAAGGGAAATAAAATTTGAGTTATTTTGATAGGTCTCCGAGTTTGGAAATTGTGCTTTTGGTTTCTGATGCTCCTCTAACACTGGGTTCTGATAGTCTCATTCATATGGACACACGATCCCTGGCTCCCTTTATTAGCTCAACTTAGTGGAAACTTCTGGGCCATGGAGTTAGAAAGAGGGGCTCAAACTCTGGCTCTGCCACTTACTAGCACAGTGATCTTAGAAAAGCTACTTCTTCAAGTTTGCCTCCTCTGATAGGGATTATTTAAAGCATACTGCCCAGAGAGACAGACTAGGCACATAATAAATACTAATTACCAACTTCCTCTCCTCCAACAACACCCTGGGGAGGCACAGCTCCATAAATATTCCCATTTGAAAGAAACTTAAGTGCAAGTAGGGAAAGCTGAGAATTGCTCTTGCATCTCAGAGCTCCCAACTGTTTTTTTTTTTTAATGGTGTTTTTAATCTGACAATAGTTTGCAAAGTGAGATAACAAGGTAAAGCAAAGATAACATCCGATAAACTCAGCACAAAACAGGATTTAACATTCTTCCATTTCCCTGTTTATTATTGTTTTTGAAAGTAGTGAGAAAGTCTTTTTTCTCTTTTTTTCTTTAGTTTATTTATTATTCTTTATTTCTCTTGTCTGAAATCAGACCATTGAAAACACCTCAGTAAATACTGTAAAAAGATGAACTAAAGAATCATGATTGAAAAACTTTGGGGCATAATGCATTTCACAGCTCAGGGTCAGGATGAGCATGTATGGACCCTTTTGTGACAACTAGGGCTTAGGAATTAAAAGGTTTGAGAGTAAATGATCATGAGAAAGACTTGACATTGGTGCACCTGGCACATCTACAGGTGGGGGCACTCACAGGGCCAAGACATCAAAGAGATAAGGAAAACTGCCCTACTCAAAGGCTCTTGACACAGGGATGACCTTGATTCTGTAGAGAATTCAGAGAAGGCTGCCAGAGCCATTTAATTCAAGGAAAGAATTAAATGGATTACAAGAAAGAAGCTTCAGTGGATTCTTTGAAAAGTTAAATAGAAGAGATAATGCTATCACAACATCCTCTTGTTCTCTGCTTATTTCCATATCTTCATTTATATTGTGACTATCCAGAAAATACCTTCTGGGGAGTTCCTATCGTGGCGCAGTGGAAACGAATCCAACTAGGAACCATGAGTTTGCAGGATCGATCCCTGGCCTCGCTCGGAGGGTTGGGGATCTGGCGTTGCCGTGAGCTGTTGTGTGAGTTGCAAACACAACACGGATCTGGTGTTGCTGGTGTAGGCTGGCAGCTGTAGCTCTGATTGGACCCCTAGCCTGGGAACCTCTAAGTGCCATGGGTGCAGCCCTAAAAGGACAAAAATATACAAAAAAAAGAAGAAAAAAAACACCTTCTGATTTCTAGGTCCCAGATTCCTCATCTGTAGAAAGAAGAGGTTGGTTTGGATCACTGACCACAGACTAGGTGGCTTAAACAACACACATTTATTTCCCACTGTTCTGGAGGCTGGAAGCCCAAGATCAGGGTGTTAGCAAGGAATTCTGGTGAGGGTCCTCTTCTCAGCTTGGAGAAGGCTACCTGCTTGCTGCATCCTTATGTGGTAGAAATAGAGAGTGTTCTGGTGTCTTTGTCCTTTATGATGGCACCAATCCCATCATGGACCTCCCTCCTCATGATTCATCTAAACTTCATTACCTCCCAAAGGCCCCACCTTCAAATTCTACCACATTAGGTAATTCCTAATTACCTACAATTTACAGATTTTGAGGGGACACAAACATTCAGTCCATAGACATCACCTCTAAGTTCCCTTCTCTCTGATGTTACGTACGAAGGTTTCTTATTGTCAAATCAAATTCAAACCACCTGTCCAGCTTTCAAGATCTTCTATAATTGGTGCCATCCAAGGTACCAGATTTGCTTATCACCTTCCTTCAGGATGATCCCACTTCCCTTTAGACCAGTGTCTTGTCTGCCCTCCCTACAAACTGTATGGATTCCATGACCCCACTTTTTCCTCATGCTCATTCTTCTCTCTTGGTGTATAATGAATCCTTCCCATTGGTCTCTTGGGAGCCATTCTTCTAGTCCCTGGACCATCTCATAGAGAAGAATAATGTTCATATAAAGTTTTCCTTCTGTATAGTGTAGAGGTCTTAGGATTTACACTTAACAGGATTTTAAAAGGGAAACTGTTGTTGCTTCATATTGTTTCAGTTTATGTAAATGCCAGTTCTAAAACTTGAAATTGAATATAATATGTACAAAACTTGTCCTAGAGCTACTGTTATTAATTCACAAAATCAAAGATGAACAGTAGAGAAAAAGACAAAGGATATCAATTTAAGGTAAATTACAGCTGAATATATAAAGGATCACAGTTTATATCTTTACAAATACCAAGTGAATTCACTGATATTTATGATAATATAAGAAAGCCACAGTATTAAGAATTTGCCATTCATTGTAACATTTTGCTAAGAACCATTTATATGTCTCCACACTAGGTTTCAGTATTAAATATTTATTCAAAAAAAAAAAAAATCCAGTTTGGAGAAGCTCCCTTGGACTTGATCTATGGTAATCTTTTAAGAAGTTTTAAAGATGAAGGCAATGAAAGACATCCTTGCTTCGCATAATTGTCCATAATAAGTCATTATTTATTGCTCTTATGGGTAAAATACCTAATACCATTTAAAGAAACATCAGTAATGATGTTCTGAAATTGCATCAAAAGAACAATACTATTCGAAAAACAGAAAGCTTTTGTGCACCTTTATTACTGCTCTGTGGGAATGCTTCATGTATCTACCAATAATTTGGGATAAACAAAAGCCATAAGCAGACAATTTATAAGTGAGAAAATGGAACCTTTAGAAAAAATTTTCCGTCTCACTAATAATGACACAATACCACTTTTCTTTTCTTTTTTTTTGTCTTTTGTCTTTTTTGTTGTTGTTGTTGTTGTTGTTGTTGCTATTTCTTGGGCCACTCCCGCGGCATATGGAGGTTCCCAGGCTAGGGGTCCAATCGGAGCTGTAGCCACCGGCCTACGCCAGAGCCATAGCAACGCGGGATCCGAGCTGCGTCTGCAACCTACACCACAGCTCACGGCAATGCCGGATCGTTAACCCACTGAGCAAGGGCAGGGACCGAACCCACAACCTCATGGTTCCTAGTCGGATTCATTAACCACTACGCCACGACGGACACTCAACAATACCACTTTTCAACTACCCAAATGGTAATGGTTTCAAATGCAGTTTGTGTCAAAAGAGAGAGAAAAGTACCATCTAGAGTTGAGACCATCGCCCTTGTTTGGTAGGTGGAGGGATGTGTGTGTTGGACGGCCTCCCTTTGCCTCCAGATCCAGGCTCCACCCTTTCCTACCCTAGTCAGAGCCCCAGGAGGCCGATCTCAACAGAGACCATCACTGGTGCTCCCTTGCCTGTCTTCCAGCCAATGGGAGACACCAGTAGGAGATCGGCAGGCAGGGATTGGCCAGGGTGTGTGGGTGCTTCTCTCAAGCATCTGAGTGGCTGGCCCTTTTCTACAGCCACAAGTCTTGCTAGTTTCAGGTAACTGTTCCTTTCCTTGGCCATTTCAGGTTAAGCGGTGGTAGTGACCTCCCACTATTTAGCTCCAGATTACTTCTCCAATTCTTACTGATTTCCCTTACCTTGACCACACCTTATGCATTATTGCTGAGTTCAATCCCTTCTAATCATCCCTTCTGAATTTGCCACTCATCTCCAGCAAGGATTCTAAAATTTGCAGTCCTAGAGTTCCTGTCGTGACTCAGTGGTTAACAAATCTGACTAGGAACCATGAGGTTGCAGGATCGATCCCTGGCCTTGCTCAGTGAGTTAAGGATCTGGCATTGCTGTGAGCTGTGGTGTAGGTTGCAAATTCGACTCGGATCCCAGGTAGCTGTGGCTCTGGTGTAGGCCAGGGGCTACAGCTCCGATTCGACCTCTAGCCTGGGAGCCTCCATATGCCACAGGAGTGGCCCAAGAAATGGCAAAGAGACAAAATAAAATAAAATAAAATAAAATAAAATAAATAAAATATGCAGTCCATCTCCAAGGCCACTCAGAATCCTAACCAAGTGAGGATGTTTTCATCCCGATCAACTCCTCCCCTTTTCCTTCTATAGCAAGTGTTGTTTTGTTTCCCCGTAATCCATTCAGTCTTTCCTTGCACAGAACCCTCATTTTCCATTGGAGAACCAACTCTCCTCATCAATCAGAGCGTGTTGTTTGGATAAGACCGAACTTAGGACTTTTGCTATAACTATGGCAGCAAAGAGGCTTGTGTTTACTGAGATAGCGAGCAACCAAAACAAACAAACAAAAAACAAGATAAAAGCTCCCAAAGCCTAGAACTCTTGGGCCAAGGAAAAGGAGACTTGCTTGGGTACAAACCATGAAGTGGATGGGGTATAAAGAGATGGAGAGGTGGGCCTATTATTACTTGAGCCCCTGGATCCCACCATGCCTGAACCTTACACTGGGACACTGTAGGTATCAGAAGCAATAGGCTCCCCTTTATCTGATGAAGCCGATTGAGCTTTCTGTCACTTGCTACTGAAAGATTCCTGATTAAAGAGCCTTCTCCTAACAAAAATGCATATATTTGGAGAGAGGAAAAAGTGAAGAGTGTTTGAGACTGTGATTTACTTCTAAAATGATCTCATCCAGATTGACAGTGTGGTTTTCATCAAGAACCCTCACACATCAGGTCACAAGAGGCTACCTGTGGTTTTTGTTTATTATGATCTTGGTGCAACCACCACCTGCACTGTCCCTTTAGTCCTTTGAAGTGTGTGAGAGATGGGACAATACCAAACCAAACAACCCACTTTGTATTGAACCTTGTGGCTGAGATCCACGCATGAACTGATGCAAACAAAGAACAATGGTGGAAACCAGCCGAATGCTGTGTTCAAGTATTATTTTCGAGTGCCATTTGACTGGGCCTTCTCAGATGACATAGTTCACTGGCAGGAAAGCTGTTATTGCGACAATCATTATTCCCATTTACCGCCTATTAGAATGAGAGTCACTGGGAGGTCAGACTGTCCCCAAAGCCCAGCGTTTCTGAGCACTCAAGATCAAGTTCAAGGGACAGCAATCAGGTGTAAGGACAATGGCAGAGGCTCAGTCTTTGAAATGAAGGAAGGGCTAACTCCCAGGAGATTGCTGCAAAGGGAGTTTTACTGTCTTCAACAGATCACATCACTTGGGAAAAGAAATCAGAGTGACAGTGTTACCATCCCTAGGTCCTTTCCCCAGCAGCTACTACACACCCCTCTCTACTGCTGCCTAACACCATGCCTAGCACAAAACAAATGCTCATAAATGATGACATTCAAGGCCTGCTGGCTTAAGAATACACATAAAGTATTTGAAAAGAGTCAGCACAGAGCAGTTACTTAGGAAGTCCTTGCTGTTATTATTATCACTATTACATCTAAATGTATCTATGCTAACAAGCAGGTCCATCCAAACCCACATAAATCCTTTTTTTAAAGCAACCGTTTTAACTTAACTCCAAAGGCAACAGCTCTGCTGTGAGTTTGAGTTATTTTCCCTGCTCTCCCATCTGTGTATGAGAATCAGACTCTCCAATCACTTGGCCCCTCATTCATCCATTCACCAGACAGTTCATGACCACCTGTGCTTTGCCACACATTGTACTGTCTGTAGGGGCATCAAAGTGGTTGAAGACACAGTGCCTGTGTGATGCAAAGGCAAACCCGTTGGACACAAACTAGAAATCCAAATGAGAGAATCAGGCTGAGGCATGATGTACCTGACTTCAGGGGCTGCAGCAAGTGCTGGAAAACGCTGGGGAAAATGACTGGTACCGAGGGAACATTTCCTCTTACCTTTTCTGCAAGCCAGCCAAGATGCCTGAGCTCCCGGCTCCCGGCAATGCCCGCCTTCCCCAGCTGCTCTCGGACCTCGGCAATCACTCGGGGCAGCAGGTCACTGATGTTGGAATGGATGGCACTGAACCAGACCTGGGCAGTGGCTGAGTCCTTGCTCCTCAGGATCACTGTGTGCTTGGCATCTGGAGAGTGGATTTCAAGCTGCCTAGAGGAGCCAAGAGAGAAGGATTAGAAGGATTAGAAGGATTCACGGCAAAACACATTTCCTCGAGTCCTGGGTCACAAAAGGGAATAAATTCTTTTTTTTTCTATTATACATTTTACTTTTATTTTGTCAAGCTTTTTTATTAAGAATTCTACATTTATTCACTTTATTTTTTGCTTTTGATGCCGCACCTGTAGCATTTGAAAGTTCCCAGGCTGAGTCGAATCAGAGCTACAGATTCCGGCCTATGCCACAGCCACAGTGTCTCGAAATCCAAGCCATGTCTTTGACCTACACCACAACTCACAGCAACCCTGATCTCCAACCCACTAAGCAAGGATGGAACCCACATCCTCATGGATACTAGTCGGATTCTAAACCCGCTGAACCACAACAGGAACTGCTAAATTTATTTTTTATTTATTTATTTTTTGTGGTCTTTTTTTCTTTTCTAGGGCTGCACCCTTAGCACATGGAGGTTCCCAGGTTAGGGGGCTAATCGGACCTGTAGCTGCCGGCCTACACCAGAGCCACAGCAACGCAGGATCCGAGCTACATCTGTGACCTACACCACAGCTCATGGCAACGCCAGATCCTTAACCCACTGAGCGAGGCCAAGGATCAAACCCGCCACCTCATGGTTCCTAGTCAGATTGGTTAACCACTGAACCACAATGGGAACTCCTAAATTCATTTTTAATTGAATAAAAGTCTTTAAATTCTATAGTGCTTTACAATTTTCAAAAGCTTCAAATCTCATAATAACCCTTTTTTTTCCTTTTACCCCTATATTGCCCCTCTCCTCTTTCCCCGCCCCCCCCCCAATAAGATGAACCAATTCTTTACTCTTACTTTTGTCTTTTTTTTTTGGCTGTGCCCATGGCATTCAGAGTTCCCCAGAGATCAAACCCAAGCCACAGCAGTAACAACCCCAGGTCCTCAACTCTCTGTACCTCTCTTTACTCTTACTTTTAAACTTTGTTTCGAATGGTTTACCCTAATGGCCTCACCATTCATTCATCATTCACACATTCATTCATCCACGTGTACTGTGTCCAGGCATTGGTTGAAGCACGGAGGGCACAGCTATCCACCCACCTAGTCACCTGAATGAAGGATGTCTGGTTTTCCTGTTATTCAGCTGAGTGGCTTATTAATAGCATCCTATCAAGACTTCCAAACTGTGAGCTGAGATTAATTTGTCTTGCCCCTCAATCCACAGAGGATTTTAATAATATACTCATATCCTGGCTGCTGCTGGCAGGAAGTAGATTGAAATACTCTCTTGCTTAATCCTACTGATGAGTGTTAATTGTGAATATTTTAGCACCAAAGATGACCAAACTTTTGCATTCTTTAGGAATCCTGTCTGGCACGTTTCCCTATTGCTTAATCTTTGGACAAGTGAACTGGCCTAGGAAGGGGTAACAATGGGGAGAGAGCGGATCGAGAAATGTTAAAGTAAGACACCCCAGCTTATGCCAGAACTACAACAGGCTTGCCTGAGATTCAGAGTGAGATCTACATACTGTAATTAAGGTAAAAGGTGGACATTCTAGACAGATGCTTTTTAGTTTTAACCTTTTATTTTGAAGTAGTTATAGATAAACAGGGCATTGTGAAACTAGGACAGAGGGTCCAGTATACCCGTTATCCAGTTTACTCCAATGGTTCTATTTTACGAACTATAACACAGTATCAAACCCAGGGTACTGATGTTGGTACAATGTAAAATGTACACTTCTATGTTAAGTGTAGATTCATATAACCATGAATTTACCATAAGGTACAGAACCCCTCCATCGCCACAAAGTTCTCCCTCCAGCCACCCCTTACAGGTGGTCCCCCCACTACTCAAAATCCCCAGCAACCATTAAACTGTTCCCCACAAATTTTAGAGGGATAATTTTTATTGCAGAGAAAAACATACACTTATTCATTCATGTGTGTATAATGTAAACAAACACCATGTATTCCTTCATGTTTGCATTAGGAAGATCTAGGGACTTGGGAATTCAAAACTGAATAAAATGATCCCTGTATCACTTTCCTTGCAGCCCTCAGTAATTATGCTAATGTTCACTAAGTATTTACTATGTGTCAGGCAAAGATTTAAATCCTTTTATATTATTTTTTGGGGTCATTTTCCTAATAGCCCTATGACTGATAAAAAACTGGTTTGGACAGACAGAGAAAAGAAAGGATGCAAAGCCACAAAGTTGGTGATACTGGGACTCAATTCATGGTGGGGAAAGTCGAAAGACCATGCATTTAAATACTGTATTACAATCTCTCTCTTTCCGACATCCAATTAGGGAGCACCCATTGTTTTTCCACAGCTGTCTGAAGCCATCA
Source organism: Phacochoerus africanus (assembly GCF_016906955.1). NCBI lineage: Eukaryota > Metazoa > Chordata > Mammalia > Artiodactyla > Suidae > Phacochoerus > Phacochoerus africanus. Next base: position 18,386,779 of record NC_062549.1, on the reverse strand, counting down.
TCACCAACAAATGTCCCCAAAGGTGCCCTACTTAGCTCCTTTGTTGAAAATTACAATTTTGCAGATCACCCCAAAACCAGAAGTCCCAGTGTAACCTGACCTCATTTACACTTGAAACCAACCTTTTTACCCAATTAGAGAAAAAGAATGCTTTAAAAAGTGGACTATCTCTAGGGGAGTTTTAGCAATAATTAGCTTTTTTTGGGGGGGGGGTAAGAAATTTGCAAAACAAGGTTCCTTGCTAAGACTCCAAAGGTTTTAGATGGTGAAAAGGGATTTTTTTAGGTGACATCTGTCCTCACCCAGAAGAAAAAACTCTCATGCCTCTTAAGCACTTTTCAAAGAAATGGGCAGTCAATCTAGGGTGAGTTTTCCTTCCCTCCAAAGTTCTTACTCTTCAGTCAGGTTGAAGAGCCAAACACCAACTAGGATTCTCCAAGAGCACCAATGAGAGCTCAACTCGCTTTTCAAATCATTCTATCAATATCCATTATTCTAGGAATTGAAAACATGCACATGGTTCTCTTAAAATATTTTCCTTTCAAGACCTGTTTTTTTTTTCTTTTTTTTTAAGTGACAGCTTGAGAGATAGCCACTCCCCAGGTCGATCACATACATGCACATACAAAAACGATGCCAGTAAAAAGAGAAAGAAAGAATAATTTCTTTGTCAAGTTGCCAGCATACCCCAAGAGGAAAGCTGATCTGTAAAGAGAGGTAGGAAAGAAGAGGCCCATTTTCTCCAGATTTTGACACCATTTATCATTACTATTAACTTTAGTTTGTTTGTTTTTTGTCTTTTTAAAAGTTCTAGGCCAGGGGGTCGAATATGAGCTGCAGCTGCCTGTCTATACCACAGCCACCGCAACACCAGACTTGAGCTATATTTGCAACCCACATCATAGCTCATGGCAACAGGGGCTCCTTAACCTACTGAGCAGAGATTGAACCCGAGTCCTCACGGATACTAGCTGGGTTCGCTACTGCTGAGCCACAACAGAAATTCATCAATACTATTAACTTTTAAAAAAGCTTTTAAACTATAACAGAATAGTGCGCAGGTTGAGGAGTACAGCCTAAATGTATTTTCACGAAGGGAACACATTTGTGTGACCACCATTCAGATCGAGAAACAGAATATGACAAGAATCCCAGAAGTTGTTTCACACTCCTTTTCCAGTTATTTTCTAACCACTACTAGGGTTTCTGTCTCAGGCAAAATGGATAAGGTTTTGTTCATCTGTTTTCATTTGTTGTTGTTGCCTGCACTGAGGAGGATCTTGGATTATTTCTTCAGCAAAGTTTAAATACCAGGTCCTAAGCTTTTTACTTAGTTTGGGGTTAGCAGATGCAAACTATTACATTTACATGAGGTCCTGCTGTACAGCACAGGGAACTATATCTAGGCTCTTGAGATAGACCATGATGGAAGATAGTATGAGAAAGGGAATGTATATATATATATATGTATGAATGGGTCACTTTGCTGTGTAGCAGAAATTGGCACAACATTGTAAATCAACTCTACTGGAATACACTTGTTTGTTTGTTTTTTTTTTTTTTTGTCTTTTTAAGGCCGCACGTGTAGCATATGGAGGTTTCCAGGCTAGGGGTTGAATCAGAGCTGTAGCCACCGGGCCTACACCACAGCTCACAGCAACACCGGATCCTTAACCCACTGAGTGAAGCCAGGGATCAAACCCACAACCTCATGGTTCCTAGTCGTATTCATTTCCGCTGCATCACCATGGGAACTCCCCAACTTTTTCTTGTAAAAGAAATGTAAATTCTTTTTTTTGTTGTGGTCTCTTTTTTGTCTCTTTAGGGCTGCACCTGAAGCGCATAGAAGCTCCCAGGCCAGGGGTCTAATCAGAGCTGTAGTGGCCGGCCTACACTACAGCCACAGCAACGCACTATCCGAGCTGCGTCTGCAACCTACATCACAGCTCACGGCAACACAGGATCCTTACCCCACTGAGCGAGGCCAGGGATTGAACCTGCTTCGATCCAAGAACTCCAGGAAATGTAAATTCTTGATTTGCATGAACTCACTGCATTAGGAATTCTGAGGGCGAGGCCCAGCAATTCCCCTCCAGGTAAATCTGATGGTACTTAAGTTTGAAAAGGTCTGCTCTATGGGTTCCAAGAAAAAAAAGCACTGAGCTTGGTTTGTCAGGGTTCCCAGTGGCTGAGGTGAATGCGCTGAAAGGTGAACTGCCCCCCACCCCATCAGTTTCAAAGAATAAACACAGAGGACACAGAATAGGGAGACCTATGGCTTTTTTTTTTTTTTGTCTTTTACCATTTCTTGAGCCACTCCCGTGGCATATGGAGGTTTCTAGGCTAGGGGTCTAATCAGAGCTGCAGCCACTGGCCTACACCACAGCCACAGCAACGCACTATCCGAGCTGCGTCTGCAGCCTACACCACAGCTCAGGGCAACACCGGATCCTTAACCCACTGAGCAAGGCCAGGGATCGAACCAGCAACCTCATAGTTCCTAGTCAGATTCATTAACCACTGAGCCACGATGGGAACTCCTGACCTATGGCTTTTTAGAGCTGAAAAAAGAAAGCAGCAGAGGTTCTCTAGCAAAAGCATTCTTCAGCTTGAAGACAGCTTTTCTTTTTTTAAATAATTAAATACAGATGTTTAGACCCCATCCCAGACCTATTGAGTAAGAAGTTCCAGAGGTTGAAGCCTGGATAAATGCTTTCCATGTTCCACACATTACACAGATTAAGGATCAGGGCAGCCTCTCTGAAGCCAAGCTCAAAGACTCCAAAGGGCTACTCCCATAGGGAACTGTCACCAGAAGGGCAACACAACAGAAGGCTGTTAGAGTGTATTCGCAATTCACACCTGAGTAACAAACTGCCCCAGAATTAAGTGGCTTGAACCTCCAAACTTTTGTTATCTCACCAAAGTTGCTCAAGTGTCTTCAGGACACAGCAGCTGGTTTTCCCCCTAGAGCAAGAAGAACCTACTACTCCCCTTATGACCCAGGCTTCAAGGTCATAGAGCATCACTTTTGGTTCCTTCTTGGTGTTGGAAGTGAGTGACCGAGTGCAATGCACACTCAGGGGAACAGAGTTAGGCTTCTCCTCTCGAAGGGAAGAGAAAGAAAGCATGTGGGGATATATGTTAAAACCACCACAGAGAGGCTTGGGATGCAGTAAGGTTCTGGAGAGAGTCTGTCCTAAAAGTTAATGCCGAGGGTTTGGAGCTGTGGAACGGCAGCCTCGAGAGAGCTTATAGACCGGGGTGAAGAGGGAGGAGACCATTCCTTCTGACAAAGCTGCAGCTCCAGCTTCCAAAATGAGGACTCGAGTTAGAGGTCCACGTCAGCAAGAGAGATGAGAAAGAGACTTTTGCTGACAGCAGATGGGAGCAGCATGAAACCACCAAAAATGACAGTTGGCTGGTCTGGCACAGGTAAGATGAAAATTATTTGTGTGATGAATAAATGAAAGAATTCAGTCATCTACATTCACTTCTCTCTCACGTCAGTAAAACCCCATGGGGAAAAAGGAAGAAGAGCATAAACTTTTTCTTGGCATAGCAAACTCGATAAGTACCTGGTGGCACAAATGTTCCCAGAAACTCTGAGTAACAACTCAAGATTTTGGTCAAGGTCATGGGCTGATTTTATACACACACACACACACAACATCACATATAAGTTATATATATAAAAATCACACATAAGTGATATATATATGTAAAATTTATCAAGCTACCTAACACAAATCTCAAACACATACACTTTGGCCTAATTTGCCATTTAATCTCATTCTGCCAAAATGTAAATGTATCTGGTGCAATGTGCGTCTTAGAATATAAAGAAAGAGGAAGAAATTTCATTCCTGGGCTGTCTGTACAGTGGTTTTTTTTCAGTAGCTCAGTTTTTAAAAGATCCATTTAAAAGTACGTGTGTCAGGAGGTAGCTGTTAACCTATGGATTTGGGGCTTCAGGCTGGTTGAAAAACCTGTTGGCTATGAGCCAAGTTACTTAACCTCCCGAAACTTCAATTTTCTTATCTATAAAGTGGCTCAATCTCGCCTCTCAAGATTACTGAAAAGACAAAAATGAGATAGTGTATGCATGAGGTGTCACAGTGCCAAGCTGATCTCAATCAATTCTAGTTTATATTCTAGTTTACCATGAAGAGTCTTCCCAATTTGCGTACAAGAAAATAAACGGTAGTCGGCCGATGAGGCAGCAAGAGTCCGCCTGGGTGGGCTCTGTTCCAACTCTTTTCAGAGGACTTGGATTTAGAAAACGCAAGCCCCAAGAAAAACTGAAAAGTTTTACAAGGGCTATTTCTAACATCTTGGGATGGAAAAAAAAACACACACACACACAAAAACTTTGGGAGCAGTGTAAAGGACTTTATGAGACTTATGTTCACGACTTATGTTCATATGAGTTTTGGCCATAACTAGAGCTAAAACCATTTGTTGAAGTCCTTTTGCTTTCTGAACTGCCTGAGCTAACCAGGGACCAAGGAGGTGCAAAGAGATGGGAAATGGTTTCATCTTACTGAAGTATTCTGCTGACAACCTGCCCTCAAAGAACCAATTTTATAGCCTCCAATATTTCATGTAACTCATTCTTTAAAAATGCACTTTCAGCTCCAGTAATTACATCACCCATTTGTAAACATATGGAAGGGGAAACTGTAAATGTACAGAAGAGGATGAAGAAATAAAGTAGGAAGAGGGGAGGGTGAGGAGGAAAAAAAAAAAGGAAAATAAGAAAAACTCGAGAGTGGAAAAATAACTAAGTGGTGTGTGAAAATGGCACTGTGGTTGGGTGGCTGAAGTCATTAGAGTCAGGGAACCAAAAAAAAAAAAAAAAATGCCCAAGATGATGGAAGTGGAAAAGGCACAGGGCAGACAGACAGGCAGGTATCACATCATCAATATAAAAACGACCCATATATAAATGCTGGTAAATGTGAAGATGATGCCTGCCTGGAGGGGTGTACGGGCAGGTTCGATTAGGAGAGAACTTGAGTAACAGGACATGAGAAGACTTTTCACCGAGTAACTCTGCATTTTCTGAATTTTGTTCCCGATGTACCCAGTGTGTATTCACTGTATCTGAACAGAAGGAAGGGGGGTGGGGCAGGGAGGAAGAAAAGCAGCGGGAGCGGCCTGTTGATTAAAACAACCTTCTCCCAAGTCCAAGCTTGTCATTTATAAACTATGCTTCCCCCCTGGACATCTGTAGTTCTGTCTGCCCAGTTTCCACACCCACCCCCCTTTCTGGCAACAAGCTTTACCTTCATTCTCAGTCTATATGATTTAGGAGCTTCATGGTTTAAGGGTTGTAGGTGTGATGCAATTTGGCTAAGGTCCAGGATTTTTTCAGGAGTGGTTTTGAGGGTTTTGTTTTGTTTTGTTTTTAGGGCCTCACCCACAGGATATGTAAGTTCCCAGGCTAGGGGCGGAGTTGGAGCTGCAGCTGCCAGTCACAGCCACAGCAATGCCAGATCTGAGCCACATCTGTGACCTATGCTGCAGCTTGCGGCAACACTGGATCCTTAACCCACTGAGTGAGGCCCCAGGGATTGAACTCATATCCCAATGGATACTAGTCAGGTTTGATACCACTGAGCCATGACAGGAACTCCAGACGTAATTGTTAAGATGATCTTTTTTTCTCATCCTCACAGAGGGAACAGTTATAATCATGGATCTACTCATGACCACTTTGCTATGAGGAAGACAGGACTTGCAGCAAATGAAGCCAATATAGAGGAAAGCAGAGCTGAGAGATGAGAGACCTGGATCCAGCTGTACCTGACACTCAGCATAGCCTTGTCTTTCCTTCCATGTTCCCCTTTTGCATAAGCCAGTTAGAATCGGGTTGTTGAAGTTCCCATCATGGCTCAGTGGTTAACGAATCTGACTAGGAACCATGAGGTTTCGGGTTCAATCCCTGGCCTCCTTCAGTGGGCTAAGGATCTGGCGTTGCCGTGAGCTGTGGTGTAGGTCACAGACGCAGCTTGGATCCTGTGTTGCTGTGGCTCTGGCGTAGGCTGGCTGCTATAGCTCCGATTAGACCCCTAGCCTGGGAACCTCCATATGCCTTGGGAAAAGACAAACAAACAAACAAACAAACAAAAAAACCTGGGTTGTTTTCAAATACAACTAAAATTCCTGACTCATATACACTAACCACAAATAGGTCACAGTTTCTATGAGCTTCGAGTTTCTTCATTTTCTATAAAATAGGGATGATGATGAAGAAAGTGCTAATGATGATTGTAATGAAGGTGATGATAATAATAACCTTTATGGGGTTACTAGCGAATCAAATGAGATAATAACTGTGAATGCGCTTTGAGACTTATAAATCCTGATGTTAGCCATTGTCCGTTAAGCTTCTGGCATTTTAAGACTCTATTGCTGGTTCAGTTACTGGGAGAAGGAACTTTCTTAGTGGGTGCAGGGCTTATATATTATCTTGACATACAGGTACATCTAAGCAAGTTAGCTTTCTCTTAGCTACACTATTAGTGAAAACACAGTCATTCCTATTAGAACATCCCCAGTAAATTTCTTGGGTTACAAAATGGAGTTGGGAAGATGCAGTGATTTCTTTACACGTGCCCGTCAAAATACGCTGTGAGTATGTGTGAGTGTTCCAGACACTCGCAGGGTTCAGCATGTGTTGGGCGCCGTAGAGGCAAGTAGAGCACATGTTTCCTGTCCTCTAAGAAGCTCAATATGCGTCAAATGTTGAATCGTATCTCCTCCAATTCACATCTACCCAGAAACTCAAAATGTGACTAATTTGAAAACAGAATTTCTGCAGAATTCATCAAGGGAAGGATGATGATAATTTACCCCTGGATGAGGATGGGTCCTAAATCCAATGAGAGGGTCATCAGAACAGACAAGACACAGAGGAGAAGGCATGGGGAAGACGCAGGCAGACTGCAGTGATGTCTCTTGGCCTGGAATGGTTTCTGCTTTACGGCCTCGGGAAGGAACCAACTCTGCCATTTCCTTGATTTCACCCTTCTTGCCTCCACAGCTAAAAGAGAATACCTACCTATCTGCTGTTTTCAGCTTTCCAGTGTGTGCCCATTTTGTCATGTCCTTCCTAGAAAACTCATTCACCATGGAACTATCTTCCTGTGCACAGATGAATGAGGACCATGCTGGTGTTTAAAATATACGGATGCTGGAGTTTCCATCATGGCTCAGCAGTAATGAACCTGACTAGGATCCATGAGGATGCGGGTTCGATCCCTGGCCTCACTCTGTGGGTTAAGGATCCAGCATTGCCTTGAGCTGTGGGGTAGGTCAAAGATGTGGCTGGGATCCTGAGCTGCTATGGCTGTGGTGTAGGCCGTCAGATGTAGCTCTGATTTGACCCATGGTCTGGGAACTTCCTTATGCCATGGGTGCGGCCCTAAAAAGCAAAGTAAACAAACAAACAAACAGATACTTAAAGGAACCCGTAAGATGCAGATCACTCAGAACTATGGCAGTCGTGCTTCCATTTCAACACACATTGCTACTAAAGAATGTTCTCCTCGGCAAAATAATCTAACTTCTATTCACATTTAATTCTACAGCCCAGAAAGAAAAAGGGAACCCTTCTGAAATGAGAGATATACATAAAATACCTGGAAGCACGCTAGCCCACAGTAGGTCTACACTCAATAACTCAAAGTGGTTTCTGCTTCCTGCTTGGTGGAAAAAAGAAAAAACATCTAGACAACTTCTTTGAGAGCTAATGAGTCCTGAATTTCTAGAACTGGGGAAGAGGAGGGAGGGTAGGAGGGAAGGAAGGAGAGAAGGAGCAATAAAGTCAGGCTAGCTGATTGGAGCTATTTTCAGCAGACCAGTCTTTTATAACTCCTGTTTTCCTCCCCCGTTGAACTGACCACTGCTTGATGAATTGTGTTTATCTGTAGTTCAGCGATAAAGTTCTCTTTTAATTCCCTGCTGAATAGAAATATTTAGGGCAATGCCACAGCTGTGTTTATTCTCACACTCCACCACAGTTATGTAAATACTGCCTATGGAACTATTTCTGATAAAGGCCCATACCAACCCTGAGGAATTATACACTCTCTAGATGTCTGCCAAGATGAGCCGTTTCCATCCAGCTTGGCACAGCCTCTGAATGATATCACGGCTTCTCAGAGATCATTTGGCAAACCTCACAATAAAAGAGTAATTTTCTTCCCCTTTCACTCTCTCAAAAGCTCCCACGGAGCCAAATAATATTTCCCGGCATCCTCTACTTCCCCTGTTCAAAAACACGGGGTTGACACATAAAACTTGGAGCCTCTGAACACAATATTAATAAATAAAACAGAACTTGCAACCTGGCAACAAAGGTTTCAAGTGACCTTTCCTCTCCAATGTGAAGCTGGAGAAAACACAGATGAAGGTGGCCAGGAGGATGTGGCCGGGGGCCTGCAGCAACTACTGGGAATCAAGGGGAACTCAAACCACATGGCCAGTGTTCCACAAATCTGTGACTTTGGTACTTGATAAAAAACTTCCTGGAGTTCCCTTGCAGCACAGTGGGTTAAGGATCTGGCATTGCCACTGCAGCAGCCGGGGTCACTGCTATGCTGCGGGTTTGATCCCTGGCCCACGAACTTACACATGCCATGGCCATGGCCAAAAAAAAAAAAAAACCAAAAAAAAAACCACCCCAAAACAACTTCCCAACAGACAAATACACAGCATACCTTTAACAGTGGCTAACTCTAGATAGAGGAATTTTGAGGAGTTTTATTTCCACTTTCCTAGAATTTCTAAATTTCTTTTTGCAATGGAATCAGAAAAAAAAATACTAGAGAAAAAACTTAAGAATGCTTGCACACCTTTTGCAATAATGTTGTTAGTGAAATAATTGTGAGGGGGAAAAATAGTCTTATGTGAAAAAGACAACACTAAAGAAAAAATATTCTTTTTTAAAAATCCTCCACTTGGTTGTAACTAAAAGACTTTAAAGAGATAAAAATATGGATAGTAATAATATTTTTAATGAGATGAGTGTTTGTCTTGTGGGGATGGAAGCTCCACCACTAGATGAAATGAGTTTATTTCCCTCATTCTATTCTTATCACCAACCTGTGAGGTGAATGGTATTAATGTGTCTACCCATGTTGAGAGGATGATGTCTCAGAGGGGGTGGCTTGTTCCATCTTTCAGTTAATAAGAGGCAAAGCCAGAACTGGAACCCAATTTCATCGAATTGCAAAACTTGTGTCTTTCTTTTTTTAATCCTTTTGAGGCCACAACCGCGGCATATGGAGGTTCCCAGGCTAGGGGTCGAATCGGAGCTACAGCTGCTGGCCTACACCATAGCCACAGCAACACAAGATCAGAGCGGCATCTGCGACCTACACCATAGCTCTTGGCAACGCCGAATCCTTAACCCACTGAGCGAGGCCAGGGATCAAACCCACAGCCTCTTGGTTCCTAGCTGGATTCTTTTCCTCTGCGCCACAACGGGAACTCCTGCAAAGCCTGTGTCTCAATCATTATGTTCCATTTAGTAGGATGTCTGTAAAGCATGGCCTGTTGCTTCAAAGAGTAGAGAAATTTTTCATGTTGGTTGTTGCTCCAATATCTTTTGAACACTCTTCCTGCGTATTTGGAAAGTTTTCCAAACTGAGTTGAGCTTCCCCAAGGTGTAAGCCAGGACATACATTCTCAGCCTTCCTTGTTGCTAGGGCACAGAGCACTCACTCAAAATGGCAATTCTGAAGGCGGCCATGTGAGAAAGTAGCTGTGCACAGAATCCATCTTTTGGCAAATATGGTGGTGGAGGCATCTAGTGCTTAACTGCAGCTATGGGAGAGCTTGGCCAGTGCCAGGTTGTTACTGGTACCTGCTGAGACAGTTGTGTGGGCTGTGGGATGGTTCTCAAGAGGTGGCGACAGAGGCATTTTTTCTAGAACAGCCTTCACAATGTGGTTGGATGTTGAGCCTGGCTAACTGAACTCTGGGAGACATGTGAGCACCCTAATATCCTTAGTGTTGATTCTATCACTTAAAGCTACGGTCCCCAGGAGTTCCCATTGTGGCTCAGTGATAATGAACCTGACTAGTACCCATGAGATTTCGGGTTCGATCCCTGGCCCCTCTCAGTGGGTTAAGGATCCGGCATTGCCGTGAGCTGTGGTGTAGGTCAGGAACAGCTCGGATCCTTCATTGCTGTGGTTGTGGTGTATACTGGCAGCTGCAGCTCCGATTCGACCCCCAGCCTGGGAACTTCCATATCCTGTGGGTGAGGCTCTAAAAAGCAAAACAACAACAACAACCAAACAACCCCCCCAAACCCTACAGTCTCCAGCTAAGAAGGTATATTTGGGAATCTGGTTGCCATGATGCAAGCTAATGAGATCATCAAAGGAATGTGTCAAATGTGAGCAGTTAATGGAAAAGAAGCCAGAAAAAGGTGTTCTGTTGTTTTTCACCAAAACCCATTTCAAAAACAGGTCATGCATGATGTAGTATTCTGCTAAGCTCTGAGGAACCTGACAGTATCTCTCATGTTGGCTAGAGTTCAGCACCTCAGTAATACATAAATTTATAAAATATGCGAAGAATTTCAGCACTTCGGCCTCTCCTGGGGAGAGGGAATGTTATCGTTATCAAAGTTTCAGAAGAGGAGGCAGCTAATGTCAAACTAGAGAAAACATTTTGTATTTCTATTCTACACTTCACCGGTGCCTCACAAAATATTCTGTGGTTTGACCTTGCTCAACTGGATTTTTCTTTTTTTTTTTTTTAAACCATCTAAATATACAAGGTACCATGTAGGTCAAATAAATATACATTTGTTTCTAGAATCTTAGGACCATATATGACAAAAGAAACAATCCTCTCCACAGTCCAAGTCAGAGCATAGCATTTGGAGTCTGAAGACCTATTTTTGCTTCCTTTGAACTAGATGATTGTGGGCTAGGGTGGCCATATCTCACATATAACAACATATATGAAAAAATATGAATTTCAGATAAACAATGAATAATTTTTTAGTGTTAAGTCTGTCCCAGGGAATAGCTAGTGGTAGAGATGGTATAAAGTATATGGATTCAAAATGGATAGAAAACAAAACTGACAGGACTTCATGATGGATTAACTAAGAAGGGTAAGGAAGAAGGAAGAGTCAAGAATGTTGCTCAGTTTGCTGGCTCAACAACTGAAGAAATGGCAATGCCAATTACTAAGATCGAAAAAATGAAGGCGGTCCAAATTTGGCCAGAAACATGCATATGCATAAACATGCCAGCCTTTATTTAGGTGTCTTGTACTAACCTCAGACTTGTAGTGTATATGCATGCCAGCTACTCAGCGAGAGGAGTAACCTATGATTATTTTGTCTTAATGAAGTCAGAGTCCTCCCAATAATCCAGATCAGATGACCCAATCTTCCTTGATGCCTCCTGTCTTTTATTCTGGTACCCATTCAGTTCCCAAGTGTTATCAATATTATCTGGGTAGCATCTCTCTTTCAGAAAAGCTAGCCAGATAGTAAGTTACCAAATTTTCATAGTGGAGCTGGAGCAATCACCCATTTAAGACAGGGTGTAAGTTTTACTTTCTAGGTCAACTTTGATCAAAAGGTGGTGGGTGCCTGAAATCATGTCTTGTGAAGGAGCCTGAGGCCTCATTCTAGGCTCTACTGGGGAAAGTGGCAGAATCACATATTGCTGTCTGCCATGGGGTGGGAGTGAGGATCAGCAGCACTCATGCTGTCTGTTGATGCTTCGAGAAATATCTGGAAAGATTTTGACATGTAGCTCCTTATTTTCCCATCCTTGGAGAGAGAGATTTGATTCTTGGTCATCTGACCATTTATTTCAAGGTTTACCCTTTCATAGTTTATCTCCCCCACCAGACTGTAAGTTTCTTGAGGGCACGGCAGGTAACAGAATTATCCTAATTTCATCCCCACTGTTTGACACATGGAAGGGGGCACTCCAGAAGAATTTGCGGGGCAAAGTGGATGGCTCTGTCTACTGTTCAAAGGTTTTCCCATCTCTATGGTAACTTCCTCTCTAGTCAAAGTTCTGTAATTGCCTCCATTTACATTTTTTCCCTTAATAGAAATTAATCTTTTTAGTCTTAAAGAATGGAATTAAGTTCTACGTTACAAACTGCTTCAGTTCTAAGTCATAAACTTGGTATATTAAATTAAGTCAAACATGTTTTAATATCTCTGGAGAAAGCTAGTTTACATGGGTGAATGCAATAGTGGTCAACTCAGAAGCATTTGTTTTATTTCATATATTTATCACATAATTTATCATACATGATTTTCTTGGGCTAAAATAATCAATATGTGATCTTGTGAGCCTTATCCAGATTAGATGTAAAAAGCAGGTGGTCTTGCAAATGTGTAAAAAACAGGGTAAGGCAATGACACAGGATCGAAGAAGCTAGGAATATTAGTGCAAAATGCTTATATCTGAGAGGTAAGGACAAAAATGGATGCCATCTAACTCATTTATGTCAGTTTCATGTAAAATTGTAAGAGTAATTGGTCTGGCCCATTTACAAAATTGTGAGATGACTTTATCATTTGTTAACTATTTCTTTAGTGTCTGGTACCTACTAGACATGGCTTTAGGCACAAGAGGAGAAGAGCAGCTCAATGCAGATGTGGTTCCTAGAATCACTAAGATCATGGTCTAGCAGTCTTGGACAAGTGCGCACGCACGCACGCACGCACACACTTTTTTAAGCTTTCAAATTACATGAGAAATTCCTAATACAAGAGAAGAACTTCTACCTGTTTGAGGAGCAGAGAATCTCTTGTTAAATTCTAAATAAATTACTCAAGCAATAATTAACCATGTGAAGTTGGCAGCTGCTTACAGAGTAACAGAACTTCATCAGCACCAAAATATCGGTCACCCATTCAGGTTTTTTTTATAGAGTTGATTTACAAAAATTCCCATTCAGTTTTAATCTCGACTAAGTCTTTCTTTTCAAGGAGGGAGAGAAGGAAAGGCGGAGTGTACAAAGGCAAATGCATTGTATTGCTATGGCCCCTATATAACTAAAGATGTATTAGCTAGGGAAGGAATTGCCTTAAGCCATTAAAATTCATGAATCCTTTAATGAAGATTATTAATAGCCACCATCCAGTAAAGAAGAGGACCCCAAAAGAATGTAGAAAGGAGACGTAAATTGGGTGGGACAAGAAAAATCTGAAGAGGCTCTATCACCTGAAAGGACTACAGAAGCCAGGGAATTTGGATTCAGGAAGGGAAAAGATCACTGGTGATTTTTGTTAGCGTGAGAGAACTATACACAGAGGGAAAGCAGAAATCAAGATTATCCTAGTTTAATGTATGAATGAATGAATGGTCAAAGACAGAATTAGCAATCTTGGAGTTCCCTCTGTGGCACAGTGGGTTAAGAACCTGTCTGTAGCAGCGGTGTAAGTTGCAGCTGCTGCTTGAATGCAGTCCCTGGTGGGAAATCTCCATATGCCTCAGGTGCGGCCATTAAAAAAAAAAAAAGAGAGAGCGAGAGAGCGAGAGAGCGAGAGAGCGAGAGAGCGAGAGAGCGAGAGAGCGAGAGAGCGAGAGAGCGAGAGAGCGAGAGAGCGAGAGAGAGAGAGAGAGAATTAGAAATCTAGGCATTCCCTCCCGTTGTGGCTGAGGGGAAACAAATCCAACTAGTATCCATGAGGATGAGGGTCTGATCCCTGGCCTCGCTCAGTGGGTTAAGGATCTAGTGTTGCTGTGAGCTGTGGTGTAGGTTGCAGATATGGCTCAGATCTGGTGTTGCTGTGGCTGTGGCATAGGCTGGTAGCTGTAGCTCCAATTCAACCCTTAGCCTGGGAACTTCCATATGCTGTGGGTATGGCCCTAAAAAAAATAAAAAGCAAAGCAAGCAAAAAAAAAAAATAGCAATCTAAAAGGAAGAAGTTAGAGGTTATTTAATCCAACCACTCATTTTGATTTTATTAAAATTCTGCAAGCCCACAGCGTGCAGAAAATTCCTAGGTCAGGGATCAAATCCACGCCATAGCAGTGACCCGAACCACAGCAGTGACCGCTAAGCCACCAGAGAACTCCCCAACCACTCATTTTAAAAGTTAAAAAAAAAAAACCAAAAAACTCCCTAACTTCTGGAAGAAAAGTGATGTAGCGAGGATCACATTTACAGGTAGTGTAAAACAGCTCACATGACTAAGCCTCGAATCCAGATTTCTTAGCAATCCTGTTCATCCCAGTTCAGAGAATCAGGAAAGAAGGTAAAGCCCAAAGCGTACTAGAGGTAAACTGAACTTTCTTTACAGTTTTCCAGAGGGCTGGCCCTGGATGTGAGGCTAGTACCTCTTGCTGTATTAAGAACACTCACTATAGTATTTTATAGATATTTTACCAGCAAGGTATTTATGAAAATGACAGCTTCATAATTATTTTTTTTCTGTGAATCCTTTGCTCAAAGACACTTTCACCTCTTTTGTAGATAGCAATAATCATTTTCATTACATGAAGGATTTAAACAAGCACAAACAAATAAATCTGCTACCCATAAAATTGTTATTTAAAAAAAATCTATATTTGAACTATCTGGACAAGTTTTAAATTGCCATGCAATTCTGTACTAGTTGAAAGAGAAGGTGAAAATCAGAATAATGCAAATGATCATCCCAAGTTTCAAAAGGTCAGGCTACATGAAATTCAATCTTCGTCATTCTTACAGTAAATGCCAACGTGCCAAACAAGTTGGGAAGAGAGTCAGTCTCTCCGTGAAGCAGCAAAGCTGTGGGTTAGATTTGCTTAATTTTGTTTTGACTTCATTAGCTTTTTTTTTAAGACCCTATGTGTTAAAGTAGTGGAACTGGAAAATTGTTATGAATGAAGGAATAACTAAAAGATTTCTACTTCTTGATATAAGTAAATGGGGGAGGGGAGGTGGTGGGAGGGGAGGTGGTGGTAAGGGCTGGAGGGGGAGGGAGAAAGAACGAGGTAACTTTCATGGTTGCTTCCAGGGAGAACTGCCTGGCATTCCAAACACTTGCTCCCTCCAGATGTGCAAGTCAACTGATTAAACTTTCTATCCAGCTTTGTACCCTTGGGCAATCTGTATAAGGACTGCTCATGAATTAGCCGGGACTGCTTTTGCCAAGACTTCAATTTACTTCCTCCAAAAAATACAAGAAAATAAAAGAAGCCAGATATACCCCTCTCCCCCCACCCACACACACTCAAAGAAAGAAAAGAAAAGAAACTGAAAAAAAGCTGTGGCGAGTACTTATAGCCTTAATCATGCTTGAATCATTCATTCAAAAATACGTATTGAATGGCTGCTCTCTCCCAGGCAGTCTGCTAGGTGCTAGGGCCACATTGTGCTGAATCCCACAATCTGGCCATGGCCTTCAAGGAGCTAATTGTCCACAGGGACTGAAAGGCAGGGGTGGGGGAGGAGGTGGTGGGTAGCAGCAGACAAAGAACCCAACAACTGCCCTCCAGGAAAGGTCACACGGCACAGTGGTTAGACTATCGCTGATGGAGTCAGTTGGTCTTGGTCCATGAGCTGGCCATGAAGCCGAACAGCTTGAGCCAACAAGTCAACTTTTCTGTTTCTCACTCTCCTCACCCACAAAGAGGACTAGGCTGAGTTATAAAAAATAAAATGGCTGAAACCATGATGATTCTGAAGCTTACACTGGAAGGAAGAGGATAAATTGGCTAAACAAAAAAAGGATTAGTAGCCCAAGGGTGAGTATCCCAAGGAGAGGGCAGCCTGAGCAAAGCCCAGTACAGGAGAACTGCACTGCACATTATGGAATCTCTGTGTAGTTCTGGGCTTAGAGGAAGTGCGGGGGAAAGATGGGCAGGGGGAGTTCCCGTCAGGGCTCAGCGGTTAACAAATCTGACTAGCATCCATGAGGATGCAGGTTCGATCCCTGGCCTTGCTCAGTGAGTTAAAGGATCTGGCACTGCTGTGAGCTGTGGTGTAGGTTGCAGACACGACTAGGATCCTGTGTTGCTATGGCTGTGGTGTCGGCTAGCAGCTACAGCTCCGATTCTACCCCCAGCCTGGGAACCTCCATAGGCCGTGGGTACAGCCCTGAAAAAAAAAAAAAAAAAAAAAGATGGGCAAGGAAGTGGAGGGATGAATAGGGGAGCGAGGCCGAAGGGGCCCCACCCACAGAATTTCATTTAGGCGAGTGACCAGATCAAGCTTTTATTTTATTGAGATCAGGCTGGGTAGATGGGATGGGTGTGGAGTGAGACCTGCTAGGAAATCTCTGCAGTTATGGGGGTGCCAGCAGTAGAAATGCAGACGAGAGCACACTTTAGATACTAGAAGTTAAATTACAGCAGAGTAAGAAAAGCATTCTCTTATGCCCATTAGATTTATGAATTAATACTTGTGTCTTTGGAAAAAAGGTCCCCCAAACATTGAATTCAAAAATACTCATACATGGATACAGGTGTCTGCTAGGCATGGTGGAAGAGTGGGGGGATACAAAGATAAGTTGGATGTAGTCCAAATCATTGACAGTCCCGTGAGGGGGATAGTACCAAAATATTCATATTACATGGCAGAACGGGTGTGCCTTTAGATCAGCATAGAGTCCCCAAGGAAGGCTGCTAGAGTGCAAGGATCAGGAAACACTTCTGGAAAACAAAGGCATTTGACATGGGGCTTCTGGAACCAGAGGCTTGTGATGAGTGGAGAATGGATGGAGGGCCTTCCAGTCTGGGGTGGTGGCGGGACTATAACCAGGAACAGAGAAGCATGGAAGCTAAGGATGTTCACAGACAGCAAATAGTCCAGTTCATCTGGAAACTCTTTCTACAACTGCACTTATGTTTAAACAGCATTATTCCTATAACTGACATACAATAAACTGTGCATATGTTTAAACGTACAGGATTTAGATATGTCTGTATGACTCTTCTTGCCTCGATTTCTCTTAGTTTGCATTATCTAAAGCTTTAATATATGGAATGATATGGCTTCTACCCAGCACAATTATTTTGAGATTCATACATGTTGTACAGCAAGTATCAATATGCTGCCCAGTAGTAATCCACCACTGTTTGTTTGTCCACTATCTTTTGATGGATGTGTGGGTTGTTTGTAGTTTTTCATGATTACATATCATGCTGCTATGAATATTTGAGTTTTTTTTCATGGGCACATGTTTTCATTTCTCTAGGAGCAGAACTGCTGATTCATATGAGCGATGTGTGTTCAACATTTCAAGGAATGGTCAAACTGCCTATCGCAGTGGTTGGAACCATTTTTCATTTCCAGTCAGCAGTGTATGGAGGTTCTAATTCTTCCACTCTCATGTCAACACTTGATACGATCAGTCTTTTTAACTTTAGCCAGATTAATATGTGTAGCGGTATTTCGTGACTTGAATTTTCATGTCTGTAATGACCAATGATGTAGAACATCTTTTTATGTGTTTATTTCCTATCCACTTATCTTCTATGTTGTCGATTTACATTTTTGCTCTTAAAAATTGCATTCATTATTAAATTTAGAGAGGTTTTACAATGTATATTTAATATATATATTAATATGCATATTTAATATATATAAAGGATGCAGGTCCTTTATCAGATACATATTCTGAAAATATTTTGTTTTCATTATCTTAAGAATAGGTTGTTAATTTTAATGAAATTCAATTTATCATTTTTTTTCTCTATGGATTGTGCTTTTGGCGCCATATACAGAACTTTTGCCTAACCCAAATTCCTAAAAGTTTTCTCTTATGCTTTCTTTTAGCAGTTTTATAGTTTTAGGTATTACATTTAAGTTGATAAACATTTGAACTAATATTTGTATACTGTTAAGGTATGGATTGAAGTTGATTTTTGTTTGCATTTGGATATGCCATATTTAAAAGACCATCCTTTCGCCATTGTATTGCCTTTGTACTTCTCTTGAAAATCAGTTGCTCATCTTGTATGAGTGTTTCTCTGGACCCCTGTTATTTTCCATTGATCAATTCATCTATCTTGAAGTCAGTAACCCATTGTTGTTGTTTTTTGTTTTTGTCTTTTCGTCTTTTTGCCATTTCTTGGGCTGCTCCCGCAGCATATGGAGGTTCCCAGGCTAGGGGTAGAATTGGAGCTGTAGCTGCCAGCCTACACCACAGCCACAGCAACGAAGGATCCAAGCCGCATCTGCAACCTACACCACAGCTCACGGCAACACCAGATCCTTAACCCACTGAGCAAGGCCAGGGATCGAACCCGCAACCTCATGGTTCCTAGTCGGATTCGTTAACCACTGTGCCACGATGGGAACTCCCCCATTGTTTTTTGATTACGGAACTTTATAAAAAGTCTTGAATGAGGTGGTATTAATTCTCTCACTTTATTTTCTTTGAAGCCACTTGGCTATTCTGGGTCCTTCTCATTTCCATATGAATTTTTCAGTTTGTTAATTTCTATAGAAAAACCTGCTGAGATTTAGATTAGTATGGTATTGCATCTACAGATCAATCAGGGGAGAATTGCTACCTTAATGATACAGAGCCATTCCTTTAGATTCACATTTCTATTTGGTGTTATTTTCTCACTACCTGAAGGATTACCTTTACATTTCTTGTAGTATAGGCCTTCAGGTAACGAGTTATGTCAGCCTTTGTCTGAATAAGTCTGTATTTTCCCTTAATTTTTTTCACTAGATATAGAAATATAACTTGACAGGTTTTTGTTTTGTTTTATTTTTGCTTTTAAAACTTGGAAGATAATACCTGACTCTCCTCTTGTTTGTATTGCTTCTAATGAGAAATAAGCTGCTGTCTTAGTCTCTTCAGACTGATAAAACAAAATACCATAGACTGGGTAGTTTAAAAACAATAGGCATTTATTTATTGCTCATTGTTCCAGACCCTGGGAGGTCCAAGATCAAGCTGCTAGCAGAGTCAATGTCTGATGAAGGCCCACTTGCTAGTTCATAAATAGCCATCTTCTCACTGTGTCCAAACAGCCATCTCCTCACTGTGTCCTCACAGGGTAAAAGGGACAAGGAACTTTCTAGAGTTTCTTTTATAAGGGCACTAACCCCATCCATGAGGGCTTCACCCTCATGACTTAATCACCTTCCAAAGGCCCCACCTTCTGTCACCATTAGGTTTCAACATATGAATTTGGGGAAGACACAAATATTCGGTCTATACCAGTTGCCCTTTGTTCCCCCCATGGAATATTTCTTTTTTCTTTGGAAGCTCTTAAGATTTTCTTATTATCAGTGATGTTGAGCAATTTGATCATAATGTGCCTTGATGTCACTTCATGATTCTTGCATAAGAGTTTACTAAGCTTCTATGATTTATAGTTTTCATCAAATTTGCAGTTTCTGGCTTTTGTTTCTTCAAATGTTTTTCTGTCTTCTGCCCCCTTTGAGGATCAAGTTATATTAGTTTGCTTGAATTTGTACCGTAGTTCATTGAGTCTCTGCTCTTTTTTTTTTTTTTTTTTTAAGCATCTTTTTCTTTGTTTCATTGTGGAGAGTTTCTATTACTAGGTTTTATTTGCTATTAATCCCATTCAGTGTGTTTTTCATTTCACACATTGTAGTTTTCATCTCCAAGAGTCTGATTTGAATCCTTTTTCACATCTTCCATGTCTTCAACTTTGTGAACATATGGAATAAAGTTATATTGTTTTAATGACCCTGCTGGCTAATTATAATATCTTGGTCAGTTCTGGGTAAGTTTCAGTTGATTGGCTTTTCTCTTCATCAAGAATCCTATTTTCAGGGAGTTTCCACATAGCTCAGTGGGTTAAGGATCCAGTGTTGTCACTACTGTGAATCTGGTTATGGCAGTGGTGTGGGTTTGATTGCGGGCCTGGGAACTTCCGCATGCTACAAGTACGGCCAAAAAAAAAAAAAAAAAATCTTATTTTCCTACTTCTTTGTATGCCTGGTAAGTTTTCAATAGAATAGGTGCTAGACATTTTGAATTCTACCTTCTTGAGAGCTGCATATTTTCATATCACTAAAAACACCTTTGGCATTTTTTCTCAGATAGAGCTATTTGGAAACCATTGGATCTTTTCAGGTGTTGCATTTAAGGTTTCTGGCAGGACTGGGTGGTGTTCCACCCAGGGTGAATTCTGTCCCTCTGCTGAGGGGAAGTCTTTTGCGTACTCTACCCCATGTCTTGTAAATGATGACATTCTCCCATCCCACTGGTAAGACAGGCGTGATTCCCGGCCTTGTGTGACTGCTGAGTAATGTCACCTCTGATCCTTTTGGGGAGATCTTTCCTTGGGCTTTCATGGTTTCCTCACACACATGAGCTGATGAGTACTCAGCTGAACTCGAGGAGATCCTCTTCAGATCCCCAGAATTCCTTCCGGGCTGCTCTTTGCTGCTATCTGCCTTGTGGACAGTAGCTGTTCGGTTTTCTCAGACTCTCAACTCCATGAGGTTGCGGGTTCGATCCCTGGCCTTGCTCAGTGAGTTAAGGATCTGGCGTTGCTGTGAGCTGTGGTGTGGGTCGCTGACGTGGCTTGGATCCCAACTCAGGGAGCCTTTCAGGCTCCACTGGGATTCCCTCTCCCAGTACCGTGGACTGAAAACTCTCTCAAGGCAGAAAGTTAGGCCAGTCTTACGGACTGCACTGTTTGGTTCCCATCTCTCAGGAATCACGGCCTGAGGTCCAAGGTCTTGAGCACACATTTTTCCTGCTTTTTGGTGTTTCTGATGGGAGCATAAATCTGGTTCCTGTTACTTCATCTTGGTCGGAGTGAAAATCTTGGACTTCCTTTTGAAGGTAAGTCTTTAAGATAGAGTCTTTTTAGCAAGGTGGTGTTCATTATGAAGGCATTATGGCATTTGCTATCATTGATGTAAATAAGTGACAGACCATATTTGCTTCAGGTCAGTTCAAAGGCATTTATTGGGCAGCTACCATGTGCCAGGCTCTGTTTCTAAAGATGAACCAACCTCATAGGGTCTCTGCCTTCCTGGTGTCAGTTTACAGATATAGCAAACAACTTTGGAAAGAACCATATTAGGCTTGGGCATTACCCATGCTTTTAATATTCCCTCCTTTTGGCTGGTGCCTGCCAAGGTTATCACTCATTGTGCCTCAAGGACAGCTGGAGGAAATAAGACACTCTAGTCGTATGATTTTACTAATTGTAAGCAGCCCTTAGGCTTAGACTCAGGGGCAGACTCAGTCGAAACCCCTAGAGGGAAATACTTTATGCTGATAAGCTGTTGACTTCCTTGTTGATGCCATTACGTCCTCCCATAACCATAACAGAAAGCTGGCTTTACTTCAGATGGGAGAAAACAAAGCCTCAAATGGTTCCACCTTAGACCCTGAAGGAACAAAGCCGGCTGGGGTAAAGGTACAAGGTTGATGACACTGAAGTGCTGGATTACCTATCACTGTCTTCATGTCTCCGTAGAGCTTCCAGTGTGAGATGAACATTTCATGAAAGTTGTCTGAAACAATATGTTGACCTTTCATGAGCTGGAGCAGCTGACATTTTGCCTGGATCTGAGCCAGGTTGGGTGCTATTCTAAATGAGAAATCAGTGATCCCATCTGCACTGAAGGAGCTTTTTCTGATCATTTGTTAAAGCTTTCTTTCCAAGGCACCGAGTGAATTTAATTAATTTTACCATCACCATCCCCACTCCTTGATAAATTCCTCACACATGTGGATTCACTAGGAAATTGAATTTCATCTTTAGAAAACAAAACAAAACAAAAAAGGAGCACAGTCAATTAAAGGATGAGAGATTAGTTTGGTGAAAGCCCAGTGATCGACTCAAAATGAAAATGCCTCTCACACTGAATGGGATGAATCGTATTAAAATGCAGATTCTGGTTTAACAGGTCTGAAGGGGGACCTGAGATTCGGCATTTCTCACAAACCCCTGGGTGATGATGCCAGGCTACTGGTGTCTCCATAGCATACTTTGAGTAGCAAGGAGCTCGAAGACATCAAGACATCATTCATGTCTTATTTTATCACTAAGATGCTGTTGTAACCAGCATTTTAACCTGGGAACCCTTCTCAATGGGCTTCAGTTTAGCACAAATTGTTCTCTGAAGTTCCTCCTGCTCTTAAAAATGTATCCTGTTCTCTCGGAGTTCCCATCCTCGCTCAGTGGTTAACAAACCCGACTAGTAACCATGAGGTTGTGGGTTAGATCCCTGGCCTTGCTCAGTGGGTTAAGGATCCGGCCTTGCCGTGAGCCGTAGTGTAGGTCGATTCGATCCCTTGCCTGGGAACCTCCAAATGCTGCGGGGGCGGCCCTAGAAAAGACAAATAGACCAAAAAAAAAAAAATGTATCATGTTCTCTGAACCCCAAGGTTCATTGCAGTGCTATTTACAATAACCAAAACACGGAAGCAACCTAAGTGTCCATTGACAGAGGAATGGATAAAGAAGATATGTGTGTGTGTGTGTAGTCATAAAAAAGAAAGATGTGGTATATATGTATGTATATATATATACACACCCACACACACTCAGCCATAAAAAAGAATGAAATAATACATTTGCAGCAATATAGATGGACCTAGAAATTATCATACTAAGTGAAGTAAGCCAGAAAGAGAAAGACAAATATCATATGATATCATATAACATGGAATCTAAAAAAAAAAAAGAGAGATAGAAATGCACTTATTTACAAAAGAGAGGCTCATGAACACAGAAAACAAATTTATGGTTATCAAAGAGGGGGAGGGATAATTTAGGAGGTTGAGATTAACAGATACATGCTACTATATATAAAATACATAAAACAGATAAACAAGGACCTACTGTAAATCACAGGGAACAACACTCAATGTTTTGTAATAACCTATCAGGGAAAAGAATCTGCAAAAGAATAGATGTTTATGGGTGGGTATAACTGAATCACTATATCGAACGCATGAAACTAACATGATATTATAAGTCAACTATACTTCAATAAAAGGAAAAAAAAATTTTTTTTCATCTTTTTCTAGGGCAGCTCCCATGGCATATGGAGGTTCCAAGGCTAGGGGTCTAATCAGAGCTACAGCTGCTGGCCCACGATGCCACAGCCACAGCAACTCCGGATCCAAGCCGCGTCTGCAACCTGCACCACAGCTCCCGGCAACGCTGGATCCTCAACCCACTGAGTGAGGCCAGGGACTGAACCTGCAACGTTATGGTTCCTAGTTGGAATCATTAACCACTGAGCCATCACGGGAACTCCAAGAAAAAAAAATTTTAAGTATCATGTTCTTGAAAGTATAGGTCCACCTTCCCTGTCCTCATGAATTCACCCATTCTCCTGGCAGATATGTATCGAGCACCCACTGTGGGTCAGCCACTGAATAAGGTGCTAGCTAGTTACGTATTTTACTAGATGAAACCCTTGCACTAAGAAATCAATTCAGAGGGAGACTCAGACAGTGATAACAAGACAGATGCTACAAAGCTGCTTAAGCAGTGCATGCTAAGAGTACCCAGAGGGCTGAAAAATCTGTGTTTTGAAGAGCAGATAGGAGGGGGGACCTCCTACAGTGACAGTCTCTCAGACTTGACTGCAGCAGTCACCTGGAGAGCTTGTTAAAATAAAGATTGTGGGATCCCACTCTCAGATTTCTAAGAATTGGTATTTCTAACACATTTCCAGGTGATGCTGCTGTTGCTGATCTGGGACCATACTTCGAGAACCTCTGTTCCATAATAAATTGTGCCTTGTGCTAGACTTCAGGACACAAAAATGAACGGAACATGGGGTTCTGCTTTGGAAGGATGATTAGAAGGAGTCACAGCTCAGTGGAGGAAATAAGCTTTTCCTTTATCCCATCCAGAATGGTTAGGGCAACTCTGGAAGGGAACTGGAGAGAGAGAAGAGAAAGAGTGTAAGTGATGGCTCTATGCCACATGAGCTTTGAAATCAAAGGGCTGGGCTCAAACCCAGCACTGTCACTTACTACTTTGGTCTTAGTATAATAAGTGCTGTAAAAATAATAGCTGGGGTACCTCAGAATAATAATAGCCATGATTGTGTCTGGAGAGAGGGAGACAGAAGAGCCTTTCCAGAGTCGGTCATATCTCCTCTTGGTGTGATGACTAGAGAATGACCGGGAGTTTATGAAGTGGATCTGTTAGGGGTCAGTGGGTAGGGAGGTGAGTGGATGGTTCTAGGTGGAAAATGTCACCAAGGTGACAAATAACACTCTGCTCTGTTCACTAAGTACTTTCTGGTAAGTGTGTATGTGTTACAGCTTTGTGAGTAGAATCAGACTTACAATTCTTTGAAGAATCCTAGCTCTTAAGAATTCCTGTGATTAAAGAATTCCTGGGAAGTCAAAAAGAAGACAGGTTTCAATGGCAAGCTCACAGTGGACATGGACTGGACGTCCCAGGTTCAAGTCCCAGATCTGCCTCCTAGCAGCTCTGCCATACTTGGAGTTCATGTACACATGTTCTTTCCATTTTTAGCAACCCCCGCGATGTAGCTGCCATTATCATTACTACTATTCTATAGATGAGACTGAGGCCCAAAGGGCTTCAATAAAATGCTCGAGATCATTAACGAGTGATTCATGACACAACTAGTGTCTGATCTCAAGTCCACTGGATCAGGTTTTATATTTTGGGATTTTTATTTTTCTTTTGTTTGATTATTTCAGAAGAGGATTTTTCCATACTTAGCCAATGACGAGACATGCCAAGAAAACCTGCTAAAATGCAGATTTCCAGACCTTTTTTCCTGGAGGTTCCAGTTCTGTGGGTTGGGGTTGGAACCAGGGATCTGAATTTGTAATCGCTGACTTGCTTCCTCTCCATTTGAGTGGCTTGGCTCCCTGGATGCTGATAACACCCCCTCCCTACTTCGTCCCTTTAGTCTAAGAGAGCCTGCTGACCTCTGGGTGGTGTCATCACCCCTGTTGGCTTTTTAGCTCTTTCTTTACCAGTATAACCAATTCCTTGCCTTCAATTCCCTCATTTAAAATGCCAAGAGTAGTGTTTTCCTGGTTGGACCTTGAATGAAATCCATCTGCAGGCTGAATTTTGATTTCCTGTAAGCCATTCTCTCTGCTCGGGTTGTGTAGGGTGGAGGAGAGACAGCTAGGCAACTTGAACTGGCACATACTCTGTCAGGTCCCTAAAGTGCCTGGAGCTGGGGCCCTCTGCCTCCATCATGACTGATTAGCTCCAGGACCTCCTGGGAGGGAAGGGATGCTGACTTGCCAAGGCCAATCCTTTGGCCAGTCGTCTGCCCCACCAGCCCCACTGGACTCAGTTCACAGCTCTTCAGAACAAATAACTGTGAGCTGAAGGACTACAACATGTAATTAGAGCAATGGCCACATGGAAGTAAGGAGGCTACTCACGATATTAAAGCTCTCTAACTCTTACAAGGAGGCCAAGAGAGGTCAACAGAGGCTCCCTTGAAAAAAATACTCTACCCTTGGGTCATAGTTCAAGGCTATTTTTTCCTCTCATAAATGGTGCCTCACAGTTTTTGCAATCCAGTACACTGAATGAAGCAATCGTTTTAAAGAAGAACTTTTCCATCAGGGGACCAGGAGTATCTTGGGGACTTTCCAAGCCACCACAAAGATCACAGATGAAGAAATTCTAAACATCTGATTGGCCCTGCCAGTGGTAACCTACTGACTCTAGGAATGCTGGATAAGAAAGTTGAGAAAAGCTTCTCTAATTTTCTGGGTCTTTCCGGGTGTTCTCTTTCCCTCGTTCACTCATCACTCCATTAGTCCATACATATATTCATCCAATGAATATTTATTCATGGAGTTCCCATTGTGGCTCAGTGGTTAACGAATCCCACTAGGAACCATGAGGTTGCAGGTTCGATCCCTGGCCTGGCTCAGTGGGTTAAGGATCCGGCGTTGCTGTGAGCTGTGGTGTAGGTTGCAGATGCGGCTCAGATCCCGCGTTGCTGTGGCTCTGGTGTAGGCTGGCAGCTGCAGCTCTGATTAGACTCCTAGCCTGGGAACTTCCATATGCTGCAGGTGCGGCCCTAGAAAAGACAAAAAAAAAAAAATTTATTCAGTACCTACCCTAAGCCAGTCACTGATGAGCAGAAGCAAACATGGCCATTGTTCTCAGGGAGCTACTGAGAAAGTCAGATATTGAGTCAAATAAAGACACAAATGAATATAAAGCCACCACATGGTAACAGCTACAAGAGTGATGCACGGAGAGTTCCCTTGTGACTCAGAGGGTTAAGGATCTGGCATTGTCACCACAGCACTTTATGTCACTGCTCTGGCGAGGGTTTGATCCCTGGCCTGGGAACTTCCACATGCTACAGGTGCACCAAAAAATAAGAAGAAGAAGATGGGGGAGGAGGAGAAGGAGAAGAAGAAAGAGCGATTCATGGAGACGCAAGTCAAGGAAGCTTTGGTTTCTTTGTGGGCCCCAGTGAAGAGGTGATGAGGTGAAGACATTTTCAATGAGGTATGTTTTTCTCTTATATTCTTAAGTCTTCACAGATTATGAGATACTTTAACATACATTATCTCACTATATTTTCACATCAATTTTGCAATCACAAGATTAAAAGAAAAAGAAGCTTGAGAATTACTGTTGCAGAGGTTAATGCTGATAAAAATATGAAAGAAAGAGTAAAGAGGCAAAGGTAAATAAGAGAAGAAAATTTTTTCAAGTCTCTCTTCTTCATTTATCAAAAATCGGTGGTCTTCATTGGAAACTAACACAACTTGCTAAGTCAACCATACTCCAATAAAATTTATTGAAAAAACCTTTGGTAGTCCTATCTTTAAATGCAAGTGTGTAATTATAATCTAGGAAGGCAAAAGAAGTGCCATGAACATACACACACATTTTAGCTGTGGCAGAATTTGGTTGTACCATAGTTCTGCTGAGGTAAACAGAAATGCTCCCTTTTGAGTGAGGGTGTCCTCTAGATCCAGACAGAAAGAGCCTTAGCCACAAATAATAACAGTCTCCAAAAGCAACAGCTATAATTGCAACAACAAAGGATGCTTTTCACATGTTCTGAGTGTGAAAAGGCTCATGGTCCTTCATCTGGTACCTCTAAGTCATGCTCATTCACTTAGATGCCTTCAACTCAAAAAGAAGCAATATGGTTGTTTTTCACCTCTAAATTGAAAACTATCTAGAGCGGGAAGGAAAATTTTCATTTACTAAAGACTCCTGGCTTCATGAGAATCACTGGTGTCTCCCAGTAAATATTAATCAGCTTGACTGAATGGTTAATACATTCCCATGATGATCACATTAGTCACGATAGGATAGGTTTATGCTGCAGTATTAAATTATCCTCAAGTCTCAGTCATCCAACATAGACAAAGTTTAAGAAAATAACATGCTATATGTCCATAAAGGGTCTGAGGTGGGTGGGGTGTGGATCTGCTCCATGCAGGCACTCAGGAAACTCCCCAATTTTGTAGATACACTACACCTCCAAGAACACAAGTGCCCATCTCTACTACAACCCAGAAGTGTGCACATCATTTCTGCTATTTCATTAGCCAGAATTAGACACAAGGTCCAATATAACTATCGGAAGGCTTGGAAATTCAGAGGCACAAGTGGACTATTTGGTGAACACTACTGTCTCAGCCACTACAAACTATTGCCAGAACTCTATAAAACTCATCCAGGAGAGGAGGTACAATCTTAGCCATAGCTCCCAAACCATATTAAGGCACAGAATCTCCTTGAAGCTCTTATTTTTGAATCTTTGCAGAAAAAGAGAAGAGACTTGGCATACTTTGACGTCCTACCATGTGGCCAACACTTTGTGGGATGACTATTAGGAATTGGCTTGGCCTCATTACACCCTCTTTATAATGTAGAGTGCTTACAAAAACCAGATCCATCTTTCCAGATTTGCAGCTAGGGTTCTGGAGACATGTAAGATACTGATGGATAAAGCTTTGATATATTGCTACAAGATTTGGGAGGGAGAAGTGAAGAGGAGGACAGACTCATGATGTTTTGACTGCTGTTGCTGAAAACAGTCAAAAGGAAGAGGCAATGGCAGCTGCCTTGGTGCTGCAGTGTCCAATCACCAGCTTTCTGTGATTGTTCAAGGCAGATGCAAGGTTCCAGCACCCTCATCCCAATTTCCTATTTCCTGGACCACTACTCCAGTGCTATATGATTTCAACAGTTTCATTGGCAACCTCCCGGTTCCCCACTTTCCTGATTAATCAGCTTCATAGCGTTCTAAGGGGCATCAATCTAAAGTCTTCCTATTTTGTGATAAGCAAAAAATTCCTTATATTAAATCCCTCTGTTTAAGTGACCTAGATGGGTTTCTATTTCTTTCACTGTGATGTGACTGATACCTGAGAAATACTATTGTATACAGTTCTTTTTTTAATAAAAAAAATTTTTTTAGGGCTGCACCTGTGACATATACAAATTCCGGGCTAGGGATTAAATCAGAGCTGCAGCTGCTGTCCTAAGCTGCAGCCACAGCAATGCTGGATCCAAGCCACATCTGTGATCTACACCGTAGCTTGCGGCAACACTGGATAAGCAGAACTTAACCCACTGAGTGAGGCCAGGAATCGAACCTGCATCCTCATGGATACTACATTGTGTTCTTAACCTTCTGAGCCACAATGGGAACCCCTGTATACAGTTCTTCTAACAACTTTCTGTGAACTCTGAACTGTTGAAATGAGCAAACTTGTACTTTCAGAGAATCTAAGTTTGAACTAAAATAACTATAACCATAAATTTGTTTGAGACCTCATGTTTTAACTTTAAAATCCATATGAATGAACACAATAATAAATTCTATTCACCCCAGATTCATAGAAGAAGTCATGTTCCTGGAAGGTACATTTTTTCATTCAGTGGTCTTATATATTCACCCTGATGAAACCTACTTTATCTAAGATGTTATGCATACCTCATTCTCAGAGGCATTTCATCTGTGTAGCCATTATGAAAAGTAGGTCTTACTGTGCCCATTTTATAGATGGATTAACTGGGGCTTAGAGAGATAAAAATAAGGTGTCTAAGATCCAAAGAGCCAGGATGTAAACCTAGTTCTTGTGTGTTTAAAGGCACAGGCTCTTTCCACTACAACACACAGACTTCTAGGAGACCAACAATTCATTAGTTCTTAGCTGCACTGAACACTGGTTTGCAAAGGAGGTTTGGTTAGTCCATTTAGCTCAATGCTGCTATGTACTAGTTACTTTTTCTCTCCTCCACAGACTTCAAAAGCTATAAGCATCTGCCTCAAAACGGTGCATTTCTCACCTTGTAAAGATTTCACAAAGAGAAGATGGATGGAACACAAGAGAAAAATCTCCAGAAAGAAATGCCTGAAATACACGTTCTGTATTGCTGGTTGCCCAAGAGCAGCACCATTATAACTCTGTACACAGATGTCATGATGATAGATCTGCAAGGCCTAGAAACCTGATGCAAACGAAGTCAATAGGATTCTGGGATTACTATGGTGTCTGCAGAAACTATTGGGTTGGAATTCCTACTCTGGTGCATGCATGCATTTTATCTATCCCTCCCCTTCTCTACACATCTGACAGCGGCTAGAGAATGCCTCCATCAAGACTTATTGGAATATTCCTATAAAACTGCATGTGGTCTTGATAAAAATCTACCCCTTCTTAGTGATTCAAGTCCTGTTTCTTTCCCAAAGCAATTAATCTCGAGATACTATTGGCAAATTGACCCAGTTCTTCCAACTGTCAGCTACGACAGATGCAGTACCAGAGAGAAGCGTATAAAGTCATGATAGGGTTTTCATCTACCTAAACAGCTATTTTATACTTTCCAAGTCAATGTTTTACCCAGGGCGTTCCCAGCATGGAGTTAAACTATTTAAAAAATTCTTCACATATCTTCATGACACTGAAAGAAACTTTTGATAATCTTATTAGGGATGGCTATTTCTGGACCAGCAGAAAAAAAGGTAAAGGGAAGGGATTATATTTGCTAAGTGCCTACTATGTGCCAGGCAGGAGGCATGTATCAAATTATTTAATTCTTAAAACAGCACACACATAGAGACACTATCACCCTCATTTTATGTTTGTTTGTTTGGGTCTTTTTGTCTTTTAGGGCTGCACCCACAGCTTATGGAAGTTCCCGGGCCACGGGTCGAATTAGAACTACAGCTGCTGGCCTACACCAGAGTCACAGCAATGCGGGATCTGAGCCACGTCTGCAACATACAGCACAGCTCATGGTAACACCAGATCCTTAACCTACTGAGCGAGGCCAGGGATGAACCTGCGTCCTCATGGATGCTAACCACTGAGCCACGAAGGGAACTCTCTTATATATTTTTTAAAAAAATTCAAAGAAGTTAAATAAATTGACCAAAGTCACCCAGATAATAAGTAGAAAAGCTAGAAATGAAATTCAGGTTGGCCTGGCCTAAAAGTCAGTCATCTTTTCAAGGCAGCAGTAAGAAATATTTCCAGAGAGCTTGAGAAAATAGCTCCAAGAATTCTAACTTCTGGATCTAGTGTTTTGTTTCCAGGTAACATGAGAAACATTTTCCAATTGCCTGACTACTTCATAATAGAGGAAATGAAAACAAATTGCACTACTTGGCCTTTATTGTGTGTTTTATAAGAGAGGCAGGAGAGAGGGTTTTATTCTAGGAAAAAAAGAATGTACCATATTCCAAGTCAAGATGTGTCTATAAAGGGTAAATATTTGGCCTTTTAGGTGAGAGCCAATGCATGTGAAAAACATTTTGCAATTTGATTCCCGCTGACCAATGGTTACTGCTCAAACGTTCTCCTCCCTCTCCTCACATCTCCGTGTCTGTCTACCTGTTGCCTTTTTATGGATAGTTCACTGTCAAAACCAGCTTGGTATTCACCATTTTAGCTGCACTTCCTCCAGCCCCCATCTCTGTCATAATGGGAGAGAATGTCCCCTCCAGACCTCTGCCATTTGCTCAGGAGATGAAAACAACCATCCTCAAGGCCCTTTCTGAGCTCCCCTGCCCTGTCCACTCCCTGTTTCACCACCTTCAGGCAGCTTCCAGCCTAAGTGCAAGACACTGTCTTGTTCTCTAAGCCTCTCAGCTGTCATCTCTATCTCCAGCTGGTATCACCATGGTGAAAAGAAATCTCGATCGAAACTCAAGAGGGGACGGAACACCACTTATTAAGCAGGAATCTATGAATATTGATTTGGGATTGTCCAAGATGGTTTTATCCGTCAAGATCAAGAAAGGAAGTGTTGGCGTTAACCAGCTTTTTCTTATAATTAGTTATCACTTGTCATATACATATCATACCCATTTTCAAAGAGGCAGAAGGTAAATATGGTTTTGTTTTTTTGTTTTGTTTTGTTTTTGCTTTTTAGGGCTGTACCTGCAGCATACGGAAGTTTCCAGACTAGGGGTCGAATCAGAGCTGCAGCTGCCAGCCACACCCATAGCCACAGCAATGCCAGATCTGAGCCATTGTCTGTGACCTACACCACAACTCATGGCAGCACTGGATCCTTAAGCCACTGAGGAAGGCCAGGGATCAAACCCGAATCCTCATGGATACTAGTCAGATTCATTACCACTGAGCCACCATAGGAACGCCACACATTCCTTTTTGAAATATATATATTCCTTTCCATTCCATAATGGTTCATCATAGGAAACTCCATAAACAGACTTTTGTGAATTTTTTTTTTTCTATGTTTGCCTCCGGATTTATTTTATGGCCTTCTCTGCCTTGCTATGAGATCCAAGATGCCAAACTCTATCTAAAAAGTGACATACTCAGCCTTTCTAGCTTCTGGCTCCAGTTGTGTGCAGCTGTTCAGAAGTATCAACAGGAGATGCTAGGGAAGAAGAGAAGGGTTGGGGGTATTGCCCGTGCATCTCCCAGGACTCTGGTCCTCACTGGGCTGCAGTAACTTGTTCCCTTTGCCCCACAGTCCCAGGAGGTGGGAACAGCTTCCCACTGTTGCTAAGCCCTGGGTGCTTCTACATCCATCACTGGTTCCTTTAACATAGTCCCTCTTCCATAAATAGCCCCTTCATTAAACACAATTCAGTTAACCCTTCGAGAAGGACACTTCCCTCCTTCCAGGACCCTAACTGACGTCACTTCAGTTGCCCTCTGTATTTAGTGAGTGGTTACTCTGTGCTCTTCTAAGAACTATGACAAATGCAAAAGACAAATTCAAGACATGCTGCTGGTCCCTGCCATGCTTGAAAATCCAGTTAGGGACATGAAACTATCAAAAGGCTATCATACTTGGACTCTCCATGGAGGCAGTATCTCCCAAGGCCTAAACTCATCCTATGCCTCTCCCTACCCTCAAACCTGCACCAGAACACACCAGTCCTTAGTCCTGTGCACTCAGGGCCAGGGCAGTCATCTAGGACATTGTGGCCAGCTGTGTGGCTCTGCACTTACAGATCAGCTCTGGACACCTTTTGCCCCGCCCCCCCCCATGCCCACTTTATCATGAAGTCCTGCAGATTCTCCTTCTTCCAATCTCTCAAACTCATCCAACATCTCGTTAGTGCCTCCAACCTACTCTAGTTGAATCTGGGGTTATTTCTCATCCCAGTGTTTGTAAGAACCTTCTCAATGCTCCCCTAAACTCTGGTCTTGCCTCCCCTTCCAGGCCATGCTTCACCATGAGGCCAGAGGGATCTCTGTTACATTGTTCCACTGCTCCAGACCCTCCCTGGATAAAGTCTAAACACAATAATGGCTTCACTCTGATTGCGACAACCTTTGTGGACTCTTGACATAGTCTTCCCATAGACTGCTCCAAAGAGACTGACTTCTTCCAGTTCTTTAATGGAACTGGGTTTTTTCCTTGCTTCGTGCCCAGATTTACACTATTTCCTCTGCCAAGAATCCATTCACTGCCTCCCTACCCCAACCTTTTGCCTGGTTAACTTCTATTTTATGATTCAAATCTCAACACAAACATCACTTCCTTGGACAATCAACCCCTGTTGCCCCCATCTTCCCCCTCCAAGACCAGACTTTTGGGTTAGGTAGTTTTCTTATAAGGCAGCTCCCACAGCATCCTTTACTTCCCTCATCACTCTGCTATAGTGTTGTTTTTTTTCTCTCTCTCTTTTTTTGTCTTTCTAGGACCACACCCGCGGCATATGGAGGTTTCCAGGCTAGGGGTCTAATGGGAGCTACAGCCGTCCCGTCTATGCCACAGCCACAGCAACTCGGGATCCAAGCCGTGTCTGTGACCTACACCACAGCTCACGGCAACACCAGATCCTTTACCCACTGAGCAAGGCCAGGGATTGAACCCACAATCATCATGGATGACAGTTGGGTTTATTAACTGCTGAGCCATGATAGGAATTCCTATAGTGTTGTTTCGTAACTGCTGGCATGCTTGTACCTATTCCCAACCTGACGGTAAGCTGTGTCCAGGCAAGAAATCTGTCACTGTGGCAGCCACAGCATCAAAACTATCTATTGAAAAAGTGAAATTAAGGAAAGAAATCTCAACCCAGTTTAATGGACTGGCAATGCTAAAATTCCTGTTCTGGTATTATTCAGAAACAGAGGGAGTATCTGTCAGCAGACACAGGCCCTATATGCCCAACTAGTTGTGTCTGCAGCTGTCTGTCCCCAAACCCATCCTCTACTAAGAAAGTAAAATTCCACACATGCATCAATGGAAGGGACAACAGGAACTGCTCTGTGAAACTACCTCTCTCCCTTGTCCCCTTGGCCCGTAGGGGATGGTTACTTGAATAGAGAACTCCCGCCTGATAGCTTGGGGTTATTTTCAGAGGCTTCATTATCACAGCTGGAAAATCCTGAGGCAGCTTTTGCAAACCAAATGGAGTTCAATTAATGCATCAAGAGCAAAGGATCAAGACTACAATACTGAGCGTCAACGTTAGCAGAAATCTCGCAGCACCCAGTTGAGTCCAACATCTTGAAATGCTCTTAGAAGAGGGGAAACTGAGACTTTCCTGGAAAGGTGTTTAGAGGTGTAGATAACAGAAGAAAATGACCTCTACTGTGTACTGATGAAGTCACAGACCCATGCTTGGTGAGTCCTCTTCTTAACTCTTCCTCAAGGCTAACCAAAGATAGTTAAAGTCCCTTTTTTAACTAGCTTACCAATGCCAGGGAAGTCATACTAATTCGTCTCCCACTGGTTAAAATGTATGATAATTAGAATGACTGCAGTATTGAGGTTTATCTATGAAGGAAACTGATTTTTTTAAAAATAACAAGGCTATGGAAATATTTTTTAAGCTCATTAAACCTTTGACGCACTCTGTTTACATGAGATGCAAATTCTGCAAGGGTTTTTATTGGGAAAAACACAATGGTTTGGCCATGATCTCTCCTCTCTTCGAAGATCCCAGTAAAAAGACAGTAAAATAGGTACAAGCCCAAAAGAAAATGAGATGAGAGTTCAATGCATGTTGGAAGAACAGACAGCAGTGGAGCCGGGTAACTGACTACAGAATGGAGTGAGAGCCAAGGAATTTATAACCGAAAGGGCTGCAGAGAAGGGTGAGCCCCTTGCCTTTGCAAACCTGCAGGGGCTGGAGCTCCTGATGTGGCTCAGTGGTAACAAACCTGACTAGTATCCATGAGGACTGTGGGTTCGATCCCTGGCCTTACTCAGTGGATTAAGGATCTGGTGTTACCGTTAGCTGTGGTGTAGGTCGCAGAGGCAGCTTGGATCCCACGTTGCTGTGGCTGTGGCTATGGCTGGCGGCTGTAGCTTCGATCCAACCCCTAGCCTGGGAATCTCCATATGCCGTGGGTGCAGCCCTAAAAAGCAAAAAACAAAAACAGAAACAAACAAACAACCCTGCAGGGGCTTGGAACCTCCAGAGAGAGGCTTAGGGGTGATGCAGGTCTGAAAACAAGGGCCCTGTATGAGATCTGCAAGCTGAGTGGTAGAACTCTCAGAAAGCTGGCAGCTGAATATTCCCCACCACCTACACCCAAGGAAAGAGACTGGATAGTTCTCCCCTAAGTCACTCTAACTTCCAAACACAGACTTCTGCAAAATCGGCCGGGATCTCTTAGTAAGGCTGGCTCACCGAGCAACAAGTGTACATGAATTCTCACCCATGATTAAGCCCCTCCGTTTCTCACACACACAGGTTCCAATAGGCTTCTTAGTCTCTTCATGTAAAAAAAATGAGCAGATAGCAAAGGATCACCAGACATTTGAGGAAAACCTCCAGCAAGGAAGATAAAATTGAGAAAAACAGAAAAAAGGTAACGGGAGAAATAGAACACAAAGGAAAATAAACAGAACTAATCAATACTCTACAAGAAGTAAGAGAAAATATGGCATCTATGAAACAAGAATAAAATTCTCTTAAAAAAGGAACATTCAGAGCTAAAACATAATAGCTAAAATTTAAACAATATATTCCTGAGAAAGTTCAAAAAAAGGAAGTAAAAAGATACAGTGGAAGCTATAAAGAAAGGAATAGGCTTATTAGAAAGGCAATCCAGGATGTCTACCATCCTTCTAACAGGGAAGACAGAGAAAGAAAACAAAGAAAACAGAGGATGATTTTATCAAGTAAATAATATGAGAAAATTTCCCAAATTTTGGACAGGAGTCTCTAGATTGATTTACAAATGAGCTGCAAATAAGTCATAAAAACCCACTGCTTTAAAAAAAACCTTTAGATTTATTTGATTTTTAAACTATCTGTCTTTATTGTTTTGATAATATTTAAACTTTCATTTAAAATAACTTTAGGGAGTTCCCATCGTGGCACAGTGGTTAATGAATCCGACTAGGAACCATGAGGTTGCAGGTTCGGTCCCTGGCCTTGCTCAGTGGGTTAAGGATCTGGCATTGCCGTGAGCTGTGGTGTGGGTCGCAGATGCGGCTCAGATCCCGAGTTGCTGTGGCTCTGGCGTAGGCCAGTGGCTACAGCTCCGATTCGACCCCTAGCCTGGAAACCTCCATATGCTGAGGCAGCAGCCCTAGAAAAGGCAAAAAGACAATAATAATAATAATAATAATAATAATAATAATAACTTTAGGGGTTTCCTTGGTGGCTCAGCAGGTTAAGGATCCAGCATTGTCACTTCAGCTGCTCCCATTGTTACAGTGGCATGGGTTTGATCCCCAGCCCAAGAACTTTTGCATGCTTCAGGTGTAGCAAAAACAAACAAACAAAAAACTTTAAAAAGGGAGTGTCTCACCTATTTCCTTAGGTCTGTTATGAATGCTATGAGGCATGCCTCCTTACTTTGTCTCACTACGTACCACTTAAAAATAATACGACTGATTAGGACGTTATTTCTTATGAAAGATTTCTGATTAGGAGTTCCTGTGTGGGGCAGCGAAATGAATCTGACAAGGAACCACGAGGTTGCGAGGTCAATCCCTTGTCTTGCTCAGTGGATTAAGGATCTGGTGTTGCCGTGAGCTATGGTGTAGATCACAGACACAGCTCAGACCCTGTGTTGCTGTGGCTGTGGTGTAGGCCAGCAGCTATAGCTTTGATTCGACCCCTAGCCTGGGAACTTCCATATGCCACAGGTGTGGCCCTAAAAAGCCAATAAATAAATAAATAAATAAATAAATAAATAAATAAAGAGAGAGAGAGAGAGAGAGATCTGATTAATTCGGCACAACCTCTCTGGATTTCCTCTTCCCAACCACCTTTAAATAAATTGTTGAGATAAAACTATATAGTCCATTTACTATAGTTCTCAAAAGCAGACTATGAGCACAGTGGAAACCAACACTAAGGTCATCTCTTCCTACAGTCCCAAAATATTTTACTGGGGTTGTCTAAGTAAGAAACAAGAACAGAGAGATAGATGATAGATAGATAGATAGATATAAGAAGTATGTTATAAAGATGATAAATACACAGATGGATAAGTAGAAAGGATAGGTAGGTAGATAGATAGGTGATAGAGATGACAGCTGAGAGAGAGAGAATGAGAGTGAGGGAGAGAGAGAGAGATGAGTAAGCATAACTGAAATGGTGTGTGGTGTTTCTGGTGGTAGCGGGAAGCTGGCACTTTCAAATGGAAGTGGTAGATCAAACAAGTGTTAATACTCATGGCTTTTTGTTTGTTTACAGTTTTCAACATGATGGTAAAATTTAGCTTACTTTTTTTTTTTAATTTAGCTTACTTTTTAAAAAATAATAATTGAAAAAATAGAACTCTGACTGTTGTTCATGATACACACAGCCAGTTACAAGCAATTCCACAGCCATGTGACAAGGCTTCTAGGTCCAGCACAATGGTCGTCTACACAAATTCAGAAACCCTCCTGCTATGAACACCTGGATATACTAGATAAGCTGTAATAAGAAAGGTTTGCTTGTTTATATTTTAATGTAATTCTGAGCTTGCAAGAAATAAAAGGGAACTCCCGGGTATCAAAAAAGGTGTAGGAGGGCACTGAAAACCAGGGTGGTGAGTATTAGGGCTGATCATGAGGAATCCAAATCCCTGGGGAAACGGGGTTGTGGAGATCATGGCAGGTAGTGGGTCAGGTAGGGGTGGGGGAGCTGAGGTCTTTTTTTTTTTTTTCCTTTTTGTCTTTTTGCCTTTTCTTGAGCCGCTCCCTCAGCATATGGAGGTTCCCAGGCTAGGGGTCTAATCAGAGCTGTAGCTGCCGGCCTACGTCAGAGCCACAGCAACTCGGGATCCGAGCCGCGTCTGCGACCCACACCACAGCTCACGGCAATGCGGGATCCTTAACCCAGTGAGCGAGGCCAGGGATCGAACCCGCAACCTCATGGTTCCTAGTCGGATTCGTTAACCACTGCACCATGATGGGAACTCCCAGCTGAGGTCTTTTTTGATACACAGATGAAAGTTAAGACCTTGTGAGCCCATGAGTTGGGAAGCTGGAACTCAAGTTCCTGAACAGAGCTGAAAGTCTCAAAAGGCTACAGCCCTCTGTGGAAGAATGTCTTACAAAATAACCTCTGCTCAATAGTTTCGGGAGATGACCTGGAAACTTCTCCTGCTGGAAAAAACCCAAAAACAACAAAAAACAAAACCAAACCAAAAAACCAACAAAAAAACCAACCTTCCCTTCACCCCTCCCTTCTTGCACTCAGGAATGAGGCTATTTTGACTGAAAGCTGAATTTATGCCATGGTGATACTGCCAGGATTTGAGACCATCTACATGAAGTCATCTAATCATCACAACAATTACATGCAGTCAGTATTTTAAAGCACATTTTATAGATAAGAAACCTGGGAATCAGAGAGATTAGATAATTTGTCTAAAGTTAAGGGCAATAGGTGACAGAATTGGGATTCAAACCTGTATTTTTTAACTTCAACTTTAGCGTTTACTCATTGATATTATTAATGTGGGCCTCTGTTTTAGACATTTAAACTGTGTCCACTTACTAAGAGCTATCATAAATTGATTTTACAGTTTCCTTTTCTTCCCAAAAGCAATCATAATCTGCTGGTGAGGAGTTCCCATCGTGGCAAAGGGGAAATAAATCAGACTAGGAACCATGAGGTTGCGATTCGATCCCTTGCCTCGCTCAGTGGATTAAGGATGTGGCGTTGCCATGAGCTGTGGTGTAGGTTCCAGACATGGCTCAGATCCTGTGTTGCTGTGGCTGTGGCATAGGTTGGCAACTGTAGCTCCAATTAGACCCCGAGCCTGGGAACCTCCATATGCCATGGGTGTGGCCCTAAAAAAGACAAAATAAATAAATAAATAAATAAATAAATAAATAAATAGATAGATAGATAGATAGATAAATAAATAATCTGCTGGTGATATTTTCAGTTATGAGGCCACCATGATGTGTCTGAGCAAGAGCAAAGAGAACAGAACAAGGAAAACACAGGTTTTGTAAGCCCCTTCATGGAAGAAATACTTTTCACCTACAAGGACTTACTACGTCCACTGTACTGATCCCCATCAGGAACAAGACCGTATGAACTGAACGGGAGCTGGAGAGAACCACTTGGGGGAACCTCCATCTATTTACATATAGACCGGGGAGATGGCAGTCTTGGCAGAGCAGAAATTAATATAACGGCCACCTTGGCACAGCTCTTCTGATCTGGTAAGGCATGGCTTCCAGCTTCCTCATCTAAAATGCACTTCTTAAGGTCAATTGGCATATATTGTAGTGTAACTATGGCGACAGTTTCATTTCTCATATAGAGGGCTTACATGGAGAGAATGCATGGCTTGGGCTGCTTTGAAAGTCCACATTGTTTTTGTTACTTGGATTCTGGTATTTTGCTTATTATTTACACTTGTTTTCCAAGACAGCCTCTAATGGGGACACACAGATCCTCTTATGTGAGTGTTTCTATCTGCTTGACAATTGCACAGCCTGTCGTAAAAGCATTCTGGCTTCTTTGGAAGGTATGAGTCCAGCCCTTAGAGACAGATCTCACATCACTATGCCTCTAACCAGGTTTTTGACCTTTGTGGCTGAAGCGCAGGCGCTGGATTGTAGTGATTTCACTAAAGGCACTTTGTGGGAACAAATCCAAGGGTCCTATAGGATTTATCAGGTCCCACCCCTCTGAATCACGGTGTGCTGAGTGGTGCTTTTCCATTCGAAACCGCAACAACACTTTCTGTAAATTTTTTACTTGTGCACTGTAGATAGAGATGTACTCCATTTTTCTAGAAAGATTGTGTGCCTCGCTCCATAATTCAACCGTGAAGATCTACAGAGGGGTCTGTTACCGGTACACAGAGTCATGAACAAAGCTTCATGTGCCATCCATTGCATTGGCCCAACTTCGTTCAACCCAGTAACAGGCTTGGCTGATGAATTGTCTTGGTTTCTTTAAGTTTGCTGAGCCTGGCAGGAGAGAGTTGTGCTTTTTCTCTTATTCCCAGGTCTATTTAGTGGAAAATTTTTTAAAAAGAACTTTTTGGAAAATTAAGAATACCAAAAACGTGAAGATAAAGCTGCTATTTCTCATTATTTACAGATGTATTTTTGAATGCCTGCTTTGTATCAAGTAATGTTCTAGAAAGCTGTTTGGGGATGGGTTTTGGTTTGTTTGTTTTTTCAGTGTGCCGGTTTTCCTGTATTTAACTTTTTATTTGGAAATAATTTCAAATTTACAGAAAACTTGGAAAATTAGCAATTGTGCCAAAATATGTGAATACCCAGGTATTCATATTAAGGAATACTACCATTAATATTTCTGCCCATTTACTCTATCACTTGCTGCTTATCTCTCTTCAGTATAATAATTTTTAGAGAGCTGGGATATTAAACTAAAAGCCTGAGGCATCCCAGACTGCAAAGGTCTTTGGCTTTAAAAACTGGGTAGTCATGTTAGATAAAAACCCAAACAAAGACAAGTCATTATAAATTACAGACCCTATCACAGACAGATCTACACAAGGTAGAGCAGGACCTGTGCTGAAGCTTGACGGGTGACTAGGAAGCTGCCAGGGAGGCCAGTGTAGGGCATGTATAAATTGTTTCAGGGTTCCTGGAGCATAAAGGATAAAATTCAGAGGAGGGGAACAGTTAAGAAAGATCCAAAACCACATGGGGTTTTCATGCAATACGAGGAGATTTAATATTTGTGAAGGCAGTTGGGAGCCCTCTTGACCAAATGGATACATTTTGAGTGTTTCCCATTCCTTGGCTAGCCGCCTGAAGGGTGGATGTTAGGGACTGGGAAAGGGGCAAACTAGAACCAAAGCACTCAGGAGAAACTATATCCAGATAGTCCAGAGGACCTAGGATGGTCTTGACCTGGGTGAGAGCAGTGGCCGTGAAGGCGAAAAACTGAATATGAAACACAAGAGATCTTCAAGAGGTGGAATTAAAAAAAAAAAAAATACTGTAATCACTGACAACCACGACTAGCAGTGACATATTCTTACGGATTCAGTGCCTGCTGGGTGACCTTTTTCACAGAAAGAGCAGCAATGCTACCTGCTGTTCCATGGCTGTTTCTATTTGAGAAATTGAACATTAGTGCTTTTAATGCAAACTATAAGTAGCTGTGTGTTACCAGCCGAGGGAATCAGCCCCAAGATGCTGTGGCATTTATCGTCGGTTTTCAGGTTTCAGAATCCAGGAAACCTTTAATCCCTGGCTGTGGTGCTTACAGTTCAGGTGAGCGGTTCTGCCAGGTGCTAAAATCAGAAGCAATGGGGTGTCATGATTAAGAAAGTAAGCTTGCTTGTCAGCCAGGCCTGGGCCTGATCCCCACATTTCCCGTTGATTTCAACTCCTGGTTCTGAACAAAGTTTCATTATCTATAAAATAGAGATGAGAGGACTAGGACCTAGGGTTGTTATTTGGACTAAATGACACACTTCCTTAAATTCAGCTGATTCCATCGGGGATCTAGCTGAACCAGAGCTGACACTCTCTCCTTCTTTCTCTTTTACATTTCATATATACATTCTTTTCATTATTTTTTCAACGCTACACTTTCAGTTTCTATTTCCCTTCTGCCCTAAGAGTTATTTATTTCATAGAAAGCTTTTTAAAAATCCATGAAGAAAGGGTTTCTCTGCTCGGGTTTTGTTACTGATTTTTTAGTTTTATTCCACGATCATCAGGGATGCTGTTTGCTTTATTTGTACCTTATGAAACTCAACTGCATTTTTTTTTTTTTGGTGCTCTAATCTGTGGTTAATTTTGTGAATGTTCTATGTGGATTTGAATAGAAAAAAGCATATTCTTTATTACCAGGGTACAAAGTTTGTGGTGTATCCAGACCTCCCTTAATTAGGTTGTTTGGGTCTTTTGCATCTTTATTTATCTTTTGTCCAAACGCCCTTTCTTGGACCGAGAGGAATATATTAAACTACCTATTATCAGTGTGCTCCCATCTCTGCTGTAAAGGTTGCTGCAGTCTTACTAGATGTGCATTCATAACTGCTGAATTCTGTTCCCTGTGAACTCTGGCCTTTAGCATAAATCAGTCCTTCGTGGTCTTCTTTTGTGCTTTTCGACCTGCACTTTACCCTGTCACACATCAAGAGCAAAATCGATGCTTTTTGTTGTTGCTGTTTGTTTGCATTTGCCTTGTAGAGTCTGCCTAGCCTATATTTTTCTTTTGTCTTTTAAGATCACTTTGTGTTAGGTGTGTCTTGTACGCAGCAGAGAGATGGGTTTTGCAGAGTCCATATTTCTGGTACATTCTACTCAGCCCAGCATGTGATTGACATTCCATGAAATACTTGTTTCTTTTTTCTTTTTTTCAATCAGGGTCAAGACTCATTAAGCCTCTAATATATATATATATATATATATTTAGTTTTATTAAGGTATAACTGACAACACTGTAGGATAGTTAATGTATACATCGTGGTGATTTGATATACGGATACACTGTGAAAGGTTAATCTTACTGTCAGCAGTTTCGGATCTGTCTGGGTGGAAGTCCTCTTCTGGACCCTCTGGCTTAACTGGATTCTCGTTTTCAATCAGTCCTGCTGGTTCTCATAGCCTAGAAATACAGGCTCTCCCACACCACCCAGGAGACCCTACATAGACTTAATGGTGAACTTGAAGAGCACCAATGCCAAGGTTTTACAACACATTCCTTCTATGGGCTTAAAAGAAGGAGGTTTCCAATATTTGAACTACGGCCTGATGTCTCCCCAAATTCTTTAAAATGTAAATAAATGCTTGGGAGAAATGTTATAGCATGTAAGTCCACAGCTGAAAGGAATCCTAGAAATCATCTACTCAAACTCTCTCCCCAATGCATTAACCAATTCTACCATATCCCAAGTTTTCTAGTCTGTATTTTTCTGGTAATGGTAAATTGACACTGACTTCC
Organism: Phacochoerus africanus; assembly: GCF_016906955.1. NCBI lineage: Eukaryota > Metazoa > Chordata > Mammalia > Artiodactyla > Suidae > Phacochoerus > Phacochoerus africanus. The sequence goes on along the minus strand of NC_062549.1, from coordinate 18,344,050 downwards.
ATAGGTATGAGATTAAAGCCCAGTTATACCATATATTAGCTATATGATGATAGGAATGTATGTAAGCCCTGGGCCTCAGGTTTTTTTATCCATAGAATGAAGATGAGGTAGAGACTCAGAGGACAAAGCATGGGTCCAAATTTAAGGACTAGGCAGGAAATGTGAAGACCCAGACAGACAAATTTTTTTTTTCCCTTTTTAGTGCCACACCCGAGGCATATGGAAACTCCCAGTCTAGGGGTCCAACTGGAGTTATAGCTATAACAATTCAGGATCCGAGCCAAGTCTGCAACTTACACCACAGCTCATGGCAACATGGGACCTCCAACCCACTGAGCAAAGTCAGGGATCGAACCCACATCCTCATGGATACTAGCTGGATTTGTTTCTGCTGCACCAAAATAGGAACTCCAGGCAGAGAGTTAATTGTATTCCCTACGTGTAAGGCCATAGGAATAACCAGGAGAGTCCATTCCTTTCCAAAGGAGAAGCTTCTACTGGCCTCCTATAGACTGGAGCCTTGGCTGCAGCAACGTAAAGCCTAATAATAATACCAGATCTTCTCATTTTTCTTGAAAAGCAGAAATTTGGCTTTTTAATGTGAAATTTCCTGACTATTCAATGTGGCAACTGATTCAAATTTCTTTGTAACCCTAGATAGACCACTAAAAAAGCCCATCTGTGGGCTGGGGACACCTGTAGGCTGTCACTTGGCAGTCTCTGGGCTGAAGTAATTAGCATGACACCCAGCACAAGACACGCACTGGGTAAATTCTGAATTCATCAGATCTGAAACCTTAGATCTCAGACTCCTGGGAGAAAGGACTTGTTTGACTGGGTGGGTAAAAGGCCAGGGAAGAGGACACTCAGAGTAACTGCAACATCAACTGTAGGCCCAGGAAAGTGTTAGGAATGGGGGAGTGAATGGAGGTTTAAAACAGAGAACAGGAGTTCCCATTATGGTGCAGAGGAAATGAATTTGACTAGTATCCATGAGAATGTGGGTTCAATCCCTGCCCTCGCTTAGTGGGTTAATTAAGGATCTGGCGTTGCCATGAGCTGTGGTGTAGGTCAACGACACAGCTAGGATCCCTAGTTGTTGTGGCTGTGGCATAGGCCGGCAGCTGTAGCTCAGATTCCACCCCTAGCCTTGGAACTGCCATATGCTGAGGGTGCAGCTCTAAAAAGAAAAAACAAAACAAAACAAAACAGAGAACAGGTGGGAATGGACCATCTGAAAACTCTGCCTCCTTCCCAGATTCCTCTTTAGTGGATAAACCCTGGCTCTCTCACACTATGGCCCATCTCTGATCCCTGCAGATATACCTGAGCAAGGAGACATGGGGGAATGGGGGAGCCCCTACAGCTGGCTGGGGCCAGAAGGGCTAGCAGCTTCCTTCGGGTAAGTTTACTGGGAAGAGAACAAAAAAAGCACTGAGCCGTGAGCCAAGGAGGCAACTTTCTCCCCACTCCCATTTCCTCTGGGTTTTCCCCATCAGCAATTCGGAAACAAACCAAATGCTTCCTCCTCCTCCTCGGGTGGGTTGCAGCTGTCCCACACATGTTATAAATAAAGGCCAGCAGTGCTCTTCCTATTTTTAGCATTTGAATGCGGATGCAAAGGTCAACAAGACTCCCCCCTTTGCTGGCTCAATTCTCTGTCTCTCTTCTACATACCTCTTGTTTTCCTTCCAGATGTACGTTTTCTGTGCTGCAAGTTAAAGGAAGACTGAGGGGAAGAAGGACCCCCAAATATTTGCTAGTCTTTCCTGGATTCCTTCTCATTGCCATGGATCAGGTTAGATATCTATCTTGTGGCAAAGAAGTCTTGTACAGACTTTGGGAACTAGCCCTCCAGGCTTGGCTCAAAGGCGCTCCTTTTTTCCCTTGAGGATAAAGAGAGGTTCAGAGCAGAACATGGCATTAAGGATCCTCTCATCCTCCACGTACAAGTTGAGGGCACTGATTTGCTTATTACTATTGAACATCAATAATACATAGTATTAGAGCCTACATTCATGGAAGATTTCCCTGCGCAAAGCACCTCACATGGATTTCCTCATTTAATTCTCACAACTCAACAACATTGGTTTCAACGATTCCCATTCTACATGTGACAAAACTGAGGTTTAGCACTCTGGGAAGCTCGTCCAAAGTCATGTGACTTGGCAGAGGCAGACCCAGGAGAAACACATAAGATCCTGACCCCCATGATTCAACTCCTTCCAGAACCAGAGCTCAGCCTATAGATTCTTCATGAGGATAAACATAAAGAAGAAGAAGGTGGAAGAAGAAGGAGAGCGAGGCCAGGCTTGATACGCACAATTTTGCAGGGTGGCCCTTTCAGACTATTTTTTGGAAACCACTGAGTGTTTCTGGGTCCCGAGCACAGCCTGGTCAAAGCCCTCTTTCAAACTCAGAGCTGCTAAAATAAGGTTAGCTGCCTTTACCTGTTCTCAGGGTCAGCCAAGGCCATGCTCCTTGTGACGTAGCACATCTTGAGGGGGATGCTTTTCCGGTCTCTTTGGAAGGAGGAGAAGGACTGTGATGACGGAGGGTCTGAGGAGCTGCCCCCTAACCTTGGGGATTCGGGCGGAGGCGTTTCCCACCCGATCTCAGACACTGGGGAGCCTTTCTTCACATAGGGTGTGGCTTCTCGCATGTACTTCACTGCAAGCAAAAAAAAGCCAACAATGAGCGCTTTTCAGTACAATGGGGCTGAATTTCTGGAAAGTCTCATGCATTTTTGAAACTTGCATTAAATAAACTCTTAATACGGAGCTCTGTGAATTCTGAACAAGATTCAGAATTTCTGTTCCTGTCATAAAAGTTGTTCTGTTCCTTAAATTACGTACCAACGTGGTTTTCAGAACCTGCCGTGATGACAACCTGAACCTGAGAATTACTCTCAGCTTTTTTCAATTATGACAACTATCTTTTCTGATAACAAGGTGCATTCTGGGAAACAGGCTGAAAAACAAATGGGCAGAGAAAGCTTATCGGAGACTAAATATAAGACACATGGTTATTCATTATAGATACAGAGAATCTGGTGGCTGTATGTCACCAATATTCTGATGAGAAGCAGGGAAAGATAGGCTTTTCAATTTAATAGTGTGAAGAACACATATGCAAAAAAAAATACGCAGATGGACACATATTTTGTAATGGTAAAAATCTGTGACAGCAAAAATATTACTTGTAAGAGCTGAAAACTAGGAACAACCTAAATGTCCACTAAAAAGAAAAAGGATAGGTTGGATAAATTGTGAGACATCTGTACATTCACTTAAAAAGACAGATACAGTTGCATTAACATAGAAAAATCTGTAAGATCTATTATCAGTTTGTTTTTTTTTTTAAACTACATGGAACAGGCATATACTATAATCATTTTGTGTATGAAATCATAGATATACCTGCTCACATATCTATGACTATTTCTGGATAGAAATCCAAGAAAATGTTCATGATAGTTGGCTCTGGGAGTGAAAATGAAAGTCAAGATGATGGAAAGACAGACATTTACTGTTCATTTCTTGCCCCTTTATACCATTTTCATGTCTAGCCATATGCATATATTACTTTATGAAATTTATAAAGAAACAAAATTGCTTAAGAGCTGAGTGGAACAGACTGAAATTTTGCTCTTTGGTATGTTTGCTTAGTCTTAAGATAGTTGCCAATTCTGAATTTTAAGCATTTGGTCCTTAGCTTTTGAGTTGACAGGGCGACTGGATTCTTGGAACATGAAATATAAACTTCCAAGTCCTTCTCTCTGTCACTTACAGAGTCTGGTTCTATGCTGCCTGGGGGTCAGGGCGGGATTTGGCTAAATCCCTTGGAGATACCTATTTTTACAAATGGCAGTGGACTGGAATAGGGGCAAACTAGGGACACTTCCTTCAGATCTCTGATGATTCAATTCCACAAACTACTGCTGTCCCTGTGCAGGACATGGAGTTAGGTTTATGGCGACGGCAGAAATAAACAACACATGGTTTCCATTCTTAAGACTTTCCAAATCTACCAAACCCAAACTCCCCGTGCATCTCCAGACCCCCCCCCCACCTCCTTGGCAACCATAGGTCTGTTCTCCATGTCTGTGACTGTTTGTGTTCTGTAGACAGGTTCATTTGTGCCATATTTTAGATTCCACATATAAGTGATACCATATGGTTTTTGTCCTCCACCTTCTGACTTCACTTGGTATGAGAATCTTTAGGTACATTTAGAATGGATAAGCAATGAGCCTTACTGTACAGCTCAGGGAACTATATACAGTCTCCAAATCTCTTGGGATAGACCGTGGTGGAAGATAGTATAAGAAAAAGAATGTGTGTATATGTATAAATATGTGTGTGTGTGTGTGTGTGTGTGTGTGTGTATACATGTATGTATGCATACATATATATGTATACGTATGTATTTGTGACTGGGTCACTAGGCTGTACAGTAGAAATAGGCACAACACTGTAAATCAACTATAATTTAATTTTTATTTATTTTTTGTCATTTTTTTTAGGGCTGCATCCATGGTATATGGAGATTCCCAGGTTAGGGGTCAAATCTGATCTGTAGCTGCTGGCCTATGCCACAGAGATAGCAATGGAAGAGCCAAGCCGCACCTGTGACCTACATAGCTTAGGCAACGCCAGATTCTTAACCCACTGAGCAAGGCCAGGTATTGAACCTGCGTCCTCATGGATATTAGTCAGATTTGATTCCGCTGAGCCACGATGGGAACTTCTACAATTTAATTAAAAAAAAGATATCTTAAAAAAAAAAAAAAAGAGTTGGGCCTTCCCTTCATGGATCAGTGGTTAATGAACCTGACTAGTAACCATGAGGATGTGAGTTTGATCCCTGGCCTCGCTCAGTGGGTTAAGGATTTGGTGATGCCATGAGCTGTGGTATAGGTCACAGACATGGCTTGTATCCCATGTTGCTATGGCTGTGGTGTAGGCCAGTGGCTACAGCTCCAATTTGACCCATAGCCTGGGAACCTCCATGTGCCATGGATGTGGCCCTAAAAAGACAAAGTAAATAAATAAATACATAAATAAATAAAAATAAAGAGGAGCACATACATACCTATGAACAAATACAGAATATTTAGTGGGAGAGCTACAATTAAAGCTGTCCAAAACTGGAAGAAATAGGTCTCTTTGTGAAGAAACTGAGTTTTTCGTCTCTAAAAATGTTTTAGTAGAAGCTAGAACTCTGCTTAGCTTTGTATACAGTAAAATTATACTTACTGATATATGAGAAATGTAAATATCACCTGAGAATGTTTGAAGGTTCTCCTTTGATTAGATTATTATCCTTCTGGCTGGGGTAGGGACTGAGTGTTGTGAAGTGAGAATCCAGGGATACTGCATGGAATAGGGAGAAGTTGAACTTGGGCCTTTAGTAAAGGGTAGCTAGGACTTTAAACAGTAGAGGTAAGAATAATAGTCCTTCTTTTTATATAATGTACTCTGATTTATAATTTTTATTCCAATTCTATAGGAAAGGAAGATTGCACCTCAGTTTGGAAGAGGGATAAAGAAGGAACATTTATCATATACTTAATGATGTGCCAAGTACAGAATCAGGTAGTTCACACAGCTTCCCACATGTAAGCTTAAAAATGACCATTTAAAGGCCTACTTTATAGATAATAAAACTAGATCTGGAGAAGAAATGAGGACGGGATTTATCATTTATCGAATATTTATGTATCTACAAGCAATAAAAGAACTGCCATTCCTTTCAGATCTGCTACAATTTCATGTCTTATAGGGCTATTTTACTTCTGTGGCCACTAGGAGCTTTACCTAGGTGTTTCTTGCAAAACTAATATTATTTTTCACAGCAACATACCAATGCTCAGAAATTTAGCTTATGTGGCTAGGAAGTGGTGAAGCTGGAGTTTGATTTCACAGAGATCATGTTCTGCCATGAAATCTGGCTATCCTACTTAGACGAAAGATGCAAAATGAGGAGCTAACAGGATTAGACTTTATTCTGTAAGCAGTTATTGTTAGTCATGGTGGTCTATGAGCAAGAGAATGGCAGAATCAAAGCTCAGCTTTAGAGATAACTCCCAGAGAGAGAGACTGGGCATACTGGAGGAAAAAGATATTAGATGCAGATATACCAGGTACAAAGCCATCAGGTATTACTTCCAGAGATAATAGGAACACTCAAAATATCCATATAGGTTGTGAATCATCAGAGAAATGTGTGGTTTCATCCATCCTGGGCAGAGGCATGGAAAAGACTAGCAAGTCTTGAGCCCAGAAGTAAATATTTACTGAGTAGCCACTTCCTAAGTGGCAAAGAACATGGGAACGTACAAAGGAGAGAAGAAATAGCAATGTCTTGAAGAAAGGGCATCCTATTGGAAATGATGAATATCATTTCCATTCAATACAGAGTAATCTTTTTAACTAACCAACTGAAAATAAAGAAAACAAATTAACAGGGGTAGGCATGAGAACTTAAAGATTTATTCATTCAGCCAAAATTCATCAGTCAATTTTCATGTGCTGAGGACAGTACTTCCATGAGAGATGCTAAGAAACAGTCTCTGATTAAAAGAAATTTAATCCTAGAAAAAAAGGAAGTGAAGTGAGCAGATAACATGAGTTCTTGTGTTGTATTTTAAACCTGGTTTGAGGAGGTCCCAAGCTGGAAAGGTCTCTAGGGGCCTGGAAGAATCAAAAGCAAATCCCTTCTGGAGGAAGACAATTTCATCCTAAGCTTCAAAGAGTCATTATGAATCATTGTCAAGGGTAATGAGCAGCATAAAATCTAAGAAAATGTTGCATACAGGGAAACAAGGTACCATGAGCAAGAACTAGTTAAAAAAAAACAACAAAATAACTGATAGCAGTAACAGCATACAAAGCAGCAAGAATGTTTTCCATGTGTAAGGAAACAAATGGAAACTTGATAGAATCTTCCAGAGATTCTTTTAAAAGTGACCTAACAGATTGGTAAAAGAACCAAAGAGAAGATCAAGTAGTAGCCTCGGTAGTAGCAATAATAATAATAAAACCAGAATTAAAACTTCAATAGAGAGACAAGTCAGAAAAAGGCACTGATGAGTGGACTGTAGATCAGGAGAAATTATACAGAACAAAGTGCAGAGATACAAAAAAAGACATGGACTAGAGATGAAGAGACAGGAATGAAGGTCTAAATTACGCTTAACTGGAGCTCCCGAAGCATATGTGGCAGAGAAGGTGACAGAGGCTAAGAGGTTTCAAGATGGAAGGATGCCAATTCACAAATTCAAGCAACATCTTTGGTCTTCAAGACACCATTGAGACAAATAGAAATAAGGTATCATCTTGCTTTATAACTCCAGGAGGCAAATTGGCTTAGCTTTTCCTTATAACCTCTGTTTTCTCTGAGATCTTTAGATATCTTCCCCCCTCCTTTTTTTTTTTTTTTCTCAACACCCTCCCCCCCCATCCCCTGCTCCAGACAGGTGACCTATGAAAGTTCAAAGGGTGCAGGGTAGAGTTGGAATCAGAGCTGTAGCTGCTGGCCTACACCACAGCCGTAGCAATGTGGAATCTGAGCCTCATCTGTGACTTAGACCACAGCTCACGCAATGCCAGATCCTTAACTCACTGATCGAGGCCAGGGATCGAACCCATGTCCTCATGGATACTAGTCAGGTTCGTTACTGCTCAGCCACGATGGGAACTCCCTTCCCCTTTTTATAGTGTTGTGAATAAGGCTCAGCAGAATCCCCACACAAGTCTCCAGACCTCTGGCACCACCAGAAGAGAAGTTTTCAATTTCAAGAAAATAAAGGAGCTTAAGAGATTATCATCATGCTCCTAAGCAAGGTATTCTCAGATCACTGAACTATTTCCACATTTCCAGGAAGAACAAGTAACCACAACACAGCCCTGCTTAAAGTTCCTTTATTCAGGAGCCTTGCTTCTTTCTGTTATTTAAAGGAAATAGAGAAACTTGATCTAGGGTATAACAAAGACAGCAAAAGAACATTGTCTTGGATTTTTCCAAAGGCCCAGCATTTCTTGCCCAGGGGAAGTAATAAAATTGTGTCAGAGCATAGCTTCTAAAGGATAGTCCAAGTAATTTCTGCAAGGTTTGATCATCAGCCATAAGCATAATTCTGGTGTCAAGCAATCACCTCCCCGTCACTAGTGCCCTCATTTGGAGAGTAAAAGTGCAGCCATGTCTGCATGTGGTAAAGCAGTGTCTCGAATAGGAAATTAAGAGTGTGTGCATCTACGAACCCCAGACTCCCAGTCCATCCCACTCCCTCCCCCTCCCCCTTGGCAACCACAAGTTAGTTCTCCAAATCCATGAGTTTGTTTCTTTTCTGTAGATATGGATAATGTGAGGAAAAAAAGGTCATATATATTTTTATGTATATTGTGTGTGTGTGTGTGTGTGTGTGTGTGTATGTGTGTGTGTATATATATGACTGGGTCACTTTGCTGTACAGCAGAAATTGACAGAACATTGTAAATCAACTATAATAGAAAAAATAAAAACCTCGGGGAGTTCCCGTCGTGGCGCAGTGGTTAACGAATCCAACTAGGAACCATGAGGTTGCGGGTTCGGTCCCTGCCCTTGCTCAGTGGGTTAACGATCCGGCGTTGCCGTGAGCTGTGGTGTAGGTTGCAGATGTGGCTCGGATCCCGAGTTGCTGTGGCTCTGGCGTAGGCCGGTGGCTACAGCTCCGATTCAACCCCTAGCCTGGGAACCTCCATATGCCGTGGGATTGGCCCAAGAAATAGCAACAACAACAACAACAACAACAAAAGACAAAAAAAAAAAAACCTTAAAAAAAAGTGTGTGAAAACTTTTCACGCTGTGAAATTTCTATACATTGCAATCAAAGTAACGAGAATGTGGACTAATTCAGGGAGGGGAAGGTATTACCTAAGACTAGATCTGACACCAATGGGTGCCCCAAATTACAGTGTATTAAATAATAAAGAGGTTTGATTTCCTTTTATCAAAAGTCTGGGGTGAAAGAAAAGGGCCACTAGAGCAACTCTGTTTCCTGAAAATTTCAGGCCCTCAGGCTTCTACTCCTTCCCTGCCTCACATGGCTAACCTGCCATATAATGACCCAGGATGGTTGCCTGAATTCCAGCCATCATGACCAAATTCCCATCAGTAGGAAGACTTAAAGGACACATCACCCTTCTTCCTTCAGGGCCGCTTTTCAGAAGTTGACACACTGTATCTCCTTATACCCCAACAGCCAGAATTTAGTCTCACGGACACTTCTAGAAGGAAAATAAATTTACTCTTAACTCTGGGCAATTCTCTGCCAAGCCAGCTAAAAAATGCTCCTCGGAAGGGAAGACTATTACTGTGGAAGAAAAAGAACAGCCATTAAGGGACAATTCTTAGCTTTTGCCACGGGGAGACATCCCTAATCCTACCAGCTAAACACAATTAGATTTTATAACACATAAACACAAGTAAATATACTAAAGCAACCAGAAAAAGCACAACAGCTAGGTTCCATGAATGCTGCTAAGAGTTTTCTGGGTACTAACTCATTTGAACATCACAACTCTAGGATACAGACATTGCAGTCATCCCCATTTCACCAAAGACTCTGCAGTAGAGAGTAAATCATATGTCCAAGTTAGAGTACAGGCAAGTGGGAGACACATGAGCCAAATCCAGGCAGCCTGGCTCCAGGGTCCTTACTTTTAACCACAAAGCAGTACTGTTTCTCACACTTAAAAAAATTAATTGGATGTGTGTATGTGTGCATGTGTATGTGTGTATATTTAAGCCAGTGTTTTTATGTACTGGGAGAAAACATCCAATTAAGAGGCTATTGCCTGTAACATAAGAGAGCTTGATTTTGTAAGCCTGAACTATTAAACTATGGCATTTCAATAAATATCTTTTAAGACACTGTAATATGTATTCATAATAGAGGGTTTAACCTGGCAGAACTAACAGCCAGTGTCTGCATAATTACACACCTCCATGTGCTTATAGACAGTAATTTCAGGCAAAGAACTGTTGAAACTGAGCAAGAAGCAGCCAGCCCAGGCTCAGGGTGCCTCATAATCAGAAGTAATTAAGAAACCATGCCCTTTCTGGGCATCATGAATTAAAAACCATGGTTGAGCAATTAAAATTCCAATCTTCCGCTGCAAAAAAAAAGGGGGGGAGGGGGGATAGGGGAGACCAGCAGTTAAGAAGTGGTCTCTAAACCAATAATGCACCAAGTCACTTTCAATACGTTTCTAGTTTTTCATTGGAAAGATGGGCGGTTGTGAAGATTTCAAAAGGACATTTAGTAAAGTTCTGAGTTTGCAAAGGCCCCAAGTTGCCACAATTAAATCTTTGTTGAGGAGGCCAGATGACATTTGAAAAGAAAAGCACACCCAGGCTACTAATGAGGAAATGCTTTAGGCAAAGCCAATCAACTCTCCTACCAGGCTGCTTTCTGAAGAGCCAGCAAGATGCTCTGTTATGGGCAAGTTTTCTTAAAAATAACAACAAAGCAACAAAAAAAAAGAGATTCCCAGGTTCTAGGGAGGAAAAGAAATATTTCACGCCTCTAGAGGATGAGAACATGAAATGGACATTTTTCTCACGTGCTTAAGGGGAAAGGGAATCTGCTGCAGGCAAGAAACCTGAGTATTTGAACCTTTGGTGAAACTTGCAAACGGGGGACAAGTTGGTGACAGTGAGTTTGCTGATAAAATGTTGCTGATAAAATGCAATACACAGGAGACTTCTCTTAATGGCATTTCCTAGGTTATCTTAGGAAAGATGCAGAGGGAGAGAGCATTGATGTGTCCAAGAAAACCAAGAAATGATGAAAGAGGTAATATAAGCTTCTCAGAAACTATGGCTAATCTCTTGGGAGGCTGAGTGGTGAGCTGGAAAGAGAACTGACCCTGGGAGTCGGGGACCTGGATTACGGTTCCAGCTCTTCCACTAACTAGCTCTCCAGCCCTGGGCAAGTTACTTCACTTTTCAGACCTCATTCTCCTCATCTGTCAAGAGTGGGAAATAAGGCCCCTACCCTTCAAACATTCTATGATTCCCTGGGAAACTGCCTCTTCCGAAAACATTAAAAAAAAGGAATAATTTTTATGTCATCTTCTGTTTGTATGATCACCGACAAATAGCCCTGTTAAAATATGTGCCAAATTCTTAGGCTTTGAGTAGATGTGCCTCTTGACTTCCTACTAAATCCTATGGGTACCTGGCATATATGAAAATAAACCTATGTTGAGCTTATGTACTCAGGTTACTTTTTCTTTGCTTGGCGGGGCAGGCTAGAAGAAATCATTGTTTCCATTCGCTTACCAAGATTTATTTAACTTATATTTTGCCAGGTGGGTCCTTGAGGGTAGGATTTTAAAAGACGTCTCAAGAATGACCAAAAGGTTCTCATGAGGTCATAAGGATACTGCAGGTGAGGATGCTGAGTTTGAATATGCGGAGTCAGGACTAAAATAAATTGGGTCTGAATTTGTCGGTCCTCTAATTAAAAAACTCTCTCAAAACCATCCTATTTTAGATGGCACAGTCCTTTGATGTGACCTGCCTGCCTTGACTCTTCAACCAAGCAAGATCATTGTCACCAGGGATAGCAGGTGCTCCCAGAAGGATGCTGACTGGTTTAGTTATCCCTTAATTCAAGAAATGTGTAAGAAGCTCTGGCTATGAGCATGATTTTGAGTGTTGGGAGTTATTTCAATGAAATAACTGGGTGCCTGCCCTTGAGATGCTTACATTCCAGTGTATATGTGCAAGATGGGAGTGGCATGGAGACATTAAACAAACAGACATAGGACACTGCTCTGCAAGAGTCACTTCCTAGAGGACTTGGGTCTGTTCCAATTCATCTGGAACCATTCACCACCTGACCCTGCCCACTTCCTCTCCTCATCTCAGATGACTATCTCTCCGTCCCATAGTTCACACATCAGCCATAGAGAAATACTGTTTAATTCTCTGAACTTGTCTCTGCTCTTTGCACATGGAGTTTCCTCTGCATGGAAACCTTTCAGGAATATTCAGCAATTCTATGAAGCAGGGATGTTAGAATGCAGTGTCTCTTGCAGAGCAGTGTCCTATATCTATTTGTCTAGAGTCTCCACGCTACTCCCACTTAGAGAGCTGAAATGACTTGCCCAAGGTCACACAGTAGCAAATGGCAGAGCTAGGAGCTGACCTGAGGCAGTCCAGCTCCAAAGCTTTCAGTCCTGATCACTTCCCTGTGTTCTTCCCTTATGCTCTGGATGCTGCCTCTAAACATGGCTAGATGCCCATGCCTGAATGAATCCTGTCTGTCCAACAAGGAAAGTTTTAGAAATCCTTCTTCTAATGGGTCACTATGCTGTACAGTAGAAACTGACACAGTACTACAAATCAACTAACTTTAATTTAAAAAATTTTAAAAAGACCTTCTTTTTTTGTCTGAAATGTTGTTCTTACATTCCTCCTCTTATATGAATCCAAATCTTACTCCTATAATTTGTATTCACTGATCGCAGCTCTACTCTGCAGAGATGCACAAAGCATCTAGAGCACCTTACAAACAGATAAAATATACATGTTTGGCTTTATAGAAAGAAAAAGACAAGCCTGGTTAAAAGGAGGCTGGAACTAGCAGTACCTTCCTCATTTGACATTCAGTTGTTATCAGGTTCCTGGTACACACTGTCTCAGAGCCTAAAGGAGCTAATGGATGAACTTAATGTATGAGAGGAATGAAAGATGTGACTTTTAATACTTTAGGCCCCTATAGCGTTGCTAGGAGAGGGGCCCAATATCTTAGATGATAAAAATAAGGATTTGAAGAGATTCACCCAGGCCAAAACTTAAAAAAAAAAAAAAAAAAAGATAAGATGGAAAGTTCTGTCATTATGTATTCAAAATAAAAATTACTACTGTAACACGTACGATAGGGAAAACTGTATTATAAGCAGTTTGCGTGAAGGAAGGTTCTAGGGATTTATGTGGCTATGGCTTCATAATAAAGTAATAGGGCATTAGGCTCCCCTGACAGAAGTGTAGTATTCAGAAGAGGCCAATTACTCTCTTTAACACCTTGATCAGCCCCATACCTGAAGTCCTGATGGGTTAGACAAGGTTCAAATGAGGGTAAAGGAGGCAACCAGGTTGCTGAAGTTTCAAGAAATAAAGAAAACACAGATTAAATGAAATACATTAGAGATCTTGTGAAGAGCATAAACTCTAGCATATGACTGCTGAGGTCCAATTCCTAGCTTTTCTATCATCTAGCTCTGTAGCCTTGAGCAAACAACTTAGTTTCCTCCTGTGTTATTTCTTTTACCTATCTCATAGGATTGTTTTGAGGATTAAATGAGTTAATATAAGTAAAAACTTCTCATGAAGGTAGCATAGTAGACACTGTAAGAGTCAGTTACCAATATTAGAAGTTTATGAGACCTAAATAACAGAGAGTTGTGCTAAACTTACTTTGCACATCTCTGCAAAGTAGAACTACCAATGGATGAGTATCAATTACAGAAGCAGGATTGATTTGGGTTCAATGTAAGAAAACATTATGAAATAGTGAGTCCCCTATTGCTAGTGTCATTCAAGTAGAAACTGGATGAGATAGCGCCCAGTTATTTTGCAGAAAAGATTCTGTTACTTTGTAGGGAAGAACAGATTGTTTCTAAAATCCCTTCAAGCTGTCATGATCTCTGTTTCTTCTGGAATGTAGTTAATTAAGATATGTAATCCTGTGACTACAAAACAACGAAGGCAGGTCATGGTCGTACACCTGATATACCATGCTGTACATTTCTTTATTATTATATGCTTATTAGCTACCTATTAGTTCTGTGACAATGGGACAGTTTGTTAAGCTATCTGAGTCTTAGAATCCTCATCTACATAATGAGGAGAACAGTTCCTTCCTTAGAGAACTAATACAATGGACTAGTTTAGTAAAGGAGCTCCAGAGTCAGAGGATCTGGGTTCAAATCCCAAATCTTCCACTTACAAACTGGGCTTCTTTGGGCAAGGTATATAACCTCTCTGAACCTCAGTTTCCTCATCTGATAATAAAAGAACCCTGTTCATGGAATTGTCATGATGATTAAATATTTTAAAAGTGTATTCAAAGCTGTTAGACAAGTGCCAGGCACATACGTGGCACTCACATTTAAGCAGCACTGTCATGAAATTTAAATGAGAACATGTTTTGCTAGAATACCACTCTCTCTTCTAACTCTAGGAACTGTCAAAATCACTAGTGCGTAGTGCATAAAGGATCATTTCATTCATTCTCTTATTGCGTATCAATTAAATCTGAGAATTGCTATAGAATATAATTCAGTGCACACACACACACAACTGGCCTAAAGTGTACTCATAGGATAGTAGCGTGTACTTGGAGTGATATGGATTAATGATATCGATAGATCTGATCCCCTAATAATTTGCCAGGAGGCTCCTCACCATCACAAATAATCATAATTTCTCTTCCTTTGGAAAATGAAGTAAATGTTTTACCAGCTATACCCTAACATCTGAAGACAGGAAGTGAGTAATGGCAGAAAGGATATCCGAATGCTCAAGTCCTAATATTGTTTTTACTCTTCCCTAGACAGAAGATCGTGTGTGAATAGGACTTTACGTCAAAAGGCAGGAAGTGCTGCTCTCACTTCCTCCTGACAGGTATCTCTGGAAAATAAACTTCTATTTTTCCAGGTGTAGCTTGGTAATAACATCCTGCAAATCAGACCTCGGGCTCAGTAAATTTGCAGTTTACTTTTCAGTGGCAGAGGCCCAGAGTCATCAAGCTTTTCCAAAGGAAACCACATTAAGTAAACAAAATATCATTACCAAGGGCAGACTCAGGCCAGGTCTGAGATTTTTTTTTTTTTTTTTCATCCTGGCCTGGCTATGTTGCAGACCTAAAGCAATTGTAGAGGCATCTGAGAGTAAAGAAGATGGAAAGGGGGATCTTTATAACATCAAGGTTGATGAAACTGGACAATGTTATGAACACCTGCACTTTCTCGTGCACAATTTCATTTCCTGCTTATTGTTGTCTCCAATAGGAGCTAGGCATGAACTCCAAGTCCTGAAAGAGTCTGGATGTGTATTTATTTGCTTGCAGTTATTTGCTTCCAGGAGGTAAGAGCCTAATAACATCCCCCACCAAATTCTACCGCCTTCCAAGCACACATACATGCACACAAACACATTTGTACTGCTCAACAAAACTAATGCCTATTGGTCTCACTTGATGCACTAGACGTTTCCCCTAGAGGCCAAACTTAGCTTGACCGTGCTTACAGGTCTTCTGGGAGAGGAACTGCCAAGAACTACAAAAACTGATCAAGATGCCAGAGGAAAGGCCTACGCAAGTTTTTGGATCTGACTGCCAGATCCAGGAGACTAAAACCTCTCACAAGTTTTACCTCTAAGCCTCCAGAAGCTTCCCTTGACTCTGAACAGTCAAGATGTATTGTTTGGTTTGTTTTTTAAGGAGGTAAGAAAGAAGTAATGGTGAGTATCAGCAAAGAGATAACAACTTTTTATAATAACCTTTTTTTTTTTTTCATAGGAAAAGGTAGCAATAAAAAGGTGGGCAAATTGGGGTTCAGAGGGCTTAAATAACCTACCTCAAGTAAAAAGAAGATCTGGAATCTGATCTTTCATGTTCTAAATCTAGTAGCTAATCTAATAAATCTAATGACCACAGCTGTCATGATACAAATGATCCAAGTAACCTGGAGACATAGGCCGGATTCTTGTGACGAATGACTAATGAGTTGCTATTGGGGCTGGAAAATTCTATGGAGATTGTGGGAAATTAAATTAATAAACATATTCTGTAATGATTATATCAGAATTCAAATGATCAACGTAGTATAGGAAAGATGAAAAAAAATAGAGAACCTCCTGGCATGTTTGATGAAATAAAAAGAGATAACAGAAAACAGTATTATAAGTCAAAGGGGAAATGACTACAGACACAAAAGAGATAAAAGGGTAAAAAAATAAAGTTTGGGGCAGATTTTGGATAATAAACTTGAAGAATTAGATGAAATGCACAAATTCCTAGGAAAAAAATAACTAAAACTGACTTAAGTAAAAATAGGAAGCATGGATAGCCCTATACTCTTAAAGGAATGGACACACTCATCAATATTCTTCCCACACACACACACAAAAAAAAAACAAAACCAAAAACAAAACCAGAGTTTATTAGTAAATTCTACCAAATTTTCAAAGAACAGATCACTCAAATCTTAAAATATTTCAGAAAACAGACGAAGAAGGAGCCTCCCCCATTTATTTTCTGAAGCTAATGTAACTTTAATAACAAAACCAGACAAGGAACTTTACATCAATCCCAGGAGAAGGAGGTAAAATAACAGCCATGACGATTAACACTTACTGACTGAGTGTTAACTAAAGGTCCAGAATTTTACATAGACTGTGTATTTTAATTCTTACAACAAGCTTGTAAGAGAGGCACTCTTATTATTCACAGTTTACTGATGAGAATACGGGAGTCAAATAAATAACACTAAGACCCCAGAGCCTCCAAGTCGTGGTGTTCTTTCCACTCAAGCCTGGATCTGATTGCAAAGCCCTTTCTCTTCCCCACTGCGCTATGCTAAACTGCCTTTTGGTAACAGATGTGACATAGAATCATCACTCCAGAATGAGCTCTGAGATCTTGAGCAAGTTGCTAAGGCTCTCTAAGCCTGAGATTTCTTCTCTTACAAATGAAGAAAATAATACCAATCACATGAGATTGTTGTGTGTATTAAACCAGATACCATGTGTAAAGTGCCTGGTATTTTTTTTTTTTTTTAAGTTACACCATAAATGGTACCTCCCTTTGTCCTTTCTTTTCTTTTCTTTTTTTTTTTTTTTTTGTCTTTTTGTTGTTGTTGTTGTTGTTGTTGCTATTTCTTGGGCAGCTCCTGCGGCATATGGAGGTTCCCAGGCTAGGGGCCGAACCGGAGCCGTAGCCACCGGCCTACGCCAGAGCCACAGCAACGCGGGATCCGAGCCGCGCCTGCAACCTACACCACAGCTCATGGCAACGCCGGATCGTTAACCCACTGAGCAAGGGCAGGGACCGAACCCTCAACCTCATGGTTCCTAGTCGGATTCGTTAACCACTGCGCCACGACGGGAACTCCCCTTTGTCCTTTCTGACCAAGGCAAACTCCCAGAAACAGACACCAAGACTACAGACCAACGGAGCTAGCAGGTGCAGAACACCCTAGAGTCATTATAGGGATTCCAACCTTAGACATAACAATTTCTTGTGTTCCAAGTAATTCACATCCCCCCCCATCACCCTACCCCACATCTTTTTTGCAGACAGCTCAGGGTCAAGCAAAGGGCAAAAAGTAAAGATCAAAGCTGAAGAGGGAAGTAGCTCTTGTACTGAGCAGATGACTTAAACCCTTCCTCCTGTTCTCAAGGAGGAAGGGTTTAAGTTCCGTGATCTAATCTGGGAGCAGGAAAGAAGAGGGAGGAGGTGGTGAGTGTCATGAAGAGAAAGAGCAACCTAAACAACAAGAAGATGATTGGGTTATTCAAGAACCAATACAGTTGAGCTAAAAGATAATAGATTTTGAGTCAGACCAGTCTGGCTTATGCTCCTGATTCCACCACAAATGGCTACGTGGAAGTTTCCTGACTGCCCTAAGCCTCAGTATCTGCAACTCTAACATGATGCTAACACTTGTAACTCATCTATTTATCATAAACATTCAATTAGGTCATGCTCAGCACATATTCAGAACACCATGAAGAGACAGCTGGTCGACCTGGAAGGCATATCTCCTGCACTTAGAGAAGAATTCAACCCAAAAATCCTTTTGGCTCGTGTTAGGGACAAACCATTATTAGTGGTGAAATACTGGAACCCAGGTGTTCAGTGGCAGAGGCTAAGACCAGACTTTTAACAAGCCTGGGACAAACTACCTGAAAAATATCTCAAGTCAATTTTGTGATTCATAATATTGTTTATAGACAAGTACTGATAGGGTGCTATGGTTAACTGACTCTAAGTACGAAACTCGAGAGCTTTCTACAGGCTGAAAGAGTACTTGAATTATCTCAGTGTAAATAGCATGTTTAAATATTGCATAGTTTTTAAAGTAACTTGTAAAAGTCTTTTTATACTCTAAATTTTGTTGCCCTAAGGCAAAATCTCCCCCCACATCTCCCTGAGATAAAGTCCTAAAGTTCCCTCACACCAGCTTAAGGGTTGTAAAAGGGGAAATCCTGCCTGTGAATTATAAATTGAACATTCTTACTGCCTATTGTCCTGGGTATTCAGGCTTCCCAACATGCCAACATGTCATGGAAACAGAAGCTTCAGATGTTTTCAGGTATCCTGAACTCTCCGGCTGCTTTGACTCAGCATAACATTCTTGAGATTCACCCGTGTCATCATGTGTAATAATAGTCCATCCCCAATAATATCAATTTGACATAAGCTTTAAAAGTAATAATGTACATATTACCTACTAAAGGCTCTACCAAAAAAATAACTATTATTCAAAAGAGGAAACCCAGGGACACGAGACTGCTAGAGCCAAGAGGGGAATATCTAAATCTATCAGAGGCTGGAGTATATTTGAAGAAAGGAATCATTAGTAGCATGTCTCATATATTCTTTCTGTACTGAAAGACACCCCATGTCAGAAACACATATATTTGGAGTTTGGGGGTGGAAATGGATTGAATTTAGCCTTTTTCCTATGTAGATATGCCAAGAGTACCTTCCCAGTATATTTCTGAAACCTTCCCTTTTTCCCATCATGGAGACCGAAGCCCACATACATCAGAAGATTACATTTTCAAGACCAGCATGTGAAAAGACATACATAACACTCACCTTTAGCAAGAGGCAAGGCTTATATGCTGTCAGTTCTGGCCAACTGTGTAATTTGATTTTTCCAAGGGAAGTGGAGCCTGGCCTGTACAAGTATGACACCAATACTGCATTTCACAGAAGACGATCTGGCCACAATGAATAAATTCTCACTCGAGAAAGAAACAGAATCACTGAGGTGCATATTTTAAGTCCTTTCTGGCAGAGGTATTCTTCACTAAAAGCACGGTCTTCAAATAAATAGGAAGCAGATATCATCCTCAAAGAGTTTCCCTAAGACTCAGTCTCAGAGGGTGAGGTGTGAATATAAAGTCCAAACCCTCAAGTAAAAAGTTCAGACGCCTCTGTTAATTGAACTTAACAGATGAGTTTGGAAATGACCCCTCATTCAGGTGGCAACTTTGGCAAGAATGATGCCCTATAGGGAAGCAACAAGATACACAAAATCTATTAAAATACCAAGTCGCATTTGGAGCAAGGTATAGCAGAAAATTTCCTCAAAGTTCCTGCAAGCCTGTGGGTGTTCTCCTGCTTCCTGCCGAAACAACATCTGCTCTTACATTCAATACAAGACACCTCTGATATTTACTGCGTTTACTGAATGCTGAAATGTTAAACCTCTTGATCTGTCGGCACTCTGGGATTTCTCTGAAAAGATGAGCTACATAATAGCACAAATTGGAGAAATTTCATGGGCCCAAAAGACATATAAATCCCCATCACGGTGGAATTCTCTTTCAATACACAACCCTAGAAGTTGTAAAAAACAGATCCAACCCTTATCTTATAATTTTCTCTTCTTTTCATTGTTCCTTGACATGCACAGCTCCATTTCCTTTAATAAGTAAGGTACATTCAAGGTCATTCAGTCTCCACTTAAGCCATTCACTTCTCCAAAACGAGTTTAGATTAAATACATGAAAGTCAAAGCATGTGTTTGGTCTCATTAAGCTCATAATATCCTTAGGAGAGAAACAGGGAAGTTGGTTCATTATCCTAACTGTTAATGAAGGATAAATTGCTTATATTTAAGTGAGGCTTACATTTTATTATTACCCAATGCTCAAGTTTCTTGATTCTCATCAAAATGTGAGGCTGGCAGTTAGTCAACAGAGTCCAGAAAACCACAGCAAGTGAGTTGTGCATCTGGGAGAGAAAAGTAGTTAAAAAGAAAAAAAGACAGACTGGGGTTTTACGATTGAAAGATGTCCCCTTTAAAGAAGGGATAAACAAAAGAAGATGTCTCGAAGGTATGATAAGCAAAGAGGATGGACAGGACTTGAGTAAATGTCTATGCAAGATTTCAAGTGACCCCAAGTACCGAGACCAAGTACTTGGCAGAGACCAGAGGGGTCCCATCACCAGAGGCTGAAATAACAGGTAAGAAACATTTGTCATTCTTTCTCTTTCTTTCTTCTCCTCCTCCTTGTGTCATATTATTAAGCACTCCCTGTATTCATAATACTGTCCAGCTTGCAAGGAAGTGGGGGAAGTATTTTGAGAAACTAATTAGGGTCTGGATTAATCAAAAAGTGAAATCTCTAACTCATCAAGGGACTAGGGTTCTAGAGGAAGCAATGAAGAGAATCAGCTGATATCAGTCTATGACGGCCCCATTTACCTTGGGAAATTCCTTCTGATTTAACCCAGGGGCAATTCCTCGGTCCTGATAAAACCCCAGGAATTCTCTTCTCAGTGAGTCATCACATCTCCCACTAGACTCTGGGCTCCTTTACAGAGAAAGAAACTCAAGTCTTTCCTCCCTACTATTTTAAGGCTGAGTTGGGACTCAAGGAATGTTTGATGAATGTATGAACATGTAAATATGTATGTATAGTTGAATCATTTTGCCATATACCTGAAACTAATACAACATTGTAAATCAACTATACTTCGAAAAAAAATGAAGTGAATGAATAAATAAAGGAATACATTTTGTAACTTAAGCACATCTGCCACAGACTAACTGCCTGAAGATAAAGTATATACTCTGCAGAATTCCTTTATTATTATCATTAGTAGTAGTAGTATTGGTAATTTTCCCTCAAAATATACTTCAAAGTATTGTCACATAGCAGTAACCTTAAACTGTTAATCCTTATTTAAGCTATTCACATTATATTGTGTTATTTTCTTCACACTGTCACATAGAACTGAACCGATTCCTTCACCAACATTCTAGCCAAACGACTCTATTTTGTGAAGGTCAATACTTGCAGTTAATCATCTTTTCCAGCAGCTAACTTTGCAAATATATGTCCTTCCTCCCTTGGGGAAGATGCTAGTGGTTAAAACATAGGTGTCTGGTTTTGGACAGTTGATGTTCTGGACTTTAGGGAACAAGAACTTTTTTAATGTTTTTTTTTATTGTTATTTCCCCAATACAATTTTTTTTTCTACTGTACAGCATGGTGACCCAGTTACACATACATGTAATACATTCTTTTTTCTTCGATTATCATTCTCCATCATAAGAGACTAGACATAGTTCTCAGTGCTGCACAGCAAGATCTCATTGCTAATCCATTCCAAAAGCAATAGTTTTGCATCTATTACCCCCAAGCTCCCAATCCACCCCACTCCCTCCCTCTCTCCCTTGGCAGCCACGAGTCTATTTTCCAAGTTCACGATTTTCTTTTCAGTAGAAAGGTTTATTTGTGCTGTATGGAATACTACTCAGCCGTTAAAAAAGAACAAAATAATGCCATTTGCAGCAACAGGGATGAAACTAGAGACTCTCATACTGAGTGAGGTAAGTCAGAAAGAGACAAATACCATATTATATCACTTATTTCTGGAATCTAACATACAGCACAAATAGGGAATAAGAACTTTTAACAATCAGAGATGCCCACAGCTAGTAGCAGTAGGTTTCCCGTCATGGGAGGCTTCTCATGGAGGCTGGAGGTCCATGGGCAGCACCTTGGGGAGTAACTGAGTTTCAAACTTCTGTTTAGATACCCTTGACATTCTCTTCCACCTGAAATTCTGAAATTTCATGATTTTGCACTGGAAACAGAAGTTGCTGCTAGCATTATGAAGTAGTGTTGGGGACTGCTAAATAATTCACACAAGGGTGAAGGCTCAAGAGGCCCAAGGGCCTGGCCTTCTCTGAATGGGAATTTCCTTATTAATCCCCTCACAGTACTTCTCACAGATTTTAATATTCTAGCCAAGAGCACCAATCCTCTCTACAGAAATCCTTAGGTTCCCTGGAAGTGACCCTTTTCTTCATAACCCAAGGCCCTTTAACCTGTCACTGAGTCTTCCCTGGCTCGACTCACTTCAGGCTTTCTTGTGGATGCCTTTTTCCCCCTTTGGAAGGTGGTTTCAGCCCTCTTGTGCAAACTAATCCTAGGCCTGTAGGAGGCTGCCCAGTAAGACATTAGGCAGACTGATTAGAATGCTCTGATTCTGATCCTCAGGCCACTAAGGACCTCACTGATAATGGAAATGCAGTTTAATGTTCCTTTCAGTCCTGCCTAGACGATATGAAATATCACCTGCTTTCCCACAGCCCAGGATGCAGCCCATTGAACTCCATTCAAACAGGCCCACTCTATATTAAGACTGTTCTCCCACTGCACACGTCAAGAGCTAAGACACTGAGCCCTTGCAGAAGGGTGGCCCTTTCCTCCAGAGGCATGCTTGGCTGATACCAGTGGCCCAGGAAATATGAACTAAAGCTCTTGCTCGTCAGCTGCTTTTCTGTTCCAACTTTGCCACAACGCAACTCTCTCTGATTTCAGTTTTACTGATG
This sequence comes from Phacochoerus africanus, assembly GCF_016906955.1. NCBI lineage: Eukaryota > Metazoa > Chordata > Mammalia > Artiodactyla > Suidae > Phacochoerus > Phacochoerus africanus. Next base: position 18,321,413 of record NC_062549.1, on the reverse strand, counting down.
GAGAGTTTCAAATAGCAAAAAACACTAAGCCTCTGGAACACTGAGGTTTGCTTTTTTCCAAGATGGGGAAGTTTGCAGGCTTGCTGCAGATGCTGGATAGGAGTCTACGCAGTTGGCTTGCATTGTCAGATGAGCCCCTCCCACAGCTTTGATGGTAAATGGCCAAGAATGATATGCAGGGTGGAAGGGAGCCAGGGAGGGTCAAGATGAAATTTCTCTTGTGTGCTCCAGACACTGAAACAGGGGCCAGGGTTAGAAGCTGTTGATTCAATCCCCACACTTTTACTTATTTTTATTTTTCAATCATTTTAATTAAGGTATAGTTGATTTACAATGTTGTGCCAATTTCTGCTGTACAGCAAAGTGACCCAGATACACACACACACACACACACACACACATTCTCTAGAAGAGTGGGGATTCCCACTCTTCTAGAGAAAGGATCTTCAGGGTATTTTTAGAGAAAACAAAAATGAAGTAAAAAACAGAGCCCTCTTTCCTCCAGTGGATCACTCCATGGTGCTGGACGACAGGCTGAAGGTGGAAGAAAGGAGGTGTTACATGTGTCCACCCATCTGCTCTGAGAAGTCCTGCCCAGTGAACCAGGCAGGAGATGCTCTTAAATGGCTCTGCTCTGGTATTTTTTCTGGCCACACCCTCCCCTCATGGGGAAGAGTCCTTCAGCCAAGGGAATGTGGTCTATTGGAACTTTGTTCAGGCCCCTGAAATTTCTTTTTTTTTAGAGCCACACCTGTGGCATATGGAAGTTCGCAGGCTAGGGGTTGAATTGGAGCCACAGCAATGCCAGATCTGAGCAGCATCTGCACCCTACACCAAAGCCACAACAACTTGGGATCTGAGCTGCATCTGTGACCTACGCCATGGCTCAACACAATGCTGGATCTTTATCCCACTGATCGAGGACAGGGATTGAACCCACATCCTCATGGGTTCATTTCCACTGAGCCACAAGCCTGGTTCCAGGGTATGTAAGAATCTCTCTTCCCCGTCTTTCTTCCTGAGCGTCATGGAGCCAGAGCATGCCAACCTCAGGCTCAAGAGGTGCAAAAGGAATGCGTGTTTGCAGAGGCAGGGCTTAGACAGAGCTTGCATGGGCCAAAGTGCCCACTCACATGAGCACAAAGCATGTGGTGGCGCCTATGGAGACAAAGGTGGGAAGAGAAAGGGCACAGGCTTCCGGCCAGGGCCACTTCTCCACCTGTTCTCCCACCAGCTTCCCCCACCACTTTCTGTAGTGGACTGCCAAAGGATCTGAGGATTCTAAATGTGACCCAACAAAGGACATGGCCAGACAGATTTCATTTAACATTCAAAGTTTGTTTGAAAATGTTAAAGTATTTAGACCTAGAGCATGTGGATCTCCATTTGTATTCATGCCCAGGGCCCTGAAAATATGAGGAGCGGGCCTAATTCTGATACACTGCTTGCTTACTAATTCCTTCTTGGGAAGAAAAGGGAAAAAAAAAATACTAAGCATTATTTGGGAGATAGGAAATGAGGGTTTGGGGGCACACTGAGTAGGAGGCACTGTAGAGCTTCTAGAATAAAGGCAGAAGTTAAGGGAAATTAAAACCACCAGAAAGAAATCAAAATGGTGCATCTTTCCCCCGCGTGGTTCCTTAGAAACTCCAAATATTATAAGCATTCAGGCAAAAGGGTGTCCATTCTACACAAGAAAGGAAGAAAGGAATACTTTCTTATGCCTTGGCTTTTGAGATTCCAAAACTCCTTTGATACCATGAGTAGGAAAGTGCAATGCAGGGCATTGCTCAGGATCTGCTACAAACACCAACTCTCTCACTATTTCAGAAGCAAACAGTGGGGTATAGGAAAGGCACGCCAAGCTGCAGAGGGACTGGACATAGAAGCAACTCATTAACCTGGTTGTCCAGGACGTCCACAACTGGGTACCAAGTGACCATTTCCAACCTTCCCTCATGACCCCCGGCACAAGTTCCCTGCTTCAGGCACACCTCTTGGATGCATGGGCAACTGTCCGGCCACGTCTCACTCATTTGCTCAGGTCCAGATGGCTGTTCAGCTGATGTTCCTGCCTTCTGTCATCACCCCATGGAATGTTCTCCCAAAGCTGCAGCACGTTCAGTGGATGGTCTCACTGTCTTAGTTTGGCTTCCTCCCAAGAGCAGAGCCCCAAAATGAGGATGTCGGCACAGGTGGATTATTGGGTGGGGGGGAGGGGGGTAATTCCAAGAAGCACAAGCAAGGATGTGGAGAGAGAGACAGAGATAGAGACAGAGAAGGGAGAAAAGCCAACAGGATGTGCTGGGGTTGAAACATACTTATTCACCCAGCTTTCACCTTTGTTTCCATTCTTTCTCTTATCATAGGATGGGCCTGATGTTTTTTTCTCTCTTACAAGAGTACAATTACGTGAGTAGTGGCCAAGGCTTGGAAAACCCAAAGCTCTTCTCCTGTTTGCAAAACAATTTCCAACCATCTGTGTATTTCAGTAACAATGTTATAGCCACTATCAGGATGAGAACATAGCTGCAAATTCTCTTAGAAGTCTGGGCTACCACCACACCTCTGGAGACAGGCAAAGTCGTAAATATATAGGTGAAGGCAAAGGGACAGACAACAAGATAAGGAAGCGCTCAGTAAATGATTTCAATCACCTCCCGTGTGTCAAGTCCAGAAGAGCCCTGGCTACCCCATAGGACTGTGGGGATGCATTTCCATATGCCCTTTGGGGTTGCCCAATGCTCTGCGTATCAGACCCAGCCTGGCACCCAAGCTCATCGGCTTTCCTTTTTCCTTTCTTCCCACTCCCTACTCTGCCCGACTGAGGGGCCAGCATCCTGGTCCTCATACAAGCCTGACAGAAGCCAGAAAGGGTAGATTTAAGCACCCTTAGCATGAGACACAGCCAGTCAGCATCAAATCCTCTTGACTCTCTGATCCCCTGACCCCATTCTGACAACTGGGTCTTTCCCTTAATCCTCAGATCTGCCTTCCATCTCTGGTTCCTATCTGCTGCAAGTGAATCCAGCTTCCCAAATAACTAGTTGGCACAAGTGGACAGGTCAAATTACAGGCCTTCCCTTTCTGCCTGACTCACTTCAACCACTCTATCCTAGACGGACTTAGGACAAGATAGATGACAGACACACATAAGTTCTATGAAGGGCATCAACCAGGATCTTTCCCAAACCCAAACTCTGAAAACATGTCAAGTCAAATATCTTCTCTGCTGAGACGACTTTAAAAAGTCACTGCTGGAGTTCCTGTTGTGGCGCAGTGGAAACGAATCTGACTAGGAACCATGAGGCTGTGGGTTTGACCCCTGGCCTCACTCAATGGGTTAAGGATCTGGCGTTGCCATGAGCTGTGGTGTAAGTTGCAGATGCAGCTTGGATCCCATGTTACTGTGGCTGTGGTGTAGGCTGGTGGCTACAGCTCCAATTCAACCCCTGGCCTGGGAACCTCCATATGCCATGGGTGTGGCCCTAAAAATACAAGAGACAAAAAAAAAAAAAAAAGAAGTCACTGTTGCTTTGGCAGGACATTGGGCTAATTGGAAAATGATGCTGCCTAATCACAGGTTACCCATGATGCTAAGTCAGCAGTGGCTGAAAGAATCTATCATATTGATCTGGTGAGAAGGAGGATGACCGACTACCTTACCTTCATAGAAGCCTCAATCCGTAATAGTTATCAAGGATTTTCTGAGAACCTCTACCTACTATGCTAAATTCAGGTAGCAGCTTCAGAGACTTGAGTCAGGCATGAGGAAAATTTTTCTGACTGTAATTAGAGGATTTAAATACCTGGGTGTATTCCTGAGGCAGTTTTGGATCGCCTCCCTGTTTTCCAGTTTTTATAAATTGATTAGATTCTTTTTTGCAGGGGGAGATGTGTATTAGTGGTTTCCCAGCTGGGCTCCAGAAAACTCTAGAGTGTCATGGAATCACAGATTTCTATAAAGGTGCTTTAAGGGATTACTTAAATATTTGATTAAGATTTCATTTTTTGGAGCTTCAGTCATGGCTCCACAGAAATGAATCTGACTAGCATCCATGAGGGTGCAGGTTCGATCCCCGGCCTTACTCAGTCGGTTAAGGATCAGGCATTGCCATGATCTGTGGTCTAAGGTCACAGACATGGCTCAGTCTGGCATTGCTGTGGCTGTGGCATAGGCCTGCAGCTACAGCCTCAATTGAGCCCCTAGCCTGGGAACCTCCATATGCTGCGAGTGTGCCCTAAAAAGACTAACAGAAAAAAAAAAAAGATTTTTTTTTTTTTGTCTTTGTTGTTGGTGTTGCTATTTCTTGGGCCGCTCCCTCGGCATATGGAGGTTCCCAGGCTAGGGGTTGAATCGGAGCTGTAGCCACTGGCCTATGCCAGAGCCACAGCAACGCGGGATCCGAGCCGCATCTGCAACCTACACCACAGCTCACGGCAACGCCGGATCGTTAACCCACTGAGCAAGCGCAGGGACCGAACCCGCAACCTCATGGTTCCTAGTCGGATTCGTTAACCACTGCGCCACGATGGGAACTCCAAGATTTTACTTTTCAGTGAAAATCTACTTTTGACTTTTTTTTTTTTTTTGGCTGCACCCTCAATGTTGGATCCTTGGCCCACTGTGCTGGGCCAGGGATTGAACCATGCAGTGACCCAAGCCACTGTAGTCAAATTCTTAACACACTGCACCACAGTGCAAATGCCTACCCTTCACTATTTTTAAAACATGGTAATATGACGGAAGACAATATAAGAAAGGATATTATAAATGTATAATGGGCTCGCTTCGCTGTATAGCAGAAATTGGCACAACACTGTAAATCAACTATACTTTAACAAAAAATGATAATAAAAAGTGGTACTCATGGATTAAAATGTGTCCTATATGAAGTTTTGACACATTGATGCACACCAAGGTTTGGACATCTGCTACAGGTTAATTCATGTGTGTACAGACCATGAAATCAAGCTTCTCCTGCAGCACATACTCAGCTAATTGCAGTGGCATCTGTTAAATACTGACGACCACTCACAAATACTTAGCTGTGTGGGCCACGATCTTCCCATCGGCATGCAATCAAAACAAGATGCTGAGGCAGATGTAAAACTGCAACTGCCATCTCTAATTCCCAAGGAACAAGTGTTTGGTCAAAATAGTCTTATTACTCTAATGGCTGCCTTCTTAATCAATAACTGCATAATGCCGCACTTACGAAATAAATTCACACTAATATAACCCTTCTGCCATTTGTTGATATTTTATATAATTTACCTGGAAAAAAATTAAAGTCACAATGAAAAGTAAGTATGAGGGCATTCCCTGGTGGTCCAGTGGTTAGGACTCATTGCTTTCACTGCTGAGGCCCAGGTTCAATCCCTGTTCTGGGAACTAGGATCCCACATCAAGCTGCTGCATGCTACGTACAAAAAATAATACAAATTTGAAACCATTGGTTTAGATAAAGGTGGGTGGTGACTTCAGAAAGTCCCTTCCAGGAGTTCCCATTGTGGTGCAGTGGAAACGAATCTGACTAGTATTCATAGGGACATGGGTTCGATCCCTGGCCTCGCTCAGTGGGTTAAGGATCTGGCATTGCCATGAGCTGTGGTATAGATTGCAGACGAGGCTCGGATCTGGTGCTGCTGTGGCTAGGCCAGCAGCTGTAGCTCTGATTATAGCCCTAGCCTGGGAACCTTCATGTGCCACAGGTGCTGCCCTAAAAAGAAAAAAAAAGTCCCTTCCAATATGATTATTTTTTCATAACACTTGTTCCATCTATGTCAGAAAAATGATATTTTTATATGGAAGAATATTCATAGATATATAAAGATGGTTCAAATGAGCTATATACAGTACAATATTATATATGTATATATGCAAATGCACACATACACACATTTACACTGCACATTATACATGCTTAGAAAAGACGAAGTATAACACGCCAATGTTACAAATTATACAGAAAGCCAAATGGAATTATTTTTAGAAAGCCAAGCAAAGGCATTTCCTCAGTGTAGAAGGACGGATGTGACTGCAAATGCAGAGAATAAATATGTGTGAGTTGAACTTGGTGTTTGCTAAGCCCGCTTTGTGGATTTCTTCATTCACTCCTAATTGGTTGCATGGCAAACAGATCCCATCCAGTTCAAAGGTCCTCTGCTCTGGCTTAGACATCGAGGCCACTGGGTCCAAGCTCTAACTCTGCCCTTCAAAAGCCATATGTCCCTGGGCAAACGTGACCTCTCTCAACTTCAGATTTTCTCATCTGCAAAATGCAGATAATAACATCTTCCCAGCAGGACTACTGCAAAGGAAATGAAATATGCTTACAGCTATATAACCATGCCTAGCTCATACTGAATGTGCAATAAATGGCAGCCAGGAATTATTGCCATTGCTAGGATACATGTCCTGCCACAAGGTGCATCCAGTCTTGTGGGAAGACAGCAGAGATGCCAACAGATGGAGGACATGACAACCCCACCATCACTGCTGCAGAAGCATAAACAATGTGTTTTAAGAACTCAAAGGAGGTATGCTTGATGGAGCTAGAGCCAGGGAGTCTGAAACTCTTGCTCATTCACCATAAGAGAAAGAGATTTAGCTCACGCTGGAGAGGAAACCAACAGAGAACAGCAGAGAAAAAAGACTTTGGACATTCATCAACTTTTCTGCTGCAAAGGTGCCCAGTTTCAGGAGGCACTGAACGACATGTGTGTGGGTTATGTGGCCAGTCAGAGCTCTTGGACACCCTGACAAGGTTCAGGCTTGGAGTGACAGCCATGGGCCTGGGCCTGCCTGCTTTAATGAGTTCTGGTTGGCGTACATGGTATATTCCTTCACTGCTGCTATGGAGCGTGGAGTCCCATCATCCCGTGTCACTTGCTAAGAAGGGTGTGTGTCTCCTGCAGCTCTCAGAATAAAGCTCTCTCCCCACCACGCTCAACTCCTCAACTTCCAATGCTGAAAGTTATCTTGGTAGTGATTCTCTTCTAGGGCACATGGACACTACTTGATGGAAAGGAAGCACCAGATTTCAAAACTCTGGATGCAATTAGCTCACAGTATTTGGTACAATCTCTAACCTGACATAAGTTTTGAGTTTCTTGAACTATTTTTTTTTTGGTCTTTTGTCATTTTGATGAAATGGAAAGGAGAGAAAAAAGATAAGCCCCCCAAATATGCTTGATATCAGTGACAGAGGAAGAAAAGCAGGAGGGGCAGAACTGCTCAGTTGAATGAGAAATATAGCAGAAAATAGACATGGGGATGGGGGGAAAGCAAGGTGATTTAGGGACCAGTGATGCCAGTGGGATGAAAAGTCCAAGGTGGAGAGTGACTAGCAGTGAAGCAGGCTAGGAGTTGGAGACGAAGGACTGGTGAGTAAAAGGAATTAGAATATTGTGGCAGCTGCTAAGGGGGGCTTTGTGCCACCTCCTTGTGGCCTCTTCTGACTTGAGCCCCATCTAACTTCAGTTGCAGTTGGGGTGGACAGTTCTTCAGACACCGAGAGCTTCCCATCCTAAATCTTCTCAGCTCCTCTGCCTCAGAACTTTCTCCAAAGCTGCAGAAGCCACTCATTCAGCCAAGCATGGAAGAGTTAATAAGAGGCAGGGAAGGAGGAAATGAGAAGAGGGAGCAGGAGGAGTTGCTGGTGGATGAGGAGATGCTGCAGCTTTCAAAGCTAAGGGAGGAGCGATTATTCTGGATGCATTCAGAAACTTCCTCAAAGAGTCCCCAATGAGATTTAGCCCCAATTTCCAAACTTGTAACCAGCTCAATATTTTAATATTATGCTCTTCATGGACTTTCTATTCTTCCCTGCATCAATCTCTCTGCCTTCATTCCAGCTTCTTGAGATTACCCCCCAAATAAACCACCTGCACCAAAGTCCTTATCTCAGACTCTGCTTTCGGGGGACCCCAAACCTAAAAGAGAACCAAAGGAAGGAAGTTGGCGACAACAGCTGCAGCAGAGAAAGAACAGTTGCAATGCCTGTAAAAATGTCCAACAATACATAATAAATTTCAGCTTATGTTAATCACAGTAACACAAGCTGAAAGGAATCTTAAGACATCATCCAGTCTGTTTTTTTTTACTTTAAGGTGGGAACTTCACCAAACCGAGGCAGGAGAAGCTTTGTTAAAAGTTGTTATGTGAAAACCCCCTTAATTAACAAAATCTCTGAAGTTATCATTATCATTAACACTGATAACGAGCTAGACCACCAGTGCCAAAAGCCTGCAAAAAGATATCACTGTTGACTTCTTGTAAATCAATCCAACCATCCTGATTAATGATCTTGGGGAGGTCACCATCTCATCACACTGAAGCTACTATCTCTCTCCCTTCCTGCCTCAATAAGGCTTCTGTTTTCACCATATATTTAACTGGAACCAAAGATTTCCCCGCTCGCTGGTGCAGTCCAACCAAAGCTATTTTGCTCATCCTTACTTAAGGGGTCCGAGTTCATTTAGTTTTGTTTGTTTGTTTTTTTTTGTTTTGCTTTTTAAGGGCCATACCCATGGCTTATGGAAGTTCTCAGGCTAGGGGTCTAATCAGAGCTATAGCTGCCGGCCTACACGACAGTCACGGCAACGTGGGATCTGAGCCGAGTCTGCTACCTACACCAGAGCTCACGGCAATGTCGGATCCCTAACCCACTGAGAGGGGCCAGGGATTGAACCTGCGTCTTCATGGCTGCTAGTAGGATTTGCTTCTGCTGTGCTTCTCCTGGGTTCACTTAGTTTTGAAAAATCTATTTTTTAACATGTACACTTCCTTAAAAATCATCAGCTATCCCTTAAAAATTTGAATATTATTTAGGTCCCAGATGCTCTCTTGTTTCTCAGAAGTCCTCAGAGACTGTTGAACAGTGAGTATAAATGTTTTTGTATAAGGATTCGATGTGTAGCTCTATAGAAGAAAAGAGCCATATATTTCAATAGCAAAGCTGGTTTCTTGATAAGATCACTCTGTGGATTAAACTCCTCTTTCAACATCAATATCAAATATATAACTCCCCGAATTATTCAAATGGCTAGATACATTTACAAATGGATTTCCGATAACACGGAAGATGAGGGTGGACATTTTGAAATAGACTCCTGTTCAAATAATCGTTACAAAGAAAATCACTCTTCAGCAGAAAGAGAACAGTTTCATCAGATTTTTTTTTCATGATACATAAGGAAAAAAATATGAGATCTAAAAGGGAAAATTAGGGCCATTATCTGGACTATTTGTGACAACGCTGCGGAGGGAAGAAAGCAATTAAAGATCCTCAATATAGAGCATGCACAGAGCTGGTTGTAATTGACAGTGAACTTCCAGTGGTGTTTGGAAGAGGCACACCCTGGCAATGTGGAAGAGCGGTGGTAATTAAACGGTCATAAAAATCTGAAGCTGGAAGGCTGACAAGGGAGCGTCCAGGCATTCTGAACACGAAAGTCTAATAGTCAATCTGCAGTGCTCTTCTTCAGCTTAAATAACATTTGCCAGAATTCTCAGTCAACACTTTTCTCCCTGTCTTTTTTGCATTACACTGCAGGAATTATATGGAGCCTGCTGTGAGCAAGAGATAAAGGGCATGGAGGTTCTCGGGAATGGGGGTGGAAGAAGAGAGGTGAGAAAATGCATCTCAGTACAAGCCCTTACCTGCACCAACATAAAGAACATGGCATCTCTGACATGTGGGCTCTGAGTGTGCCTTGTCGTGTTGTTTGTTATTTGCAGCAACTGAACAAGGTGCATGAAACGGCATAAAACTTCAGAGATGGGTGTGAAGAACTGGGCTGCAGCGGTAAGAGGTTCATTTCTTCCCTGTGGTCTCCAGGGGCTGTATCTACAGGTGTGAAACCATCCGATCCAGACCAGCAGCAGGTGAGGATGGGAGGCACATGCATGTCGGTTTCAGGAAGATCAGAGCTCAAGTCCTGTGGTGTCACTTACCCAAAGGGGTGATGGTGAGAAAATTATTTTACTTTTCTGCTCAGTTTTTTGGTTTTGTTATTTATTTGTTTATTTAAGCCACACACATGGCATGCAGAAGTTCCCAGGCTGGGGATCGAACCTGTACCACAGCAGTGACCCCAGCCAGCAGTGACAAGGTTGGATCCTGCTGAGCCACACGGGAACTCCATCTGCTCAGTTTTCGGTCTGAAAAATAATGGTAATAATCTTGTAGGGTTTCTGGGAGCCTTAAATGTGACCATGTATGCAAAGCACTTTGTACAGTGCCTGGCACGTGGTAATACTCAGTAAATGCTGGCCACTGCTTTCAGAGACCAGAAAAACTACTGCCAGATTTTTTTTTTTTTTTTACAGCATGTAGAATATGGCAAAACACTCTCGAGGAGATTCATGACAGAGCAAAAGTTCTTACCATTCCTGAGTGAACTCTTCCATGTGCCCAGCGCTAGGCTGGGTGGTTTCCTCTGAGAACTCTCACTGGGAGAATAAACGGCTAACAAATTCTGTGCAAGTTTGATTCCAAGCCCTGTGGTCTTTTAGCTACACCTCACAGCTTCCTACTGCAGCAAGGAGGAACGAATGGAGATTAGAAGCCAGCTGCCGAGGCAAATCTTTCTGAGCTTTACTGTGGAATGGTGTTAACTTCCATGCAAACATTCTCTCCCCCACCCCCTCCCTCGTGCCTGTGGCCTTTGTGGATTAATTTGTTAAACAAAATATTCCTGCTGTGTAGTACTGGGAACTATATCTAGTCACTTATGACAGAGCATGAAGGAGGATAATGCGAGAAAAAGAATGGATATACGTATATATGACTGGGTCACCTGGCCATACAGTAGAAAATTGACAAAACACTGCAAACCAGCTATAACAGAAAAAAATCAAAAGCATTTAAAATTTTAAAAAATGTTCGTTAACAGACCATTATATGATGGACATTTTTTAAAATCCTATTTTCCAAGCAAGGTACTGAATTGTGTGAAATGTACTGCTCTTTGTGGAAAAAAATATGTAAATACCTAAGTGCTCATATACATCTATAGTATCTCTGGAATATTCTAGAAGAGACTGGTTGCTCCTGAGAGGGGAACTGAGCGAACAAGAGGGAGGGCTGTAGGTAGGACTTTTGGTACTTGTTGAATTATGTACCCCATGCATGCATGAACTCTTGAATATGATTAAAAAAAATTTTCCTATGTAACTACAATTATAATTATTATCAATTACAGTTAAGAGCTCTATGCTTTGCCTACATGCTCTATGCTTATGGAAGGTCCCCAGAGCGAGGCCTTGTCAGTTTTGGAACAGGCTGAAGGAACAGGGCAAGGACCGTGCCTAACTTAACATCAACCCCACACCAAGATGGATGTTGCTGATGTTGCTGTTACACGTCTGAAGTAAAAGCTATTACACCTAATCTTTATGTGTGTGTGTGTCTTTTTAGGATTGCATATGGAGGTTACCAGGCTAGGGGTCGAATTAGAGCTATAGCTGCTGGCCTGCACCACAGCCACAGCAATGCCAGATCCGCGCTGCCTCTGCGACCTACACCACAGCTCAAGGTAATGCCAGATCTTAACCCATGGAGCAAGGCCAGGGATCGAACCTGTGTCCTCATGGATGCTAGTCTGATTCGTTTCTGCTGAGCTACGACGGGAACTCCATCTACCAATATGTTTTAAACAGAGAGTGGGGGTTAATGCCCCAGTGTCCCCACAGCTACTGTGCCAATGACCATGGCATCGGGTCAAGTGCAAACATGGAGACCATCATCTCAAATCAGCTTACTAAAGATGCACCCCCGGTTCTATTACCAAGCCCACAGTGCTGCTCTCATAAATTCTAGTTTAATAAATCTGAGTATGGGTTCAACCTAATTGAGAACCTACCCTATGCTAGGGACATACGTGTACATGTATATAATACATATAATGCATATGTGTAAATATATATATTATATAAATACAAATATATATATATTATATATATATATGTATAAATACATTGTAGTTAGGCTCACTAGGATGGATTCTAACTTCAGTGCCATTGCAAAGTGAATGACCCTAGGCAAGTTATTTGGTATCTTTGCACTTCAATTTCATCTTCTGTAATGTGGGCATAATGACACTTATCTTTCACGTCAATTTAAAGATTTTTAAATGGTACATCTAGAGAGAGAGCTTAGCACCGTGCTTGCCATGGAGTGGCTTAATAAATAACAGCTAAGAAGAAAAAGTACAGTTGTTTTCAGTTAAATGAATAAAATGCAGTTTTATAAATCCAGGTCAAATTATACCCTCCTATTTTAGTTTGCTCAAGGGAGAAAAAAAAAAAAAAGAATGTTTAGCTCTCTCTGTCTTTCTCTTTTAAAAAGCCTACACAACACACTGTAAATGAACTATACTTCAATAACATTTTAAAAAGAAAATAACATTGAAAAACTACACAGACAAAATATTAAGGAACCACACATTTCATAAAATGAGGAGGCGGCGGCAGCATCTTAGTTTCAGACCCAGAGAAAGTGGAAGGGGGTCAATGGCAAAGAATCAGAAAAGAATCAGGAGGCTCAATATCATCTCTCTGCACCAGTTTATGAAATCCTGGTTGGATGGTATTTGGAAGAGATGACTTCTGAGACTTAAAATCCTGATTGCTTAATATTTCTTTAGAAAAAGTTATAGCGCCCTGGTCTTCCCGGGAGTCCCAGAACACTGGTGCAGGAAAGGATATGGGAGAGTGCGCAGGCATCATGTCACGTCATGAGGGCGGAAGCCGGGGGCCCACTGAGAGGTGACTGGTCCCAAATTGCTCAGTGAATAAGGTCCAAAGCCAGCATCAGAAGCCAAACCTGCAGATGCCCGTGGCAGAACTTTCCTATCATTCAGCAACCCAGCTGTTACTAGATATCATGGGTTTAATTCTGGGTAACGATTATGACTTGTTGAATTTTTAACTTCCCCGAAAATGAACTTCACCAGAAAACACTCAGCACTCCCCAGTGCTGTATAATTTCTGCAAAGGCGACGAGTATGACAATTTTATATCATGGAAATGGGAGGACTGTATAAAGCAGTGAGCAGTGTCTCAAAACTGGAGCTTCCTTTGACAGCCGTAGGAAGCAATTTGGCTCTTTTTAAGATGCTTATCTTTCCATGAGGGGATGAAAATTAAAAGTTGGAAAGCTCAAACCCTTTGTAAAGATTTTATTACTGATGCTTTTAAGAGGATGCGGTGGGGGCTGTGTTCTTTTCTTCAAAGCGCTGATATGACTTGTTGGTAAATCAGCTACTTTTTTTCAAGTCTCCCTTGGTTATCAAACAGCTCCCTGTAACTTGGTTATCAAATACCTTAACTCTCCTCATTTCTGCAACCCTCAACCACTGAGAGGAAGACAGCGTTATAGTTCATGATTTTAAAAAAAGCAAAGACATTCGAAATGATATTTATTATCTCTAGCAGAACTTACACTTTAGACTTTTCTGGTTACTCCTCACGATTAACCAGAAAAGAGGAAACCTCACTCGGGGGATGTGGGTTCTGGGTTCTTGAGCGAGAAAAGTTTTCCTTTTGCTTTTCACATCATGACGTCATTAACCTCCACGCAGAGTTGGCTGTTTCTGTTTTGAACAGAGAGATAGATGTTTTGTGAATAGGGAGTATATACGCTATTTCCTTGAGACTCTTGCAGGCTGACAAATAGAAAGGACTAGAAGTTTATACAATGCGCAGAGGTCAACTCCGTCTGCCCATGCTTTCAGGAGTTTATACTTTGGCATAAAACACATCATTGCTGCGGCAATTAGAACTACAGCTGTTAGGCAACGTCAGGAGTGCTAGTTTGTGTGACCAGCATCACAGGGGTGACAAGAGAAAACTAATTTTATCCCAGAGGTGCTGACTGGGAATAAAATTAATGGATGCCAAGTATGAGGTGAATAAATACCATCTCTGAGAAATACTCTAAGTGGTTAAAAAACACTTAGAGTATAGTTTATTTCAGAATCACTGCCTGTTCTTCCCTCTTCCTAGAGTGAGACATTATACCTGAGGGGTCACTTTGTACAGACAAGACTGTCTACCCATGTTGAAAACCTGGCTGTGGTTTTTAATGGAAGGCTAAGAAAGGTCGCTGGTAATTGGTGGTGCATGCATCGGTGTCTATGGTGTCTATATAGGCGTTTGTAGGTGTCTGTATCATTTTTCTCCCTAAAACATTATTTCTGTGTTCAGGATACTGCTCCATGGAGCTGCATGTCCCAGGCAGGCTCAGTGATTCTGGCTCTCCAAGCAATAGATCTGCTCTAAACTCCCATTTCCTTATTTTTTATTTTATTTTATTTTTTGGCCACGACTGTGGCATGCAGAAGTTCCCAGGCAGGAGATTAAACTCACGCCACAGCAGTGACCTGAGCCACAGATGTGACGATGCCAGATCCTTAACCAACTGAGCCACCAGGGAACTCCTAAACTCCTATTTCACCAAGTAACTGCACCTTCTACAAGGATCCTGGCTAGGAATTCCAAGTTCTTTCGTCCCTCCTAAAAGAAGGAATGGAGCTTGGGTCTGTGTCTTGTTTCCTAGGTAATGATAAATAATCAGCTCTAATCTAACAATAGAGACAAGCATACCCTTTCCATTCTCTTCCATCTCTAAGCTTTCTGGGTTTCCATTGTTAAGACCCTCAAGGGCCGCCAGACTTTGGGGATATAATTTCAAAACATGCAGCAACAGTAAGGCAAACTCTACTGAAACTCCAGGATCCAGTAACCACTATGAAGAAGTAGCCAACCGCCTCTAGGGGAGTAGGCTGGTGTGATGACTGTATCTTAATTACTAGTTGTACATCTGACTTCCCTACTCCACTGCAAGCTCTGGCAGGAGGGGACAATATCTTTCTTGTTCAAGGCTATAGCCCCAGGATTGTAAAGTTCTGTTCCTAGTAATACCCACCTCCAGGCTTACTGTGAGGAATTAAACAAGATCAGTGAATACAAAGACCCGAGCGCGTGTACCAGTTATTTAGTAAGTATTTTGTTGAATAAAATAATAAAAGCATTTTTTGAATAAAAATAATAAAAGTATTGGGTTGAACAAAATAATAAAAGAGCACAAAGAGGAATACGGAAGCTTCTACCAAGAAGTTCAAGACTGCCACTAGGTTTATTTGCATAATAGTCATGAAAACCAATATTTATTGAGCGCTTACCCTGTGCCAGACTTTATGCTACCTTAGTTAATGCCTGACAACAATGCTAAGAAATAGGTACTCTCGTTATCACAATTTTACAGATGAAGGAGCTTGAGACTTTTGGGAAATCATACTCCTTAAATTATCAAATGAGTAGATGCAATTCTAGGGTTTAACACTAGGTGATTCTAGGATTTCCCCTGGGGCCAGGGAGATAAAATCTGGATGCTGTGTGCTCCAACGCAGGGTTGGAAAACTTCTAAAGAGAGATGTGACTGGGGCATTTGGACATTCTGGCCAGCTCTAGCCCGAACAAAGGCTACCTTTGAACTGTCCAGAAAGTCTTGGAGGAGAAAAGATCCACCCAGCCTAGAGATTCTGAGAGTTTCCAGATGATTCTAGGATGACTGACGATAAGCTGACAGGGAAACTTGGGAGTTAAACACATCCCCAGTGGTTTTCAACCCAGCCCACAGAGAAACTTGTGATGTTCTAAGAGGGAGAATATATAAAAGAGAGTGAGTCAGGAAAAGCAGGCAAAATACTTAGGTGCATTTAAGAAAGAATACAGGAGTTCCCGTCGTGGCGCAGTGGTTAACGAATCCGACTAGGAACCATGAGGTTGCGGGTTCGGTCCCTGCCCTTGCTCAGTGGGTTAATGATCCGGCGTTGCCGTGAGCTGTGGTGTAGGTTGCAGACGCGGCTCGGATCCCGCGTTGCTGTGGCTCTGGCGTAGGCCGGTGGCTACAGCTCCGATTCAACCCCTAGCCTGGGAACCTCCATATGCAGCGGGAGCGGCCCAAGAAATAGCAAAAAAAAAAAGAAAAAATACACAAGTCTGCCCATTTTATGTCTTTTCAGAACTACAGCTGCTGGTCTATACCACAGCCACTGCAACACAGGATCTGAGCTACATCTTCAACCTACACCACAGCTCATGGCAATGTCAGATCCTTAACCCACTGAGCGGGGCAGGGATTGACCCCATGTCCTCATGGATACTAATCATTTCATTTCCACTGAGCCGCAATGGGAGCTCCCCCATTTTATGTCTTCAGAAAAAGAATCATTCCTCTGGTAAAAGGGGCCAGAGTCCAACTCGATAGTGGCTGTGGCCACGGTGACCAAATGAGGTCAAGACAACAAAATTTCCACACATCCAAGAGTCAGCCTGGAAACTAGCAAACCTTCCCAGGAGTCAGAACATAAGAGAGGGGACTGGAGATGAAGGAAGGAGCTGAGAGATCTCCATACGACACCCCCTGGGGTGAAGTGAGGCCAGAAGAAGGGAAACCACAAGACTCCAAAGGCACAGAACACTGAGGGGGCAGAGCATGAAGACGTGCTAGTTGACAAGGTATTATGGGCTGAACTGTGTGTCTCTCAAAATGTACAAGTTGAAACCCTAACTCGGGACCCCAAATGTGACTGTATTTGGAGTCAGGGGTGTTGAAGAGGTGATGGAGCTAAGATGAGGCTGACAGGGAGGGAGGGCGCTAACTCCAAGTGTCTAGTGTCCTTATAAGAAAAGGAGATGAGAACACACAAAAGGAGACCAGGGGTGTGGCTGGGGCGGGGCGTGGGTGGGGGTGTGGAATCCGTATTCACAGAGGAAAGACTAGTGGGGGCACAGTGAGAAGGTGGCCATTGGCGGCATCTGCAAGAAAGGGAAAGAGGCTTCGGGAGAAACCAAGCCAGCCTGCTGCCACCTTGATCTTGGTGTTCTAGCCTCTGGAACCGTGAGAAAACAAGCTTCTGTCTCAGTCACCTGGTCAGCAATGTTTTGTTAGGAAAGCCCTCAGCAAACTACTGCACGGGGGAACAAATGAGTCACCTGGGATTCTCCTAGGATGGAGGAGGAACTGGGGCGAGGCAGGAAGAGACTGGTTCAATCAGTTCCAAAGGTGGGTCACAAGATCCTCCCAAAGTCTTTTTTATTGTTAACAACGCTCTTTCAAAGGAAGCCCTTAGATGGGTGGATCCCACGGAATAACAGCTTCAGGCCCAGGGCAAAAGTTGGATTCTAGAGAGCACAGTTTAGGTAAGTGCTAACACTTTGCAGCAGGCAGATGTCAGAGCCGCTGGACGTATGGTGTGGGGTCGGGAGTGGGGGGGGAGGGGGTGGAAAGAAGAGCTGGGAACCAGGGAATGTGAAGCTACTTCCCTCAGAAGTCTATTAAGGGAACGAAATTTCGGCGGCTGGAAATAACATTTTCAGGATGTTTGCTGGGAGGTCAAGAAACAAAGTAGATATAAAAAGGCTTCACAAACATTTTCAGCTGAACCACTCTGGATTTTTATGAGAGGACCTCTCCCTCCCCTGGGCCCCCGGGGATCGCCATGCCAACTATCTATTAATATGCAAGGGCTGATGCACTGGGCTAAAACCTGGAAGCCTTAGAAGCCAGAAGCTGGAGGAAAATTAAATGCCCCTCATTCCCATAAGCCTCTTGGTTACATTACCACACCTAAGCCACACAGCGCCCCCCCCTCCAACACCACACATTTTTTATATGATACCCTAACTGCCCCTGGATGAGGTACTTATTATCTCTCACCTATATTTTAGCAAGTCAACATTTAAAAATCTCTCTTCATCCTCAGGCTGCTGTAACACAGACTGGGTACGTTATAACAACAAATTTATTTTTCACAGTTCTGGCGTCTGGAAGTCTGAGACCAAGGTGTCAGCAGGGTTGGGGCCTGGGTGGAGACCTTTCTTCTCACAGTATCCTCACATGAAGGAATTGGCCAGGGAGCTCTGGGGGGCCTGTTTGATAAGAGCGCTAATCTCATTCAAAGAGGCCCCACCTTCATGACCTAAGCACTTTCCAAAGGCCCCAGTTCTTAACACCATCACACTGGGCAATAGGATTTCAACATGCATTTGGGGGGCACACATTCAGACCACAGCACATGCTTGTGGTCTCTCTCTCTCTCTCCTCTCTTTTCTCTCCTCTTTCTCTTCTCTCTCGGTCTCCCTTTTCCTCTTTTTGTCTCTCTCTTTCTTTTTCTTTCTCAACAGTTTGTAGCATAGAATCCAAACAGGGAGTTCCTATTGTGGCTCATTGGGTCATTACCCGACATCGTCTCTGTGAGGATGCAGGTTTGATCCCTGGCCTTGCTCAATGGGTTAAGGATCCAGTATTGCCACAGGCTGCAGCATGGGTCACAGATGTGGCTCAGATCTCGCATTGCTGTGGCTGTGGTGTACGTCTGCAGCTGCAGCTCTGATTTGATCCTTGGCTCTGGGAGCTTCCATATGCCATGGGTGTGTGTGGCTGTATGGAGGGGGGAAAAAAAAAGATAAATGTCAAATGGTTAGACTGTTCCTCACGTTGTTAGCATGCTGGAGTGGAAGTCTGACCCATGGATCTAACTTTGCCTTGTCCTCTGACCTTAAACATACCACATAACCCTCTGAATTTGTCCATTCATACACTAGAAGCATCAGAAATACATTGTTTTCTGTATGCCAGGGGGCTTTACAGACTGCTTTATAATCAACCTTTCATTTAATCCTATCAATCTTGGATGGTGCGTACATATCATTACCTTCATTTTCCCCAAATACTTGAGATACTTAACTCTACAGAGTCAATGCTCTACATAAATTACATATGTGGGAGTTCCATCATGGCTCAGTGGAAACAAATCTGACTAGTACCCATGTGGATGCAGGTTTGATCCCTGGCCACGCTCAGTGGTAGAGATCCAGCATTGCTATGAGATGTGGTGTAGGTTGCAGACTCTGCTCAGATCCCACATTGCTGTGGCTGTGGCGTGGGCCAGAAGCTACAGCTACAATTCAACCCCTAGCCTGAGAATTTCCATATGCTGCAGGCATGGCCCTAAAAAGCAAAAAGCAAAAAAAAAAAAATTACATGTGTGAAAAATATTTTGTCAACTATGAAGCATCGAAGAAATGGTAGTTAGTTTAAATCAGTTTAAGCAAATCTCATGACTTGTATAGTGTATTTGCCCTCTATTGATGTTTTCTAAGAGAAGAAAGAAAGTCAACTTGGTTCCAAACTTGACATTATCTTCTACAAACCAGCAACTTTTGAGAGAGGAAGTGAAAACCCAAATTGAGAAAGATCTAACCATAAGCAATGTCTGGAAACTCAGGGGACAGGAGCGGTCTGAGGTCATTGAGAGCAGTAGTTGACTTCTCTGGCTGAGGGCAGATTCAGGGCCAGCCATATCAAGGTCAGTCTTCATTAAGTCTAGCTTCAATCCACCCTTGCCATGCAGACATTTCCTTCTTGTTATGCTCCAATTCAGAACTTTTCTCAACCCTTTCTCATTTATCAGATATATAATCCCATTTTTCATCCCTATTAGGTCTCCTTAGAATGTAACAGGTGAGTGGCTAAACCAGTCCAGTTGATGTGTTGATGAGTGCCATGGAGTTACTGTGTCACTCTCAAAAGTGGGAACTTCACAGTGCAGTAGGCCAGTGAATGAAACAATTTTGGCTGGACCAACTTTCCATGAATCATCACAACATAAGCAATAAGAGCCACTAGAATGTTTAAGGCGCTTTCAGGCTGACCCTTTCATGTAGGGTCTACTGCAGAGGACCTGAGACCTTGTGAGATGAATCAGATAAATATTATTATTATATTCATTTTTCAAGTAAGAAAAGTAATTCTTGGAAAGGCCACAGCTAACTTCTTCATTCATTCCCTCCCTTCATACAGCCTTCCCTACTTCTTAAATGTAAAAGAAATGCCCCTCCACACACAACTCCCAGTCATTATCATAGCTCTGTCTTCTAAAGCTGTCATTGAACACCATCAACCAAAAACCTCAATCATAATACTGGAAAGCTGAGACTACCATGTATACAAAAGTCCCATGCAAACTGCAAAGCTCAATACAAATAGAAGGTACCTAGCCTCGGGGAGTTCCCGTTGTGTCTCATTGGGTTTGATCCCTGGCCTTGCTCAGTGGGTTAAGGTGGGATAGGAGCTGTGGTATAGGTCACAGGATCTGGTGTGGCTGTGGCAAAGGCCTCTGACCCCTAGTCTGGGAACTTCCATATGACGCAAGTGCGGCCCTAAAAAGAAGAAGAAGAATAAAAGATATCTAGCTTCAGATAACTGCATGCATCACCATTAAGTTTAAAAAAAAAAGCACAAGGTTTTATTGCTTTCTTTCTTTTTTTTTTTTTTTCACCAAACACATGTCAACCTCAAGAATTCCCAAATCTATGCTCTATTCTGTTCCAATAAAAAGTTACGAGAACACTTCACTCATCAACCATTTCTGCAATTTAGGAATAAACTAAAACTGCAAAGCAGATCACTGTTCATAAGAATCGTTCTTCTGTTTGGCAGCTGAGGTGGGTGTGACATGGGCAGAGTAACAAACAATAGAAGCAAACGCTGACCTCAGAGTGGAGCAAATTTCCCTTGTGAAACTGTGTCCAGATAAGTGTTTGCCGAAAAGCTCTTATAGACATTTCAAGAGAGAGAACAGAGTTAATCTGGAAAAGTCATCATGCATTATTAAATGCATTTTTTTTAAAATTATCTATCTGCTGCCTTAATTCACCTAGACCCCTCCCAGGCTCAATCAGGAAACCTAGCTGATAGCAACAGATACAGGGTCTCATTAGTTAAAAGGACCCTGTAGGGTTGTGAAGTTGGATGGAAATGACTTTAGCCTTCTGTGGAAATGAGCTAGCCTAATGAGAAGAGAGGATTTCCAAACAATGGGGGTTGTTCTAGGAAAAAGGCAAATGCCAGTTCCAACACAAAGAGATACTTCTGCCAAAAAAAGGAATTTCCCGGTGAAGCATAAGTTTTTCAGTGCCAGCGTTTAGGAACTCCAGATGGGGAGCGGGACTTTGGGGCTCTAAATGAGCTAAAATCTCCTTTTGCAGAGGAATTAAAGTGAACTGTTATTTGATGTTGGATGGGAAATACTTGGGCATCATGGAAAATGAAAAATAAGAAAAGGAGGAAGGGTCAGAAAAGCTCAGGGTCTCCAGTGTTTGGATTGGGAAGCTAAACACATCTAAAGAGCTGTCATAACAAAAAGATTAATGTTGAGTTCCACACTCCCCTGACATTTACCTCAACTACTAAGTATTAAATATTTACAAAGCACTTGGGCTTATAGAGTGCTTTCTAATTCTTCCTCAAATTTTTGCCTTCTGCCCAGATGGGGAAGTGTTGCTATTACTACTATTTTATTGGTGAGGAAGTGGAGGATCATAAATTCCAAGTGAGTTATTCAAAACTGCAAAGTTAATAGAAAAGTTGGGGGTTGGCAAGAGTGAAAATAATACGGTCATGCATGAACCTAAAGTGACCAATCCAGACGAAAGGGAAATCAGTCAATGGTCCTACAAGAAATTTAACAGGAAAGCAGTTGTCGACATCCTTTCCATTTAAAAAAAAAAAAAAAGTTTCTAATCTGTGTTTGCCACAGACAAGGTAATAGATCCTTTAATTTTAGTGACATGAAGAGAGCTAGAAGGAAAGGGAAGTGATGGACCACTTATAATAGGGCTGAAAATGAGATGAGGACAGAGGCTGCTGCCCTGATCACTTTCACTGCTTTCTAAGCCATGATGCTGTCATGGTTAAGAACTTGCACATGCTCTCTTTCCTACTTTATACTGAATAAAGCATCCAAGTTCAGGTTCTCCCATCACTTCCATATCTTTCCTCTATATAATGATCTCTCTCTTTAAAAAAAAAAATTGAAGTATAGTTGATCTACAATGTTGTGTTAGTTTGCTTTCTGGTGTATAGCAAAGTGATTCAGTTTTATTATATATTAGTGTGTGTGTGTGTGTGTGTGTGTGTGTCTGTTTTAAATGATCTCTTAAGAAGACATCATCCATTCCCTTTATTGGATTTTGCAAGCAAACAATGATAATGGCCATACTAATAGTAACTAATACTAAGAGAGCATTGACCATGTTCCACACACATTTTAAGCACTTGAAATCTTCCCAGCAGGACTATGAAGTGGTTGCAAGTATTACTGCCATCCTACAGATGTGGGAACTGAGACCCAGAGAGCCTAAGACTGATGATACCACAACTAGTCAGTGGCAGAGCAAGGATCTGAACCCTCTTATTCACTGGTCATAATAACATAATAACACTGCGTCAGCCTTCATACCCTAACGCCAGTAGTTTGCACACAACGATGCATCTTCTTTTCTCCTACGTGAAGTTTAGTTGATTTATAATATTGTGCTAGTTTCTGGTGTACAGCAAAATTACTCATAGGGAGGGAAGAAACAGATCAACTCACATGTGGGGGGTGAGGGTCCAGGTGACAGACAAGGAAAACCAATTGAGATCCTCCAACCATCAGACCTCCGCCAAGGCTCAATTTAGATTTTCAGTAGTGATTGGGAAGAGAGAATGTATAGAGACCTCCAAGTGTGCAAAAATAAGACACCTCAAGGAAGTGTCAGGTGAGGAGAGGGTAAACTATAGGACTCCCAAGGCCCTGCAGAGGGTCCTGAGAGGGGTGCCTCTTCCCAGAGGGCAAGTACAAAACAGTGCATTGAGGGAAAGATGACAACGGCACAGAAAGCTTGGTAGAAGCAAGGAGGCTGCATCCTAAGGAGGCTACTCAAGGTTCAGCACAGAAAATAATCTGTTCTGTTCTTTTTTGGCCCCTGTCATGGACAGTATACCTTCTATGTTATAATCAGAAAAGGCTGTAGCCAGAATGGTTTAAAAATGAAATGGCTAAAAAGGCTTCGTTTGTTTTCACTATTGCTATGGACTGAATATCTGTGTCCCCTCCAAACCCAAATTCATATTTTGAAATCCTAACTCCTCAGGGTGATGATACTGGGAGGTGGGGCCTTTGGGGTGTGCTCCACCCTCAAGAATGAGGTTACTGTTCTTATACAAGAGGCCCAAGAAAGCTCCCTTGTCCCTTTTGCCATGTGAGGGCACAGTGAAAACAACAGACTATGGACCAGGAAGTGGGCTCTCAGAGAAAGAATGTGCCAGTGCTGGGTTTTTTTTTTTGCTGTTGGTTTGTTTTTTGGGTTTTTGTTTTTTTCCTATTTTTTGGTGACGGAAGTTCCTGGCACAGGGATTGAACCTGCACCATGTGAAAATGCCAGATCCTTAACCCACTGGGCCACAAGGAAACTCCACCAGTGCTTTTATCGTGGGCTTCCAAGCTGTTAGGACCATGAGAAACAAATGTTTATTGTTTAGAAGCCACCCAGTTTATGGGGTTTGTGTTACAGTGGTATATATTTTTGAATGGACTAAGAGAACAATCAATAGTTCCTTTTAGGGGGCTGAAGACCCTTAAGTATATGCACAACCAGGTTACAGAATCACTCTGTTGAGTGAGGGTGACAGTTCATGTTATTCAGACAGCTGAGGCTGGCACTGGGTTCTTAAATATAAGACAAAAATCCCAAAAGGCCAAAATTACTGCTGAGAAATTTCTCCAAGTGCCCAACATGGTATTGTGTATACAAGCTTCAAAAGTCATTCCTGTGTTCAAGACCTGAGAAGCACAGGACTCCTAAAGGAAAGGTCAAAAGTCCTACAAGGAGATGCTGACAAAGGGCCAGCCTGCCTTTGGGATAACTACCAAAACTTTAGCTGGGAAGATAGGTAACTCAAACATGTTCTTGCTTGCTGAGTTCGTGGGGTCATTCCACTGATACCACCCTAATACAAATTAACACACTTGCTTTTGTGTCTTGTGAATATTAAAGAGTGTTTGGAGTTGGCGACTTGCTCTGGCACCTTTGGGTTCTAAGTCCCTGACTGTACTCTGGAAGCAGAAATCCTTCCTTACAGGTCTTTCTGTTCCTATCGGACAAAGAAAGCTCTGATTAGTAGGGACAAGGTATGTGAGGACAATCCCAATGAGGCTTAATCTACAAAGGACACGGATCTTAAAATGACACCGAGTATCTGTGTTTCTTTATCACTCGGAGTCTGGAAATTGCATGTAACACAGAGCTAATGACAAAAAATGCGCTCGACACCCTTTCCTTGGCTTCTTGATCAATATTCCTGATACCTGGCCAGCATCACTCTCATTAACTGATATGTGTACTGTGAGCAGGAGTCATCAGATCATATTAACAGAAAGCTGAGTGAAGGTTCCTGCAAAGGTCTATGTTTAAGGGGCTGGGCATCAGTGAAGGAAGTTGAAAATCTAATAGGGTTTGATTTGCAGCAGTGGTAGAAGTGGTAATTCACTGTCTCGTGATAAAGTAAGACCCTCCTGCCATCTATGAATAAAACATTCAATGAGCAGCAGGAAGTCCAGTGACTGAGGTGCTTGGGAGGGGTGGGCTTTTGTGGGTGTCATTGTTACTACGTTGGCAGATGGTGCTGAAATAACCTCAATCTGTCCCTGAACCGTGCGTCTCCGACTAAAGCACAGAGCACACTACTGTTACATCCCTGGGCCCCCCACACCCCCTGCAAAAAAAAAAAAGGTGTGTTCTTTATTTTTCCTTTTCTTGGTCTGGGACTCCCTCCTACAAGAAACTAATGTGCTGGGAAATATGTTTTCACCTCCATTTATTTCCAGTTTCATTAGGAAGAGAGGCTGATTCAATCAACCTTTGGAAGAAGGCACATCTCCATCTCTTACACCAAAAATTTATGAGTACCTCTCACTTCCCTCTAAAAGCCGACAGATCCACATAAGCCAAGATCAAAGTCGACCATGCCATTCTGTGCAATAGAAGGATGTCCAGATTCCTTGAGCTACATAAGAAGACAGATATGAACTGTCATTTGTCTTGGCCTCTCTAACAGCCCTGGAGGCTGACTCTTCCAGAGGAGACAGATCCTTCACACACCCTCAGAATACAAAACTAAACTTTTCATTTGCTCTTAATGTGTTTGACGTAGCAGAAGTTCAATTTCTCACCAGGAAATAGAACATATTTCCATAACCGGGCATAACTTCTTCCTTTCATTTTAATACTTATTATTTTTGAGTATTGGTGGAGTTTTTCCAGGACAAAAGAAACTTTGAATAGATGCCATACATAGGTTAATTGGGGGCTAATTTTAGCCTTCAAAAACCAAACCAAGAGCAAGCAGTCAGTGAAAATCATAGACGTATCTGCCTCCTCTTTCTATGTCCAAAGCTTCTAGTATTGCTGCATGTTTGAAACAAACATAGAATTAAAATAATATGATATAATTGTTCATTAAAGAATTTGCAGATTGGAGTTCCTGTCATGGCTCAGTGGTTAATGAATCCAACAAGGAACCATAGGTTGTGGGTTCGATCCCTGGCCTTGTTCAGTGGGTTAAGGATCCAGCATTGCTGTGAGCTGTGGTGTGGGTTGCAGATGAGGCTCGGATCCTGCATTGCTGTGGCTGTGGTGTAGGTTGGAGGCTACAGCTCCGATTCGACCCCTAGCCTGGGAACCTCCATATGCCGAGGGAGCGGCCCTAGAAAAAGCAAAAAGACAAAAAAAAAAAAAGAATTTGCAGATAATTTTAAACTCAGATATCCCAAGGCCTTCAATTTTCTGACATACTTTTTTTTTCTTTTTATACAAAAAAAAAAAAGAAAGAAAAAAAGCAATAGTATTCTCAACTGCAAGTCCTTGCCCCCAAGTCCACTCTGCTCCTCTTGGTATCCTGGGAGACGGACCTCTGTGAATTCCAGTGCCCTCTGACTTTTATTTATTTGGTGTGGCCATTGGGAGCACAGGCAGAACAAAGATGGGGAAAAAGAGGTCTGAGTGTTTATTTTAACAACCCTGTCCACCTCGATGTCTGCTCTGATCTTGGCTGTACACAGCCACAAACGATGGCAAGGGGGTCCCTCTTCTGTAGCTCCAGCCCTCATCAGC
Source organism: Phacochoerus africanus (assembly GCF_016906955.1). Taxonomy (NCBI): domain Eukaryota; kingdom Metazoa; phylum Chordata; class Mammalia; order Artiodactyla; family Suidae; genus Phacochoerus; species Phacochoerus africanus. The sequence continues at coordinate 18,295,402 of NC_062549.1, read as the reverse complement.
CTCTGGTGATGTGATTCTCTCCTGTACCTCCCCATGTTTCCAGGTACTGATGGCTCCCCACTCTTGCTGGTCCCTGGACCCATCCCCATCTTGGCTGGTTCCCTTACCCTGGCCACTCCTCTGTTCCAGCTTTCCATCTGCTTCCTGCAAGGACCCTGCCTGATACAGCTCCACCCCAAAGATGGAGTGAAGTCCAGCATTTTCCCAGAACTTCTGAAGATTCCAAGGGAGAAGTAGAATTAACATTCTCCTGTGCCAGTTTGCCTGCATCCCTTCTTTGGCTGGATTCTCACACACTCCACTCACCATGGTGACCCTGCTAATGTCCACTTCTTCCCACCTCTTCTATCCATGGGACCGTTCTCATGGCCCTCATTCCTCTAAAGCACAACCACAACATAGCAACATGGCAAAATCTTACTGAAGGCACGACTACAGTGTAGCAATGTGGCAAAATCTTACTGCAGGCTTGAGAAAGATGGAAGAGGACTCCTGTTTGGAGTATAACAGGAAACAAGTTAAAATTAATCTTAGACATGACGAAATTCCTCAGCCAAATTTATTCAGTCACCCACACCAGAGGGAATTTCTTTCTGGCAGGCTTCTCCTTAAGCCTTGCTAGCTGCCATGACACTTGCCCCAGAGTTCTTTCCCACCTCCCCCAAACCTTTGTCCCCTCTATCTGCTGCTCCTCCTACCAAGATTTTCCCAAGTACCACTTACTCCATTCTGCAAGTACCACTGTTCTGTCTTTGTCTCAATCTTATCCTTAAAGACCATGCTAAGGGTCTAGCTCAGTGGTTGGCAAGCCACAGTCCCAGGAGTCAAATCCACCTGTGTTTGTAAATTGAGTTTTGCTGAAATGCGGCCCCACACCCATTATCTATAAAATTGAGTAGTGGTAACCAGTCCTTATGTCCCACAAAGCCCCAAAGATTTACTATCTGACCCTGCATAGAAAAAGTTTTCCATGCCCTGGTTTAGCCTTTCTCAACTAAAAAGGTCAAGTAGATATTTTCTTAAATAAAAACAGCATTCTTAAGATTAATTCTTCCATTTGTCAGGATATCAAACTAAATGAATAAGTAACTGGCTTTTAAAATAATGATTTTTCTCTTTATTACTCAGTATCATTGATATTGAGTGTTTATTCAGATTAGAGAAATGGTATTTCTTATATTCAGACTGTAGTCCTTTCTAAGGACAGTTTAACCTTGATGATATGCAGAGCTTTTAGCCTGATAAATGCCAATTTTATTAATTCATCCTAAGAAAATGAGTGTTAAGGATGCAGCCTATAAGAATGTGAACATGGATAGTTTATCATAGATAAGTAGAAAGCAACATACATAACCAAAAACTCTTGTACGTCCGTTCAAAGAATACCCTGAAGCAATGAGAAACAATCAAGTAAAACAAAATTTTTTTTTCCAGGGAGTTCCCGTCGTGGCGCAGTGGTTAGAGAATCCGACTAGGAACCATGAGGTTGTGGATTCGATCCCTGGCCTTGCTCAGTGGGTTAAGGATTCGGCATTGCCGTGAGCTGTGGTGTAGGTCGCAGATGCGGCTCGGATCCTGCGTTGCTGTGGCTCTGTCGTAGGCTGGTGGCTACGGCTCCAATTAGACCCCTAGCCTAGGAGTCTCCATATCCCGTGGGAGCGGCCCTAGAAAAGGCAAAAAGACACACACACACACACACAAAATTTTCCAACCAGTGAAAGATGTCCATGTTGGATTTTTAAGTAAAAAAAGGAAAATCAAAATACAGAATGTGTAGTATGGTCATACTTTTGTTTTAAAAAATATAATGGTCCTATTTTCATTATACACACACACACGCACACACATATATATGCATATGCATGCAGATATATGTACATATACAAATAATCCAAAACAATATTCCAATTTTTAAACATGGTTGTCTCCAAGTGGAAAGGAAAAAAGTGATTCTTTTTACCTTTTCCTTCCCTCTATTTTTTCCCCAAAAGATACCCTTGACACATTACTAGCCATTTTCTATTTGATGAGATTTTGAATGGACTTCTTTGCCGGAGTTTAACTGTTTGATACCTGTTAAAGAGTAACTGCTGACTTCTCTAATTAGCCCAAACCTTTTAGTCCCCTTTCTACTCTGCAAGCAGGCATTCTCTCAGCTACATTACATTCTGATTCTATTCAAACAAGTTCTGTTGTAGCAACAGTTGACATCCTGTCCATCCTACTGAACGTGAGGACTCCTGCATTCTCTGTATTAGATCAGAGTTGTTTGTTTGGGAGTGGGTTTTTTTTTTCCCCTATCCTTTTTAACTCGTTCTAAAAATATATCTATCCACAAAAAATAGAGCTGATGGAATAATAAAAAAAAAATGGTCCTCATCCTTCCGCAGTCTGGGAATTGTGGTCTGGAAATTCAGTACAAGGGATCTGTTTTCTAAAGCATCTGGCACAAGCAGAAATTGTCAAGACTAGAGAGGAAGGAGGATGGTGAAGTGCTTTGCTGTCTGGGAAAGCCAAATTCCTGCATCAGGGGCCACAGGACCACTTTGGAGCTGCCTGGAGAAGGGGAGACATGTTAGTCCTTGGATTGACTGTGTTAATTTCAAGGCAGAGAATTCCAAAGGAAAATAAAATATGAATATTACTTCCAGAAGTAATGTTGTTAGACCTTTGGTGCCCAGAAAAGACCAGAAGGACACTAATGACATATCCTTGTTTATTGCATAGGCTGGTGTTCTGGTTACATTAAGCCCAGTGCAGTGGAAATGGCCCAAGCTTTTGAGTCCTCAGCCCTGTGACTTCACAGCTTCAGGACTTTGAGTAAGTCATTTGTATCCCTCTGGGCCTCAATTTGCTCTTCTGAAAATCATGAAAATAATACTACCAATCCTGTAGTGATTTTGTAATTGTTAATAATTATGTACATAATGGGCAATACCAATTTAGTGCCTGGCACGCAGGAAGGAAATCATAAAGCCTATTTTACTAAATATAAGTAATAAAAATATTATTTCAAACACTAGTCATAACAACAATCATCTTGGAGTTTGCCTGAGTTTTCAAACTCTGAATCAGAGGAAGATCTGGAAAAAATATAGAAGATAATCTTCCAGGGATTAGTTAAGAGGTCCTGAGCCTATTTCCAGCTAGTTTTTCCAACAAGCTGTTTTCCTCAGTTTTTTAAAGGGCACACCTTCAGCAGTTCACTGTGCAGGAGAAAGTAAAAGAGAAAAGAAAAGCATCCTCTTTCTTCTGTACGTGCTTGCAGAATTTTGTGACTGAGGCTAAGTCTTAAATAAGTCCTTTCATCGTATGCTGGCAGTTGACCAGACTGCTTACTGAGAAGCCTAATCTCCCCCCCGCTTTTTTTTAAGACTAAATTTATTGATTTTTCCATGTGTGGGAGTTGGATCAATATACACTTTATAAACCAGGACAGTCCCTGAATGTGTGTGCCTAGTGAGTTTCATTCTACTTCTCTGATAGCATCCTGTGGTTAGTTGTCTGTACCTTGTGAAGAGGCCCCTGACTTGTGGTTGCTTGTTGAGTTTTTTTTTTGGGGGGGGGGTGCTCTTATGAAAGTCTTGTGAAAAATGTTCATATGGGGTTTGCAAAGAAGAAAACTGAAACAGACTTAGAGGAAGGGAGGAGCCAAGTAGCTTCCTTATCTTTACATGTCCACCGAAAGGCTAGCACGCTGGGGCTCAACCGCTGCAACACGTGGGTTGGCTTGAACTATGAGTATGGAAAAGTCTGTGCTGGTTTCAGAATTCCTGTCCGCTAAAATGCCCCTCTGTGAACTGACCTAACTCCTTAACAGTCTAGAGTCTGTGTCTTCTCTGAGTAAACAAACCATCCAAGTCTTTGTATCAAAGCCTTTACCTGATTCTAAGTTTTAAAACCTTCACTTTATAAATCTCTAGCCAGCATGGGATGTGGACAGAAATGTCCACTTGCAATTTTTCAACTGAATTCATTATTTCAATGATATTTTCATTATTAAGAAGCATTTATAAAGCTCATTGGGGAGTTTCCATTGTGGCTCAGCAGAAACGAATCCGACTAGTATCCATGAGGATGCGGGTTCCATCCCTGGCCTCACTCAGTGGGTTAAGGAACTGTGAGCTGTGGTGTAGGCCGCAGACATGGCTTGGATCCTGCCTTGCTGCGGCTGTGGCGTAGGCTGGCAATTGTAGCTCCGATTCAACCCCTAGTCTGGGAACCTCTATATGCCATGGGTGCAGTCCTAAAAAGCAAAAAAAAAAAAAAAAAAAAAGAGTCACTTCCTCTCTGACACCTCTCAAAATAGGACTGACACCTCCCTTCTGCATCCCCCACTGCATCCTACAGCAGCATTTTCAACCTTCAATGCCTAGGGTGGCAGGGAGGCATATATGCCAAAGAGGGTCTCTTGTATATAAAATATAAGTGAACTTGTCTGTACTGTGCATAGAATGGAGGTGGGGGGAAGCTTCAGCTAATCGGAGATGGACCACCCTCTCCAAAAGGCTACTCTGCATCAATGAGACGTCATAATGTGGATGAGGGCTAACATTACCAAATTTGAGAAACTAAAAAGAAGCTCAAAATCTGAGGGTGGTGTGTGTGAGTGTGTGTGTGGGGGGGAGGGTAGGTATGATCTCCCAATTTTTCAATACTGACTCAAAAGAACATTTACTTTTTAAACTCTGAGCAGTTCATTATAAATAAGGCTGTTTTGTAACCTCTGCTCTATAAACTTTATCTTCATTGTGTTTATTTGTTCTCTTGTGTCTTCTAATCATCTTCATTGTGTTGATTTGTCTCATGTGTCTTCATCTTTTTGACAGCCAGCACTATGGCAGATCATTCACCACTGCATCCTACGGCAGCATCCCCAAACCTCTATAATCCCCAGGCCCGAGCCCACTGTCTAGTGCACAGCAGGAGCTCAACATGTATTTTGAATTAATGTATTTAATGGTTCATCATACAGGAGAGATTTACTAAGTAGCCACAATATGAAATGACTTGCTGTGTTCTTAACGTCCCCAATACAAACTGTCTTGCCATCCAGTCCTTCATCGGGGATGTATTTGTTGAGCTGGTTTCTCTAAGTGTCACCTTATGTAGGTAACACACAAAGGGTTTATCATTCACTGATCAAAATCAAATTTATCTTTTCATACGCACTCTCTCCTAAATCACTGTCCTCAGTTGCCTGTCCCTGTGGCTCCAATTTGTGATAATGTTGCCAGTACAGTTTGTAAAGTGCTCTCTGACCTTTGGAAGAAAGATGCTGCAGAAAAGGGAATTGATTATAACATAATAGAATACACTGGGGTGTATCTGGCCTTCTGTTTAAATGGAATTGACTCACTAAGGGTCACGAATGCTCATGTGCTCAGAGAAGAAGGATGCTGAGAGATAAGAAGGAGAAGCGGAAGAGACATTTCCATCCGTCATGAGGTGTCAGGTGGAAAATGAAGGGCTGGCTTCTGTTCTATACGCAGAGCCAGCTTCATGCACAAGCAAAGGAACTGGAACTTAAGATGGCAGAAAGGTGCCTGGAGAACTTAAAAGAACTCTGTCCCCTTCCTCTAACCGTCTCCCCCAAATTAATACGATGATCCAGATGTTGAAAACGCACCGAATTAGCCTGTCGCTTAAATATTTTAGCACTGTATTCTAAGGAAGGATCGTGTGATCTATGGCTAGGGGAGTCCATCTAGTAACTGACCCATTATCACCCAACTGTCAGCTTGAGAGAACAAAGGGGTGAGAACAGATTCACAAATGGAGAAGTGTTGACGGTGAGGACAAGGAAGTGAGATTCAGTGTAGAAACTAAGGGCCAAGCGAGGACACTAAGTTATCTCAGGGTAGGGAAAAGGGGACAGTGGATATGAAAAGACAAATTGAATTCTGATGAAATCTGAGAGGTTATGAGTGTGTGGCGTACATTAGGACATGAGCTAGAAAAACTATGCAACGACGTTAATCGCTAATGATGGCATTTCAGATGTGACAACTGGGCAGAGGACATAACTGGGGACAGAAGGGTTTTACAAAGCCCTCAAGTCACTCCTTGTATGCATTTATTCACACTTCTTTCTTATACAGGTTATACACCATACCAATTACATCTTAAAAGCTAGGTTTTCTCTGCAAAAAGTCTGCCCCCGATCGTGTCTCTACCTGCCGTGGTGACAATATTGTTACTGGCACAGGAAAAAAACATCTGCCCTGAGAGCTGGTCCAAGTTTTTCTTTTTGCTATGCTTACAGCTTGTGACAAAAAGCACTCTTGGAGTTCCCATTGTGGCTCATCAGTAATGAACCCAACTAGTATCCATGAGGACGTGGGTTTGATCCCTGGCCTCGTTCTCTCTATGGGTTAAGGATTCAGCATTGCTGTGAGCTGTGGTGTAGGTGGCAGATGCAGCTCAGATCTGGCATTGTTGTGGCTGTGGTATAGGCTGGCAGCTGCAGCTCCAATTTGACCCCTAGCCTGGGAACTTCCATATGCCTTGGCTGTGGCCCTAAAAAGACCAAAAACAAAAAACAAAAAACTAAAAAGTAAAACAAAACAAACAAAAAATTAAAAGCATCTTCCCGTGTGGGCCAATGAAATATATATGTGTGTGTGTGTGTGTGTGTGTATGTGTGTACATATATATATATATATATATATAGATATATACACATATATTTTTTTTTTACGGCTGCAGTTGCAGCTTGTGGAAGTTCCAAGGCTAGGGGTCAAATCAGAGCTGCTGGCCTACACCACAGCCACAGCAACACAGAATCTGAGCCACATCTGTGACCTACACCACAGCTCAGAGCAACACCAGATCTTTAACCCACTGAGCAAGGCCTCATGGATACTGGTCGGGTTTGTTACCACCGAAACACGACGGGAACTCCTATTTCGTATTATTTTAAAATTTCTTAAACCTGTAGCTCCATGAGTTATTAGCTATACCCTCTTGAGTTACTGACTTAAACTCTATAAGCTTCCATTTCTTTTTCTGGAACATGGGGATAATAATGGTATGAGGATTAAAAGAGAAACATCATGTAAGGGTTGAGTACAATGTCTGCACACAGTAGGTGCTCAAAAAACGTCAGCTGTTATGGTCAGGTAACTTTTCCAATGAATTCTCTTCCTTCACCTTGTTCTAGCTTAAAGCAGTTGGCTACAGATGCTGCTGCTCAGCACACAGCTCACCATGTCAATGTTCTAGAGAATCTTAGTATTATAACCTACAACTCGTGACATAGGTGAGAGTCTTGGTTTTTCTTGCCTATAAACCTTCCCAACACACTATTCATGTATTTGTCTCATTAGATATGACACACAGAGTAAGAAAAGAAGAACACCGAATTTAAAGGGAAAATCAACAACAGCCATGCCTAACAGAAGGGCAGGTTTACTTGGTTCATTAGAAGACAAAAAGGTAATGAAGGGAGCTCCCTGGTGGTCTAGTAGATAGGACTCAGCATGCTGCAGCCTGAGTTCAATCCCTGGGTCTGGGAACTGAGAGCCCACATCAAGCCACTGCATATCATGCACCCTCCCCCCCAAAAAAAGCTCACTGTTTAAAAAGTAGTGAAAAATAAAATTTGATTTCAAGTTAGGCAACTTGGCTAAGTTAAAGTCCCAGAAACATGGGAGTCAGCAAAAAAAAAATTATATATATATATATAAGCAAACACATATATATACACATATACACACACATATATACATGTATTACATGATTTAAACATTAAATACATAACTAATATTAAATCTATATATCATTAAAAACATCCCATCTCTGAGATGGTAGCAACTGGTGACAAATGGTTGAGCTGGATTCAAAGCCAGGTTAATGCAACACCAAGGCCCATGTTCTATCTCCTTGGCTAATCATCTTTCAAAGAATTAGGTGGGATTCTAGACTAGCTGAACTGCCAGCCCCCAATCTTCCAAATCATTAAGATCCTAGGATTCATAATGAGCTTGTCTAATGTAGTTGATTCCCTTACCTTCCCCATCCTCAATATCACTTTCTGTTTCCTTAGTTTTAGTTTTCAGTGCAACACTTAACACTCCTGACATTAAATAATCTGTTTATGTATTTGTTTTCTGTTTCTTTTACAAGAATGCAAACTCCACGAGGCCAGGAACTTGATGCTGTTCACATCTGTATCCCTAGTGCCTAAAACAGAACAACAATAATATAACAGAACAAATATTAATTTATTCAGTGGATGGATGGATGACGTGGATGGGCAGATGGATGGATAAGATGGTTGACATGGATTTAGTATAGTGCAGGGAAATTTCAGAGGTACTTATTCACCAATCAGGCTTTGGGGATGGTAAATTGACCTCATCTGAATGGCAGGAGGTAAGAATTAGAAAGTAAAAAGAATTGGAGTTCCCATCGTGGCACAGCGGAAACGAAATCTGACTAGGAACCATGAAGTTCCTGGTTTGATTCCTGGCCTCACTCAGTGGTTTAAGGATCTGGCATTGCTGTGAGCTGTGGTGTAGGTTGCAGAGGCCGCTTGGATCCTGAGTTGCTCTGGCTGTGGTGTGGGCTGGCAGCTGTAGCTCTGATTCGACCCCTAATCTGGGAACCTCCATATGCCATGGGTGTGGCCCTAAAAAGCAAAAAAAAAGAAAGGAAGGAAGAAGGAAAAGAGAATTAAACCTGGGGAATTAAGCTAGAGTCAAAATTTGGAGAGCTTCAAATGCCAAGACTTTAGTCAGAGTAATAATATGAGAACCTCTTTCTTCAGCTGAACTGAATGAGTTGGGCTGGCACTCTTAATAGAAGTCCTAGAGAAGAATTAGCTCTACCTTTAGGTCTCTAAGAGTTGACCTGGATGGAATTCGAATTCTGTCCAATTCCCTAGCTTGGGATAATAGGGCTTTTATTTCCCTCAAGACAATTGGCCTAAGACCTGATAAAGAAAACAAGAGAAAATCAACAGCTATATTCCCAGAGGCCTAAGCACAGCGATTGGAATCGAAGGCCTTTGGGAAAAAGGGATTGAAGTCCCAAGGTCTGATTTGTGCCTGACAATTTTTTTTCCTTTTGCAGGTTAGGAAAAATCTCACCTTCTCCTCCATGAACACAGGACACAGAATAAGTTCTCTAACCACATGCCCCTTACCTGTGGGATGTCAGGAACTGAGGGAGGACAACAACCACAGCTATTATTTATTGGGTGTCTACTTACATGCCAGACTTCGGGCCAGGGACTAGGTGTAGGTGTTAGTTTGTCATCCTTAACAACAACACTGCAAAAGGCTAAATTCATTTCTCAAGGTCACACTTTTACTCAGTGGGAGAAATGGAATCAAAACAGATCTATCAGGTTCCCAAACCTGTTTTCTACCTGAAAGGACTGCATTCCTACATGATACTGGATAAGAAGCCCACAGCTGCCAAGGCCAGCTGAGCAATGATTAAGAGGAACCCTGGGGACTAAAGCAGGGTGAGGTGGAATGGCAGGGTAAGTAAGAAGGCTAAAGAAAAAGAGTAAGTCGGGAGAGACCCCAGAGCTGAAAGTGAGAGGGCAAGGTCGCTCAGAGACAGGAGAGCCAGGCCAGGAGATTGTTGCAACAGGCCAAATGGTTAGAATGGAAGCTGTATTTAAATATTTGAAAGGTCACAAAGAAGAAAGAACAATAATGCATTTTGTGTTTCAAGAGAAGGCAGATTGGGAGTTCCTGTTGTGGTGCAGTGGAAACGAATCCAACTAGGATCCATGAGGATGTGGGTTCGATCCCTGGTCTTGGTCAGTGGGTTGGGGATCTGGCATTGGTGTGACCTGTAGTGTAGGTTGCAGACATGGCTTGGATCCCACGTGGCTGTGCTTGGCAGCTGTAGCTCCAATTCTACCCCTAGCCTGGGAACTTTCATATGCCTCAGGTACAGCCCTAAAAAGCCAAAAAAAAAAAAAAAGAGATAGAGAAAAGGCAGATTGTTGCAAAAGGCCAAATGGTCAGACATGGAAGCTGTATTTAAAAGTTTGAAAGGGGAGTTCCCGTCGTGGCGCAGTGGTTAACGAATCCGACTAGGAACCATGAGGTTGCGGGTTCGGTCCCTGCCCTTGCTCAGTGGGTTAAAGACCCGGCGTTGCCGTGAGCTGTGGTGTAGGTTGCAGACCCAGCTCGGATCCCGTGTTGCTGTGGCTCTGGTGTAGGCTGGTGGCTACAGCTCCGATTTGACCCCTAGCCTGGGAACCTCCATATGCCACGGGAGCGGCCCAAGAAATAGCAAAAAGACAAAAAATAAAATAAAATAAGTAATTGTTTGAAAGGTCACGAAGAAGAAAGAGCTAGTGCATTTTGTGTTCCAAGAGAAGACAAAATAAGAAGTGCAAGCCTTCAGTTTTAATTTAGGAAAGCATTCCCAATCGCCCAAGACGTCACTAATAACCACCCCTAGTTTCATCAACCTAACACTCTTCCCTTCTTCTGGGAAAGACTTACCTTTCTTCCAACCATAAACATTCCAGTGGGGATGTCCTTCCTTCCTGGCCCCTTTGACTGCGTAAGTATATATGCCAGATGTTAGGTTCAGCTAATCAGATCTCTTCCCCACACAGGGAACATGGGAAACAGAAAGAATACCAAACCTTTTCTAATTGTGAAGCAGGGCTGTGCAAGCTTAGGAAGTTGCTGGTGGCCTCGTTTTCTAAGCGGAGAAAGCTGATCTCTACCAAGAAAGAACAGGGAAAATTAGAGATGGAAAGAGGAAATGAGGAACATAAAGGAGGCAGGGGAAAAGATGGAGAAATTGATGGATTTCCAAGGTTCAAACCTAGTTTCTTGTCATCCTTGAAACCTGCCTTTCCCAAGTTTTGTTGAGAGAGCTAAAAAATGTTGCTTTTCCCTAAAGTGAGTCTGAATTGGATTCTTGCAAACCACAAGATCCCTGAGTAACACAATCATTAGTGAGCCTGAATGCACACGGGCTGACGTGAGGCATGAGTTCCGCACCTCTGGAGACATTCAAGAAGGGCCTGGATGATGATAACAAGGCACTTTCATGAAAGTGACCTTTGTGTTGAGTTGCGAGTCCTTGTCATTTCGAAATTCTATGAGAGCTGCAAGACAGTCACGAATATCCTCTTTATTTGGGTTATTTGCTTCATTTTTTCTCCAACTCCATTTACATGCAATATCATCTGTTGATGGCTCACTTACAAGACCTCCTGGAGCGATTTCATAATCACTCCGATAAAGAATCTGAGAAAGCAAGGGAATATATACCTTTGCTTCCCTGCCAAACCACAGATCGGTGTGCTATCAAGGTTGCACTTTGGAAACATAACCAGAAAGACTCAAAGCTACTGTTAAATCCTGAACTTGGCTTACCTGAACACGGTGGCCTCTAAAGAGGACCCAAGGAACTTGTGTGGTCGTCTCACTTTCCTAAAGACTCTGGGCTTCATGGAAGCTACCTTCAATGAATAAGGAAATCCAGATTGCATGTCTACTTGTTGCCTACTCAGCACAGACGTTCCTCAGCATCAACCCACTTAAGCTCAGGAAGTGTTTCTGAGTTTACAGCTGTTTGTATGCATGATGTTAAGGACCGAAAGGGTTTAAAACAGGTTGTGGTCATGAGTTCCCAAGTTCCTATTCTCTATGGAGATCAAAATAGACTCACTCTGTACTACAGCTGTATTACAGTTGGTGGTTTAGCTTCTTTTCTACATGAAATCCAAAGCAGGCTCCAGAGGACAGAGAGAGAGAGATTGGCAAACATGACCAACAGAGTTAAGACCAACTCAGGAGTTCCCATTGTGGTTTAGCGGTAACAAACCCAACTAGTATCCACGAGGATGTGGGTTTGATCTGTGGCCTTGCTCAGTGGGTTAAGGATCTGGCGTTGCCATGAGCTGTAGCTAGCGTAGGCTGCAGATGTGGCTTGGATCTGGCTGTTGCTGTGGCTGTGGTGTAGGCCAACAGCTGCAGCTCTGATTTCACTCCTAGCCTGGGAATTTCCATTTGCCGAAAGAGTGGCCCTAAAAAGCAAAGCAAACAAACAAACAAAGAAAAAACCAACCCAGAAATGGTCACGGATTTCTAGCTGTTTATAAACATTTAGGAAATTCTCCCTGTTCATTGATCATCACTTCCTGAGGTGAGGTTGGTGGTCTGCTTTGAAAACTTTTTTGGTAAACAAGCACACACCCTCCCCAAAGCAGTATACTTCTTGGGAACTTAAGAATTTACAACCACAGGAGTTCCTGTTGTGGCTCAGTGTTTAACGAATCTGACTGGGAACCATGAGGTTGTGGGTTCGATCCCTGGCCTTGCTTAGTGGGTTAACGATCTGGCGTTGCCGTGAGCTGTGGTGTAGGTCACAGACACGGCTGGGATCTAGCATTGCTATGGCTCTGGTGTAGGCCGGTGGCTATAGCTCTGATTTGACCCCTAGCCTGGGAACCTCCATATGTTGTGGGAATGGCCCTAGAAAAGGCAAAAAAAGACAAAAAAAAAAGAATTTACAGCCACACTGAACACTGTTATGCCTATTTGAAAGTGGCCTTACAATACTGAGGTGTCCCTGGGAGTCAATGGGTGTCCATCGCTATGAACGATCGGTACTGAGTCAGAAAGTACAGCACACCCATGTCGTCCTGACCTTGGCACTCTAAGAAGATCCAGCCCTTGGCCCATCACCAAGTACTTCCTGTTCTCCCAAGTAGGCTGAACTCCAAAGACTTTCTCTTGCCCAAGGTTTACTCCAAAGTCTTTCACTCTGAAACAGGCCAGTAAATGCTTATTTGGTTGACCTCCCGGTCTGCCCCACAAGCCCATAAGCTCCTTGAGGGCAGGCCGATGTCATCATTCATTTCTAAACATGACAATCCTCTCTAGCACTTGATAGGTGCTCAGTGCTGATTTCTAACTCAAGCCCAGTGTCCAAAGGGATTTGATCTGAACCAGTCAGTATCTGTGACCAGAATATGCTAAACCAGGGATCAGCCAGGGTTCTTTTTTCTGTAAAGGATCAGATAGAAACTATTTTAGGCTTTGCAGGCCATAGGGTCCCTCTTGCAACTACTCAATTCTGCCACAGATAATATACAAATGAATAAGAGTGCCTAGGCTCCAGTTGAATTTTATTTCTGGATCCTGACATTTGAATTTGATATTACTTCTACATGTCACAAAATACTCTCTTTAAAATTTTTTCAACCACTTAATTCTTAGCTCACAGGCTATGGCTGTTCAAAAACGGGTGGCGAAACCTCAGTTTCTGGTTTGACACCTAAAAAGCCAGGAAGTTGTCGCTCCCATCCTTACAACAGGAAAAGAAGTTAAAAAACTGAAAAGCAGCAAGTCTTCTTAGACCCATTAGAGACCTGAGGTCACAGAGCAAATCACACCCCCACCCCCACCAAAACTGGAGAGAAGGGCAGATATAGAGAATCAAATCCTACAAGGAATGGAAACTTGGAGCCAGCATAGGATAGAGTACTTAAAGTTGTAAGTGGCTGAACAGCCATTAATTCCTAATTATTGGAGACTGGGCTTGGCCTCACTTGAGAGAGAAAAAACCCTGGAGGAAGCCCCACACTTTCTTGAGATTTATCTCTAAAGAGCCTCTAAATGAAATCAGGTTTTCACTGTGAACAGTGAAAAACAGACCCTTCATGCTTTCAGCTTGTGGGGAGGAAAAGTAACCATTTTGAAATACAGTTGACCCTAAAACAATGCGGGAGTTCAGGGTGTCTGCACCTCCCCCTTTCCCCTGCAGTCCAAAATCTGCATGTATTGGGAGTTCCCATCATGGCGCAGTGGAAATGAATCCCACTAGGAACCATGAGGTTGCAGGTTTGATCCCTGGCCTCGCTCAGTGTGTTAAGGATCCGGCATTGCCGTGAGCTGTGGTGTAGGTCTCAGTCATGGCTCGGATCTGGCGTGGCTGTGACTGTGGCTGTGGTGACCAAAAAAAAAGACAAAAATCTGCATATAACTTTACAGTCAGCCCTCTGTATCCACAGTTCCACATCTGCAGGTTCAACCATCTTCAGACTGTGTTGTACTATACTATGTATTCACTGAAAAAAATCCACGTATAAGTGGACCCACACATTTCAAAACTGTGTTAAGGGCCAACTGTGCGCCCAGACTGTTCTGTTGTCCTTAACAGAACCTGCTCTCAAGGGAAACTATTTCACCAGAGCTTAAACTACTGGGCTTTTATCAGAGCCTACCTGGCCTAAGGGAAAGGAAATACTCAACTTTAGCCCCTTCTAGTCTTCCTGTCTCATCTAAGAGTGAAAAAAATTTCTTCTCTTTTTTTTTTTTGCTTTTTAGGGCCACACCTGCAGCATGTAGATGTTCCCAGGCTAGGGGTCAAATCAGAGCTACAGCTGCTGGCCTACACCACAGCCACAGCAAGGCAGGATCCAAGCCCCGTCTGTGACCCACACCACCGCTCACAGCAACGCCAGATCCTTAACCCACTGAGCAACACCAGCGATCGAACCGGCATCCTCATGATTCCTAGTGGAGTTCCTTAACTACTGAGCCATGAAGGGAACTCCTAGAGGTGAAAAAACTTCTGAGAAGAACTTGTGAAGAATTTGACATAGTGAAATGTATTCATCTTTTTTCTTTTTCTTCCCCATTTCTGCACAGAGGAACACGGAACATAAAGTCCAAAGACAAATGGGAAACATATTTGCAACCAATGGGAGGCTAATTTCCTTAAACTATAAAGAACCCCTATGAAAGTTAATCAACACCACAGAAAGATGGGCAAAGAATATAAGCAGGAAAAGTGAAAAGGCTCTTAAATCTAGAGTGATAGAGACTAAGGACTGAGACCTAATCATAGGACAAAAGTGTTTCCCTCCCCACGCATTCTGCCACCAGCGGGGCTGCTGTCAAATGACAGTGATTACTGCTAAATGAAAGGCTCCCATCCTATTTATAAAGGAGTCTCTAGGGAAACTCAAGACAACAGGGAAGACAGAAACAAAGACATCAGAAGAATTTAGCCTCTGATGGCTACAGCTCCAGGAAACAATAAACACAGCCTAATTCCTAGGCAGACAATAAGAAAAAAAGATGGTGAACTGGAATTGGCCCCCAGGCCATAGTTAACTCACCCCTATACTTGGCATAAGACATCCTGCAAAGCAACCAGAGACCTTCTGCTGCTGTTCTTTACTTTTGTTTTTGGGGACTGCACCCATGACATATGGAAGTTCCTAGGCTAAGGGTTGAATCGGAGCTGCAGCTGCTGACCTACACCACAGCCACAGCAACTCAGGATTTGAGCCATGTCTGTGACCTACACCACAGCTCAAGGCAACAATGGATCATTAACCCACTGAGGGGGGACAGGGGTCAAACCCGAATCCTCATGGATACTAGTCAGGTTCATAACCTGCTGAACAACAATGGGAACTCCCAATTAACAGAAGTGTTTCTTTTCATCAAAATGGTAACTCAGACCATTCTGCAGGAATCACATACATCCATGGGTTCCAGTTACCCATGTTGTTATGGTTTGAATGTATCCTCACCCTTCCTATTTCATATGTTGAAATCATAACATTCAATGTGATGCTATTAAGAAGCAGAACTTCTGAGAAGTGCTTAGGTAATGAGGGTGGAGCCCTCATGAATGAGATTAGCACTCTTTTAAAAGAGGCCTCAAGAGTTCCCATTGTGGCTCAGTGGATTAAGAACCTGACATGGTATTTGTGAGGATGCAGGTTTGATTCCTGGCCTTGCTCAGTGGGTTAAGGACCCATTCTGCTGTTGCCACAATCTGAAAAAACAACAACAAAAACAATAACCTCCAGAAACCACTCCAACTATTTTAAACTTTTGAGTTTAATGCAGGTAAGCTGCAAGCTGTGGCACAGGTCACAGATATGGCTCTGATTTGACCCACCTCAGGAACTTCCATATGCCACAGGTGTGGCTGTAAAAAGAAAAAAAAAAGAGAGAGAGACACTCCAGATAAATCCCTTATCTCTCTTTCCCCTGAGGGTATAATAAGAAGTCTGCACCCCAGAAGGGGGCCCCCACTGTGCTGACACCCTGATCTTGAACTTTAAGCCTTCACTCAGGAAAAGTTCCCAGGCTGGGGATTGAACCCGTACCATAGCAGCAACAATGCCAGCTCCTCAATCTGCTGCACTGACAGGGAACTCCATGCATTGCTGGTTCTTAATAAAAATAGAACCACTGGAAAAGAATCCAAATGATTCTTTACAAAAATATCTCTGATGTATTGTCAAGAACAACCTGTTTTTCTCAACTTCTCAGAGGTTTTCCACTGCCAGTGAGACAATACCCACTTTTAAAACCATTATAACTATGGGGAGTTCCTGTCATGACTCAGTGGTTAACGAATCTGACTAGCACCCAAGAGGACGCAGGTTCGATTCCTGACCTTGCTCAGTGGGTTAAGGATCTGGCGTTGCCATGAGCTGTGGTGTAGGTCACAGACATGGCTCCGATCCTGCGTTGCTGTGGCTATGGCGTAGGCTGGCAGCTACAGCTCCGATCTGACCCCTAAACTGGGAACCTCCATATGCTGCAAGTGCGGCCCTAAAAAGCAAAAAAAAAAAAAAAAAAAATCACTACTATGGATTCCAGGGAGTTGAACTTGATTCCTCATTATGACCTGGCTTTACTTTCAGAATTGATTATAGTGAATGTCAAGAGTCACATAAAAGAGTACTAATAGCACCAGAGGGCATGGGCATGGGACACACCAGCATTTTTATAAATGTCCTCTCTGTCACTACAGCTCTATTCACTGACAGAGGCTCTGCTGTTTCCTACCAACTGCAGGTCCAGCAAATTGCACTTAACTAGGGTAGCAGTTCTGCAAAGCAGGCAAAATGTTTACCAGGATGGGACCAGCCAGGAAACCCATTTCCTTTATCCTCTAATCGGAATGAAAAGAGGGACTGGGTGCATGAAAGCCTGTGCATTAGAACCTGATCCTGTGCTGTCATCTCTCGTTACCTGCATGAAACAAGGGGATTGTTTGGGTTTGAAGGGAGGGAAGAAGCTTATTCTTGGTTTTCCTACCGGCTGCTGTTCGGTCAGAGGTTTGTTACCAACAGAAGACACTCTGTCACAGGTGCCATTCCTTCTATATTTGGGTTATAATCTAGAGCCTATACAATGCTTTTAGCATTGTGGATCTAATAGTGGATTTTATGAGAAATTTGTCCCCAAACTTCTTTACAGCCTAACACTGTGGTCTTTGATAACAGGTAACTTGTTTAATCTTCTTGATGCCCCAGGACCCAATACAGTGTTTAGTACCCAGTGGGCACTCAATAGATGTTTGCTGAAAGAAGAAAAATGCTAGGCAACAGAACTTTATATTAACAGAATAGTAATAAAAAATAGCCAATATTTATTGAGCATTTAAACTTTCAACAGTGCCTGACTACAATTTCCTGTAGTTGGTAGTATCAGTTTCCATTTTAGAGATGAAGAAACTGAGGCTCAGAGGTATATAGCCAGGCACACAGCTGGCGTTGAAACAGGCCCTCTGATTCTGAAGCCTAGTCTCTTACCACTGCAATGGACTATCTCAGAAACTTCTACCTCTGGCACAAGGTACATGATTCCTAGGAAATTTATCTTGCTATTTAGACAGTAAGAGTCCCACACATCCCATTACCATACGTGCTTATTTCCCAAGAACTGCTTGGTAATGACACCCACTGAACAGTGCAAAGCTCTTCTTAAGAAGCAGAGGAATGCAGCCTTCCTGGAATACTCAAAAAAAAAAAAAAAAAAAAGGTAGCTTACTAAACCACAAAGAAACCTGCAATAAGGAGCCATTGTCTGCCTCTCTAATTATTAAAACGTTCTTTCTTCCTGGAAGAGCGGAAATCTGTCTGCTGGTAACTTGTAGTTACAGGGGTTTTTGTCCTAACAGAACTGACATATTCTTTTCAATAACCACCTGGCTGGTATCTAGAACTGACTGCCTAGTCTCCTTATCTTTGAGTTAGACACCAAAAGGCATGGAATTATTAGTATAACTGGTTTTCAGTACATAAAATGTATAGGTCGTTTGAAAACAATATACCTTCAACAAAATAAACTGCAGATAGATCAAGACATAAATTTAAATAAGGGAGCCAATAAATATTAGAAGAAAAATGACCTTTTAAAAGAATCTAAGGTAAGGTAGACTCTCCTACACATGGCATAAACCCTGAATGTCATTTTTAAAAGATTAATAAATTTGACTCTATAAAATAAATTTTTAAAATTTCTTAATGGAAAAAACACCATTAATCCAAGTCAAAAGATAAATGGGAAATACATTTACAACTAACGGAAGACCAATTTCCTTAAACTATAAAGAATACCAACAAAAGATGTACAAAGAATATAAATAGGAAAAAATATTAAAAGGTTCTTAAATCTATAATATGATGCTTAACCTCATTCAAAATAAGTGAAATACAAATCAAAGCTTCAATGCTGTTTTTTTTCTGATTAGATGAGCAAAGATCAAACAGTTGGTAACACATTGTAATGGGCAAGAATATGAGGAAAAATACATCCTCCATACTTGGCCAGTGGAGTATGAAGTGGACAGTAGCCCTGGATGGCAAATCTGGCTATAGTCTCAAAGTCATAGGTACACATACCTTTTGACTCAGGATAAATTTTGATTCTTAGAGTAATTTAACACATATGCAAAGTGACATATTTCTAAGAATATTCATTACAGTCTTGTCTATGATAGCAAAATATTACAAACTACCTAAGTGCTATCCAAAAAGATGTCATCAAGAAAATAAATAATGGTACATCCAAGGAGTGATCTACTAGGCAGCAGTTAAAAAGAATGAGGCAGCTTCTTAAGCATGACGTGGAGAGATAACCAATATATATATTTTTGTTTGTTTGTCTGTTTTTATTTTTAGGGCAGCACCCTCAGCACATGTAAGTTCCCAGGCCAGCGGCTGAATTGGAGCTATAGCTGCCAGTCTACACCACAGCCACAGCAACTCAGGATCTGAGCCACATCTGTGACCTACGCCACAGCTCATGGCAACACCACATCCTTCACCCACTGAGCAAGGCCAGGGATCAAACCTGCATCCTCATGGATATTAGTTCGATTCGTTTCCGCTGCACCACAACAGGAACTCCTCAAGAGACATTGGTTTTTTTTGGGGGGGGGGGATTTTGTCTTTCTTAGGGCCACACCCACACCACATGGAGGTTCCCAGGCTAGGGCTCTAATCCGAGCTTTAGCTACCAGCCTATGCCACAGCCACAGTAACGCCAGATCCAAGCCTTGTCTGCGACCTATATCACAGCTCACGGCAACGCCAGATCCTTAACCCACTGAGCAAGGCCAGGGATCGAACCCATAACCTCATGGTTCCCTGTGGGATTCATTCCACTGCACCACGATGGGAGGAAAAACAAAACAAAACAAAACTAGAACGCGTACCCATATGTGTATGTAAATGCAGACACGATAGCCAGAAATCTATACAAAGTCATAACAGCAGTTAGCAATAGTGGTTGCTTTCTGGAAAGGGGCTCAATGACTGGGAGCCAAGGGTGGGAGGAAAAATTACTTTTCACTTGTGCTTTTTTGCATGTGTTGAATTTTTTACGTTTTATACAAATAAATTAATAAATACCCTTCAATAACCCCTAGCTACTCTTGATTGCGGTATGACCTCTAAATTCAGTCCCTCAGAGAATATGGTATCAAGTAGAACCTGCAAAAGAAAGCACCATGGTTACTTCTGGACCTCACCCCAGACCCTGCCCAACTGGAATACACCTACCTGGAGGCAAAGCACGAAACGTGTAAGTACAGAGTTTCATATGTGATGCATAAAGTTCCTATCCAAGGAAACCATCAATGCTTTGGACAGGTACTTTGTTGCCTCCCCAGGTATCAATTCTCCCTTCCTCCACTAACACTATAAATGGTGGCCAAGCCCCCAGCTTAAAAAAACTTCTTTTCCTTGCCTTCCTCTTAGGGAGTGGTGGATGGGATGAGAAATAAGCTGAAATTGTGGGTAGGGATTCCGGGAGAGCTTTTATTTTTATTTTTTTTCTTTTTGTCTTTTTAGGGCTGCACCTGTGGCATATGGAGGTTCACAGGCTAGGGGTCTAATCGGAGCTGAAGCTGCCAGCCTACACCACAGCCACAGCAACGCAGGATCCGAGCCTCATTTGTAACCCACACCACAGCTCACGGCAACGCCAGATCCTTAACACACTGAGCAAGGCCAGGGATCGAACCTGCAACCTCATGGTTCCTAGTCAGATTCATTTCCACTGCTCCACGACGGGAACTCCTCCCCCCTGCTCCCCAGGAGAGCTTTTAAAGAGAGATAATGTAGGTGGAAGAGGTGTCTTTTATTGTTGCCCTTCTCCTTCCTCTTATTTGGAATGTAGACATGATGGCCAGAGCTTTAGCAACCATTCTGTGACCTTAAGCATGGAAGGAAAGTGTTAAGGTTGGTGGAACTAAAGGGAAAAAAGGATCTTGAATCCTCAGTAGCTTCATGGAGCCATCCCTGGACCACTTAGGTCTAGACTTACGTAAGAAAATAATCCTTAATTTTTCAAGCAGAGATAGTCAGATTTCTGTTGCTAAGCAAGAAAATTAAGTTGAAGTGATACACTCCTTTAAAAATTTTTTCCATATCCACCAGACACGTGAATATCTACTTTAACAAGGCTTTATACTGGCCCTAGGGGGACTGTGCAGATGACAAGGACATGGTGACCCAGACTATTTACTGACCCTGTGCTGCTGTAAAACTACCGAGAACAGGGCTCCTCCTCCCCCTCCCCACCACCCCTCCCTCCCTTTCTCCTTTTTTCCTTTTTTTTCTAAAAAATTAAGGGACTTGGTAGGGAGGGAAGGCTGACTACTGCCTGCCAGCCAGTATTTTACTTATATTCCCTTACTTAATCCTCACAACAAGGTTATTTCCATATTCACAGATGATGCAAATGAGGCTCAGAAAGGATAAATAAGTGGTCCATGGTAACAAACAGCAAAGCCATGATTCAAATCCAGGTATGACTGATTACAAAGCCCATACTCTTATCACCAATTTATCTTTGTATTTCTAACAGTTTTTGCTCCATATATTTGATAGCAATGCTCTCCGGCACATAAAGTTTTGAATCTATTATGGCCTCACCATTCATTATATTATTTATCAATATGAAACCACTCACTCTCTTGTGTATAATACTTTCTGATCTAACATTATTTTCTAATATTGTTATCCACTTATTAACTTTTTATCAAATCATTTAACACTTTTTTCAGCTCCAATCGTATATACAGCTATACACTGGCAATACCAAAGCTGATAAGACATAAAGTCTGTCTTCAAGGTAATTAGAGAAGCTATTAACTAATAAAATACTGTACGATGTGATAATTGACTAGACCATTTTTATTCACTGGGTAATGAATGCAAATCAGCGCATCTTGCTTTTTAATACACTTTGAAGTATTTTATGTTTTAATAGAAGAATTTAAACTTATATTCTTGCCATAATGCATACACTTTGGGGTTTATTGTCATTCTTTTGTTTCCTTGCCTTTTCTTTCCCACATGTTTCTTTTTTGTATAGGGTCTTTTATGTCCCATATCCACTTAGAAGACAGGCATCTTATTTTTAATTATATGAAGACTATCACAGAGTTTTTTCACACCCCAAAAAAATCTTATTTAGCTGAACAAATGAACAAGCAAAAATGCATTTGGCCATGTTTAGCAGATGCCCAGATATTTATTGTCTATAACTCTTTCAACCCCACTCTCTTCCATTATTCAGCCTTTATGAATCTATTTGGGTTCTTAAGTCTACTCATTACCGTGTGTGTTTGTGTGTGTGTGTGTTTTATTCTCTTTTAAGAACATTTTTGTTATTTGTATTCTAGTTTGTTTCCATGGTTACAGCAATTATTAGCATGAGTTCTTATGCTGGTTGTAAGTATTTTTATTCACCTGACCTTAAAGTTCAAGCCAAGCTGAAGGATGATTCTCTGGGGATCCCTGCATTGGGTGGGAAGCTGGAATAAACTGCTTCTAAAATCCCTTCCCACTCAAGTGTACTTTATAACTGTATGCAATGTCTATAAATTGTTCATACACCATTCTCATATTAGATATATTAATTGGCTTGCTTATGCGCTCCTTCGACCTTGAAAATGTTAACAACAAAAAAAGCGAAAAAAGCAGTAGGAGGATCTAGTGATACAGTTGTTTTGAACACAGACTCTACAGCTACACTATCTTGGTTCAAACCAGGGCTCTGATACGTTACTGTGCCACCTTGGGCAAATGACTTGGCATCTCTGTGCCTCAGGCTTCTTAACTGTGAAATGGGGGTAAAAGTTCTTCCTCAAAGGGTTGTTCTGAGCCTCTAATGTGATAAGACAAATCCTTCGCAAGATGTCTCAATAAAAAGTTTCCTCTCTTACTGGGCTTTTATCAGGCTTTGTTGTTTCTTAAGCATGATGGCATTATTATTAATATTTAGTAACTGCAGTTTATATCCTTCTGTACTTTCCAGCACAAACCTCTCTCCTTCTTGGTCAATTGTAAATAATGCTTCTGATGAATGAAAGGAGAGATGCAAGTTCTTTCCTCCCTACAAAAGACCTGCAGGGATCACTCAGGAAGAAGGTCACAACCCAGCCAAGCAGTGGGACCTTTCTGGGGTCTGGATTATTTCACTGCAACTGCGTTCAATTGGTTTGTTGACCTGCCCAAGAGCCAGACAATCGTTTTGATGTTCTGAGTGCTCTGCTGGAAAGAGAGGCAGTTGATCCTATCTGTGAAACTCGCCACAGAAAACAGCAGCCATGCCAGGAACTTTTAACCTGAGACAAAGACTAACCCAGCTGTACACGATCACACCAGTTTCCCATAGAACACATAGTCCTCATGCTGCTCAAGTTCCAGCAAAACAGCACCAGTCACCAGCCATTCCATCATGTGCTGGTATCCTAAAGCCAGGAGTGATGTGCAGGGCAGCCCACATCCTCAGAATTTCATCATGAGGTCATTCTGAGGGCAGAAGGTAGTTACTGCATACTACAGAAGACACAGTGGCAAAGCCTGCGTGCAAACAACATGAGCTTATATTTGCACCTCGTCTATACTCCAACCACATCATTTACATTTGATCACATTCTAGAGAGGGGCAGACAACACGCACATGAATAAGTACACGCAGACTATGTAGGGTGGTAAGAGGGTCATGGAGAGAAATAAGTGGGGGAGGCTTTTAGGAAGTAGTATGTGTTGCGGGGCGGGGGGGGAGTTGGTAAGGCTTGCCAGGCATACATGCGTCCCATTTAAGAGATGCTGAAAAAGAGAATATGATGCCCAGAGAGCATACTCTACTCTTTGGCTGCCTGTGACTCTGGTAAGATGGTAAATCTATTCTGAGCTTTGGTTTTCCTCCACTGCAAAAGATGACCAGTAATACTCTGCAAAAGATGGCTACTAATCCTCATGCATGGGAAGGAAGAATGCCTGAAACCCCTTCAGGAAATGGAGAATTTTACTCTACTTCTCAAAACAGGGCAGGATCAAAAGGAAACTTGTGGTCTACCTTGGTGGCTTCCTACTACAAAGAGAGGTGTGACTGAGCAATTTGAAGCATGCTACCAATGAGTGCTTCAAAAGCATCTCTCTCTGGGTCTCTGGCCCTGGACCTGTTTGCATCACCTGGCAGGTCCAGTGAGCCTCTACTTTCCTGGTTCTGGGCAGGACATGTGACTTGATGGGTCAGCCAATACAGACCTCAGGGTCTCCCATATTTCAGTTCAGGGGGAAAGAGGTATAATGTCCTTCTTTCACCTGGAGCAAGTTGTGGCTTTTAGCAACAACAGAGCTGCTCTTTTGACCATCATTTGGCAAGTGTTCCTTATAACTATCTTTTTACAAATAAGTTTCTGGAAGAGAGGACTGCAGTTGGAATTTTAAGAGGCATTAAGGGTCATCCTACATCAAGGCATTATTTAATAATTAATTAAATCAACAATTAATTAATCAATGCCTTGAGGTAAGATGGCCCTGCCATCTTTAACACTCTTTCCATTGAGAGGTGGGGTTCATTTCTCTTCTCCTTTAATCTAGGTGGACTCTGGGACTGCTCTGATCTATAGGATATGTGGCAGAAATGATGTTGTGCCAGTTTCTTAGGTCCATACTCGAGTCCATACTTCCACTGCCTGTCCCTTGGAATGCTCACTCTGGGGAATGCCAGTAGCCATGTAAGAAGTTAAACTGAGTCCACCGGGCCATGAAGAAGCCCAAACTAGCCACACAGAGAGGCTGTATAGAGAGAGCTGCTCAAAGAAACCTCAGCTGATCCAGTCATCTCAGCCCAGGTTGCCCCTGTATTTGTTGGAAACATTTCTATGCATCTTCGCTATCTTCTCCATCATGAAATGCAGTTTATGTCTATAACTATTTCAACATCTGATCTACAGTAATCGGCCTTGTGATGCTTTCTTCTATGAATCCCACATTGCCAAGTGGCTTCTCCTCCCAACATACACTGATCCCAGTGAAGGGACTGACACAAAGAGACAAGAAAAACAATCGCCACTCGCTTTGCAAGAAGTGAAGTCATATGGATCCTTTCCTTAACTTCTCTCCCCTCATTCCCTACATCAATCCCTGCCTTCAGGATGGAAACCATGCCAAATCATTGGGCATTACTTTGCCTGATTTCAAGTGCTTACTGAAAATGTGGACCTTAAAAGGCAGAAGACAAATCCTGTGTATGAAATGTACCTCTTGAAATATAGACTCTTTGCTATGGAATCATCTCATTTAAACAGCCCACACTTATTTTCTGAAGCAGTTTTGTTTCTGGTACCAATCTTTACCTACATTTAAATTTAGCTGGGTTATGGGAAAGACAAGCAGAGGCATGAAGCAATGACTTTGGAATTCTAATTCGGAATCAGATCTTTGGATCATCTATTTCCAGATGGTTCACTCAATGGAAGGGTGAGAGAAGGTATTGTGTGGGGAAATCAGGAAGTTTTGATAGCTACGTGATAGCTGATTTGTGCCCAGAACAGAATGGAGCCAGCAGCCCAATATCCTCAAGAAAGGAAACCACTCTGTCCCAGAGGGAGGTGAACAAGGTTTTGGGAAAAGAGAAAGGTCTAGGGACTCAGTCAAAAATTAGAATCTCAGAATCCAGAAAATGAGATAAAAGGAGTTTAAAATTTACTGAACTGAAGAAAACCCTGAGTGACATCCTCTTTTTGACTCTATTATTTTTGTCATGTGAAGAATGAAGAAACAATTATTCTTCAGGAAAATGCACCTAAAATTTTGTTTCTGGACAAAAATAAAGAAAAGGACAGGTTTAGGGGGAAATGTATAATTTCTGATCCATTAGGTCACAAGCGTTTAAGTTTCTTTGCTAAGTGAACACAATTAAGATGACGGAAAGGCAAGGACTGCATGCTTAAATTTCTTTTTAGTAGTCAACAAGGTTGAACTGGAGAAGCTCTTGATTGGGTTCTGTCTTCTTCCCAAGAATCATTTTCAACTAGAGGGTCTGATTTGAAAACAATGGAAAAACATACTGAATACAAAACAAAAAAGTGATGCTTTCTTTCCTCTGAAATTTAACCCAAATCATACAGCTTTAATTTACATCAAACTCTCTGAGCATCTTTAGAATAGAATTTAGCCCTACAAAAGAAATCTTCCAAAATAAGCTGCTCTCAGGAGTTCTGTTGGGTAATAATGTCACAATATGGCCTTTATCTCTGTCCTATATCTGTCCTGTCCAGAATCCTCTGGACTGCTTTTCAGATACAAGGTTAGGGACACACTTTTTTAAAAAAATGTAAAGTATAATAGGAGTTCCCATTGCGGCTCAGCAGTAACGAACCTGACTAGGATCCAGGAGGATGTGGGTTCCATCCCTGGCCTCACTCAGTGGGTTAAAGCATCCGGCATTGCCCTGAGCTGTAGTGTAGATCACAGACATAGCTTGGATCCCGGGTCACTGAGGCTGTGGTGTAGGCCAGCAGCTGTAGCTCTGATTCATTCCCTAGCCTGGGAACTTCCACATGTCATGCATGTGGCCCTAAAAAGAAAAAAGAAAAAAAAGAAAACAAACAAAACAAAAAAACCCCCAAAAAACAGTGTAACAAAAGAGGCAGATAAACGTTTTCTGGCACCCAATACCACTGGAGTCAACTAAACTGAAATGAGAAGGGTGGGGAACACTCAAAATTGTATGCACCTGCCACAGACAGGACAGAAGAGAGAACAGACCTTAAATCAATAGACTCTGTGTCCAGGGCAGGAACAGAAGTGCTCTAGTGGAAAGCAGCAACCAACAACATCCATTCAAGGCTGGAAGGGCCCTTAGAAGGAAGAGGAAGGGAAGGAAGGGCCAGAAAAGACCCTGCAAGGGGCAGCCTGATAGGAAACACATTTCATTAAAAGCACAGACAAGCCTGTCACTGTTGGTGGTCCCAACGTCACTCACAGGGAGAAGGCCGTCCCCATCACTAATGAGTCTCCGATCCTACAGAAGATACGCAAAATAATGGTAATTTCTTTAAAAAGTAATAAAACAATAGGAACTGAGATCTAAAGGAGGGACTTGAATGGATTTGGAGGAACATGGGGGAAGGCTTCTTAGAGGAGCCAGTTTTGAATGGGTCATAAAGGGTGACTGGCCTGGACTGGAGAAGGGGGCAATTATCCTGGTAGAAACCCAGACGGTATTGATAGTTATAGTAGAGAATGAAAAGTTCAGATGAAACGCTCCTGGCTTTATCCATTTGAAGAAACAAGTTGGGAATGCTTATTCCGTGTCTCCTGGTAGCTGCTGAGGATACATGCATAAGTATGGCATAGCCTAGGCCCTTTCAGAATCTTCAAGTTAATAGGGAAAGAAGAATGGAAACAAATAATTATGATAGCACATGGCAAATGTGAGGGAAAATGACTACAGCCAATATCTATTGCATGATTACTGTGTACCAAGCACGGTAACTTTACATGCATCTCATTTCATATTCCCAAGAAGCCGACAAAGCCAGTTCTGTGAGCATACAGATGAGGACACTGAAAGGAGAGTAACTTGCTCAAGTGAAAAAAAAAAGTAATTTGTCATCACTCAAGGTCACTGAGATGAGTAACTGGTGGGGCTGGGCTTTAAAGCCACGTGTTCTGGATTCAGGGCCACATTCTTCTACCCACTGTGCTGTATCTCTGTAGAGTTTCCTGTGAGAAGGAAACTAATATTTGTTGGAAACAGTGCATTTGGTTGACTCCTATCAATGAGTCTACAGAGCTGGCTGCTGTGTCAATGCTATGCATGAAATGACTGAGATTCGGAGTGACTCGCATTCTCAGGATCTGCTTGGTCTAACTCCGAAGCCCATGCTTTTTCTAGGAAGCCCAACTCCAGGGAAAAGGATGAAGCCTCATTGCCTCTACCACCCCCAAACTCCCTGTCCATCTCACTTCCTCCCCCCTCCACCTTGGCAACCACAAGTCTGTTCTCTAAGTCCTGTTTTTGTACAGCACAGGGAACTCCATACAATCTTTTCAGATAGAACATGATGGAAGATAGTATGAGAGAGAGAGAAAAAAATATATATATATATAACTAGGTCATTTTGCTGTACAGCAGAAATTGACACAACACTGTAAATCAACCATACTCTAATAAATTTTTTTGTTAAAGGATGAAGCCACCAATTAATTGAGAGGCCTCCCTCCAAAGGTATGATAAAAGTGGAGAGAGTTGAGCTGAATGTCAGAGAAAGAGCAGGATGTGACCGGATGGAAAAGCCTACTCCAGGTGGTGATTGACTGAAGCAAAAATACAGAGGCGGTTATAAGCATGCTCCATGAAGGCACAGTCAGAGAGGTGGTGTGGCTGAAAGGGAATCCTGACACGGCTACAGCAGGCGGGGAGGGCCATATGACTTTACAATGCTGCAGGGTACAGATGCCCTGAGTCTGGGGGACCCTTGGAGCTTTAGAGTTGGGAGAAGGACACAATCAGATCTGCCTTTGAGACAGACCTTCCTGGAAGCCGTGTTGGAGCATGGAGTGGCGAGGGGGCAGTAATTGGATTCACAGACTTTTAGGCGATAGAACTGACAGAACACACGGTGAGTGAGAGAAAGGAGTGTGGGACGGATCTGTGGTTTCTAGCTTGGGGTCCTGGTGGTGGGTTTTGAAAACTCAAGAGGATGAGCAGGTTCCTAGGGGAACGTGGTAGCTTCAGTCTTGGCATGCTTGGTTTGAGAGACCTTTGGCACACTGAGTGAGGCTATGCACCAGGCAGCTCAGAGATAATTACTGAACTCCAGGAAAGACACAGAGTTAAACTTTTGTCACACTGCGCGTGTCTAAAACTCAAAAGAAGAAAATTAATAAGAACAGGATGGTCAGGTAAATAAGTCACTTCGGTTTAATTTGTCTTCTGTGTGTTCTGGGGCAGAGTGGGGTTCTTATTTTGTGATTTTTTTTTCTTCCCTCTCTCCCTCATGTAGTCAGGAATTACTGAGGGAGGGGAAAAAAAAAAAAAAAAAAGCCTGGCTGCAGGCCTTTAGTCCAAGTGATACTTTTCTGTAACCAGCTCACCGCATCCTGGCCATCCCAGCTCAAGGGAGGAGAACACGCAGCCTCAAGTCCACTGCTGTGGTGAAGTCCTTCTCTGGCCCCAGGCAGGAGAGTCAAGATCAAAGCACATAACACAAATATTGTTCTGATTAAAACCAAGTTTTCAGCTTTTGATGTGGGCTAAACCTCTTTTGTTCGTGGGAACAATGGGGTAATGTAGCAAGAAGACATTGGCAATAGGGATAAAACAGGATGTTCTCAAACAAGCAAGAGAGAAAGAGAGAGAGACAAAAAGGAAAAGTGAGAGAGAAGGAAGGAAGAAGGAAGGGAGGAAGGAAAAAGGGTGGGAGGAAGGAAAATAAACTGTCAGCCTACATCCTAAGGAGGGAGGCAGGGGACCGTGCAACGAGGGAGGCACAGTATCTTTTGTTGAGGGTTCCCTGCTATGGAAGAATCAGCAGAGCACATCAGATCAGGAAGCCTTCTTCTAGTCTCTTTGTGCCATGCACTGCCCAGGGGGGTTTAGAATGTTCCACACCTTTTCAGATCCCTTCCCCAGAGGCTGCCTCTGCCTCTTCCAGCTGTCTAGCATTTATTTCCCACGACTGCCCCAGGGAGATGCTTCTTTATCCCAGCAAACCATCTTCTTTCTTTCTTGGGGAAAAGGATACCTGATCTGTGGGACAATGACACCTCAGTCACCTCAGGAGGGCATCTGAGCCATTCCTAGAAACTCTCAGAGGGGGTACGTGGCCCAGGTCACTTCCGCTATTGAAACTCCCAATATGCTATGGAATTAAGACATGCCAAAGCAGGATTAGCAAACTTCTCATATACTCTATAATGCTTACATTTCGCAAATTAGCCTTATTTATTACCAAAAGAAAATTTCACTTGGGAACCATGTCAAGAGTCTCAATTTGAGGCCTTTTATGAACATGAGGCGTGGAGCTAAATAGACCACCTGCTCTTCCTCCTATGCCTGGCCATCTCAGCACCCCCAGGAGCTTATCAGATCAAGGTTGTTACATGGTGGGTCATAAAAAAAGTACTTGCAAAATGAATAAGTGCACACAAGGATAAATAAACAGTCTGTTTGTCCTTGGGCTCTGCATACTTTCATTAGGAAAATAATAAGATGACAATATGGTTATCCAAGAAGTATTGTGATTAAAATCAGGCCCTGTGACTGAGCAAATCCTCTGAAATCACCTTCAACTTATAGATCTAAGGGACAGAAATTAGACTCTTACCTGGAAATAGGAATAATATCCTAGTTTCAGTTAGAAGCATTCAATCCCTGTCTTCAACTGGGATGCACTGCTCCTACTCAGATTGGGAAGGAGGAAGAAGACAACTCTCCAGAAACCAGAGACTGGATCTCTTGAAGGAGCACCTGCTATGGTTTTTTTCATAAATATTTTTGAGGGGATTAGAAAACAGTTGGTTAAGCCAACCTTTATTCCCTTGGATAAACAGGAGCCTCAAAAGATGGATAAACATGTTGAATATGGAAAAACCTCAAGATCACGCATCATGGTCTAGATGTTAACAAATATCAGTTTCCCACCCAACCAAGGTCTGGTTCTTGCTCAGAGTCTTATTTTTCAGTCCTTTTCAGCTATATGTACCCAATGAGGACTTCTGCTTGGTGGCTATAAGGAGCCATCTTGAAATTAGAGAAGGAAAAAAAAGAATCATCTGCTAAAAATATGTTGGTTTCACACACCTCAAAATGGCAGATCACGTCCCAGGATTGGGCAGGGATGCGCTTATTCAGCCTGTGCAACTCTTATGTTTCAAATTCGCAGCCCTTGGAAGGAAGAAAATGCCCCTCGACATCTACCTTCCTCACAGGGTTCATAGAGAGGATGAATGAGTTAATAAGCATTAAGTGCTCTGCAAGCCACCGGTGACCAGCAAACACTAGGACCACATTTTTCCAACCAACGTGGTTCAGGCTTTACACAGAAGGCTAAATCCCAGCGGACATGTCTGCTTTGAGCATAGGAAACTTGATGCCAACCCTCAAGTAATGGGCTGCCTGTTGAGATGCTGTAGGTTGTCCAGTCACTGGTGGCAGGGACAGATTTAAATAATATAAAGTAAATACAAAAAAATGAAACAGCATCCCCCAAAGTACTACTGAAAGTAACTGAAGGAATAAGCAACTCCAATTTGCAGTGGCATCTGCAGTAGCAGTAGAAACATTTCGGTTAGACGGATGTCTGTATCAGGTCTCAGCCTTATTTAGCCGTTTGGCAAACTTCGGCTCTGTTACTAATGTCTAGTCATTTGCTCCAGCCACATCCAGACTCTCTGTGCACCTGGACATAACCTAGTCAAATTGCAATAACCGTATTTATTCGCTACAACTCAGGTGGTTTCCAAGACTCCTGAGCAGGGAAAATACAGAGTTATTACATTCACTTTAGGCTGAGCTATGTCTCCTTCCTGTTCCCAGGAACATTTCCTCCTAACTCTGTATTTACTCTCAAAGTACAAACACTATGAAATGGATAAGCAAATTTATTGAAAGCTCTCCCACACCCCACAACATGATATCCTCTTCATTTGGCAACCTAGGGTGCCTACAACTCTAAAATGATCAGTTACCAAGAAAGAGAAAATGAGATGTTTTCAAAAAGACAACAAATGGAGGTCTCTTGCAGCTCAGTGAGCTAAGGATCTGGCATTGTCATTTCAACAACTGAGGAGGCGGGGGTTCGGTCCCTGGTCTGGGAACTTCCACATGCTGCCAGTGATACCAAAAAGATTAACCTCCCCACACCCCCAGCAAACAAAAAAGCCACAACTTCTAAACCACAACCTTTAAATTTCATCAGGGTTCTAGCACTTTGCAAACTTTTCATTTTCAGGACAAAAGGCTTAATCTAGCAGGGATGTAAAGAGTAGATTTTAGGATGAGTGATGAAGGTGGGGAAAATGATTATGAAGCTGTTGTAGAACTTCAGGAGAGGCATAATGAGAGTCTGAAAGAATCAGTAGCAGTGGAAATTCAAATGTGGACTGATTCCCCGTGTGCACCAGGCTTTGTGTTATGGGTTGAGTCTTCACTGACATAAGGGCTCCCAGGCTCTGGGAACACCCAGCACACACAGGCAGAACCATGACATATAGTAACTTCTGTGACTTCAGCATGAATAACGTGTCCCCAAGTCACAAACTGAGAGGGAAGTGACTGAGTCTGGAAAGGCATGAAAAACATCAAGATGACATGTTGAATGGGATTTCACTCATTCTAGAAGGAGGGAAACAGCTTTCCTGAAAGCATGAGAAAGCATATCTTTGGCAGCTTGATACCTATAGTGTCATGCATTCACTTCTTTATTCAATTCTTCCTTTATTCATTATTTGTGTATTCATCAGGTCTCCACCATGTGCCAGGCCCAGTGGGGACGGATGAAGATGTGGCAGATGTCAGACTATGAAGTTGTGTCTTAATAACCATAGGGATCCAGCCAAGGGTTTCTGAGCAGGCAAAGGACATGATCACAACTTCTCCTAAGGAAAAATAGTTCTGACAAAAAAGACAACTAAACAATGGAGAATTAGGGGAGCTGATGACAGTCCAACTAGGAAGGCATTGCTATAGTTTTGAAGCAGGGAAAGAAGCCTCATGTTTTGCAAACTATGTGGGCAGACTGAACTCAACCAGAAAGATGGGCAGGTGCCAAGCCCTCCTGGCTTGGGTATGTGGATCAAGTCCACTTTGAAGTTGAATTTGTAACCCAGTGGAGGGGTCCTGGGAGGAGGTGAGTGTGAACAGGACAGTGAAAGATGATGATTTGGGTTTGGAGGATGTCTCATCTAAGAAACTTCCAGCAGGAATGTCGAGCGTCGGCATGCTGAAAGTTCAGCGTAGGGACAATGGCAGAGAAAGGGATCTGAGAGTTGTGTGCAAATAAATAACAGTTAAAACTATGGAAGTAGAAAAGAAGTGGATTACAGATGGACTTGAAAAAGCCTATTAGGGACATATTGGGGGGGTGATGATCTACTAAAAAATAAAAGATAGGTGGCAGAACAGGAAAACTAGGAAAGAATGCTGTTATGAAGTCAACAAGGCAAGAGAGAGCTTCCAGAAAGAGGGCTGGTAAATAGCAAAAAGCTCTGAAAATGCAACCATTCCTTCTGTATTTCTTTTCACTTCATTACCAAATTTGTTTGTCTCATTGATAGACACATCCTTTAGGATTTTCCTTTATGCTAGGACTTCATACGTATCTATGTGGCTTAATATGTACCTTAATATATGGCTATGGCATAGATGATAAATTCAAAACTCCATCAATGCCAGTGTTTCTTGTCTCCACTTTGGCGAGACATCTAACGTGATCAAGAGTTAGAAATGAACAGCAAACCTGTGTCAGATTACTTGAACAGGTTCAAAGAAGCCTCGTGTGGTCAACATGATAACCTTTGTAAAATGTATTTTACTGCCATCATGGATGATAAAGAGGCTTTCTAAATGATAAATCAATGTCATTTACTTAATAGCATTTCCAGAAAAAATATCTGATTTTCAGAAATGCTGTGTTTCCAAGAAACAGTGGTGGTTTCTTCAATTCTATGTCTTACTCTCCGGATAACCAACTGTGATTTTTTGGAAAAAGGAACGTTGCAAAACAAAATCAAACTAGTGCCACCAATGAACATCCATTGACACTTTCACTGCAGTTGGGTTAGTGTTTAAGAATGAAGAATCAAACATCCTCCCTGTTAAGCATCTCTTCATTTTTTTTTTTATCATAATGATGAGCTATCAAGGTAAGATATTTTTCCTTTTATAAAAATAACATAGAATCTAAAATAACATACAGTATTTTGTTGTATTTTACTTTTCTTAAATACATATGTGCAGACAGAAAAACAGAAAGGAATAAAAACATAACAACTCAAGCCAGATTTGAGGCTGAATAATTAAACCAAACTCCTTCCTGTCATCTTGTCTTATGCCCTGTGGAAATCATCAAATCCCTGGTTTCCCTTTGACTGAAGCTGGAGTTCTTTTCTCAAATTAGATCCACAGAGAGTGAGATTCCTAAAGGGGCCTACTGACCTATAGGCTATCGAGAATGTCTGCTGAATCAGTGATTCTCCACTTTAAAACTAGTAAGTGGTGGGGAGTTGAAGAGATAATGTCTGGAGCTGATCATCAAGGAAATGTAGCATAAGCATATCATTAAAGATAGGGTGGCACCACTCAAAGAGCCTAATCTGGAAACCATTCAAAGTGGTTTCCTCTGGGAAGTGGGATGGGAGTTAAAGAGGGTGGGGATTCTTCACTAGAAAACTAGTTAAAAGTAGGCTGACTTTAACTCCTGACAGGAGACTGCCATATTCATTATACGATGTTCTGTATTTTGCAATTTTTTAAAAATAACCAGCGGCATTTTTGTTTGGAGAATAAGAAAATGCAAATAAGTTATTAAGTGTTATTATGACACATATGATTACTTTCTCTTATGTAGTATAGATTTTTGGATTTACACTCCTGGCGACAAAAAGAGATCTTTTATTCCACAAACAAAAAGAGAGAGACCCGGACGTCTTAAATGAGCTGTCCAAGGCCACAGAGCTAGTGCCAAAGCAAGAATGCAGCCCCTCTAACTGGGTCTGTACCTGATCTTTCTCTCAGGTGCCACTTTTTATGAATTTCACAAAACAGGGAATGGATGCATTTTTTTTAATTTTTATTTTTGATTTTTGTCTTTTTTTTTTTGCCATTTCTTGGGTTGCTCCTGCGGCATATGGAGGTTCCCAGGCTAGGGATCGAATCGGAGCTGTAGCCGCCGGCCTACACCACAGCCACAGCAACTCGGGATCCGAGCCACGTCTGCAACCTACACCACAGCTCACGGCAATACTGTATCCTTAACCCAATGAACAGGGATCAAACCTGTAACCTCATGGTTCCTAGTCAGATTCGTTAACCACTGAGCCAGGACGGGAACTCCTGGATGCATTTTTATTCAGGAAATTTCAGACTATACCATAGGCTTTCCTAAAAAATTATTCCATCATTGCTCAACCTCATCAGACATTTATAATGTCTCATGTTAATATCTGATGTTAAAGAGAAAAAAGGAACATCTTAGGAGGTGGGGTATGGAACTGCAATTCCCCAAATGAAAGTCAGCTCCTAAGGAGGGGGCACCCACAGCGCCCTGTGTAGCCACCACTGCCGATTAGATTACAGAGCCAAGTGTATTCATTGCCAGAGCTACCATGACAAAGTATCACAAACTGGGTGGCTTAAGCAACAAAAATTTATCATCTTTCATTTCTGGAGACCAAAAGTCCAAAAATCATGGTATCAACAGGGTTGGTTCCCTTTGAAGGCTGTGATAGGGGGATGTGTCCCCCCTCCCTCTGTCTCTCCCATGGTCTGGTTTCTCTGCCTGCCTGCATGTCCAGATCCCACCCCCCTTTTCTTTGTCTTTTTAGGGCCGCACCAGCAACATATAAAGGTTCCCAGGCTAGGGGTCAAATAGGAGTTGCAGCTGCTGACCTACACCACAGCCACAGCAATGAGGGATCTGAACTGCCTCTGCAACCTACACCACAGCTCGGGGTGACGCTGGATCCTTAACCCACTGATTGAGGTCAGGGACTGAACATGCATCCTCATGGAAACTATTCGGGTTCTTTAGTTGCTGAGCCACAATGGGAACTCCCAGATTTCCTCTTTTTATAAGGATACCAGTGACGCTGGATTATGGGTTCACCTTACTCCAGTCTGACTACATCTTAAGTAATTACATCTACAACAATTCAATTTCTAATAAGGTCACCTTTTGGGGTACTGGGGGTTGGGACTTCAACATATGAATATTGGGGTGGGACACAATTCAACCCATCACGCCAAGTGATGACTAAATCCTTGAAGCCTTCTTCCAAACATTTATGGAGTTTACTGAAGATTTCTTTTTCTAGAAACATGTCCCATTAAAAATTAAAATCAGGAGTTCCCGTCGTGGCGCAGTGGTTAACGAATCCGACTAGGAACCATGAGGTTGCGGGTTCGGTCCCTGCCCTTGCTCAGTGGGTTAACGATCCGGCGTTGCCGTGAGCTGTGGTGTAGGTTGCAGACGCGGCTGGGATCCCGCGTTGCTGTGGCTCTGGCGTAGGCCAGTGGCTACGGCTCCGATTCGACCCCTAGCCTGGGAACCTCCATGTGCCGCAGGAGCGGCCCAAAGAAATAGCAAAAAGACAAAAACTACAACAACAACAACAACAACAACAAAAATTAAAATCAGTTGGAAAAAAAGATTTGAAAGAAGCAACCCACTTTATCTATTGCTAAATCCTCTGCTAAATAAAATGGAAAATGCTACCATAACATTATCTCCTCTGAACGAATACATACTCTAGGATAATTTAGGATCAAAAGAAGTAATAATAAATTATAAATAAATATGCTTTCACTTATACATATATAAACATAACAAATATTATACAACCAAATCATCACCCAATCATGTAAAAGCATCCACCCAATAGCTCTACTGAAAGGTTCAACCCTCAAGTGGCTATGTCACATTTTAAGGGGTCCTGTCAGTTTTAACTGTACTGCTGAATGAAGCTTGAGCACCTCAACCTGGGGAAACACACATAAAAATTTAAAACCCAATTGACTTTGCCATTTGACCATGATATTCACCTTTTGCTTTCCACTCAGAAAGAAAGCAAGGATGACAAGTTTCCTTTTATTTTCTGCTCAGCTCGTGCACAGGGCTTTACATCCAGGCTACTTCACAGGAAGTTTACAAGGGGAAAAGGTTCCTCTTATTTGGTTTATCTAATCAACTGTTTTGCAATAATATGCAGTTATATACATATATTTGTATATCTGCCTAAAAGGCTTTTACGGATGTGTCTACCTAACTTAGAATAACTATTCTGGGTTGATTTTTGAAAACAAGTTCTGGCAGGAAACTAATAGAGAGTAGCAAATAATTCTCACAAGGGTAAATTATGTTTCCAAACATACACACTTCTTAGTTTACCTACTTTCACTAACTTACTTGTTCATTCATGAACTTTTCACTAAGCCACTCAACAATCGTGGGTAAATCTCAACCTAGAATTGAGTTTCTTTCCTTAAATTTATAACATTACTGTTTGGAACTAGAATGCATTATTTAAAATAAAAGCAGTGTTACCTATGCACACCTGATCTTGTGTATTCAGCAAATGTGTCTCTAGTCATAATGAGATAATGAGAAAAAAAATTATGTCCATACTCATAACTAAGCATAAATTAAAATGAATTATGTTTACTTATGAAAAGGGATTCTTTCTTCTCATCTTTAATCTTTTCTTAGACACTCCCTCCTCCTCGTACTTGCCCTGAAAGAAATCTGGCTTTCGCCTGAAAATACCACTTCCTTTGTAACACTTTCCGATTCTGGCCACGCCTTCAACCTCTGTTCAACGACAAGGGCAAAGAAGACAAATCAGCCAGCTCCTCGTTCCCTACCACCCCTTCTAGATACTTGATCCTCTACCACCTCTCAATGAATTCTGCTCCTCAAGCTGTTCAGAAGTACTCACGACACCCTTCCCAGTGTGTTTGCTCCAAATCTTTGTTGAGTGAGCCCCTGGCCATGTGGCCTGATTCCTGGACACAGTTCTCTGGACAAAGGAGAGACACCTGACCCAAGTCACACCAGTCAGATTTCCTCTCGCTCCCAGAAATTTGGAATTGAAATATTCCTGGTGTAGAATGCTATAAAAAAATGATGTTAAAAAAATAACATCTCAGGGAGTTCTTATAGTGGTGCAGTAGAAACAAACCCAACTAGTATCCATAAGGATGCGGGTTCGATCCCTGGCCCCGATCAATGGGTTGAGGATCAACCGTTGCCATGAGCTATGGTGCAGGTTGAAGACTTGGCTCAGATCTTGCATTGCTGTGGCTGTGGCATACGCCAGCAGCTCTAGCTCCGATTCGACCCCTAGCCTGGGAACTTCATATGCCATGGGTGCAGCCCTAAAAAGCAAAAAAAAAAAAACAAACAAACAAACAAACAAACAAAAAAAAACCCAACAAATAAATAACATGTCAGCCATAAGAAGTGATGAAATAATGCCATTTGCAGCAACATAGATGAAACTAGAGAGCCTCAGAAAGAGACAGAAAATACCATATGATATAACTTATATGTGGAATCTAAAACATGGCACAAATGAAACTATCTAAGAACAGAAACAGAGTCAGAGACATAAAGAACAGACTTGCGGTTGCCAAGGGGGAAGGGGAGGGAGTGGGATGCACTGGGAGTCTGGGGTTAGTAGATGAAAGCTAGTACATTTAGAATGGATAAAGAACAAGGTCCTATTGTATAGCAGTGGTAACTATATCCAACCTCCTGAGATAGACAATGATGAAAAAGAATATAAAGAAGAATATATATGTATGCAAGTATGTATAACTGAGTCACTGCTATACAGCAGAAATTGGCACAAAATAGTAAAACAACCGTACTTTAATTAAAAAAAAATAAAAATAGTAAGTTTCTATCGTGGCTCAGTGGTTAGTGAACCCGACTAGTACCCATGAGGACTTGGGTTTGATCTCTGGCCACACTCAGTGGTTCAGGATCTGGTGTTGCTGTGAGCTGTGGTGTGGGTCGCAGATGCAGCTCAGATCTGACGCTGCTGTGGTTGTGGCACAGGCCAGTCGTTGCAGTTCTGATTTGACCCCTATCTTGGGAAAACTTCCATATGCCATTGGTGTGGCCCTAAAAAGACAAAAAAAATTTTTTTTTAATTAAAAAAATAAATAAATGGATCTCTAAAACAAAAAAAAAAAAATAGCATGGAAGAGGAAATACCTACATTCATATTGATTTTTTACATCATTCTCCAAATATTTACTAATTGCCTACAGCTGGCCAAGTACCACAGCAGATCCTATACTGTACAGTGTTTTTAGAAGCTAAGAAGAAGAAGAATTTAGTTAAAGCATTGTGTTTATGTGGGAAGAAGAAAGTAGGTTGGGGCTAAAATTGTAGCAGACCAAAGATTGGGGGTTGTATCCTGCAGTTAAAATTAAAGGTAGCTGGTTTTACAAAACGTTTCTTAACTGACTCACATCAAGAAGTCTTCTGCTTCTTCCTCACTTGCCTTTCAAGAATCCTACTTTTTTTGTTTGTTTTTTTTAGGGCTGCACTCTCGGCTAATGGAGGTTCCCATGCTGGTGGTCAAATCAGAGCTGTAGCTGCCAGCCTACACCACAGCCACAGCAATGCCAGATCTGAGCCACATCTTCGACCTACACCAAAGCTTGTGGCAATGCTGGAATCCTTGACCCACTGAGCAAGGCCAGGGATCGAACCTGTGTCCTCAAGGATACTAGTCAGATTTGTTTCCAGTAAGCCATGACAGGAACTCCCTCAGGAATCATACTTTGAATGTAACCCAAATGGACTGAAATGCAAGTCCAACCTACCCTTTTTCTTACTAGGATTGAACTATCTGTTTACACTATGGTTCTCCCTGACTCGTTGCAAGACAAACGCTAATGGGAGAAAAGAGAAGAATGTGGTTGCTCTGCAGATCTTTTCCCCCAATGGACTGTAACCTCCTTGAGGACTTGTCTCTACCTCTGGAAGCTGCTATCACACTCAGTGCATAGAAGATGCTCAGTCAACATGCGCAGACCAGAATCGAATAGGAAACATGCATCATGCATTTAGCCAACTGGAGTGGAATGAGTTGTGTTTTCTTGTTTTTTGTTTTTTGTTTTTTTTTCAAAAAAATCACTGAGGATTTCTGCAAGGCTACCTTGCTGGATGTGGCGAGTTAGTCTGGGAAATGTGCCTTCTTTGGCATAAAGAGGGGAGTGGGGAGAAAAGGAGATGGAAGGAGTGCCAAATATTTTCAAAGAACGACATTATGGCCTAAGGATAGAATGATTTAACGGTATGCAACACACCTGTGCTTGCCCCGAGGCACCGTGATTAAGAAACACTTACTGCCTTCAAAGGCAAGTTTTCTGAAACATGAAATATGATAACCTCCTAGTGGATTTTTCCACAGCGATTGCAGGAACCGCTTCGAACCATGCTGCTGAGAAGATAAGGTAAGTTGGGATCTAACAAGGAGGACACAGGCTGCCCATGAAGAAATACTGTTCCCAAAGGCCATCTATCAGCATGCAATCTAGCAAATGGTCCACTCAAGGGACCAGCTCTGGTTCAAATGCTTTTTTTTTTTTAATTTCAGAGTCCTTGGTTTCTGCTAACTGGAGTTACGAAGATTTAGGCAGTGTGAGTCCAGGGAGTTGGGCAACTCCAAATCGGCCTATTTAACTTCAAAACCCTACATTGTTTTAACTACTCAAATACAGATTTTCCTAAGGTGATTAAAAAAAAATCCTATTTACAAGATTCTAGAACACATTAACAATCAAAGATTTAATCTGAATTTTAATGCTGCTGCCAAGGAACAAAAAAAAATTATCGGAGTTTTTCATCCTCATGTATTTGTTATTTGAAGCACATGAAAGAACTATCCTAAGTGTGACTAGCTCACAATGTCTTTCTCAATGATAAATAGATGCTTCAACATCTTTTTAATATAGGTCAGCATGATTTTTTTTTTTTTAATGCTGTGGAAAGGAAAAAATCCTGCAACTGGTTTAGTTATGGCAATAACAGGGTAAGATCCAAGAAATAATGGGCCTCTGTTCCCTTTCATGAACCAACTGGAAGGATGAGGAAATGACTGGTGAATTCAGGGTTAAGGTTAACTTCACTGTCAGTTAGCAAAAAGCTGGAGAGACTTCAAAAGTTGGTTAGACCATACAATGTCCTGAAGCCTGACACCACTCAATAATTTAGACTAGAACACTGAAAAATTCTGAAAAAAGGATCTTTCCGTCCTTAAATCTCTCCCATGATTGCTCTTGCTCTCAGCACCCCTGCCCCCAGCTGCCCCCCCTCTTCCCCCCCCATCTAGATTAGTTTACAACAGCAGAAATGTGTCAGATCTTCACATAGAAAGCTCAGAGAGTAAGGCCTTTCTTTCAAATGGACTAAAGGGCCTTCAGTAAAGCCCGAGGTTACTCAGAGAAAGCTATTTACATTCATTTACTCACTCATTCATTCCACAGGTATTTTCTGAGTGCCCAATGAATTCCAAGTAATTCAACTGGGAACACAGCCTCCAATAGGGGGAACCAGACAAGAAACCAATAAACAACACACAGTAGGAGTTCCCGTCATCGCTCAGTGGTTAATGAATCCGACTAGGAACCATGAGGTTGTGGGTCTGGTCCCTGGCCTTTCTCAGTGGGTTAAGGATCCGGCGTTGCCATGAGCTGTGCCATAGATGGCAGACTTGTCTCGGATCCCGTGTTGCTGTGGCTGTGGTGTAGGCCGGCAGCTGTAGCTCTGATTCGACCCCTAGCCTGGGAACCTCCATATGTCGCAGGTGCGGCCCTAGAAAAGACAAAAAACAAAACAAAATAAAAAAACAAACAGTATATACACACCCAATAGACATCTGGATTTGTGAATGTGGAACCTGCAGATACCAAGGGCTGACTCTACTACCCATTTTATATAAGGGTCTTGAGCATTGGTGTATTTTGATATCCACAGAGGTCCTGGAACCAATTCTCCACAAATGCTGAAGGCTGACTATACTAGAGACTAT
The DNA here is from genome assembly GCF_016906955.1 of Phacochoerus africanus. NCBI lineage: Eukaryota > Metazoa > Chordata > Mammalia > Artiodactyla > Suidae > Phacochoerus > Phacochoerus africanus. The sequence continues at coordinate 18,254,079 of NC_062549.1, read as the reverse complement.
AGTAGGTATGTGCTATGATGTGCTAGAAGGAAATCGGGGTGAAAACATAAAGGGGGACTGCTATTAATAACAATCTTGCTAGTTTTACAACTATGGCATGAAGTTGCCAATTCCATTTTCAGATGATAACTACTTCAGGTCACACTAGTAATATCAGTTTTTCTTAGTGACTCAGTCAATGATGCTTCCGGACTTATAGTCATCTTATTCCTTTCCCCTTCCCCCCATTTCTTAGTTAAGCGTCCAAACTCTGGTCCCTCTAAACTTGGCAATGAGGAGCAAGGGCTTCAGAGAAGGAATCACATCCTCCATCTCCTGCTCTTGTCTTCTGAAAAAGTCCTGAGAAGGGCCACGGCCACAGCTTCTGAGCAGCTTCTCGGTTTACTTGTATCTTCACAAAACTGTTTTTAAATAATCCGCCCTCTGATTAGTGCATCTGCTCTACTCTGGTGATTCATGGTTTTGTCACTGGGTGGCTGCAAGGCTACAATTTTAAAAGCCATGTGAATTGGGTTTCCAGCTTTAGCAAATCAAAAGGCAGGCAGGATACCCAATTAAACTTGATGTTCGGATAAGCAAAAAAATTGTTAGCATAAGTATGCTTCAATATTTGGGACATTTATACTTAATTTTTTCATCAAATAATGATACTGCATCTGGTAACCCTACATGTGAACATTTTGGGAACTACATTAATGATTTATCACAGGAGCGGGGATATCAGGTTTTGACTCATCCAGAAAGTAGAGAAATTGCTTCCAAGTAACAGTACTTACAGCCAGGCTAATGTGCATGAGAGCAAAATTTTCCAGGGCTGCATGAATTGTAACAGAGAGCTAGTCCCCCACCTATTTCAGGAGTGCGGATCAACCTACAACAGCTTTTAGCTTCGCCCAGCCCACTGGGCGCTGACTCATTCCCCTAGGCATCATGAGGAATTTATCTGAACACCTAGTAAAGACAGATGGTGTCATGAGACATTTGACAAAGAGAAAAAATGTGCTGGAATTCAATGACTATGCTCCCACTCTTTAAACTCCTTGCCAGATATTAATGAAATTTATTCTAAAACCTTCTACAGGAGGTGCATTCATTCGCTAGGCTACCATCACAAACCACCACAAACTAGGTGGCTTAAACAACAGACACTTCTTCTCTCACAGCCTTGGAGGCCAGAAACCTTAAATCAAGGTGTTGGCAAGGTTGGTTCCTTCTGAGGGCTGTGAGAATGTCGCTTGCTGGCAATCTTTGGAGTTTCTTTGCTTGTAGAAACATCACCCTGGAGTTCCCGTCATGGTGCAGTGGAAACAAATCCAACTAGGAACCATGAGATTGCTGCTTCCATCCCTGACCTCGCTCAGTGGGTTAAGGATCCAGCATCAGCATGAGCTGTGGTGTAGTGCTCAGACACGGCTCAGATCTGACATTGCTGTGGCTGTGGCGTAGCCCAGTAGCTGTAGCTCTGATTTGACCCTGAGCCTGCGAACTTTCATATGCTGCAGGTGTGGTCCTAAAAAACAACAACAAAAAGAACCCTGACCTCTGCCTTCACATTCATGTGGTATTGTGTGCGTGCGCGTGCGTGCATGCATGTGTGTGTGTGTGCATGTATGTGTGTGCACACACACATGCAATTTCCCCTTTGCATGAGGATGCAAGTCAGGTCCCCTGTCCCAGTCCAGGAAGACCTCATCTTAACTAATTGCATCTGCAATGACCCTATTTCCAAATGTCACATTCTGAAATATTAGGAGATAGAACCTCAACACATAAATTTGGGGGGCATATTTAAGGTATGAGAAGGGGGGAAAATCTGTAAATGTGCCAGGAAGACTGGAGAGGAGAGCCCCCCATCAACAAGACCATCTGGATAGGAAACCTGACAGAGAAAATTTAGGAAGTGAGCAGTGGGAGGCTCCTGAGGCCTGGGTCCAGCCTCCAAGAGTCTAACTATTCCAGCCTCGGGGAGAGGGCTGGTGGGGTCACAGATGACAGCTACTCTGCACGCGAGCATGCTGCTTTTACACAGCATGGAAGGAGGCAGTGGCAGACAAGAATGAATTATTCTGCATGCGGTTCAGAATCTGGTTCTGTAAAAGCATTCCTTACTGTCCCCAGCTTTCAAGCTTCCTCCCTCTGGAGTTCCCATTGTGGCTCAGCAGTAACAAACCCAACTAGTATCCATGAGGTCTCGGGTTCGATCCCTGGCCTCCCTCAGTGGGTTAAGGATCCGGCATTGCCCTGAGCTGTGGTGTAGGCTGGCAGCAGCAGCTGATTCGACCCCTTGCCGGGGAACTTCCACATGCTGAAAGTGTGGCCCTAAAAAGCAATACAATAAAATGTATCCCATAAAAATTGTAAAGCTGAAATTGTAATTGCTGAAAACTAGCAAATCCATTTCAAAATTTTATTCCAAGCATTAGAAGAAAGGATAGAGGGTCTGGCTTTGTAAATTTAGGCCCTCTTTCAACCAGGGATTGGTATCATAAAGGCCTATGACCTGGAGACACAGTTGAATAGTTGCTGATCCAACACCATGTACATTATTTCAACTATCAGTAAATCTTACCAACAGAAGCTGCTTGTCTCTGAGTTTTGCCCAAATCCTGCTGTGTTAGGTCCACGGCTAATAAGCAACAGACAACTGCCCATGAGTCAATTCTATTCGGTTCATTGACATTTTTAAGATGGATGAGGCCTGACCCCTTCTCTTCCGATCATATTGTCTGGTACAGGAAGACAAAGACAGCACAATAATAACCAGCACACACTGGTACTTGGATACAACACACAGTGCTAATTACTGTATTAAGTCTGTAGTAACCCTTTCAGTTCTCACAAAGTACTATTGTTATCCCCATGTTAGCCAGGAGAAAACTGAGTTCTAGACAGGTGAGGCTACTGCCCAAGGTCACAAAACTAGTCTGTCCACTTTGCTCATGCCTAATCCACACTTGTGACTGTCACTCTGAGACTCAATAGCTCCTCTGTTGCCATAATAGGAATGGCATTATCAAAAGAAGGGTGTGCTGGCTTTTGAGTGCTCCAAAGTGTAAGGAAAGGAAAAGCAACCCACAAGATCCAGAGACAAAACAGAAGAGAGATCTTTTCCATAGGGCAATAAAGAGTTTAAGTTGCCTGCCTTCGATGAGACCAGTTACCCCAGTTCACACGGGCCCTAGCACTCCTGTCTTGGACTTTGCTTCATTACTTTACAATTAATGGCCAGATATTTTTGGCCAGTGGTTCTTAGTCCTGATTATACATTAGAATCACCTGGGGAGTCTGTGCATGGACTAATATCCAGAATAAATTCCTGACTAATTAAAATCAGGACCCCTTAGGGAAGGATCTAGTCATGAGGGTTTTTAAAATTTCCTGGTGTTTAGAACCAGTGCTATAAGCCACTGCCTCTCAACCAGGGGCTCTTTTGCCCTCCAGGGGATACCTGGCAATGTCTAGAGACTCTTTTTTTGTCATTACAAGTAGCGGCAGGTGATGCTACTTGCCTTTAGTGGGTGGAGGCCAAGGATGCTGCTAAAATCCTATATTACAAAAGACAGCCCCCCTCCCCACAAGAATTATCTAGTCCAACATGTCGATAGTTCTGAGGCTGAGAAACACAGTGTTCTCCTTTGGTTCAATTAATCTAACTTGTGCACCACCTACTTGCAGGGACGAAGCAATCAACTAAGTGGAACTGCAAGCCTCTCTGCTCCCCGCACAAAGAAATTAAAATCAGGTAAAGGTGGCCAAAATTTCACCTTACAAGGTTTCCCAGGGGGATAATATACTCAATCTTGATTGTGTCTGCACCAGCTTTTACAAAAGAACTGTGTCTGGATCTGAGTACAGTACGTCTTCCCTAACAATGTCCTCAGAACACATTTTAAATCAGGAAGTGAGGTTCCAGTGAAGCCTAAGTTAGTACATCATGTCTCCTCTGCCACCAACATTACAGGCAGGGGAAGCTGCTTAGAGTGAGACCTACAGTTCTCTGCCTGGAGGGCATTTTTTTGGCAGAAGGATACTCATGACCCTCATAGAGATGCCAGCAAAGGATCAGGGAGGTCATACTCCCAGGAGTCAACCTTAACGAAATGATGGATGGAGAGCTGGTGAATAGGGTTCACCCTTCTTTACCCCTTGGGAAGCAGCGGATACATTCAGAGCGGCTAAGTCGCTCACAGTGGGGCCTTTAGGGGTTCATTCCCTTCACCGTCATACACTCCCACTCTGCTCCCAGGGTCTTCTGGGATGCTAATCCAAATCAACTGCTGACACTGTGCTACTCACCTCAGGTTAGGCTTCTGGGGGAATACAAAAATGGAACAAATCTCACACTATGTGACACTCTCAAATACACATAACACTCTGAAAAATGAAGTGGAGAGAAAGGTACATAGAGACATCTGAGTCAATATCGGTGCAAAAAAAAGTCTTTAAGAAACTCTTATTCACGTGTTCATAGAGTGGAGCAAAGATACTGCATCCACTAAACAAGAGGATGCTACAAAAAAAGAATGAACAGGAATTCCATCGTGGCTCAGCGGTAACGAACCCGACTAGTATCCACAAAGATGCAGGTTCAATCCCAGGCCTTGCTCAGCAGGCTTAGGATCCAGTGTTGCTGCAAGCTGCGGTGTAGGTCACAGACGTGGCTCAGATCTGGCATTGCTATGGCTGTGGTGTAGGCTGGCACCTGCAGCTCTGATTCGACCCCTAGCCTGGGAACTTCCATATGCCGAGGTTTAGCCCTAAAAATACACACACACACACACACACACACACACGAAGAACAGTGAGACCAAGAAAATGTCCTTGGAACTGAGAGATAGGACAGATAAGAATTTTTTAACTTCCATATAAGGTTTGTAGATACAAATCTAGTAATTGTCCATGAAAGTAAATAAACATAAAAGAAAAGGATAATTGGAGAAAAAAAATAACAAAGAGTAGTTTCTCAGTGTATCATTACAGAGGGTCCACCCTCCAACAAATAGGATTTCCATACACAGAGAGCAAAGACAATGGAAGAGAGAGTAATACAAGAAAATGTCCCAGAAGGGAAGTGTAAGAACCCTCAGACCACAGGTCCCAATATAATCAGGAAAAAGCACCCTGCATCTCTCAGTTATTTTTTTCATGACATTTCTAGACCCAAAGAAATACCTAACAATTCCATTTTAAGTAGTTAAGTTCAAACAACGTAGTACATCTTTATGTCCTAAAAACTCGGCATTTGTTGGGCACGATACAACTCACCAGTGCTTGGAATCATATTGACACTGCCACCTTCACTTCCTGTTCTGCAGTACTTTTCATAGAGTTTCTGTTATTTTTTAATTCAATTTCTTTTTTTTTTTTTGGTCGGTCTTTTTCGGGCTGAACTTGTGGCATATGGAGGTTCCCTGGCTAGGCGTCGAATCAGAGCTATAGCTGCCAGCCTAAACCACAGCCACAGCAACATGGGATCTGAGCCACATCTGTGACCTAACATAGGTCACGGCAATGCAAGATACTTAACCCACTGAGCGGGGTCAGGGATCGAACCCGAGTCCTTATGCATACTAGTTGGGTTTATTACCGCTGAGCCACAAGGGCACCTCCCTATTTATTTTCCTATCAGAGCAATTGCAGAAAACCCAGCTCTGCAAAGATATTGAGGACTGCAGGAAGTAATGAAGCAATCTAATGTTGAAACTCCCTTTAATGGTTTGTCTGGTATCCAACAGATGTTGCTGTTTTCCGTGAAACTTTAAAATATTCCATTGTGCCCCTGTGCATTCACTAGGGCACCCTTGGGTACCTTGGCATGCAGTTTGGGAACGATGGCTTCAGCCTATTTGTATCTATCAAGTGCTTGGAAAATTGATTACCAACAGCCTCACACCAAAGCAAATCACTCTATACAACTGAGAATATCAGTGATAAAATGTATTAAAAGTTTCCGGAAAAAGAAATAGTTCAAGCATGAAAGAAAGATAATGAGAATGGTGCGAGACTTCTCACCAGCAACCTTGAAAACTGATGAGGAGTCCCCAGTGTGGTGCAGTGGAAATGACTCCTACATGAGGATGTGGGTTCCATCCCTGGCCTTGCTCAGTGGATCGGGGATCCTGCATTGCCCTGAGCTGTGGTGGAAGTCGAAGACGTGGCTTGGATGCCTAGTTGCTGTGGCTGTGGTGTAGGCTGGCAGCTGCAGCTCCGACGTGACCCGTCCTGAGAACTTCCATATGCCTCAAGGGTGGCTCTAAAAAGCAAAACAAACAAACAAACAAAAACTGCTGAGGGAAAATGACTGCTTCCTTAGACTATCCTATCCAAAGGACTAACCCAGTATGACTATAGATTAAAGGTATTATCAGACATTTGCCTCCCAAAGATTCTTACTCAGGAATCTACTGTAGGATGTGCTCCAGGAAAACTAACCAACAAGTGAAAGTGACAGTATATCCAGAAAAACAGACATAGGAGAAAGCCAAGGACAGCTTGAGGAAGATGACCACACATCAGGCCAAGACAGAACCAGTCCAGGGTGGCACAGCTCCAAGAGAAAAATAAATAGAATGGGTGGATTACTTGATATGTACGAATATTTGACAAAAAATTATTGCTAAAAATTTGACACATATAGTGCTGCATTTGGGGGAAAAAAAAACAGATCGGTATCAGAAAGCTAAGCAAATGGAAAAAAATTAAAAAGAAAACCCATTAGTAACTGCAGGAAATCTGATCATAGAATATTACCTGACTGGAAAATGGAGCAATATGGACATGATCATAATTTTATAAACATAGACTAATTTGGTCAATAGTGGCTAAAATTGATACATCAAGAAATAATATGGGCAGGAATTCCCGTCCGTGGCTCAGTGGTTAACGAATCTGACTGGGAACCATGAGGTTGCGGGTTCGATTCCTGGCCTTTCTCAGTGGGTTAAGGATCCAGCGTTGCTGTGAGCTGTGGTGTAGGTCGCAGACGTGGCTTGGATCCCGCAATGCTGTGGCTCTGGCATAGGCCGGCAGCTGTAGCTCTGATTAGACCCGTAGTCTGGGAACCTTCATATTGCCACAGGTGTGGCCCTAGAAAAGGCAAAAAGAAAAAAAAAGAAATAATACGGGCATATTATTTATAATATTAAAATATATATTATCTATATACTAGATAATAGACCATACTATTATTAGAATATTCTAAATCATATACCGCCTATACTGCTATAGAATCTAATGTTCTGGGAAACAGGAGAGAAGATATGGGGAAGGGTAGGTGAAGGAATGCTATAAGCATATATTTTGATTTAGATAAATTCTAAAAATGAAGTCGGAAACAGAGGACAATATATGAATACTGAAAGCAAAAAAGGAAAATCATTAACCTTGATTTTCATTGCAGATGAAAGGATGTTTCAGATGAAAGTATTTGAAATGCAGAGCCCCAAAGAGCCAAGTAATTACCTGTATTTTATTTATTTATTTATTTATTTATTTATTTTGTCTTTTTGTCTGTTGTTGTTGTTGCTGTTGCTATTTCTTGGGCCGCTCCCGCCGCATATGGAGATTCCCAGGCTAGGGGTCTAATCTGAGCTGTAGCCACCGGCCTACGCCAGAGCCACAGCAACGCGGGATCCGAGCCGCGTCTGCAACCTACACCACAGCTCACGGCAACGCCGGATCGTTAACCCACTGAGCAAGGGCAGGGACCGAACCCGCAACCTCATGGTTCCTAGTCGGATTCGTTAACCACTGCGCCACGACGGGAACTCCAATTACCTGTATTTTAAATTTCACTTTGCTTATGCAACCCCGCTGTACAAGTCACCTCTTCTGTAAAGCATTCCTTTCCATTTCAGATGTCTTTAGTACCTTCATATATTCCCTAAGTTCTGTTGCAGCATTTACTCCTCTGTAATTTATTATTATAGAACATATTTGTCATTTATATAAATGTAGTTTATTACTCTACATCTGTCTTCCGTCTGGACTGCTCTATTTTATTATTTACTTACTTATTTATTTGGCCACACCCACGGCATGTGGAAGTTTCCAGGCCAGGGACCCAACCCATGCCGCGGCAGTGACAAGATCAGATCCTTAACCACTAGGCTACCAGGGAACTCCTGCACTGTTCTATTTTAGAAGAACAAGAATTTCTTCTCATTCCTCTATAGACTTTTGCATCTTCTACCCAAAGTCCCACCTTACAAATGTTAAGAGAAAACTTATTTTAACAACTAGTTGTTTAACTATTACACATCATAATGCATCAATTCCAACTGCCCGTTTCATATTTTACCATCTCTGAACTGAGGGATGGGCCTTAAAAATCTCTGAAGCCCTGGAAGGAAAGTTCTTGCAGAGAGTATTCATAACTGCTCCTGGGAGTTCCCACTGTGGCTCAGCAGTAATGAACCCAACTGGTATCCATAAGGATACAGGTTTGATCTCTGGCTTTGCTCAGTGGGTTAAGTATCCAGTGTGGTATAGGTCGCAGGTGGGGCTCAGATCCTGTGTTGCTACGGCTGTGGTGTACGCCAGCAGCTGTAGATCCAATTTGACCCCTAGCCTAGGAACTTGCATATGCTATATGTGTGGCCCTAAACAGCAAAAAAAAAAAATCAAATCAGGTAAAACAAAACTGCTCTTCTTATTCATCATGGCCTCCCCAATTTGAGAACATTTTCCTGTTTTTAGGGCCATACTTGTGGCATATGGAGGTTCCCTGGATAGGAGCTGAATTGGAGCTGCAGCTGCCAGCCTATGCCACAGCCATGCCAGATCTGAGGCAATATCTGCGACCTACAGCACAGATTTCAGCAACACTGGATCCTTAACCCACTGAGAAAGGCCAGGGATCTAACCCACATCCTCATGGATACTAGTCAGATTCTTAATCCACTGAGCTACAATGGGAATACCTGAGAACACTTTAGATTAGATGATATGCCTACAGTTATTTTTTTTTTCTTAAAACTCACACTGACATTGTAAGTTCAGACCAAAAAATATTTGTTAGAACAAACTTGCAATTCAGAATCATAGGGGATATATTTTTAGTTCCTTCTACCAGGACCAAATTTAAAATGAGTGCCTTTGCTGTCCCTTTCTGTCTGATGGGTTTATTTTACATTTATCTCTGCATCAAAGGGATAGACCTTTGATATTCTAATTTTAAGCAGGTATCCTATTAGACTCCCCATCTTATTTTTTCTTTCTTTAGGGTACATAAACAGTGATATATCTTCCATTGGATGGCCTCTTAGATTCCACAAAACACAGTCCTAAAAAATAGAATAAAAAAACTAAAGTAAATTTCTGACTTAGTTATATAAATCTTACATTTTTAATGAAAGAAATATTTGGGTTTCTTTGGGCTATTAAGATCTCCACATTCCTCTAATTACTAGAAAAATTTTCAAAGGTTTTTGAATTTTGCTGTGTAGACTAAATCCTTATGTGCCCACCTTCTGTCCACAACATTTTTTTGGCTTGTTCCTACGTATCAGCATTTTAAGTCTCTGTCCACATTTGCCCACTAAAAACCACTGCGGCCTTCACTGTGGTTTGGTTGATGGAAAGCATCTGAGGCTGCTAAAAACTTTCAATGAAACGCACGCTTGTGGGATCATAATTCACCCCTACAAGGCAAATGAATTCTCCTAGGCCATTGGTTACAAATCCCAAACTGTGCTTTGAGCCCCTAAAAGACTTTATAGAACATATGACTGAATCCTTCATTTAACTTAAATGACTGAACCCCCTCCATCCGAAAATAATACTTAGCTAAACTAAGCATGAGATGTGACATTATTATATAGTTAGTACTTATTTAGTGACTAAGTTCCAGGCAATGAGCTAACTGCTTTACTCATCACTCTACCTCTCTCAGCGAACCTACCCATTAAGAAATTGAGGGAGTTCCCTTTGTGACTCAGCAGTAACAAACCTGACCGGTGTCCATGAAGATGCAGGTTCGTTCCCTGGCCTCGGACGGTGGGTTAAGGATCCGGTCTTGCCGTTAGCTGCGGTGCAAGTCACATATGAGGCTCGGATCCTAAGTTGCTATGGCTGTAGCTTAGGCTAGCAGCTGCAGCTCCAATTCAACCCCTAGCTTGGGAAATTTCATGTGCCACGGGTGCAGCCCTAAAAGAAAAAAGAAAAATAAATTGAGGCTCACAGTTAAGGGACTTGCACAAGATCACATGGCTCGAAAGAGATCAAGTGCGAATTTAAGCCCAGACAGAATAAAGCCAAGGCTTGCAATTCACTCTCTGAATCCCTGCTTTTTACCGCTTTGAAGAAAAAAAAAAATTACGACAATGAAGAAACAATGGCAATTGAACAGCAATGCAAATAAACTGGAATGTCAACTGCGGACATCCTCAGTAACCTGTGAAATTTTAGAAAGAGCCTCCCATATTTATCACACGGCTAAAAAAGATGCCCCGGTCCTCAGGGTGGAGAAGTAGTTTTAAAAAGTGCTACTGAGCTCAAGTATGGGTCATCCTTTTAATCTCCATGGTCACCACTATTCATCATGAGCTTTTCCATCGTGTCTAGGCTACGTGGTCTGTCAGGACATTTTCTTCGTGGTGCACATTACACTTCTTTAAGGTCCACTCTGCAGGCCAGAGCTAAAGGCAGGCATTATTATAGATCAAAGCCAGTGAAGTGGGTAATGAAGTTTGGTATATAAAACACTTGTTATAAACGCAGGGGAAATGCCGGCTTTTCTTTAACATTAACTGCTTTGAAATGCATCATTGGAAGTAGAAATTCTTAGTAGGCCACTAGCTGCCACAGAATAATTTCCCTTCACCAAACAGACGACTGGTAGCTTTGGTGAGATGTCTTTCACAAACGCGGGGCCGTGTGCAGTGAGTTATTTTTAATACGTACTCCGTGGGGTGAGGGCTAAAATGCATCGCTGAACAAGAAGAGCGTTTCCCCCTCACCCGCCTCCCAGCAGAAACAAGGAATTGAAGGTCCATTCTGATCAGCTCCACTTAAGGAATAGGGTCTGAATTCTCAGGCTGATACAGAATCTTAAAAAAGAAACAATTAAAATATCTAAGCAGACAGTTTTCATCTCCTCGGGTAGAAAGCGTTCTTACTTATTCGGACATGTAGGCCTCTGAGCCACGGGGGGGGGGGGGGGGGGAGGAAAAGTGGTTATAAATATAACATGAAAAGGATAATTATTTTCCGATAACTTTTTAAAATCGTGTCTGCCTCCTCTTCTGTCAATTGTCTTTCAAGACTGGTCAATGTTAAGTAAGTGCTTCCGAGATTTACAAAGTCCCTTCTCCTCCTACAGGCTGCTCTGTGGGGAAAGGAGCAGTTTTCATTATCAGACGCCAAATGTTTATCACCATACTCCAACAGCGTGAGTGGTGGAGGATGGGAGTCATACAAAGGGGTCACAGGAGTTCCCATCTCGGCTCAGTGGTTAAGGAACCCCGCTAGTATCCATGAGGATGAGGGTTCAATCCCTGGCCTTGCTCAGTGGGTTAAGGACCTGGCATTGCCATGAGCTATGATGCAGGTCACAGACGTGCATCGGATTTGGCGTTGCTGTGTCTCTGTCGTAGGCTGGGCAGTTGCAGCTCTGATTTGACCCCTAGCCTGGGAACCTCTATATGCCATAGGTACAGCCCTGAAAAAGCAAAAAAAAAAAAAAAAGTCACTAAATCCCCAAATTCTTTCTCTCCCTCCCTCCCTTCCTTCTTCCTTCCTTTCTTCCTCCTTTCCCTTCCTCTCCCCTCTCTTCTTCCTACCATCTGTCCTGCCCCTTTTTTTTTTTTTTTTCCTTTCTGGCAAATTTAACAGCCTAATGTTTGCCATACATTCTAGGGTAAAAATCATCCTATTTGTCTTAAACTTTAGGATAAAAATCATCCTATTTCTCTTACTAATCTCAAGTACTTTGTAATCAGCCTCAAATAGCCTACCTCCTTGATTACTGTAAGGCTCCCGAAATCAGAGGCCAAGCCTTATTCCTAGGAGACTTCTTTCTGTCCCTTGCAAGATATCCTGAGTTTGTTTAGTATGCAGTAGAAGAGCTTGATGGGGTGTTAGATAATTTGACTTCTAGCTCCCTCATTGACCAGGTAACCTCGGACCAATCACCTAACCTCTGGCACTTTCATTTCCTCCTATAACAAAAGGGGAACCATAACACCTGTTCAAGGATCCACAAAGGGTTGACCTGGTGACAAATCATAATGGGAGTGAAGCCACTTGACAAACCAAAGCCTTGCTCAGGCAGGTGCCCCCAAGTATAATTCACGGTCAAGTGGCTGAGTCCCAGGGTGGCTGAGTGGGTCAGGGAGCCAGTGGTTTCACTAAAGCCTTGACAACCTCCTGCTAGAAGCATAGCTCTAGAGAGCTAGCTTCCTGAAATGTGAAACTGAGCGTGACATTTCCCTTCTTCAAACACTTCACTCCCAGAATGAAATCTAACTCTGTAACTAGGCCTACAAGCTTTGATCTCTGCTCAATGCTCTGGTTTTTTTTCCATGCTTGCCCTTCAGCAAGGTCTGAAGGTCATATTCTGCCCGCTCAGCCACGATGAGCTACTAGCTGATGTCCAAGCTCTTTTACGGGGCTGCCTTAGAGGCAGTTGCCTTCCATAGCCCAAGAGTGAGCCAGCTGCCCTTCCTGTGAGCGACCACAGCATCCCGTAATACCCTGGATGTAGCGCTTTTTACTCCGTCCTAGAGTTGCCTGCACGGTGCTGATCCGCATCTGTCATTAAGATGTTGACACTTGAGGGCAACCCCCTAGTGGCTGGTGGCACTTGAAGACGCCAGATAAATGACTTGTTAGATGAGTAAATAAATGAAAGAATGAGGAGCTCCTCTGCAACGAGAGAGGAAGCGATTCTTTACTGTGGTTCAATATATTCTCGAGGTCCTACTTGGGACCTCCGCACCATTACAACTTCAGCAAACCAGATGTGGTAGCAGAAAAAAAACGATGCCCAGATCCCAGACTACATTACCTTACACGGCAAAGGGGAGTCAGGGTTGCAAATTGAATTAGGGTTGCTAATCATTTGACTTTACATGGGGAGATTATCCTGGATTATCTGGTTGTGACCAGTATAATCACGAGGGTTCTTTAAAATTGAAGAAGGAGGCATTACAGAGGTTGGAGTGATTGGAGGCCAGAAGGATTGACACCGCTATCCTAGGCTTCATAGAAGGGAGCCATGAGCCCAAGCATGTGAGTGGTCTCTAGAAGCGTCTGGAGAAGGGCCTCCAGAAAGGCATACAGCCCTGCAGACACCTTGATTTTAGCTCAATGACATCTGCATCAGACTTCCGACTTTAACAAACTGTAAAACAGTAAGTGTGTGCTTTAATTTACCAGGGTTTCTGATTATTCACTATAGCCATGATAGAACACTAACATTTCAGACAGGAAAGTGGACAAGACCTCATCAGGACAAGTCATTCCACCTGTGGAGCTTCAGATTCCTCATCAACAAGCTGAGGATAAGCTTAAGCCTAATCTGCTTATGAGGATATTTGTGAGGATCAAAAAGCTTTAAAACCTGGGCTTGAATGTCATTTATTCACTGTGTTTCTTCGACAAGTAACTTAACTGATCCGTGCCTCAGTTTTCTCATCTGTAAAACAGACATACTGGTAGCATTACAGTCCCTGTAAAGTGCTATGAACATCCTCTGGTACAATGTAAGTAGTTTTTAAGTGTTCGCTACTACCACACATGTAAAAAGTTTGCAAACGGTTAGGCATTATAAATGGTAAAGTAGAATTAGCATACTTATAGAACACCGGTTCTCAAGGGGTGGGGGGGGGGTCCTTGCCTTTCCCCAAGAGTCGTTCTAAAATTTATGGCAGCATTTTAGAGGCCAAGGTGGGTCATGGTGGCAATACCACTAGCATTTAGTGATAGAAGCCAGGGATTTGGAAACATCTTGCAACATCTGAAGCAGTCCTTTGCAATGTAAGATTTTTGTCTAGATATGAAATGATACTGCACACCTCTACCCATCTGCACTTGTACCTATGCCTTGATGGTAATTTTACCAACAAATACTAGCATCTACCTCCTTCATGATGACCTCTGGTGTGGTTGTACCATGCATTTATCTACTGAAAGACATTTTTTAACTCACTTCGTTTCTCTATTCTGTTAACATTAATAATAATAAAAGGACATTCTTTTGATTTTAAATTTAGAGTTAGGTTGTATTTATGAAATTCATTTCATAATAAAAGGGGTATTAGAAAGATCTGTTATTAAAAGTGTATTGGGTTGGAATTAATAGGATTTGAAGTAAAATAAGGTTTAGAGATGGCTTAATCCAGCTCTCTAGCTTTCCAGTGAAGAAACTCAAAAGTCCAAAGACAGCATCTTGCAAAAAAGTGTTACTATTAGTTCAAAGATAACGCAAGTTTCAAGACTCTACTTCCAAGGTTCTTGGGTATTCTTTAAGATTTTCTACCTCCTAAATAAAGTAGGATTCTTTCAAGTTCACACTCTCATCCAGTCCTCAGATTGTGTGCCAGCAAAATCTTCCCTTGTGCCCCTCTCTCCCAGCCCTGCCATCCCCACTTCCACCACTGGCGAAAGGGATTCCAAAAGTGACATTTTATATGATCTCAATAGCCAAGCATTCCTGGGAGCAGTACTGAGGGCATTTTGATGGACAAGGTTAAAACGTCAACAACTGTCTCTGTCTCCTTTGAGTATCTACTTTTTTCTAGTCCAGTTCCACAGGAGACCTCTGTACCCAAGGATAATTCTGCCCACCCTCCACCTCCACTTCCAGAACATTCTGCACTACTTGAGCTCAATAAAGTTATGAAGAAACTAATTATACAGCTTCAGTTACAAAAAGATTGATATAGTCCAAATTATAATTCTACTATTTATATAAGGGCAAAACCCTCTTCCTTCCATCCCCCTTCCATACCCAAAGCTGCCAAAGACATTTATGCAGGTGTGTCCTGCCTAATTCCAGAGGGTGCACCCCTGGAGCTATGGGGTTCAATACCTGCATGGCTGAATACAGGGTCCCTGTTCTCAACTCCCTCAAATGGGAAAGGAGTTCATAATGTCAAGGGTTCTGATCTCAACTTTGATGCACATTTGGTTTAACACTGGCTTAACTGACATAGTTTATTCACTATCTTAAGTTTGAATTGCAATTTAATCTCTTTGCTCCCCAAGGGTTCAATGATGGAGGCCCAGTCACATTAAATATTGGGGCCCTATCGCAGCAGCTGCCTCTTGATAGTCAGACACTTGATGATTAGGGCTTGAGACCCAGTCCTCTTTCCTGTCTCTCCCTTTTGCGTGGCCCACACCATTGCAATTTCCTGCTGAAGGCTGTCCCAAGCACGTCAGCATATTACAGGGGTGGGGTTGGACGAGTGGGGAGGAACATTTTGCGCCCAATAACTGATGCAGCTTCAACTGATTCAAGCACACAGTTGAAGCAGTAGCTCAGAGTATCAATTTCACCTCGAGTTTTTAAATACAAGCTTTTAATTCTGTTAGACCTGGATGCCTTCTAAGTCGTATTTGCCCTACTTCAAGCAAATAACTTGCTGTCTATAAACTTTAGTTTCTCATCAGTAAAATGAACAGAAGCACTAGCCTTGCGGGGTTACTAGAAGCATAACACGAGCAAATGTAAGTAAAGCCTGGCACACAGCAAGTGTTCAAGAGATGTTAGTGGTTGCTAGGATGCTCTTTTCCCAGAGCAATGGTCTCCTAAGATTACAGTTCTATAACACATACCCCCGCCAAAAGCAGAATAAAAATTTAAACATAGAAACTCTAGTAAAAGAAGAGGAAAGGTGTGTCCCTTAGGAGGGGCAATTCCATCTTCATTTGAATTGTAAAAATAACTCATCACAGCAGGCATTTGATAAATCCCCCCCTTTTCTTAAATTCTCAGAGTGCTCTTCCATACCAAAGCCCCTTAAGTCAGCATTCCTTTATTCCTATTTTTCAGAAGACATCGAGGCTCTGGGAGGTTAAGATCCTTCTGTGGCCAAATCTAAGACTAGAACGCAGGCACAGAAATTTGCTGGGCAGGGTTTCACGTCACAAGATGTTCCATTATTAGAAGCAGTCACTCTCCACTAGGGGGCGCATGTCACGTAATGAGGGGTGTATTGGCAGCGATTGAGGGACTGAACTAGTCTCTATCCGCCCCTAAAATAACAAACCAACTAAAAAAAGCAATCTAAGGGAAAAAAAAAAACAGCGTCTTTGCCCTATAAATGTATCTTTAATGCATCTCCTTTAATTCTCTCGTCCAACTGGATTGCATCTTCAAAGCCCTTCCTATGTAGAAATTCTGGAATCAAGATGGCATATCAGTGCAGGACCAAATAGACGTGTGATTTAAAAAAGCCCTTCCTGTGGTTCTGAAAAGCCCCTTTGGGCTGGGAATCCCTGCACTGGGCCAACCTACAAAAGAGAGGGTATTTGCAGGTGATTTGATGATATATGATCACTCCCAGCGCATTTAGAACCAATACTTCTCAGAAGAAGAGACACTGTTTTGAAGGGGGGAGGGGAGATCTACTGGTTTATCCTAATAGCAGTTGATTTCTGAAGACTTGGGCTGGAAATAAGACTGCAGCCCCAAGCCCATAGCTTCACATCTAGGAAACCCAGAGGTCTTCCCCGGAACACGCAACGGTCCATTGTAAGGATGTTATGTTTAAGAGGTTTTAATGAAACTCACTTTTCAGTTGCTGCACCAATACCGTCAGATGATTGCTTGAAAATTTTTTTTTCTTTTGTCTAAGTTTACTTTCAACTGTAGGGAGTCACATTTTCTTCCTCTTTTTGGGTGAGAGAGTTGGTTAATTTTTTTAAACCCCTTTGCTAAGTCATTATTCATTAAATTGAAACTTAGGAGAAGAAAAGAAGGGACACAATGAGGGGCAGTGCCTGAAACAGAAATGACCTGCCTTTTGTGCCCCCTGATATTTTGCAGTAAATATTGCAAGCTGAGCAGGTGTCTAGCTGTGTATAGTCCAAACTACACTTGCTTCAGATCCCACCTGCCCCTTGTCACACAGGCCAACCCACACTTGAATCAAGAAAACTTTTTTCTGTTTACTATGTTAATCATCAAGCCAAAGCAAATAGCCTTCTACTTTCTGGATCCCAGGCGGCAATTAAATATGAAGACATCACAAATCCTCTAGACAAATAAGGGGGTAAAAAAAAACCTTCTGTATTCTAGGCCAGGAGGTGGGCCACCACATACCACAGAATTGCATCAGCTGTTGCAGGGAACAGAGTCCCTTTCCCAACTTTGAACTTTCTGTTTCACACACCAGCATCTAAGCAGGAAACTGACTTAAGTTCTCAGTTTAGATCAACCACCACTTACAAGTCTCAGTTGAAACAGTCAGTTTCAATGGCCATGGGTTCATTTCTTCCTTGACTCAGCACATATGTCATGGAGTTCAAGGGAGATGACCCATAACCAAAATATAGGACCCCCCAGACAACTCAATCCACATTGGCGGGAGGCTGAGTAAATAGATATTTACATGATGTTAGTGCTGCCAGAGGTGTGTACAAAGCTAGGTAAGGGGGCAGAGAGGCAGACAGCAAGTGAAAACGGTAGCTGTAGTGGAAAAGGAGAACAGCATTACCCCTTACTCGCCTACTGCCCTTCTCCCTACACACCACCACACAGCCGCCAACGGGTACAAAAGGTGCTACTCATTCTATTCACATCTGGTAACTAGGGGAATGAACACATCAGATCTTAAGAGAGTAGTTTCTTAGACACCTCGCAGGCAAGGAAAACTGTTTACAAATGCAAAGTTGTTTCCACACCACCACTCTGAGGGGGGAAAAAAAAAGCACTGGGAAAATGCAGGCAGAAAAGCCACCTCACCAGCCCTCCGCCCAAAGCAACCTGGAATCCAGACTGACCGGCCAAACACCTGGCAGCATAAGTGAACTTTTGCATAAAGCTGCAACACACTCCCCAGCCGTTGGCACAACGCCCCAGCCAGAAGGCCAGTTTCCAGTTTGAAAGGGCAGTCGGGAAGGGTGGTGGGAGTTTTAGCACGCACACATTACCACCCCTCTCTGGCCCTTCTGAGCTTCGACCCTTTTAGCTGGGCTGCCCAGGCTTCGGAGAAGAAAACTGCCAAAGCAGAAAACTGTCAGAGTTGCGATTACTCAGTGAGCTGGCTTTGTAACGTGGACGTGCCCCCTTCATGGCCAGTTCTACTTGGGGCCCCTAAGCTACGCTTAGGTTTTGCTCCCGTAAAACTGAGACTACGTGAACTACGCCTCCGACCCCGTGCTCTGCACGAACACGAACTCAAGAAGCCCTGCTCACCGAGCCTTTGCCTACACCTCTGCTGGGTCAACGCCTGGGACGACTGGCGGGTGGGGACAAGTGGCCCCCCAAGTGGGTCAAAGTTGTCAAAACTCCGCCACCCGCGCCCGGCGGTCCCCTGGGGTGTGGCGGCACGTGGGTGGGTGTGAGGATGCGGCGGGAGGAGGCGGTTGGGGTGTCCGTATCCCAGGCAGCCCGCGCAGCGTTAACCCCTCACCTTCCAGCAGCACTTCCTTGCCAGCGCGCTTCAGCGCCTGCACCGCCTCGTCGTGGGTGGCGTCCCGCAGGTCGGCCCCGTTCACAGACAGGATGGCGTCGCCCACGTACAGGGCTTGGGTCTGGTCCGCCGCCAGCCCCTTGAAGATCTTGCTGATGAGGATGGGCATCTTGTTCTCCTTGCCCCCCTTGATGCTGATGCCCAACCCGCCCAGCTCCTGCTTCAGCACCTTCACGCCGCGCTTCTGGTTAGAGATGGACTCGGGCACCTGCTCCGGCAGGTCGGTGAAGGCGGTGCGGACCCCGGCGGGAGAGTCCGGGGGCTGCGCGCCGCCGGCGCCTGGGTGCCCGGGGCCGGCGCCCCTGCAGAACGAGCCATTGGTGGCGGTCCCGATGCCGTTGTACGCCGCAGCGCCTTCCTCGCAGCTCAGAACCAGGGCGTCTTCGCTCAAGTTCACCAGAACTTTGTGCCAGCGATCCCGCACCAAAACTTCCAGCAGCCCGCTCCGCTGCGCCCGGCCGCCTCCCCCGCCGGCCGGCCCCGCTGCCGCTGCCGCTGCCGCCGCCGCTGCTACCGCCATCTTTCCGGCATTCTTAAAATGCCGTGCGATTGCAAAAGGGGGGAAAAGTGGGGAAGGGTTGCTCGGGGAGCGAGGAGAGCGCGCCCGGCAGGGAGGAGGCGGGACGCGGGACTCCGCTCCGCGACTTCGCTGGAGCGCCCGGCTCGAGTTGGCAGCCGCAGTCAGCAGCTTCCCCCTGGCCTGATCCCGGGCGGGGTGGAGCTACCTAAAAGAAGAAGGAGAGACAGAAACAGTGGAGGGGGGCAGCCAGCTGCCAGTTGCAAAACCCCAAACCCAAGGGAAGCCGCGAAACAGCTAAGCGCGGGGGAGGTTCGGAGGGGGAGTCCCTCGCCGGGAAGGGCGGGGACCCAGCGCCTGGCGGCCGCTCACCTGTTCCAGCCGCCGCAGCCTCGGCGGTCACACGCCGCGCGTCCTCTCAGACCCTCCCCGCCTCCCTGCTCTGAGCGCACGTCGCCGCAGGGACAGCTTCCCTCCACCCCGCCCCCAGCCGTCTTTCGTCCACTCACCCTTCTCCCCTGGCGCCTCTTCCGCACCCCGCACGGTCTGGGTGTCCTGCCTTGGTCCGCTCACTGGATGCTCTGAAGCCCCCTATCACACCCTCTGTCGAACGGTCTCTCCGCCCTAACCCCTAATTGTGTCTAGTCTCTTCACTCTGGCTTCCAAAAGGCAAGTCTTGGCTTCGGTTCTTACCTGTCTCTCCTTTCCGCAGAGGCTCTCAGGTGGGCTCAGACCAGACGGACAGCCTGGGTTCCCTGAAAGGCAAGAGGGAAGGTTGTCCCAGGAACCCAGGATGAAATGTCAGCATAACCCCAGTGCAGGGAAACTTCTCCTTAAATGCAGGACATCTTTTCTGCCAGGTCTCTGAAGAGGTGTCTCTACTGGCTGCGGTTTTCAGCAGGTCACTGCTGGCCCCACACCCCAGGGACAATTTTTCTTCCTGCCCTAGTACATTACATGCTTTCTGCTCCTGATCTATCCTCTCCCGCCCCAGGAATGCCACACCAAATGCTTCCTGGGACTTTGTCTGTCTTCCCAGGGTCCAATAGAAAAAAGTCCACTATTTAAGAACTCGGTTGCAATGGATTGTTATCTCAGAAGTTCCTTTCTGAGTGACTTGGAACTCAAGCTGCATTTTCCTGGGAAACGATATTATAAATTATTGGTTATCTTCCCAGGCCAATCCAGAAGTGCCAACACATGTCTTAGATGAATCTCCCAGAATCCTCCTGGTCCTGGAAATTCTCAGGGGTCCTCCACCCTATGCAGATCTCTGGGAGCTCTGGAAGTGTTTCATTCATCTCATCTACCTTCCTTTCCACTTCTTTCTGTGCTTTCTTTGAAACCAAACCAAACCAAAATTCACAAATCAGAGAATTCCTAAAGGTAAACGCAACCCAGCAAGGTGTCAGGAGGAAAGAAATCTTATTGAACACATTGCCACTGAGCTGATGAACAGCATCATTGAAAGTTCTCTAACCCTTCTCAAATGACTCACATTTTTAATTGTGAATGTTTAAAAACACAGAGCAATTCCCAATCTCCAGAGCCTGGGTGGTTGGTATTCCAGGCAGGTGCCAGAAATGAAATGAAAACATTTGGATTTTTCTTTTTTTTTTTATAAGTCACTACAGGTAGGTCATGAGGAACTCTTAGGTTTATACTTCTGCTTACAGAATCCTTATTGTCTATATTTCTAACCAGTGTTCCAGAAGCTCTTTATTCATTCATGTAAAGGTACCCGGGGACAGCAGTACCAGGATCAGTCAAGGAGCTATGAGGGGTGGGACCATGGTATTGGGTGGTAAAGCCAGCTGAGGCTGCCCTCTGCTTTAGAGACTAAGGACTTGCACACACACATCGCTCTGCAGGAAAATCAGAGCCTGAGTGTCTGTGTTCTAACCCAAAAGCACCGAGGTGGAGACAGGCACCGGAATGCCAGGGCGATGATTTAGAAATCAAAACATCTGCTCCTGGACTGAAATTGTCCATTCCCATTACACCTGTGTCTTGTCTCCGTGGTCAAGTGATGCTAGAGGCCCAGGCATAACCAGAAGTAATTTATCGATTTGCTGTAAGAAATTGCAAGCTCTGGGATGGGAATTTCTCAGAATCTCTGTGATAAGCACATTTTTTCCAGGTGAGCAAACCTACATGGGAAGGAGTAGATTGCTTGCTGAAAGTGGCATCAGAGGAAGCGAAGGCAAATATTCAATATCATCAGGCCTGAGGCATGCATGTCAGCCAGAGATGGCTTTGCCAATGGAATTAAAATAACAACCCTTATTCTAAGTGCTTTACAGGTATTAACTTAATCCTCCCAGTTGTTCTTAGGGATACTTGCTATTATCGTCACTCCTGTTTCACAGGTGGAAGAATGGGGGTACAGATTTAAAAACTTGCCCTGCTCATGTAGTGGATAAATGGCAGAGTCAGGAGTTCTCACTGTGGCTCTGTGGGTTATGAACCCAACTAGTATCCATGAGGATGTAGGTTTGCTCCTTGGCCTTACTCAGTGGGTCAGGGATCTGGCATTGCCATGAGCTGTGGTGTAGGTTGCAGATGTGGCTCAGATCTGGTGGTGGTGT
The DNA here is from genome assembly GCF_016906955.1 of Phacochoerus africanus. Classification (NCBI taxonomy): domain Eukaryota; kingdom Metazoa; phylum Chordata; class Mammalia; order Artiodactyla; family Suidae; genus Phacochoerus; species Phacochoerus africanus. Next base: position 18,232,333 of record NC_062549.1, on the reverse strand, counting down.
GGATGTGGTGTAGGCCAGCAGCTGTAGCTCTGATTCGCCCTTAGCTTGGGAATTTTCATATGCTGCACCTGCAGCCCAAAAAGCAAAAAAAAAAAAAAAAAATATATATATATAAATTTAAAAAAAGGCAGAGTCACGATATGAACCCAGGTAGAAAGAGTTTGGACTTTGAACCATCATCTCCTAAAAATGCTTAGAATGTGTTAGCTGTAGAGTTCACCTTGCACCGAAGCCAACCTTCCCATCCTTAGGGAGACAGGGAGGGTTAAGACCCTTGCCCTAGATACCTGTAGAAAGGTTCGGCCCAGCTATTGTCTCCTGGCCTCCCCTGCTTTCCAGGTTAGAGGACATCCTGCCCTCTCCTAATTGGTACATTCTTTCCTTTAGTCATGCTAATAGGTTGAAACTGAGGACACCTGTGGTCTTGCTGGCCTAGAAGCCCTGTTAACCCTCAGATAGGTCTGCGTATCTGGTGTCTGATCAGTGATGCTGACTCTCAAAGACAAACTTACCACATTTCTTAGGTGGGACTGCAGCCCTATAATTTTACAATTAGGATGGATTATATTCTCTTAGGTCTCCCCTTTTGAAGAATAGTCATTGGACAGGTCTGAAAAGACTTCCAGCTTTCTCACTTTAGGAGTATGGCATTTAAAGCGTTTGAAGCTCAGAGTAGAGCAGGAACAGAGCTTAGAGCACACGGCGGGTTTGTGACAAAGCCACCACTGGGTTATCATGATACCAGTCTAACGTGAGCATTCCAGAAATTATACCTGAAGGCCCCCCACACATACCCTTTTTAAAAACCAGATTTCTTTCACTTATTCCTGTCTTCTGTTCTCTTTCCTCCTTCTGTCCTCAACTTTTGACTTCCCTTTCCCAGCCCAAAGTGGGATCTTCCTGTGTGTGCCCCTTTGCGTACTTCCCTATAGAGGTCTGGGTGGCCTTGAACTTGCAAAAGCAGGTCACAAAACCCTCAGCTCCACAGAGCAGAGGTCAGTGATGGAGCTGCAGCAACATGTGGCAGAAGAGGAAGTATTCCTCCCTCACCCCACAAAGTTTTGTTGTGCATTTGTCATGTCCCAGGCACTGTTCTTGGTGCTGCCACATGGGGGCAAACAAATGGCAAGACGTGCCTTATGATGCTTTCATTGCAGTGGGTGGCAAGGTGGCGATGGAGAAGGACTGAAAACGTAAAATACTTTCATGGAGAAGCAAATGCCAGGAAGAAAATAAAACAGAGCAAAATAGTCTAGAGTGACCAGGGGCAAGTGACATCCTGGCTTTGTGAGTAGGTGACTTTTGGCCTGAGACATGGATGGAAGAAGAAAGGAGTCTTGCAAAGATCTAGCCAGGAGGGTCCCAGGGAGAAGGAAGAGCCAGAGCAAAGCACCTGAGACAGAACTAAGCTTCTTTTGTTGGAGGGACGAAAAGGAGACCAGCATGACCTGGGCATCCCCTGTCAGGAAGAGAGAGGTAGGAGGGAAATCAGGGAGATGGGTATTTCAAACAGAGTCAGCCCTCCCTACCAGCGGGTGGTTAATTCGTGGATGCGAAAATCTGGGGATGCAGGATATGGAGGGCCGACTGCAGTCCGCCGTTTTGTATAAGGGACTTGAGCATCCACAAAGGTCCTGGAACCCATCCCCCGCAGATATTGAGAGACTCTATTATTTCCTAATACCTACTGAGAAAACTTTTACTGGATAGAAAACTCCTTCCAGTATTTAGGTTTGGAAAACAGGATCATTGTAATTTTGACACTGTTTTCTAAAGAGTAGATTGGGATTTATCCAGTTACAGGATGGAGTTTGGGTACAAGGTGAATAATCAAGAAGAGGAGGTGGGAGTTCCCATTGTGGCGCAGCGGAAACGAATCCAACTAGGAACCATGAGGTTGCGGGTTCAATCCGCGGCCTCGCTCAGTGGGTTAAGGATCTGGTGTCGCCACGAGCTGTGGTGTAGGTTGCAGACATATCTCAGATCCTGTGCTGCTGTGGCTGTGGTATATGTCAGCAACTGTAGCTCCAATTAGACCCCTAGCCTGGGAACCTCCATATGCCATGGGTGCGGCCCTAAAAGGACAAAAGACAAAAATAAAATTAAAAATAAAATAAAATATGGCACAAATAAACCTATCTACAAAACAGAGACAGACTCACAGACCAAGAGAATAGACTTGTGGTTGCCCAGGGGGAGGGGGAAGGAGGATTTTGGGGTTAGCAGATGCGAACTGTTACATTTAGAATGGATAAGCAATGAGGTCCTACTGTATAGCACAGGAAACTATATCCAATCTCCTGGGACAGACCATGATGGAAGATAATATAAGAAAATGAATGTGTGTGTGTGTGTGTGTATAAATGACTGGTCACTTTGCTTTACGGTAGAAATTGGCACAACATGGTAAATCGACTATATATAATTTAATAAAAAAAGAAGTAGTCAGATTCTAGATTCAAAATCATAATTCTGGGTTAGTGACTCTTTTTTTAAAGATGAAGCACTGAGACTGGGGCTTGGCTTGTGAACAGAAGGCTGAGCAGGCTCCTTCTCTGATGTGTCCTAGTAGGCCTCCAGGAACATCATCAATCTTAGATGGGTTGGGAGTTCCTGTTGTGGCTCAGTGGTTAATGAATCTGACTAGGAACCATGAGGTTGTGGGTTCAATCCCTGGCCTCGCTCAGTGGGTTAAGGACCCGGCGTTGCCGTGAGCTGTGGTGTAGGTCACAGACACGTCTCAGCTCTGCTCTGGTGTTGCTGTGGCTGTGGTGTAGCCAGTGGCTACAGCTCAGATTAGACCTCTAGCCTGGGAACCTCCATATGTCTCGGGTGCGGCCCTAGAAAAAGACATAAAAGAAAAGCCCTTAGATGGGTTGGCTAACACCCTCTACTGCACAGATCTGCTATTTAGCTGGGCAGATCCTCGGTTAACTAATAGACCACCACCCAGACTCTCGGCCAGCCAGTCAGTGAGGTGAGGTATTTGCGCACAGCATTTAGAATGTTGTAGTGTGGTGACTTTTTTTGGGAGCAGGGCTAGCCCCAGGGAGAATTGTAAAGTAGTTAAATGATTGTCTTCCTCCTTTTCTTATGGAGTTCCACTGTGTCTCCTTCCCCACCAGAACTACTGCTGCTGAAGCAAACCTTACCCAATCTTTCAATGTATATGATACACATGTAAGTCACTTTTCCTAAGGGATCATATTGATGCATTTTTAAAACTGTAGGATTGAAAAATAAAATAAAATAAAACTGTAGGATTGGTGAGATCACATATTAAAGCCATGTTGAACAAAATAATTCTTTGAAATTCTAGTAGGCAAGATACATTCCACCAAGTACTAGAAGCTTTAGCAAGTTGGCCTAAGTAGGCATCAGAGATGTGAAAAGGTGAGGAGGAATAAGAAATCATATGATATAATATGATAGCAAAAAGGTGAAAAATCAAAGGATCTGGCTTGAGAATATTGAAAAGAGAACTTACAGGGTCTAGCAACCAATTTTAACATGGGAGCAAAGGAAAAGTGATTATGGGAAGAGAAATTCATAACTAAATGCTAACTTTTGAATTGCTTCTCTGCATAATTAAACTAGAACTATACAAAAATAGCCCAAATTAACTGCAAAGCTTGGAAAGCCAGAGGCAGAAGACATATTTAAAGGCAAAGGGCTACTGCCCTACTTCTGAAATGAAAACTCAAGCCCTCTGAGGCATCACAGGACAATATATTTACATGCAGTGTCCGCTGGACTAAAGTCCAAGTTGGCAATCGATGCCTGAAAGCTCTGGCCCGCCTGGCGAAGGGACCCCCCCCCCCCCAAAAAAAAGGCAAACTAGATCAAGCAAGAGGTGAGCCTGGAGGCAATCCCAGACAGCTGCCTTCTTTTCCATCTCCATGGATGTGAAGACTTTGCACTGTAGGGGTCACAGATGGTGGCAGAAGTAAGCAGGACTGAGGTCCCCCAGGACCACAGTAGAATACAAAGGCAGGTTTCAGGAGGGGCTAGAATGACTGATATATTAAACAGCGAGGAAAAATCCTTTCCGAAATATTATTAAAGAGAAAGCAAATTGTTACATGTTGACTAGGATTTCTACTTTTCATATATTTCTGTTTAGTATTAGTTTCTCCAAGGCTGGGACTATGTTTAAGATGTCATGGCTATTACAAAATTGAACAGTTTCAAGGAAACACCTAGCACTTGTTCCCAGTGGTTGCAGGGAATTAGAACTAGCTGGGGAACAAATTAAAAAGGCAGTGAATTCAATAACTTCTTCCACATTTATTAGCTGACATACTTGTGAAGTAAGGGACTTTCTTCTATATACAGTGATTTTTGTTGCTGTTGATTTTTGTTTGTATTTAGGGCTGCACCTGTGGCATTTGGAATTTCCCAGGCTAGGGGTTGACTCAGAGCTGCAGCTGCCGGCCTATGCCACAGCCACATCCTTAACCCACAGAGATTCTTAACCCACTGAGCGAGGCCAGGGATCAAACCCACATCCTCATGGATACCAGTTGGGTTCTTAACCAGCTGGAACCACAATGGGAACTCCTGTTGCTGTTTATTTTTTTTTCTTTTTACCACCACAACTGTGACATATAGAAGTTCCCAGGCTAGGGGTCGAGGGGAAGCTGCAGCTGCCGGCCTACACTACAGCCATGGCAATGCGTGATCTGAGCCTTGTCTGAGAGCTACACCACAGGTCACAGCAATGCCAGATCCATAACCCACTGAGTGAGGCAAGGGATCAAACACTCATCCTCAAGGATACTAGTTGGGTTCGTAACCCACTAAGCCAAAATGGGAATTCCAGATTTTTAATTTCACTATTATAAAGATTCTTATCTAATGTGCTCTAATTCATGACTATTATTATTCTGTTTTCTGCTTAAATATATCAAATTTGGCCAGTACGAACCTCTTCAGGCTGACTCCTATGTTTTTTTTTTTTTTTTTTGCTATTTCTTTGGGCCGCTCCCACGGCATATGGAGGTTCCCAGGCTGAGGGTCCAATCGGAGCTGTAGCCACCGGCCTACGCCAGAGCCACAGCAACGCGGGATCCGAGCCGCGTCTGCAACCTACACCACAGCTCATGGCAACGCCGGATCGTTAACCCACTGAGCAGGGGCAGGGACCGAACCCGAAACCTCATGGTTCCTAGTCGGATTCGTTAACCACTGCGCCACGACGGGAACTCCTCCTATGTTTTTTGACAGGTGCCCATTGTCTTTAAGCACTTTTTTTTTTCTTTTTGCTTTTTGGCATAACAAGCTATCCTAGGGTCATCCTGTATTTTATCTGCCTTGTCCTGGGATCAGCCATTCCTTACGGAGCCCTGGTCCCTTTTAGTGTAAAATGCTATTTAAAAACCAAGATCTGGAGACTAGCTGTGCTTATTTATACAATATTAATGGGTAAAGTTCACATTCATAGTCTCATTTCAAATCCTACACCATAAGATACTACCCTAACTTTTCCTTATTCCATGTTTTTCGCAATATGTGAGAAATCTGACTTTCACACGTTAATATATTTATTTGGTGTTTCCTACAATACAGAAGGAAAATGCTTCAGAATTACTGTTACTATTCCGATAGCAGTATCAACAACAAACCTATTAGAAAATGCAAAATTTCTTTGCAGTTCATTTTGTCCTTAGGATAGAGTTCAGTAAAGGTGCACAGATCCAATCTACCCTCCATATATCTACAGACCCAGATGGCAGGGATTCTATAAAATAAGTGGCTTGGCCTCCTCAAAAATGTCAAGTAATGGAAGACAAAAAGACTGGAATTTTCTAAAAGAAAGGAAGCTAGTTGGAATTTGGTGGCTTAGTGGTTAAGGATCCCATGTTGTATACTAATGTAGGCTTTGGTCACTGCTGTGGCACAGATTCAATCCCTGGTCTGGAAACTTCACCATGACATGGGTGCCCCCCCCCCTAAAGGAAACTAAAGGGACGTTAAAACCAAATAAAATGCAAGCTCTTGGATTAGATTGTCAAAGAAAAACTACAAGGACTTTTTTTTTTTTTTTGAGGTTAAAGGCACTTAAATATAGACTGTATATTCAATAATATAATTGTATCCACGTTAGTTAAGGTTTTGGTGTGTCAATGATATTATGGTTGTAGAAAGTTTTTCCTACTGATGTGTTTAGAGGGGAAATGAGGGCTGTAACTGACTTTCAAATAGAGAAAGAGAGGAATTACCAAGAAAATGTGGCAAAGTATCAACCGACTTTCAAATACTGTGAGAGGGAATAAGAGAAAGAGATGTATGACGTGAATGTGGCAAAATTAGCAGTAAGTGGATCTAGTGAAAGATGATGGGATTTGTTGTACGATTCTTTCCAATTAGTAGTAGGTTTAATACTTTTGTTTCAAAATAGAGTTGGGAATAATAATGCATAAACCTAAGCTCTGCTTCAAAAGATTCTGATGAGTTTGTTCTTGGGAGGGGTTTGGAAATGTACGTTTATTAAGGGAGTTCTGAGGCAGCAAACTATGGCCCTGATCCAGGCATTTGTTTTTGTCAATAAAGTTTTATTGGAACACAGCCATAGACATTCGTTTACATATTGTCCATGGCTTCTTTTATACTAAAATGGCAAGCAGAATTGAATAATCCACCAGGCTATAGAGCCCTTTGACCTTTGAACTCTGTGACAGGAGAGATGGTAAAAAATCTAGAAATAGGAGTTCCCATTGTGGCTCAGCGAGTTGAACCCAACAGTAGTATCTATGAGCAGGCGGGTTCAATTCCTGGCCTCACTCAGTGGGTTAAGCATCTGTCGTTGCCACAAGCTGCTTAGTAGGTCACAGATGTGACTCAGATCTGGTGTTACTTTGGCTGTGACACAGGCTGGCAGCTGCAGTTCCAATTAGACCCCTAGCCTCAGAATTTCCATATGCCACAGGTGTGTCCATTAAAAAAAGAAGAAAAGAAAAAAAAATCTAAAAATATTTCTAACCTGGCCCTTTTCAGGAAAAAAAAAAAAAAGAAAGAAAGAAAGAAAAAATGACCCCTGCTCTAGTGTATACAAATTTGGGAAAAGGACTGGAGAAACTTTAAAAGTAGAGGAAGACTGGAAATTTGGTGAAAAGGCACTGATCTGGCAAATAGTAAACATTCCAGCCCATGGTAGCTAACATATGCTATACAAAAGAAACAAGCAAACAAAAAGAATCAGAACCAACCAGAACGACTCTTGATTGTTCCTACAATGGGCCAATTTGTGTTTGCTTATAAAATAGTCACATCAGCTCTGTGAAGCAGAAGTCATCCAGGCATCATAAACAGGAACTTGGAATCCAGAGGGATAAAGAAGCCCACTCTAGGGCTCATCAGTTTGAGGTCAAAATGTTGACATTCAGACTTCAGATTTAAGTTTTTTGTTTTTTTGTCTTTTTAGGGCCACACCTGCAGCATATGGAGGTTCCTAGGCTAGGGGTTGAATCGGAGCTATAGCTGCTGGCTTAAGCCACAGCCACAGCAATGCCAGATCCTAGCCTTGTCTGCTAAGGCCAAGGATCGAACCCGAGTCCTCACGGATACTAGTTGGGTTTGTTACCACTGAGCCAGAGTGGGAACTCCCAGACTTAGGTTTGACAAACACACATTGTGTTCCCTTTCCGCTGGGTCACTCTGCCAACTTCACCATACTTGAAGCTTCAGTTGATTGAAACTCAGATTTTCCATCCACACAGTCCTCTGAGTAAAGGCTTTTACAGTCATTTTGAAAGGGAAACCCACAAGAGGATCAACCTCTCTTCCGAAGAGTGAGTCTCTGGCAGCCGAAATATTGCTGTTTTAAACTCTGTCCCATGGGCTTTCTGAAAGGTTAAAACAAACAAACAAACAAACAAACAACCTTGGCTCTTCCTTTCAGTGTCACCAGCACCCATGCCCCCAAGTAAAAGCAGCTTTAGATTATGGTCAGAGTAAGGGAGTTCTATTTTTGCACAAATGCAAAAACACTTTATTGCCATTTATTTTCTTTCCAGAAAGGCAAACAGTTTTAAACTGTGTCTGGGGCTGTTTGGGGATTTCTTTCCTCCTTCTTTCTTTTCTTTTTAAGAGAGAATTTTGTTTTTCCCAATAGAATCTACTTAGAGTGAGCTTAGATACTGTCACAAAAAATTCATTATAATCAGTGAGTTCTGAAACTTTGTCAAGGTTCAAGTTATTGTGATTTTGCTTTGGGGAAGGGGGGAAGATTATGAGAGTAAGATAATGTCATAACCTTAGGATGATGATGACAATGATATACAAATATACATATTTGACAGGATGTTTATTCTTTACTTTCAAAAAGAAACACATCTTCTTTCAATTTTCTTAAAATATTCTGCCCTGAGTTTTCTATTAAGTTTTTCAATTTTTTTTTTTTGGTCTTTTCTATGGCCACACCCATGGCACATGGAGATTCCCAAGCTAGGGGTCTAATCGGAGCTATAGCCACCAGCCTACACCAGAGCCACAGCCACACAGGATCCGAGCCATGTCTGCGACCTACACCACAGCTCATGGCAACGCCAGATCCTTAACTTGCTGTGTGAGGCCAGGGATCGAACCTGCAACCTCATGGTTTCTAGTCAGATTGGTTAACCACTGAGCCATGACGGGAACTCCAAGTTTTTCAAATTTTGATAGAGACATAAGTGTAGAAGAGATAGTTCTCTGCAGGTACCAAGATATCTGATCCTAGATTTGGGTAATAATCAGTGGTGTGGGATATGCAAACCTGGAAAGCATAAGCTGCTTGTAAAGGGCCAGCACTGCTTTGCAACAAGCTGTGATTATTATCATTTGGGAAGGCATAGAGGTCAGATCCTCTGGTTTTCTAAGACAGTCAAGAAATGTGGAGTTCTCATGGTGGCCCAGGGGTTAAGAACAACAACAGTGTCTGTGAGGATGCAGGTTCAACCCATGCCCTCACTCAGTGGTTTAAGGATCTTGGTCTGATACGGCCCCTAGCTTGGGAACTTCCATATGTCACTGATGTGGCTGTAAAAAGAAAAAAAAATATGTACCTTTTTTTTTGGGGGGGGGGGCTGTGCCTGTGGCATGAGGAAGTTCTCTAGCCAGGGATCAAACCCAAGCCACAGCAATAACCATAGCTGCATCAGTGAAACACTGGATTCTTAACCCACAGAGCCACCGGGGAACTCTAAGAAATGTACTTTTAAATGATTTTTAAAATTTGGCTCCACCTGTTAGAATGGCTATTATCAAAAAGATAAGACCCAACAGATGAAGATGTGAAGAAAAAGGAATGCTTGTGCACTGTTGGTGGAAATATAAATTGGTGCAACTATTATGGAAAATACTATGGACATACCTCAAAAAATTAAAAATAGAACTATCACATAATCCAGAAACTCCACTCCTGAGTATATACCCAAAGGAAATAAAATCATTATCTTGAAGAGGTAGATGCACCCCCATGTTCATTGCAGAATGATTCACAATGGCCAAGATACACAAACAACTTAAATGTTCATCTACAGATGAATGTGCCGGGGCCAGCTCAGCAGGATGGAGCTGAAGAACGGGTGCTGTGGAACTTAAGGAAAAGTAGTTAACATAAAACAAGACACAGAGACATTTATCTTAAGTAAAGGTGGGAGCCAGGGAACTCAAGGTCTCAGGGACCAAGCGCACCCTGCCTCAAGAAACCACACTGCTGTTATTCTCAGATCAAGTGAGGAGTGGCTATGGGTGGATGATACAGGGTTTGTTTAAAGCCACTTAGGTGGTAAAGAGTTAAGCTCTTACTCTGACCTCTAGGCACATAACAGTTAAGTCACTTATGCCTTTAGGTCTTTGTTCTTAAGCTTAAGTCATTTACCAGCACTGTGACTGTTTTTCAAAGCAGGAAGATGGGATAAAGTAAGTCAAGAAGATGGGATAAAGTAAAGAAGGACAAGATGGAGTTTTCAAGGAAACATGTCTTGCAACATGAATGGAAAAAGAAAATGTGAGATATATATGTAATGGCATATTATTCAGCCATAAAAAAGAAATCCTGCCATTTGCAACTACACAGATAGACTTTGAGTGCATTATACTAAGTGAAATAACTCAGGCAGAGAAAGATAAATACTTCCACTTATATGTGGAATCTAAAAAAAAAAAAAAATGAGTTCCCATCCTGGCTCAGTGGAAGTGAATCTGACTAGGAACCATGAAGTTGCAGGTTCAATCCCTGGCCTTGCTCAGTGGGTTAAGGATCTGGCATTGCTGTGAGCTGTGGTGTAGGTCGAAGACGAAGCTCGGATCCTGCGTTGCTGTGGCTCTGGGGTAGGCCGGTGGCTACGGCTCCAACTAGACCCCTAGCCTGGGAACCTCCATATGCCACAGGTGTGGCCCTAAAAAGACAAAACAAAACAAAACAAAACAAAAAACTAATTGAAACAGAATAAATTGGTGGCTGCCAGGAGGTTGGGGGTGGGGTGGGGGAGAATACGTAAAGGTGGTTAAAGATACAGACTTTCAGATAGAAGATGAATAAGTTCTGGGGATCTAGCGTGTGGTGATATAGCTAACAGTACCGTATTGTTTACTTGAAAGTTTCCAGGAGAGTAGGTCTTAAAAGTTCTTACCATTTAAAAAAAAAAAAAAAAAAAAGAGATAACTGTTATGTGATGGATGTGCTAACTAACCCTATTGTGGTAATTATTTCACTATCTATGTATATCAAATAATGTTATACATCTGAAGCTTGCCCACTGTTATATGTCAATTATATCACAATAAAGCTGAAAATAACTTTGGCTCAAACTTCTGTACAACATTATTTAGCCCCACAAATAAAAATAAATAACAAGCAAAGCAAAGACTCACGCAGGCTGAATTTGGCCTTTAGGTCCTGACTTTGTCCCTCTTACTGTAAGTGACTGAACTGCAGGTCTGGATTTTTATATCAGTCTCTGCGAAGGTTACATGTGGTAGGTCTTCAGTACATAATCTCATGCCATCTCCTGTTCTCTTAGAATGAAATCTCTGAGCTCCGAGGACTTCTCATCCGACCATCAATATAATGCTATGAGGTAGGCTTTCTGGCAACTAGGCTGCTGGCCTGCCTTCTGCTTTGTGAGTTCTCCTTTAAAATACACCAGTGCCCAAATTGTGGCAGAAATAAGAGGGTAGACATTTTGTTTTTTTACTATATGGTTCACACCAGACTCGATGTTTTTATGTTAGTTTCCTGCAAGAAAGCCATGGCGCAGCCATCAGATTGTAATTTCCCACCTGTTTCCCAACTCCCAGTTGTCAAGAGGCAAACACTCTCACAAGCTCTCAGCAAAAACAAATGAAAAGAAACGAACACAATCCAAAAAGTGCTAAAAATGGGAGTGTATAGAGATAAATTTTGAATTTATTTGAAACTATAGGAGTGCCAGAATTCTCGGCGCTTTCCGTTCTCTGTAAATAAGAACATTTCTGGGTAAGTGGCTGGACTTTGCTCCCCATAAAATCTCCTAATATTTTAGAAATTAGTTGTAGTCACTAACAGGCTTAACTCGGGCACAGTCACAGATTTAAGGAGCTAGCAGATCTGGCTCTGAGCGGTCTAGAGAAGTACAGCCTGACCCTCCATTATCCAGGGGAGGATCAGATTAGGTACACATTCTAGGCTGCAAATCCTGAGCAGCTTCCAGGAGAACTAGGCTGCCTCTTCTTTCCTCTCCTAAGTAATCATAAGAAGTCTAATTGCCCAACAATTCTCAGATCTTTCATTTTTATATTATATCACTGTTGGAAAATGTTCTATAGAGGATGGCAATCGAGCCTCAAAATGTCCTGGCAAGGTAGGCAGGTCAGATATTATTTTATGTATTTATTTACTTTGCCTTTTTTTTCTTTCTTTCTTTTTAGGGCCACACCTGTGGCATATGGAGATTCTCAGGCTAGGGGTCCAATCAGAGTTACAGCTGCTGGCCTACACCACAGCCACAGCAACGCAGGATCCAAGCCGCATCTGCGACCTGCTACACCACAGCTCACAGCAATGCCAGATCCTTAACCCAGTGAGTGAGGCCAGGGATCGAACCCTCAACCGCATGGTTCCTAGTCATATTCGTATCCACTGTGTCACGACAGGAACTCCATTTATTTGTCTTTTTAGGGCCATACTCACGGCACATGGAAGTTCCCAGGCTAGGGGTTGAATCGGAGCTACAGCTGCTGGCCCACAGCCACAGCCACAGCCACACCAGATCCAAGCTGCGTCTTTGAGCTAAACCACAGTCCACGGCAATGCCGGATCCTTAACCCACTGAGCGAGGCCAGGGATTGAACCTGTGTCTTCATGGATACCAGTCGGGTTCGTTACTGCTGAGTCACAACAGGTAATCCAGATATTGTTAAGCATTATTTACTGATGAGGACACGAGGTTGTGTGACTTTGCCAAGGTTGCCAAGGTTATTATACCTCAGGTTTTCTGAGTCAGACATGAGAATTTTTTCTTCAGCAACTGGAGAATCATGCTTTGTACAATACCATGCCAATTTTGTTGAGGCCATCAACTTTTAAACCTGGTTCACACGTCCCTCTCACCTTTTATCTCAGTATTATGTAACTATTCCAATCATTTTAGAAATAGTTATTGACTAGTCCATAAACAGCCTGTGCTATACATGTTTATGAAATTAAAAAAACACAGGATCTGGTTTCTGATCACAAGGGATGACAATTTGAATTTATCTATTTTTTGATTGAATTATAGTTTTTTCGTTTTGTTTTGTTTTTGTTTTTTTGTCTTTTTAGGGCTGCACCTGCGCTATATGGAGGTTCCCAGGCTAGGGGTCTAATCAAAGCTGTAGCCACCGGCCTACACCACAGCCACAGCAACGCCAGATCTGAACCGAGCCACTTCTGTGACCTGCACCACAGCTCACGGCAATGCTGGATTCTTGACCTGCTGAGCAAGAGCCTGGGATGGAATCCGTAACCTCATGGTTCCTAGTCAGATTCATTTCTGCTGTGCCACGATGGGAACTCCTCGATTGAATTATAGCTGATTCACAATGTTGTGTTAGTTTCAGGTCAACAGCAAAGTGACTCAGATTTGCTGAATCTTTCCCCTTACAAATTATTACAAGATATTGAGACTAGTTTTGTGTGCTATATAATAATAATATATGATATATATTACATTTGATTATAATATATTATGTTTTATTATATTATAGGATATAATATTGTAATAATATCTTATAATAATCAGCTTTTTTCAGATCGTTTTTTCCTTATTGACTACTACAAGATACTGAGTCTAGTTCCCTGTGCTACACAGGAGGTCCTTGTTTGTTATCTATTTTTTGCATAGCAGGTGTACATGTTAATCTCAAACTCCTAATTTATCCCAACCCTTCTTTTCCCTTTGGTAACCATTAATTTGTTTTCCAAGTCTTTGGACAAGGCGGATTTTTTTTAAGAAAAGGATTACATGAAACTACCAGAAAACAGAAGTAAAGCTAAGAATAATAGATCTCATAGCATGAGTTAAACACAGAGCTAAGCACTTTACATATATTATCTGATTAAATCATGGGAACAACTTTCCAAGGAAACTATTAAGGAACTTGCCCAAGGTCATAGCTGGCAAAGGCACGAGTTGGAATTCAACTGCACCTCTGTCAAATGTCAAAGTCCTGGAGAGTTTCACCGTGCCATTCTGACTCCCTGAACACACAGGAGCCCATTGTGATGAGGCCTCAACGCCTCAGTGTCCAGGAAAAGTGGAAGGTGGGCGCCCTCAGAGGACAGGGCCCGAGAAGTGAGTGCTGGGTTGGAACTTGACAGAAACGGAGCAGGACTGGTGCAGACCCAGTGGTGTGAGGAGGGCCCAGGTGGGTTGGAAAAGCACAAGTAATGGATGAGTGATTGCTTAGGGCTAAGTGGGGCAGAGGCTCGCTCAGAGGTCGGAGGATGTACCTGGCTGGGGAACTGTAGGTTAACATGGTGTGTTCTGGGAACTGGATTTCTAACTGTGCCTCTTTGTTCTAAAGGGGAACTCATTGGTTTTGCCAAGTGCTCTAGCTTCCTGAGTTCAGGTACTCGCTGAAGTGGATTTCACAACATCTGTGGGAGAGGAGGAAAGTGGCTTCCCTGAATAAGGCAGAGTGGCTTGAACCATGCTATTCCTTAGGAGAGGGTGAAGGAACCTATCAGAGGGTGTTACACACACTTGTCTTACAGCACAAGGCTTTTCATAGACTTTTGAAAGTTGGTCCTTCAAATTCAGTCCTATCCAAATTGTGGCCCATAGATGTACTTTGCAAAGCCAGAGTCTGGTTTTGTAGACTCTACTTTTTCCATTATTTCCTTTGCATTCCAGAGCTTGAGTTGCTACTGGGACATACTGCCAGGAGCCTGGGAGATATATTAGCCAGAATCCTCCTGGTGAGCTCTCCATGGCTTCAGGCTGGGAGACCTTACTGCCTGGAGACCCTGCCCCTCTCAACCATTCCCAAAGTGATTCAACAGGATGACAGTAGGATGGTGGAGCTTGTTGGGTTTTCTGCAAAGTCCTTACTTCAGAGGAGTGGTTTTCCACTAGGAAACACGGTGCTAGTTGGAGATTTGGATTCTGGGTGAAGATTCATACCAGCTTGGAGAGACCAAGTGTTACATAATCTATTCCTCTGACTCACAGAGGAGATGTGGCTTAGGAAAAGAGAGACTACAGTTTTTCATTCTGTCGTCTAATTCTTTTGGATGAGCGTGTCCACATCTGCCCATCGGAGCTCCTCTCCCATTGACCTACAAGGGCAGTTGGAACCAGGACACTCAGGCCAAGATGCTAACTGAATGGCTGGTGTCAGGAATCAGAAGACAAAAGGAGTCCCTACATGAGGTAACCCAGGCACAGAGAGCCAGAGGAAATGGCGAGATTCAAATACTGGAAGGACATAAACAAAGACATTGCAGTAATAAAATAAAATAAATAAAATAGATGAATGATAAATTTCCCAAAATCTTCTCAGCCCCGCTTATAATAAAAATCAAAACAGTATGGAGTTTCCTTTAAACACTCAAAGGAGAGGGAGTTCCCATTGTGGCTCAGTGGTAACGAACCCAACTAGTATCCATGAGGATGTGGGTTCAATCTCTAGACTCTCTCAGTGGGTTAAGTATCTGGTGTTGCTGTGAACTGTAGTGTAGTTTGCAGACACAGCTGGGATCCTGCATTTCTGTGGTGGTGGTGTAGGTCCAGCTCCAATTCAACCCCTAGCCTGGAAATTTCCATACTGCAGGTGCGGCCCATAAAAAAAAAACAAACAAAAAACCCAAAAAACCAAAACTAAGATCCAGTAATGTCACTCCTGAGCATACATCTGGAAAAGATGAAAATTCTAATCCAAAAAGATACATCACCCAAATGTGCACTGCAGCACTATTTACCATAGCCAAGACATGGAAGCAACCTAAGTGTCCATCAACAGAGGAATGGGGAAAGAGTACATGGCACATATATACAATGGAATACTACTCAGCCATAAAAAGAATGCCATTTGCAGCAACATGGATGGACTTAGAGATTATCACACTAAGTAAAATAAACCAGACAAAGAAAAATATTATACGCTATCACTTATATGTGGCATCTAAAAAAGTCACACAAACAAATGTATTTACAAAACAGTAATAGACTCACAGACAAAAAACAAACTAATGATTACCAAAGGGGAAAGGCTGGGGTTGTTAATCCCAACTAAGAATTCAGGGTTAACAGATACAAACACTGTATATAAAATGGATAAATAAAAAGGACCTAATGTACAGCCCAGGGGACTACATTTAATATCTCATAATAACCTATAGTGGAAAAGAATCTGAAAAAGAATATATATGTTGAATTATATATATGCATAATTAAATCACTTTACTATACACGTGAAATATTATAAATCAACTATATTTCAATTAAAAATAAGTAAAAATTAAAAGAAGCAATTTTGGGGGGTCCTCACTCTCATCATGTAGAAGTTCCCAGGCAAGGAATCGAACCCCCACCACAGCAGTGACCTGAGCCACAGCAATGACAATACTAGATCCTTAACCCACTGTACCACAAGAGAATTCCAATAAATACTGGGTTTTTTTTTTTTTTGGTCTTTTTCTAGGGCCACACCCATGGCATATGGAGGTGCCCAGGCTAGGGATCTAATCAGAGCTGTAGCTGCCAGCCTACGCCGCAGCCACAGCAACCTGGGATCCGAGCCGAGTCTGTGACCTACACAGCAGCTCATGGCAATGCTGGATTCTTGACCTGCTGAGCGAGGCCAGGGATCGATCCTGTAACCTCATGGTTCCTAGTTGGATTCGTTAACCACTCAGCCATGACAGGAACTCCTAAACATTGTTTTTTTTATCTCTCATGTTGGTAAAGAGTTAAGATGTTTGATAATTCTCAATCTTAAAGGTAGTGTGAGGAGACAGAACTCGTTTTCCTTATTTGTGAACTATATATTGAAACAAATTTTTGGAAAGCTTTTCAGCTCTATTGATATAATTCATATGTACCATGTCCCAGATATACTCACATAAATGCACTAAGAGAATAAATCTTAAAAGTTCTCATCATAAGACAATACATTTACTGTAAATCGACTACAATGGAAAAAATTTAAAAATTCTCTAAAAACAAATAAATACATAAATAAAAATTTTAAAAAGAAAATAAATTTATATCTGTGTGTGGTGATGGATGTTAACTAAACTTCATGTGGTAATAATCATTTCACAATGTATTCATATATCAAATCATTACATTGTACACCTGCAGCAAATACAATGTTATATGTCAATTATATCTCAATAAAAAGGTTAATCCCAAGTCAAAAAAACAATAAGTAGAAAGTAGGTATAGTATTAATTTTTTCTATAAAACAGCAGAATATATGTATCCAGATATGCCTCTCCTTGCTACATGTGTCTATGTATGTTTGTCCATGCATGGAACATACCTGAAAGGATGCATGTGCAACAGTTAATAATGAATGACAGTGAGACCAGCACATTAAGGAACGTTTTGAGTTTTACTTTATTGATTTTATGCAATTTGGAAGTTTTTAATAGTGAATATTTACTTATTTTAGGGCCACACCCATGGCATATGGAAGTTCCCAGTCTTGGGGTTGAATCAGAGCTGCAGCTGCTGGCCTACCTCATGGCCACAGCAATGCGGGATCCTTAACCCACTGAGTGAAGCCAAGGATCTAACCTGCATCCTCGTGGATACTAGTCAGGTTCCTTACTGCTGAGCCACTATGGGAACTCCTAATTAAACTATATTTTAAATGAACTTATAAAAGAGAAAATAAATTATAACTCTATACTAGGAAGATCAAATATTATCGGCATCAAGTCCAAAGTCCAAAGATACTAACAATGATAGTACTAATGATAACAACACACTTAGATAGCATTTCTTTGTTCCATTCAATGTTTGATTGCCATACATACATTTAACTGATTTAAGCCTTGCAGTAATCCTATAAGGTAGCTGCTATTCACATCACCATTTCAGTGTTAAGGAACTGAGGTGAAAGGAAGTTAACTTACTCTAGGACACAACTACTGAGAGGTTGAGCATGTGTGGGCAAGTCATGAGTTTCTGCTCTAGACTTCTATTCTACCCTATGGCCTTAAGCAATATGGAAGACCTCCAAGTTCAAAGCCGATCCAAGAATTGATATGGATCTGATGAATGGGAGCCAGGAAATTATTAAAATAGTCTTAGAGGTGCCACTGATGACCTTTACCTGCCACTGGGTGCCTGGTAAAATATGAGTCCAAATGCCTCCAAAATCCAGAGACAATACTTCTGCCCAGATGAGTCTGGCAAATTGATTGTTGTATCATTTCAACTTGGGGGTAGCTGCATACAATAGTAACTCAATAAAGTGGTTGCTTAAATAAGATAAGCAGCATTTATTTTTTACCTATGTACAAAAAACCCAGAGGTAGTCCAGAGCTAATCTGGTGGCCATATGAGATTAGGAACCAGCTCTTGACCCACCATCCCTTGTGTGTGGCCTTCACATTCATGCTCAAAGTGGCTGCTGAAGCTCCAGCCATAGCATCTTTATTTCAAAGAGAAAGAGACAATAAGAAGGGAGAACAGGTGTGCGTACAAGATACTTAAGTATGTTTCTTGAAAGCTACTGAACAGCAGTTCCCCTTAGATATCATTGCTCAGAACACCTTCATTTGTTCACAGCTGGCTGTAAGGAAGCAAGGAAAATCTTGTCTTTTTTTCTAGATAGTCATTTGCCTGGGTAACAATTTTGGATTCTATTACTAAGGAAGAAGGGGAGAGTGGATTTTAGGATAAGCCATTCAGAGTTCTGCTCCAAAGGACCCATTCCTGGGTGTCAGGAAGGACAGAGTTCTCATCCTATAATTTTGAAATACCAAAGGCTATTCTGAAAATGACCTTGATCTGAGTAGCGGAGCAAGGGGAGTTTTGAATACACTGAACACCTGCAGGTAGGTAGGAGGTTCTAAGCAGACATAAGAGACCCTAAGAAAGAATAGAGGTGCTCATAAAGGATGTTTTACCCCTTCCCCATTGTTACAAGCGTTGGACTTGAACTTTTTAACAATTTTACTTAATTTGGGCCTTTTCTACAAGAAGGCTTTCATTCCCTAGTGTTGACCAGAGCCTTTAACTTCTCCTCTTTAAAATGAGGGAATGTTCTAGGGCTCACCCAACACCTCCATGAAGGGTATATTTTCTGAAGTCATCACTTTGCTCATTATCAGCGTCCCCATCTGGATCCATAAAGGAATGAGCTTGTTAACTCAGAGGAATGTGCCCGGGAATAGGGAGGGAAAAAGTAAAACGGGCTGGAAGAACAAGAAGTAAAGTTCTGCCAAGTGTTTCAGAGTCACATCAGGGCAGAGAAACTGGTGGATTCTAACTGGTGCCAACATCAGCCATGGCATTCTTACTTTCAGCTAAATGGCACTCTGGGAAGGTGAGAAATTATTCTTTACCTTAGAAAACATCAAAGAAAATCCAGTCACTTGCACTTTAATAAAAATGAAATAAAACCAACAGAGCTCCCCACTATCACAAAGGAGAAGGACACCTGCAAACAAGAATCAGAGAGGAATTTAGGTATTAAAGTGATTTAAAGTGGGATTGGTAATGGATGGTCTGAGGGCCAAATTTGGTCCAACACTTGTTTGAATATGGCCTGTATCGATATGGCTAAGGAGGGCTATTAAATTTTTAAATACTTGGAAAAAAATTCAGAAGAAGAAGAAGGTTTAGTGACACAGAAAAATCATATAAAATTCAAATTTTCCTGCCCATAAATAAAGTTTAACATAAACACAGCCATGCTTACTGATGTCTGCAAGTTCCCTGGCTGTTTTCACACTGTAACAGCAGAGTTAAGAGTAGCTGAAAAGTCCAATTTAGTAGCTACTGATAGCAAAGTAGCTATAAGTCTCCTTACAGAAAAAGTTTGCTGCATCCTGATTTAAAATACTAAAAGATGCGTGCCTCCATCCCCATCACTTACAGCAAGTGAGATAAAAAAAATTTACCTTTTGAATCTCAGTGTCCTCATTGATCAGATGGGAGTGGTAATCTACTTCACAGATTGTTATGGGAATTAAATGAGATAATTCATGTAAAGCATATGCCTGGAACATGGCACATTGCCAATAAATGGTAGTGTTTTTTGGTTGTTGTTATTGTTATTTCTTTGACGGCTAAACTTTGTGTTGTTTTTGTTTTTGTTTTTGTTGCTTTTTAGGGCTGCAGGAGTAGCATACGGAGGTTCCCAGGCTAGGGATCTAATCAGAGCTGTAGCCGCCGGCCTATACCACAGGCGCAACAACGCAGGATCTGAGTTGCGTCTGCGACCTACACCAGGGCTCACGGCAATGCCGGATCCTTAACCCAATGAGCAAGGCCAGGGATCAAACACACAACCTCATGGATACTAGTCGGATTTGTTTACGCTGCATCACAATGGGAACTCCTGATGGCTAAACTTTAATTCTCGTTGAAGGCTCACCTTGCTTCTTGAGCTGTCCTTGAACCCCTCAAGTTGGACTACATGTCTTCTGTGTTCCCCTAGTACCCAGTTCTTATCTCAGTCACCACTTACCAATTTATATTGTAATTATACGTTTGTGTGCCTGGTCTCTTCTATGAACCATGAGTTTCTTGAGTGAAGCAACCATGACGTATTGGTATTGGTATTCCTAGAGGCTATCACAACGAACATGACAGTAGTGTTGGAATTTTAATCCCTCAGCCAGGCTGGAGGATGTTGGTTTCTAATACAGAATTCCAGTACAGACCTACTCTCTCCATCACAGGGTCTTTGGGCCAAGACAGTACCCCGCCCATGCCCCCATCACAGGAGCAGGGCTGACCCAATAGTTCCTAAGGAATGGAGTTTTCCTTAGGAATGATTCATCCTGCCCAAAGGCAAGACGCCCAATAATGTCTCCTCTGTCTAATGTCTTGTTTCTCTGGGAACAATTCAGAATTAGCTGGGAAGGCTGAGAGACCAAACTGATCTCTGATTCTTCCTGCCCACGGCCAGAGAAGGAAGGCAGAACCAATATCTTTAGGAGCATCAAAACTAGCAAAGTCAAATATTTACTTTCGTCCAAAGGGCAGAAGAGGATCCCAAACAAGATGTGATACTAAAGGTCAGAAGCAAGGGTAAACTGGACTTGAAATGGAAGAAGGTTGGAAATAAATTGCAGAGGAATCTGGAAAACTATTTTCCAGGGAAGCTCTCAATATTTGCTAGGTGGAGGCTATTTTTCAGTTTTTTCCACTGATCACACTAACTCCTCATTCATTTTACACCGCAAAAGCAATCATTGGTAACAAAGATTCAAGAAAAATTCCTGAATAAAAAAATACTAGTTAAAGAAAATTCTTTTATTTGACTTTTCCCCTCTGAAGACTAAGAAGATAAATTGTTATATATAATATATATAATGTATTAAATATATTTAATACCTAAAAATATGGATTTTAGTGGTAGATCACAAAAGTTTCAGGAGTTCTCTTGTAGTGCAGTGGGTTAAGGATCTGGCATTGTCACTGCAGTGGCTTGGGTCACTGCTATGACATGGGTTTAATCCCTGGCCCAGGAACTTCCATATGTCACAGGCAAGGCCGAAAAAAAAAAAAAAAAAAAGTTTAGATATTCAGCTTCTATTGGATTCCACAAAAAGATTCCATCAATGCCCTACGGTGATCCCTTAAGGAGTCATACTCATATATAATTCTTATATTATTCTTATGAGTTTAGGAAGAACTAGTGGCTTCCTTATAACCAATAGAATGTAGTACAGGTGATGGGATATCATGCCTTTGACTAGGCTACATTATATAAGGCTCTCTCGGCAGACTGGCAAGAGAGAATTTCTTCCTGACTTTGAAAAGCAGACTTCAGAGTTCCATCATGGCTCGGTGGTTAGCAAACCCAACTAGGAACCATAAGGTTGCAGGTTTGACCCCTGGCCTCACTCAGTGGGCGTTGCTGTGAGCTGTGGTGTAGGTTGCAGATGCGGCTCAGATCCCGTGTTGCTGTGGCTCTGGTGTAGGCTGGCGGCTACAGCTCTGATTAGACCCCTAGTCCGGGAACCTCCATATGCTGGTGGTGTGGCCCTAGAAAAGACAAAAAAAGAAAAAGAAAAGCAAACTGCCATGTTGTGAACTGCCTAAAGAAACGGCTACATGGTGGGGAGCTATGGGCAGCCTCCAGGATGTGAGGGGGACATGGAGATACCAGCCAGCAAAGAGCTGGAACCCTTCCTCATATAACCACAAGGAAATTAGTTCTACCAACATTCTGAAAGTGCTTGGAAGTGAATTCTTTTCCAGATCAGCCTCCAGGTGAGTTCATAGCAATAGATGTCTTAACTGTATCTTTGTCAAATGTTGGGCAGAGGACCTGGCTTAAGCCCTGGCCAGTCTCTGACCCATGTAAACTGTGAGATAATAAATGTGTGTTTTTTCAGCCACCAAGATAGTAGTAGTTTGTTACCTAATACACTCTTCCTATAATTTGATCCTGGAGCACATTTTAAAATGGCTGCAATATTAAAGTATAAATCTATGTATGTGTGTATTTTTGGAACCTCAATTCCCACTGTTCCCCTGGGTATATTTCATGCTCCAATCATACTGAACTTACACAATTCTCCAAACCTGCCATCCTATTTCATACCTCTGCTGGGATACCCCTTGTTCCCCGTGTCCACCTACGCTACTCCTACTCAGCTTTCAATCTTAGTGCAAATACCTCCATTAAAAATCTTCTCTGAGCTTCCCAAGCAGAACTGATCACTCCTTTTTTACTGCCATTGTTGTTTTATAACCACATCTGTTCCCCCTCTGGACCTGGGACCATGGTGTTATGTTCACCTCTTATATACCCAGCATAAAGGTAAACATCCAAAATTTAAATTACAGACAAAACTGCACCTTCCTAAAATGTACCTAATTATTTTTTTGGAGGGTGGGTCACACCTGTGGCACATGGAAATTCCCAGGTTAGAGGTCGAATCAGAGCTGCAGGTACAGGCCTATGCCACAGCCACAGCAACACCAGATCCAAGGTACTTCTGCAACTATGGTATCTTGTGGCAGCACCAAGTCCTTAACCCACTGAGCAAGGCCAGGGATCGAACCTGCATCCTCATGGATACTAGCTGGGTTCTTAACATACTGAACTCTTAAATTTTTTAATGGTAGAGAGTTTCTTTGCTCAACTACTTAAAATTCCTTATTTAGGCACATTGAAGCTTAGATAGTATGAAAACTCATAAACCAACCTGATCAATTTTTTAAATTAAGAAATAAGACTTTTGTTTAGAAACCAGGTTCTTGGCATTTTTAGATTTCTTGGTTTAAAAAATTTCATCTAGATTCATTTTATATATGAACCAGATAGATTATCCTGAGATAGAACCTGGTTACTGACAATTATTTAAGTGTTTTTCATTGGTTTCTGAGCTTTTCTGACTCTGGCATGCCACTTAATAAATGGGTACTCTGTCCATTCAAGGACTTTGGATCCACAAAAGAGTTAACCCAACATCCCCAAATGCCTATTTTACGACTCATAAATTGCACATATACTAGACTGTTTTATTATGGAACAAAGGCTTCAAAACTAAGTTTTAAAAAAAGAGACATTTGGCTTAAATTTATTTCTAGAAAATTCTCTTAGAACAACCTTTTTTTTTTTTTTTTAAAGTGTCATGAAAAGGTTTATTTTTAGATTTAAGGTTTATAAGAGCTGTAGTGTACTTGGCTCTCTATGCTAGATTTTTATAGCCCTCTCACTTTTCTCAGAAGAGGAGGCTATTAATGTTGCCTTCCAAATAGTTTTGATTCTGTAGGGAAGATTTATAAAAAAAAATCATTTTAGCCCTTGGGAAAAAAAATTAAGTCAGTGCAAATGCCATATCAAACACTTGATATCCAGTGAAATACAGTGTGGATAAAAATATAATTTTGAAAAAAAAATGCCAAGGAATTTTTGGATAACATGTTGGAGAGCATAATATTCTCTTTGCATGCTAGAAAAGAACCTGAGAGAAACCTTTTATTTTATTGCTATGTTACTCGTTACTGTTATTTTCATTTAAATGCTGAAAAAAATCTTTCAGTAATTCCTTGCTCTCTATAGAAAAATAATAGTAATAGCATAAAACAATATTCATAGGACAGGTGTTGGGAATGGACTACTTCAATAAGGTCGGGTCTGCTGAGAAATATGGAAATATTTTTCATATATATAGAAACAATGATATGGAAACAATGAGAATAATGAGTTTTTTCTTGTGGTTCCCACACAAGTAACTTTCTATTTTCAGGCAGTGTACAGCATTGCCAAAATGTTAACTTTCTTTGCAGTGACTTTCATTGCTTTTGTAACAGTAAAAGAATATATATTTTTGCCTATTAAGTCTTTATTTATGAACTCATAAATAGGATGCCTAGGTATGATGTTTCCAGTCATTAATGCAAAGGTGAAATTGTTCTTTCATGGCAGGTGGGCCAATTAGCATCTTTAAAAGAAGCCATCATTATGTTAACAAAAAACTTGGGTCTGCTGATGAATAGTGGTTTCATCTCAAAAAGCACTTTGAAAATACTGCCTAATTAATATGACTCAGAAGACTCAAATAAAAACGTGTTCTCTGTGCTTAGACTTTTAGTTCAACAGAAGCACTGTGAGAAGCAAAGAATGATCAAGAGAAAATTACATTTCTCCTTTGCCAGTTGTAATGCCAGTTGCAATACAGCTTTTTTACAACTGTTTGTGTCAGAATGAGGACAACCTACATTTTACTATGGGAAACATATTTTTAAGTAATAGTCATGCTTATATAGCCAGAAACATAGTGCAATAGATAGCCTATAACTTTCCTAACAAAAATACTTCAAAATGCCAGTTAAAATATAGATGACATCCTTTTGAGGGCATAGCTTAGATTATCAATGAATAAGGGTGGATATATGGTGCCAATGGAGCTATAAAAAAGTGAGTTCATTTTATGGAACTGCAGAAGTCCTAAAATCAGTGGTTATCAGTTTTAGTAACTGAGGGTGTTAGGTACACACATTGGGGCAGGACAAAGTGGGCCAACATGAGATAAAAATTTATATCTGAGATGACTGTATTAAGCCTAATCTTTCAGGGGCTACCATCTTTGTGAAAGTGTAGATTAGACATAAACGACCCATTGGCCCAGTAGGATAAGAAGGAAGCTTGCCTGTCACTCTGGACTCTGAGTGGGAACAAAGTTTCTTCTGATTAATTTAACCACTGGCATGTTCTCACCTTGATAAACGATTGTGCTATTTACTGTCTGCATGGTTTGAGGTTTCCATGATGACAAATTAATATGAAAATCACCTTGGCATTTTTCAGAAGGCCAAATTTTTATTCTGAAGAATGTGCTTTCAACTATCATAAATAGGATTTTTACTGCTAAATCCTTTTTGAAGAAAAAACTTAACAATGGTAAATCATAAAAACAATTAAAAAGTAATTATCATGATAATCAGTAGGCATAACAAAGAGCAGGACTGCAAATGATGAACCAAGCACACTTAAGATCATTAAAGTACTACAAAAGAATTTTAGAAAATCAAAAAAGAATAAAAACTATAAAAAATAACAGGAAAAATTTGAAAATGAATCAAATAGATCTTCTTGAAATGTAAACTGGAGTCATTTATACTAGAAACCCAAAGCGTAGGTTAAATTATAGATTAGATACATTGGAAGAGAGAATGGGGGAAGTAGAAAGTAGAGATAAGGAAATTATCAGGACAGAGGAGTAAGTAGATAATATAAAGAGAGGCTAAAGAGATGCAAGTTAGAATGAAGAGGCCTAACACATGTTGAATAGGAGTACAGAAGGAAAAGATGGGGAGAATAAGAAAGAAGCAATGTCCGAAGAGAAAATGAGTGAGGATATTCCAGATTTGATGAAAGACTTGGATTCTCATATTTGGAAGTACAAGAACATAATAGTGTTACCAAAACAAACTTGAATCCATTCACTTGACAGGCAGCAGAGCCAATTTATGGCAAAGGAAAATATATAATTTATTGCAGGGTGTTAAGCAAGATGAACAGGTAGCTTGTGTTCAAAGACCTGAACTCTTCAATGGCTTTCAGGGAAAGGTTTTAAAGACAGTGTGAGGGAGAGGATCACAGGGTATATATGGTCATCTTATCAATAATTCTCTGGTTGATGCTAAGGTAACAGGGCAGTGTTTTGCAAATCTCCATCATCAACCTTCTGGTTTCAACCAGTTGGGGGTCTATGTGCTGGTAATCAGCATACAGATAACTTCTCCCACTGGTGAGGGTTTTAGTATCTGTAAAACAGCTCAAGAACATGGCTCAGGCTATTATCTGTAGGCCTTGAGGAGAAACTGAATGTCCTTGACCTTTTTTTCGGATGGCCAAACTATTACTATTTTTGTTTCACTAGACTGTTTTCTTTTGTTTCTGCCTTTTCTCACTTCTCTAGTTAAATTTACTCCTTGGAACTTGGGGAAGACCTAGGAGGCTAAAGTTTTTCTACAAACGAAAAGGGGAAACACAGGGGTGGGGGGGTGTCTGTCCCACAGGGGCCTGCTTGATGTCAACACAAGTAGGACAGGAAAAGATGCATCGCTGTTAAACTGCAGAATAGCACAGACACAGGGATGATTTTAAAAGCAGCCAGAATGGATATAACAGAGTATCCTCTAACACCTCAGGTGCAGAGACAGGCCACAGGCCTGCTCCAGGTGGCAGTCAGGCATGTAGGTCCGCAGGGTGGGTGGGTCACTGGTGTGGGTGAGAGGTCACTGTACACTGTTCCTATCTGGAGAGCTATAGCCTCAGAAGGGCTGCAAGAGACAAAAACCTCTCAGAACAGGGTCAAGCAGTGAGAGCCAGGATGCCAGAGTGTGCAGAAAGTCGAGTGCCCAGCCACCGTGTCATAGGAGACAAATCTCTAGGGAGGGGGAGGTGGCAGAGTTTGGGTGCCAGTGTGGGCAGAACTCAGTGTCCCTACTGAGACCATGAAAGGTGATCACCAGGCCAGACCAAAAAACCATGTATGTTCTAGGTATGTGGCTTGGGCCAAGCACCACTGGATGTCAAATATAACCCTGACTGACAGTGCCTCCAGAAAAAGCAGGAGAGGGCCTCCTGACTGCAATGCCCCACCCATCCCCTCTATCCAGAAACCTTAACTCATTTGGAAAGAAGACATGTGTAAAGGAATTTCTCCCACTCTTGCCAAGCAAATAATGAAGGGTGAATGGATTTCAACCTGAGAAGCAATAAACTGATAGCTGACATAATAAACTTTAGATAAAAGGCAGTTGAATATAGAAGAAAAGAACGTGATGTAAGAAGCTAGGCGTGTTGAAGAAAAAACAACAGATAATTCTGTGGGCAAATCTGTATGGCAATGGTTATATATAAAACTATAAAGATAGCAATGATTCATTTGGAGGGGGTAAAGCAAGACGGAAGTAAAATACTGGAAAACTAATACATATAAAAAGGACAGGCATGGTAAGAGTAAAAGTTTTCAAAACCTCCTCGGTGGAAGAAGGAAGAGAGAAACTTTTTTTAGAGTCAGTTTTTACTCCTTTCTTTTTCTCATACTCCAAGTGTACTAATCTCTTGGCAAATCTTGCCAACTATCTCTTTAAGCTGTTTGAATACATTCATCTTACTACCTCCACTGATACCATTCTGGCCTGGGCTACAGTCGCTTTTTACATGTACATTTCAATTATGTTATAACTGTTCTCCGTGGTTCTGCCCTTTGACTACTAGAGTTGTTCCCCCTCCCCCACCAAAATATATCCGAGTGACCTGGTCATGCCATTATTCACATTTATCACTCCTCATGCCTCCTATGTCTTCCCATCTCACTTAGAATAAAAGCCAAAGCCCTGAAAAATAGCTAAAAGGCCCCACAGGATCTCCGTCCCCACTGGAACCCAGTGCTCTTCCTTGCTGAACTCATCCTATCTTCTCCCTTGCTTGTGCCAGGGTAGCGTCCCTGGGCTCTTGTGTTCCTTGATTCTACCAAGCAAGCTCCCACTGTAAGATCTTTCTCTTTACTAATTTCTCCAACTTTGACTTTAGAAAATCTATTTGCCTCCCACCTTCACTTCCTTTTGCTATACTCAAGCATGGCTTTCTCAGTGAGCCCTTTCTTGTGATTCCTACTTGCAGTCCAGCCCACTTCCTTTCTCATCCTTGTACTCTTTATCTTCTGTCTTCTTTATTTTTTCCACTGCACCTATCACCATCTGAAATTCTACACAGCCATCCCTCCGTGTCCGGGAGAGATTGGTTCCGGGATCCCTGAGGATATCAAAATCCATGGATACTCGTCTCTTGTAAAAATGGCTAATACAGTCAGCCTTCCATTCGCAGGTTCCACATCAACAGTTGGGAGAATGGAACCCTCAGATACCATATACCTCTCTATTCTTTCTTTATTCCTTCTTCTTTTTTTTTTTTTTTTTGGTCTTTTTAGGGCCACACCCGTGGCATATGGAGGTTGCCATGCTCGGGGTCGAATCGGAGCTGCAAGCTGCAGGCCTACACCACAGCTCATGGCAGTGCCAGTTCCTTAACCAAGTGAACGAGGCCAGGGATCAAATCCATGTCCTCATGGATACTAGTTGGGTTTGTCAACTGCAGAGCCACAACAGGAACTCCTCTTTCTTTTTTTCTTTTTTTTCTCTTTCTTTCTTTCCTTCCTTCCTTTCTTTCCCTCTTCCTTTTCCTCTCTCTTAAATTACCAGGTTCTCCCCCATGGGAAGATTTCTGATGACAGGGACTTTTATTTTTATTATTGTTTTCACTGTATCTCAAAATTCTAAAGTAGTGCCTAGCTTATAGTAGTCACCCTAAACATTTGCTGAGTAAATGAATGTGTGAATGAATGAATCAAATAAAAGCTGAAATAAAAACAAGGAGAAATGTAGAAAATTGAAAAACACAGCTAGAACCTGTCTCTAATGGATTTACATTGAACTCTGTGACTTAATGATTAGCAAATACACACTTGCTAATTATACTGTGAATATATATCGATTATCTGCCAGAACCATTATATACCTACCTTCAAAGCATGTCTCAGTGAAAATCAAAGTTTCAGTAGTAATATATTGACTCTTTTCTATAACCACAATGCAATTAGGTGACAACAAAAAGAAACAATTACAGGATGTGATTGGAGACCAAAGTGAGAAAATTTAAAAAAAAATGAAAATTCCTTCTTACTCAGTGATTCAATGGTAGTCATGGAGTTCACAAAATATTTAGAACTGAAATACATAAGCTTTTTACATATCAAAAATCTAAAGCAGTACAACAGGGAAATTTGTAGCCTTTGGGAAAAAAATCCAGCAGTTTAAACACAAAACAAGCAGAAGGGAAAGAAATAATAAATTTAAAGGCAGAAATAAGTGAAGCAGAAACAAAAACTAGAGAGGATCAATAACCCCCAAATTGATTCAAGGTAAAGAGTAATAATAACATAGACAAACCTGTGAATCAATATACTTAAAAAAGAACAAATACACAAATACACATGATTGGGGAAAAGGCATATGTAAGTACACATGACAGATTTTTTAAACAAATTAAAATGAATAATTTTATGTCAGCACATTTTAAAATTAAGACAAAATGGACCATTATAAAAATGATAGATTATTTTTCCAAGTTAACAGTGCAATTTAAATATCTCAGTATGTTAGGTTTCTGAAGAAGGCAAACATTTTGTTTTCTCCTTCTAGTCTTTTTTGGCAAAATGGGTGAAAGGATATCTTTTCCAGTTTCTTTATAGAGGTTAAAAATTCTGAAGTGCATTAATCAAAATCCATTTAGTTACAATCAGATATCAAACTTCTCTAGGCAAAAAGGAAGGTATTGGCTCATAAAACTAGAAATTCAGAAGTGTTTCTAGCTTCAGAAAGCTGAATCCAGTAGCTCAAATAATGCCATGAGTAAACAGCCTCGTTCTCTCCCTATCTTGGCCCTGCCTTCCCCATTGTGGGGTTCTTTCTCATGAAACTACTCTAATGTGGTTAACATGGTCATCAGAATTTCTTGACTTACAGCATTCTTAATAGCTAATGATCACAGAGAACAAAGAACCTCTCTTTCCTGAGAGTTTTAGCAGAAGTCCTGAAGGGCAATCCTAACTGACCCACTGATGTCATGTGCCCATCCCCCTACTGATCCCTTTGACCAGTGGAGGGAATTCTCTGGCCGTGTGTCACCCCCTGGACCAGGGGGATGAAATTCACCCTTTCCAAACCATGTGGACCAAGAGTTGGGAGAAGGCATGTTCGAAAAAGTTTCTAACTGCCTCCTGCAGATGGCATATGAGTAGAAATGACACAGAGGCGATTGGATCATTATTTTTCCCAGCTTTACCCGGTCCCCAGCAATGTCTACAGTATAAAGTAGCAGAAGACATTCTTTCGTCTCCTTCTTTGGGCCAACGGCAGCAGTGAAGAGGGGATGTGAATCTAATTGGAACTGACTTTTAAAGGTTTATCGTCCTGACTTGTTGCTAATTTTCTCTAGCATTTCCGAGTTTCAGGAACATGGTGCAATGCGACATCACCAACTGATAACTCATAATATGAGTTTTGAACTGATAACTAGCTGCACTCCTAGAACTCCCTTCTCCTTAGGATTCTACTGGAAGAGAAGAAAGTGGTGGACCTGGGAGTCCAGGAGGAAGGAAGTGCCTTTTCTCTTCAACCCTATATCCAGTCTTTAGGGGGAAAAAAAAAAAAAAGGAAAGAACATACGATAAAAAGAATGGGGAAGATTGAGGGAGACAGAGAAAGAATTCTGTTTGCAAGGATCGTGAGCTACCTTAAGCCAGGGCCACATGTAAGTAGGTAAAATTCAAGGGACCCGTGAAATCAAAACATGGTATGTTGAGGTTCTGTCATTTAAGCACTTGATAAACTGTAGGTTACTATGTGAATGTGAGAAATAGATTTATCTGGCGTTCTTTTTCTCTTTTTTTTTCTTCTTTTACAGATATAATTATAGTGTTGTGTTCCACCAAACATTCTGTGACATAGACTGTGAGAATAAGTTTCCATAATCACATAAATCTGGTAAATCTGACATATTCTATACTTATCTTGTCTTACAACTCCCATTCACATATTAAAGTTTACAGATATGGAAAGTTTCAAAAAATTTTATTTAGCCCAGTGTTGTCTATACGATTTTCTACCCAACCCCTCTTTTTTTTTTTTTCCTGGTGGTAAAGCCTGTTAACAACATGTCTTTTTTACACACACACTCTGGGAAGGACTAATTTTTCTCTCTCGGAGGAGGAGCTAAATGTGGAAATTGGTAATTGACTTACAAGTAGATTCTTGTAGTTTCCCATGAACTGCTTCTCCTTTTTTCTTTTTATTTTCCCTCTCCAGCTCCCATTTCCATAGTTCACTGCTCTCTGCTAATGATGTTAATCATTAAATTGCTGATCGCCTTCAGAGAGTCCCATTCAAACTTTACAATGAAGCAATTGGTATGTTTCATTACTTCATGAATGAAGGCTAGAGGGGTCAGAAGCTGGCCTGAGGTGCTGTGATGAAGGAAGCCGGTTATGGCCCTACATTATTGCTAAAAACAAAAAAATAGTAGCTGCATTGTGATGGTGTTTGAAAGAAGTGTGGTCTTGCTGGAGATAAGGGGGTAAAACTTTTCTTACCTTCTTCCTTAGCGCTTCCAGTGAGTTGTTCTCATATATGGAAGCTGCTTGGTTTTTTCTTGCCCCAAACTTTGTTGCCTTAAATCATTGTTCTCAAGGACACCTGGAGATAAAAGAATATGCTTGTGATCACAATGTTGTGCAAATTATGTGGACAGTACACATGTCTGTCTATATTAGCCAACAAAAATACCTATGGTAGCTGAGATGGAAGAAAAGGTCAGGTTTGGGAAGATATGATGGAGCTACAGCTTCAAGTTTGCCAGATTTGGGATTATTGTTATTGGATTACTATATGGGGATATGGCCATGCACTTGCCTGTCAGTGACTAAACCGATGTCTGCCTGGCTGAATTTAAGGAGTTCAATAATTATGGACAACCAGGAGAAAGGAGAGGAGGGAGGGAGGGAGGGAGAAGGGGAAGAGAGGAAGGAAAGCATGCAGTAAATACTAATGGTCAATCCGCTCAGCTCCAGGGTTCATGTTCTTCCTACAACGTGATGTTGAGCCTATTAGCCTTTATCGGGCAAGTCACTTCACCTCTTGGAGTCTTTAGTTTTTTAATCTGTAAAATGGGAGTAATGACCCCCTTTTCGGTTACTTCGCAGGACTGTTTTAAGGCTAAATAGAGACAGGACATGGAAGGGGTTTTCTATGAGTAAAAAGCAACACAGATGTCTTTATACATTTCATGACATAGTAATGAACACATTTATATCCAACTTTTGGACTATGTGGCGTGATAAAAATAAAACACATGTGGCTCATGCATGGGCCAAGTGAGGATTTGTGTCTAAGTGAGCACTTGTAGCTGGCAGATGGACGGCACAAATCATGGGGAATAAAAATCTTAAAAATATGAATTTTTAAAATGGTATCATTTAATTATTTTAATGAATTAATTAAGAGACACTTTTAGAGTTGAGAAAGAGTGACGTTAATATTGGTTGTAGACAGTTATTTGGAGTTAAGTTCAACTACTGCTCTGTGGCCTTGGCCCTAAGCTTTGGTCTTTATTTGCTGTTTTTTTCTTTCCATTTGGTGTGTTCCTGGCAGCCAGTTGGCAGATGAGGACATATGATGAGTTGACTTTTCTCCCCTAACATGTCTCTATCTAAGACACGTGCAACTAACATCTCAAGTTTGCCGCGGGTTAGGACTGGGATTATTATGTGGGGGTAGGAATGTGGCTGCACATTTGCCAGGCACAATGGTACTGTTTCTTTGACTTAAGTCAAGGCTGACTGTGAATTTGATTTCAGCCTACTTTTGCAAATAGAACCAAAGGTGATACCTTAAAGGAAAGATGAGAGTGAACTCATATAATATTTTTTTTCTCTTTAGGGCCACACCCACGGCATATGTAAATTCCCAGGCTAGGGGGTCAAGTCGGAGCTGCACCTGCCAGCCTATGCCACAGCCACAGCAATGTGGGATCCGAGCCATGTCTGCAACCTATACCATAGCTCATGTCAGCACTGGATCCTTAACCCACTAAGCGAGGCCCAGGATCAAATTCACATCCTCTTGGATACTAGTCAGGTTCATTACTGCTGAGCCACAATGGTAACTTCTCACAGAAAATTTTGTTTTCGGATAATTCTTCCTAGGTGTTTAAAATTCTAAAGAACACTTCTTGTATTGGAAATTTTTGTTGTCAGGTTTTTTTGGGGAGGGGCATGGGGAGTCAATGCTCATGGCATGCAGAAGTTCCCAGGCTAGGGATTGAACCCATACCACAGCAGTGACTCAAGCCACAGCAGTGACAACACCAGGTCCTTAACCCACTCAGCCACCAGGGAACTCCATGTTGTCAATTTTCAAGCTTGTTTTTTCAGTTTGTTTGTTTTGATTTTGATTTTTTCCTTGTGGTTAAAAAAAAACCAAAAACAAAGTGTCTAGGTCTGAAAGGGTCAATTCCTGGAATTCGTATGAGCCCCAGGTAAATTTTATTTATCTGAGTTTATTGTACTGAAATTGCCAGGGCCTAGATACAAAAAAAAATTTTATTTTGAAAGTAGTGACCACACATCTCTTGATTAAGCTGT
Organism: Phacochoerus africanus; assembly: GCF_016906955.1. NCBI lineage: Eukaryota > Metazoa > Chordata > Mammalia > Artiodactyla > Suidae > Phacochoerus > Phacochoerus africanus. Next base: position 18,198,978 of record NC_062549.1, on the reverse strand, counting down.
CAAATTTGTAGACTGATTGACCTGGAGATATGATTTCAATTATTGCTTTTGATGGTTCTGGAATTTGTATCAGGAGATAAGATATCAGGCTCCAGGAGACAATTTCTATTGCTGAGGGTGGGGGGATGTAGGTCACTATAAGTGCATGAAACTTTACAAACCAATTTGATTAGTTTACTGCAAGAGTTTTACAGCCATTTATTTATTTTTTTCTTGTTAAATTGAAGTCAGGTCTGTTTTGCAGAAGTCACATATGCATGGCCTTCACTTCAGAATTTTCCAAGTCAAAGACATGGTTTGAAACCTAGACCTTCCACCTCCTTGCCTGGGGAACAGGGCAAACACTTCACCACACTATGTCTCAGTTACCACTGGTTGTAAGGAGATCATGCTGCCTGCCTGGCCAGATGTTGGAGAGATTAAATGACCCCAGTACAGGTACATTATTGTTATTATTAGCATCCCCCCAAAAGACTGTATTTAAAATCTTGGTTTGCATTTGAAAAGTGATTCACAGTTTATAAAGTATTGATATTTTGTGTGTGAAAAATCTCAAGGCAAATATTAAAACTTCGCATTTTAAAAATGAGAAAACTGAGGCCGAGAGACAGAGAATGGATTTTTCAAAGTTCACACTGCAGAATTATGGCAAAGCTGAAAGTCCATCTGAGTTTCACATCATCCCTTGCAACCTATAACCAAGGTTCTCTTCTTCTTCTTCCCTTTTTTTTTTTTTTTTTTTTTGTATTTTCTAGGGCTGCACCCGCTGCACATGGAGGTTCCCAGGCTGGGGTCTCATCAGAGCTGTTGCTGCTGGCCTACGCCACAGCCACAGCAACGCGGGATCCGAGCCGCATTTGCAACCACACCACAGCTCATGGCAAAGCCGGATCCCTAACCCACTGAATGAGGCCAGGGATCAAACCCGCAACCTTATGGTTCCTAGTCGGATTCATTAACCACTGAGCCACGACTGGAACTCCCCAAGCTTCTCTTCTTGACGAAACTCTACTCAAGCTCTCCTGAACCCTTCTTCAACTAAGCCTTAACTCTTGGATTTCCATGTTGGTTTCTGCGTTGTCCAATGTTAGCAAGAATCCTGCCTTTTCAGTTTAGCCAGAATCCTCCCACCTCAATATCTGATATCCCTTGACAGCTAATTGAGTTTCTCACCTTCTTAGAATCCCTCAAGTGATGTTTGATCACCCTGGCCTGCCTTCAGCGAGAATCCTGTTAGGTTGGTTAGTAAGAATCTTCCCTTAGCTCAGATGTTTCCTCTTAGTAATTTTCTATCTCCCAACCCTCACCCTGCTCCTTGGCTATAAATTCCCACTTGCCCAGGCTGTGTTCGTGGTTGAGGCCAATCTCTTTCCTCCGTTACAAGACCTTTTCATAGTGCTCCCATGCTGATCTCAATAGTCTCCCTTTGAAAGTAGTCTGCCTTTCATCTTTAACAAATGTCATGAATAATTTTTTCTTTAACCCCTAGACTTAGCTTGGCTTTTCTAGGTCTTAATAACATTTTTGTGGATTAAATGTTTGAATGATGTATTTGAAGCAAAATTCTCTGAACTCCAAGTGCTTTACTCTTTTCATTGTGCTCAAGCTGTATAGCTAAACCAGGGCCGTGTCTTCTGTTAATGCCAGCAGAAGAATGGATATGCAGATAAAGCAGAGCTTGTCCAGTACAAGTGTGAGCTGAATCATGCTTGTATGATTCCGAATGTTAGAGGGATCTCCTTTTTTTTTAATTTTTTTTAAATTTTTTTATTTTTTCAGTGAGGCTCCCTGAGTATATAGTCTTCAGGGCATTGCATCCTGAAGGCTGAAGTAGCCTTAGCTTTTGAAAAGAGTAATTTACCAGCAACAAACCATTGGCCAGGTCACCTGAAGGGGACAGAGACTTGATAGCTAATGTCCACACAAGCCACAGAACATGCTGCATCAGGAAACGTGCCTGTATTTGAAGGAACAACACATTTCTTTCATTCCTCAAGGCTGTCCTATCTACAAGGACTTGCCTTTCTTAAGTCAAAAAGATAGCACTGAGTCACTGAGAAGGCCGTGAGAAATCTGACTGGACTTCGTATTGGAATACTAAGGAAGAAAATTGCTGGGAGCATATTCCTAATTGGCAAGAGAATTTAATGGTGCAATACAGCTACCTCTAACCAAAATATTTCTAATGGCACAGGCTGCTATAATGAAAAGAATTCTGGATGGAGAACAAAGAGACTGATTCCTAGTTCCGAGTCTGTTGTTATGTAGCTGTGTTGCTTTAACCAAGTTACTCAGCTTTTCTGGGTTGCTTTCTCTTTTATATGTGAGCTGATTGAGTAAATACTATCAGAGGTTCTGGAAAGGTTCACAAATCTGAATTTTTATTTTCATAAAAAATCTTTTTGATCCACTACAATTAAAAAAAAAACCCTCTTGCATTAAAAAAAAAAAAGGAACTGAGTGGCAATCAGCATTGAAACAAGAAATTAATTCTTTAGCATTTAAAAAGATCTCAGTGGCAATATTTCCCAAACAATGACTCCCATTGATGACATGAGTGGGCCATTGTGCCTTCTGCCAGTAGAACAGACACCACTTTATTCTTAGCAGCCGTGATCCCTAATGGGAAAGGGGACTGCTCCAAAAAAACGATAAAGGGAAATCGCATCACAGTGCTGAAAATCAGCATGGAGCTGAGGGGCTTCTGCCACCCTGGTTACTGATCTTCCCTTGAGCTTCTAGGCCAGGAACTTGCCCTTTGTAGCCCCACAGTGGCTCAGATTTTTCTTTGGGGCTATTTGCCTGAAAAGGTTCCTTTTGCTTTCTTTATTAATACAAAGAGGAAAGAAGGGTCTGATTCTTCTCATTGATAGGACAAATTCTTCACCAATGCAATGGCCCCCATGCTCGAGCTGTATGTAAACACTTTCTCCTATTTTCCATTTCCAAATAATTTTGAAATAGGGCAAAGCAGGAGAGAATACATTGATTCTTAAGTCACCTATTCAAGTTCTGAGGAGAGATGATTCTCTGGAGTGACTGACAAAAGGAGTCACCGGTTCTTGCCCTTCCCTTGGCTGGGGGCTCTTTCACTGAAGTCCAAGGCTCTATGCTCTCACCAGCTTCAGAGCTTTTTTTTTTTTTTTTTTCTAATGAGCCTTTCTCTGTCCAAACGTGTGCCCTTCTGCCCACCCCATTTCCTGTTCCCCATCCCTGATTTATGATAGGGTCCCAGGAGAATGGAGACAAACCCCCCACCCCCCAAATGTGACGGTTCACCCTGGAGACCAGCTGCAGACATGGGTACCGCCCAGCCCCAGGTCTACACCTTTCCCGGAATATGCAGCAGAGACTAACGACCTACAAGCATTCACTGCCCTCTGTCACGGGACTCGACCCCTTGCTCCTCCCCACCTACCCCTCCTCCTTCTTCATCGTTCCCGCCACACGGTTCCGCCATGAACTCCATCCAGCCACAGATTCCCGCCACAGATCCCTTGTAAGCTTAGCATCTCCTCACAGTCAAGACTGGTGCCATCTTGCGCTCAGCCCGGGCCCCTCTGACGCCTCCATAAATCTCGTTTCCTTCCCAACCAGACCTTGCGCGTCCCTCCCTTGGCAAACCTCACGTTTGGCGCCGAAACCCGGGAGGGAATTGCGACAGAACGGAAAGCAGGTCAGCGGTACCCCCAAACCCCTGGGTTTGCCACCGGGGAGCAGCGGGCAGGGGCAGCTCCTCCGGGGCTAACATCCGGATCCCGCCCAGGTTTGGGCGCCTGATCTACGCGCCTCCTGCCAACCCTCTCGAGCCCAGCCAGGGAGGAGCGCCGAACCGGGAGCTTCGCCTTTCCATTACCGACTGCGCATCCAGCACCGGCCTCCTCATTCTCCCGTGAGTAATTGCCATCTTTCCACGCGGCACACATAGGGGTTTTTCAGCCGCTCCTTGAAAGATTGAGAAGCATATGTAGTCACAGACTTTGCGGGCAAGTTTTACAGCAGAGCCTGTCTAGATTTGGGGTTTCAGCACCAAACGTGAGGTTTGCCAAGGGAGGGACGCGCAAGGTCTGGTTGGGAAGGAAAAGACTTATGAAGGCGTCAGAGGGGCCCGGGCTGAACGCAAGATAGCACCAGTCTTGACTGTGCGGAGGTGCTAAGCTTATAAGGGATCTGTGGCTGGATGAAGTTCATGGCGGAACCGGAACCGGAACCGTGTGGCAGGAACGATGAAGAAAGAGGAGGGTAAGGTCAACAGAGGGGTAGGGGTCGAGTCCCGTGACAGAGAGCAGTGAATGCTTGTAGGTCGTTACTCTCTGCTCCACATTCTGGGAAAGGATGTAGATCTGGGGCTGGGCGGTACCCATGTCCGCAGCTGGTCTCCAAGGTGAACAGTCACATTAGGTGGGGCGGGGGGGGGGGGGTCTGTCTCCATCCTCTTGGGACCCTTTCAACTTATTTTTCATCACAGCATGCTTTTTTCCTAACCCTAAGGGATCTTTCTGGATATTGTCTGGATCTCAGTACCTAGAATGGTGCTTGATAAGTAGCATGCACCCTGTATGTATCTGTTGAATGACTGAGGGTTGAATGGTATCCAAGAAAGCACTGTAATAAATATTTTGTAAAGGGGTAAATGAATCATTAGGAAAGGGAATTCTTTGAATTCCCGCTGGTCTTTTGATTTTCACTCTGGCAGAGCAGAGAAGCAAATTGGTTTGCCATTTGACGGAGCCCTTCTGAAAGTCACCTACTTTTACACCGTTTCCTCACTGCAAGGGGTGATTTCACCCTCCCCAGGTGGGGAAGGCTGTTGAAAACCAAAGGGACGCGCTGAAATTTTCTGTGATGTCTCTCTGATTCTCTCTCGGTTTTGTCTCAGTTTCTTCTGGAGGCTTTCTCTCCTCCTGTCCTCTCCAGGGATCTCATATCCCACGTTCGAACAGTTAATTGTGCTAAAGTATAAAAACAGAATGAAAGCATGTTAGGAAGAATCATTTAGTCTAGTGGGTCCTGTAATCAAGCTAGTGCCCTGTGGGGCTCCTAGGCACACAAGACTATCTGTGTCCTCCATTACTTGTTTTTAGGGAAGAAACCTCAGCCTCCTTGACCTTTCCTGAGTAACAAAGGGCAGCTGCTAATCGGGGAAGGGGATGCAGAGACAGGGGTGGGGGGAAGCAGTGCAGCCTTGGGGCAGGGTCTTGGTTCCTCCTCAAGGAATATACATGACAACATCTTTGAGCCTTTCTGTAGATCTAAAACCCCCAACAAATGGAAGAACTGCTTGATCAAGCATTCTTCTTTCAGGGAAGGAGGACCACCAGAACTAGCCCTGGGGCTACTAAACACCAGCTTTGAAAGGCAATACAAGCTTGCCTCTACCCTGTGCCTTATCCATAACCCGAATCCTCATTCCACTCCCCAAACTATAAAACCACCTCCTAACCCTTTCCAAGGAGGGCACCATCTTTAAGACATTAGCCTGCCATGGCCCCCTTTGCCTGGCAAAGCAATAAAGCTATCTTTTTATCCTTTACCCAAAACTCTGTCTCTGCATTTCAATTCGGCACTGGCAGACAGAGGCCGAATTTCGGCAACACTCCTAAAGCCTCCCCGCATCCCTGTCCTATAACCATTTGGAGAGCTTTTCTAAGTACTTGTAACTTACTCCTGACCATTAAACTAGTCTCTGGAGCCGGACCCATATCAGAGTAATTTTTTTTCTTTTTTTGGGGGGGTGGGGTGGGGTCGCATCTGCTGCACATGGAAATTCCCAGATCTGAGCCCCATCCATGACCTACATTGTACTTGTGGCAATGATGGATCCTTAACCCACTGAACGAGGCCAGGGATGGAACCTGCATCCTCATGGACACTGTATCAGGTTCTTAACCCACCGTGCCACAGTGGGAACTTGGAAACTACCATCAGTAAGAGAGCTTTACAGTTATTCTGGGAGTTCCAGACCATACTGAAACTTTTCCTACCTTGGACCAGGTGAGGATCCTATTATGCAGAGGAGAGAGAGAAGGGAAGACCTGTGTGCAGAAAGATTGAGCAGTAATGTGACGCCTGAACAGGGAAGACCTGGAGCTAGTGCCAAGAAGCAGCATGGGGCCTACTCATTGTTTGCATATCCTCTGAACAAGTCCTCATCATGTGCTGGTCTTCAGCAGGGGTGGTACCCACTTATGCCTCAGGTTTACTTAGTCCTCCTTTGACCCACCCCTTGTGGATAATACACTTTCCTTGGTCAAAAGACTCCGTAACATTCGAGAGGATTGTCCTGAATATACCTAGGTGGCTGGTGGTGGTGGTTGGGCCAGAATGACCAGATCAAATGCTCAGTGGGACAGTAGTGAAATATACCTACCATTCCATGAAGATCTAGCATTTGTATAGTGCTTTCTGATTTATAGAATGCTAATATATGCATATTGCTGAGTTCCATTATGCTACTGAAATTATATCAAAAAGTCTGAGATGTTACTTGCAGCTAGTATGTGGCTATGATGGCACTTTAGCCATATCCCACCAGACTTCCAACCTTTGGTTTTTTTCCTACCGTCTATATGGTTTGCCCCTGGGAAATTGCTGAGAATCCTTCAGCTGGATGCCCACAGATAGTCCTATGACTCTAAGGAACCAAGGCTTGTCTTGAGGTTCAGAGTCATGAACCATTTCATTTGCCTGTAGGAAAACTAAGAACTCAGTGTCATGCTCTGAGAATAATTTATATGTTCTTCAGACCAAACAAGGTAACAAAGGATGAGGTTGGCATTTTTATGGGTACAGAAAACAGGCAAGACTAAGTGGCTTTTAAACATTCATTTTGGTTAGGAATTAAAACAATAGCAAAAAAAAAAAAAAAAAGGTGGCTTTAGAAAAACAAATCATGTATGTAAAAGAGGAAATATGATCTAATCTTGTGGCAATGATGGATCCTTGGTCTAGAAATCTGGGTAGTCAACTCAAATTGAAACAGTTTGTTGAAACTCAAATTGTGTTCAACAAAATTGTGTAAATTTAGAAATGTCATTTACCTTCTTTGTGCTCCTCTTAGTTCATACCCAGACAATAGAAATGATATATGATCTCCCTGGAAAATACACAAAGTTTTTAGAAAAGGAGACAAGTACTATGTAAGTAAATGCTATAAAGCAATGTATTTGAAAATAGATACAGCTGGAATGTTTGAATGTGTGTGTTGTGGGTTAATTTCTGTTCCTCCCAGATTTACATGTTGAAGTTCTAACCTCCAGAACTTCAGAATATGACTTTATTTGGAAATAGAGTCCTTGCAGTTGTAATTAAGATGTGTTAAGATGAAGTCATAATGGGGTAGCATGAGTCTTATGAGCTAATATAACTTGATGTGTCCTTATAAAAAGGGGAGAATTGGACACAGATACATTCACCTTGGAGAACATTGTGTGAATATTGGAGTTATGCTGCCACAATCCACAAGCCAGAAGCTAAGAGAGAGTTTGCTGCAGATCCTTTCCTAGTGCCTTCAGAGGGAGTGTGGTCCTATTGACAGCTTGATCTTGGACTGCCAGCCTCTAGAACCGTGAGACAAAAAGTTTCTGTTGTTTAAACTACTCAGTTTGCAGTACTTTGTTTTGGCAGCTCTAGCCAACAAAACATCCCTGAAAGGGTGTTCCTGTAAGTGAGGAATGCCTGGATGGACCATTTTCGTAGTCCTCTCATGTCACAGATCCAACAATTCCATTAAAGGTCCAGACCATGAACATAGTTACACTTTAGTGACGATCGGGAAGATGAGTTCTATTTTCCAATATGCAAATTCTTGGATTGATGCATAAGGCTGAATCCCAGGGAGGTGATACAGTTTGCCAAGGTCTTCTCAGGACTATAGCTAAATACATCAAATTATTGGACCCCCATAAGTAGCTGAGTGCAAAGCCCTCCTCATGTTGGCAGGGTTGGCGTAGGTGGATGTGGGCTTTATTGGTTCATTTCATCAATTGTTATACATTTAATGCTGGTTATATAAAGTTCTGATCTCCCTCAAGATGGTGATCGTTTTCATGGAAAAGTAGTTGTGGTCAGACGCTGCCGACTACCATGTTTCTCCATGTTTGGGCATCCTGAGTAGCGAACGCATGGAGGAGGGTGGGGATAAACCAGTCTATGTACCCTGCTTTCTTTTCTCTTCTGCCCACCTCCATTTTCCACTCAGGGTTTTCTTTTTCACCCATATGTCTCATCCTAGATTTGGGCAAAAGGAGCCTTTAACCGAAGACTCTGTTTTACAAGGTGTCACATGGGAGTTCCCACTGTGGCACATCAGGTCAAGGACTTGGCTTTGTCTCTGCAGCAGCTCAGATTTGATCCCTGGCCCTGGAACTCCCATATGCGGTGGGTGTGGCCCTGCCACCAAAACAAAAACAAAAACAAAACCAGAAGGTCTCATACACTACAAATACAACTCAGATCTCAACAAAATACTTTTTCGATTGTGTGTCCTGGGTGGGAAAATATAGTGGGGACAGACACTTCACAAGGGCATGGAAATAATTTGAGTGGTAGAACTCTTAAATAAGAGAAAGATAAATTAATTAACAAATCCTCTCAGCATGAAGTCGGTAGATTTGACATAATGAGATAAGGTTTCCAGCAGGCATTCCATATTTTGCCATGTGATACATTCTTATTACTTTTATTTTTTGGCTTTTTAGGGCCACACCTGTGGGATACAGAGGTTCCCAGGCTAGGGGTAGAATCAGAGCTGTAGCTGCTGACCTACCTCACAGCCATAGCAACGTGGGATCCTTAACCCACTGAGCAAGGCCAGGGTTTGAACTTGGATCCTCATGGATGCTCGTCAGCTTCGTTTCTGCTGAGCCACGATGGGAACTCCCAAGTTCTTATTTCTTTAAATTTGTTTACATGTAGGTCCAGATCTATGCTCTCCAATATGGTAGTTTTAAATAGTCCCATGTGGCTATTTAGGTATAAATAAACCAAAATTAAACAAAATTAAAAATCCAGTCCTCGGGCCCACTCACCACATTTCAAGCATGCGACAGCCACCCAGGCAGCGTGGCTACCATATGGGAGAATTCAGATATAGAACATTTTCATCATTGCAGAAGATTGTGTTGGAAAGCATTGGTCAGGATGGAGTGAATGTGGAGCGTGATAGATTCTTTACATGGGCACTCAGATTGGTATTAAAGCAAGGATTGCAGAAGTTTCATTTTTACAAAAATATTTAGGAGTTCCTTCATGGATCAGCGGGTTAAAGATCTGACGTTGTCACTGCTGTGGCTCTGGTTACAGTTGTGGTGCAGGAACTTCTGTGTGCCACCGCATAGCCAATGAATATTTACTTTATAAAACTCTCAATATTCAGCTTATTTAAGTAATTAAAAACTCACTCAGGGGAGTTCCCATTGTGGCTCAGTGGGTTATGAACCTGATTCATGAGGATGCAGGTTCAATCCCTGGCCTTCCTTAGTGGGTTAAGGATCCCGTGTAGCCATGAGCTGTGGTGTAAGTTGATGATGCAGCTCAGATCCCATGTTGCTGTGGTTGTGGTACAGGCCAGCAGCTGCAGTTCCAATTTGACCCCTAGCCTGGGAACTTCCATAGGCTGCAGGTACGGCCCTAAAAAGAAAAAAACAAAAAAAAGAAAAGATCATTCAGGAAAGGCCTAAGATAATGGCACAAAATCATGGGTAAGGTAAAAAAAAGTATGCAAAGTAAGACGCCAGCTGAAATACATAAATATATTGTGTGCCATGAAAGATACATCAGCTGAATTTGTTACCAGAATGGTCTCAGTGATGCTCATAGCAGTGACACTGGCAATAGTTCAGAGATTACATGTATTTTCTGAATCTAGTCAATGGAGGGACATCCTGATGAAACATATCAAATCTGAGGTCATAACTACCCTCAGACATATGCTAAGAATAAATACTAAATAAATGCTTGGAGTTCCTGTCGTGGCACAACGGAAACGAATCCAACTAGGAATCATGAGGTTGTGGGTTCAATCCTGGGCCTTGCTCAGTGGGTTAAGGATCCGGCATTGCTGTGAACTGTGGTGTAGGTCATAGACGCAGCTCTGCTCTGGCGTTGCTGTGGCGGTGGTGTAGGTTCCAATTCAGCCCCTAGTCTGGGAACCTCCATAGGCTGAGGGTATGGCCCTAAAAAGCAAAAAAACAACAAAAAAAATGTTCTTAAAGTAACAAAATTAAATTGAGATAACATATGCGATTCTCTGGAAGAGGTAAATGCAACACACGTCTTAAGAATTTTAATATTTCTTAAAGAGATGCTAAATTTACAGTTCAGTTATGCCTTATGTATTAACATTAAGATGTTTTATGATATTTTTGTGATAATAATGTATTTTATGTGACCATATTAAAATGTTTTAAATGATATGTAAAATTATGGTTTATTTCTGAATCTAGTTTTGCTTAAAGAATTCATTGACAGGGAGTTCTCCTCATGGCACAGCAGAAATGAATCTGACTAGGAACCATGAGGTTGCAGGTTCGATCCCTGGTCTCGCTCAGTGGGTTAAGGATCCGGCATTGCCATGAACTGTGGTGTAGGTTGCAATCGCTGTGAGCTGTGGTGTAGGTCGCAGACGCAGCTCGGATCACGTGTTGCTGTGGCTACAGCTCTGATTAGACCTGTAGCCTGGGAACCTCCGTATGCCACAGGTGCGGCCCTATAAAGACAGAAGACCAAAAAAAAAAAAAGAATTCATTGTCAATGATAATTGCTATTAACTCAGAAGAGGGAAACCTCTCTAAATTGAATTTAATTAAAAAACTAAGAACTACAGTGACTCAAGAAAGTTTGTCTAATTTGGCTTTGCTGTCAGTAGAACCCAAATTATGTGAAAAAATCTTTAACAATGTACTTAGCGATCTGCCGAAATAAAGGCAAGAAGTATTTTTATGAAAAAAATAATAATTTATGAATTATATGTCTCTCAGTCTAACACTGGCAGATTACCAAAGAATACTGTAACTTCAATTAAACTCCGTTATCTTTGATGTTATACTGACTTTCAATCATTTAAATTTAAAAGTATTAAAAATATTTTTCAATTTTGTCTTTATGAAGGTATCCTTTTCAAGGAAGGGGGACAGAATATATTTTAACCAGTGGGTTGTCAGCTTGATTTACACCTCTAAAATATATTGAAATATGGTATGTGGGCCTCCATTTGTCTTCTGGCCTTCGATCTAGATAACAAGAGTGGGTCTGGCTATGTCAGTCTTTCTGCAGGAAGTAGAAATGCCTTTGCCCACAGGTTAGTACAGACTCCTGTTTCAGAACCCCAGGGAGTTTAGATACAAATGCACAGGATTCTAGGTCAACTTCATGGCGAAACAGCCAAGTAATTTCAGACATTTGGGGTTTGAGAATATTGAGTGTTTGCAACGGGTTATACTTCAGTGGATACCAACCAGTCTTATGTTGCCTCAAACAGTACAGAACAAGAAGGAGAAACTGTTGGGTTTGAGGGATTTCACTTTTGCCCCAGGAAAAATGTGTTTGGCAGCAGAGTATCCTTAAACCTTGGAACAGTTAATTGAGAGGGAAGGTGGGTGCTTCTGCCTCCTCTTCCCTTGGGCTATGACTGGATTTCTCTGATTTGAATGTTGTGGATCTGCTGTCATCACCTCTGAAAGCAGAGGAATGGGGAATATTAATTTTTTTTAAATTTCATTAAAGTACCATTGTAAATATTTAAGGTGTACAACTTGATGTTTTGATATATGTACACATTATGAAAGAATCGATACCATCAAGCTAATTAACACAGCCTTACCCACCTCAATAGTTACCATTTTCTTTCTTTTCTTTCTTCCTTCTTTTCTTCCTTTCCTTCCTTCCTTCCTTCTTTCCTGTCTTTTGAGCGGGGGTAGAGTCCTTACAAATCTAAAAGATGAAGATTCTGTGGCCTGCTGTTTAAGCATTGACCAGTCCCTTCACTGTAACTCAGACGCAAGAAGTGAGTTTTACCCCAGTTTCAAGGAAGTAAAGAATGAGTTGTAAAGGTCCCCACTCTTGCCCTTTTGCCTTCCTGCTGAAGGCCAAAGGGAGCCCTTCCACACCTGAACCAGGGCCTCTGGGTCCTGTTTTACCAGTGACCTAATCCATGGACCATCAATTCAAGAAAGGCCTGAATTAAGCTCCCAAGGGCCAAGTAGCTGTGATATTTTGTAATAAGGACTGGCTTCCTCAGATGTGTCCCTGAAAGTGAGCTCTAGCCTGGGCTGAATTTCCATCCATCTCAAGTGCAGAGGGAAGGGGCGTTCCTGGAGCCACTGCTTAAAAGGGCTCTGGGCTCAGGTTTCCCAAGAACAGCTGCTGGTCGTTTAGGCATCTGAAACCTTTGAATGGAACATGTGAGTTGTCTGTCTGACTTACAAGGAAGGTTCGGCAGCTCTGAACCCTGGGAATGAAATGGCTTTCGAAGGGAAAGATGAGAGGAAGCAGGAAAGGGCAGAGGCCGCTGAATGAAAGGGGCAGGCGCCTGTGGGCTGAGATGGCAGAAAGAGGGACATGCCTCTGGAAAGAAAAAAGAACAATATCAAATTAGTTCTTGTTTTGTTTTTGTTTTTATGTGTCAGTGGGAAAGACTGGTGGTAACAACAGGCTAAAATGAAGGCCTGGGGTCCCTGAGAATGTGAGCTGTGCAAGGCAGAGGGTAAATGAGGATCAAACCTGTTTGGTTCACTTCAGGGCCAGGCCTGAGATGCTGAGTATGTAGGAGGGGATTGATAAATGCTGCTGAGTTAAACACTGAGTGAATGGCTCAGCCAGTCTGTGGATTTCATGGGTGCCCATGTGGCCTGAAGGAAAGTGCTTGAAGGTTTGAACAGATGCGTATGGATGTGGGAATAGTAGCTCCTCCCGTGTGATCTCAATGCTTTCAGTCTCAATTTTTTTCATTTTTAAAATCTGTTTAGTATAAGCCCTTTGCTGAGTTACGTGAGAATTAAATGAAGTGTCAGATGTAAGTTCCAGGTGTACATTTATTCTGAGGACCTCATTCTCTTTAATCCTTTTTTCTTTCCCTTTCTAGAAACCGAGGAAGTATAGTTGTAACAGACCAGATCATAGTCTTTGCTTCTTGTTCTCAAAATTATCTGATATTTAGAAACAAGGCAAAGAGGACTGCATGTGCTTTCAGTGTCATCCTGGAACACTGACTAATAGACCTACCCAATGACTACTTAACAATCACAGAGAAAATTCCTATATTTGATATTCTATTTTTTTATGGATCAGGGCCCTAACTCTGTCATGTTACCTTTTAAGTGGTAGAATTTTGTTTAGTAGAGATGCAGATTTCTGTCTGGTAGAAATTTTAACTGCAGGGAATAGTTTCTTTGTTTTCTACCTAACCTAGCAATTTTTTTTTTTTTTTTCAAATGGCCTCACCATTGGGATGGCATCTGAGCCACTGTTGCAACCTATGCCACACTGCAGCAACACCAGATCCTTAACCCACTGCACAGGGCCAGGGTTCCAATCCATGCCTCTGCAGCCACCCAAGCTGCTGAAGTCGGATCCTTAACCCACTGTTCCACAGCGGGAACACCTAACCTAGCAATTTTACTTGATTATTTTTCTTTAATCCCTGTAACTTCTTAGTTCCTCAAATGCTCTCTGATAATATTTTGTGATTCTTCTGATTCCCTCTTAAATTAGTCAGATAAATTGATCATTCCATAATATATTAAATACAGCGATCATGTGAGTCATGTTTTTAACTTTTTGAAAATCATACCCTGACTGTATTTAGAGATCTCCATCTTTTGCTAGCAATGCCTAGAACATTGCTGGGCATTCAATATAGGCTTTTTGACTAAATGAGTGAGGAATAAACTAGAGCATGAACTACTAAAGGAGGATGGAAAGAGCCCTGAGTGCTGTCAGCTTTTGATCCCACTCACTCTAATATCTTCCTACATAACTTCATCTTAATCATTGCGTTTCACACTTGCCAAACTTAAAGGTTTGGTGCACACTTGAATTTACTCCAGGGTGCGAAGAAGCTGAGAGTGGTATATACAATTGAGGACTGCTGTCAGTTGAGCTCATGCTTCCTCATTAGCTTCTGCGGAAAGCCTCCATCTGCCACTGGACTCAGAGGCTCGTGTTAGTTCAGTAAAGGCATTGATGGCTGAGCTTCTGCATTTTCAGCCTTTAATATCTACCATCTGGTCCACCTCTTAACCTATTCTCTATTCAAACACACAATTTCCTTTCTTTTCTCTTTCCCTTGCTCCCTGTTTCCACCTTGGACAGCATCCCATTGAACATCTCTTGACAATTCCCAGTGCGGCATTTGGACACCCAGATTCTTTACCTGATACCCCCATACTTCCTAAATATACAGAACCCTTTTCAATCCATTTATTTATTTATTTATTTATTTATTTATTTATTTATTTATTTATCTCTAAAAAGGCACATCTGTGTCATTGATCGGTTAGGGATTGAGTTCTGCTACATGTCGTTGAGAATCTGAAAACAAAACAAAACGTGTTTTTAACAGTCAGAGGATCTATTATTTCTCACCTAACAAGAAGTTCTGATGCGAGCAGTTCAGACATAATTTGGCAGCCAAATGACACTACCCGCCACCTAGGTTTCTTCTGTGTTTCTATGGAGACTTGCTTGCCATGTGGTTTTCATTTTCAAAAAAATATGTTGTTTTGTGGTTGCAAAATGAATGCTCTTCCAGAATCAAGTTCACAATCTAGAGAGAATGAAGTAGAAAACTGAAGGCAAAGAGCACATTTTAGCTGAGTGTCTCCTTTTAAAGAACGTTCCCAGCATCCCTTCCTGGTGATTTCCAGTAATACCTTCTCAGTCGCAACTGTGTCACGTGGCTACCCTTAGCTGCAAAGCAACCTGAAAAATACTGGATACCCTAAAACAAATTGTAACTTTTTTACTAAGGAAGAAGGGAGACTAAATATAGGTTAAGAATCTAGTGATGTCTGCCATAATTTTATTTATTTTAATTATTTAACTTAATTTTTTAGATGGTCTAGTCCCTTTTTTCTTATTTTTTCCTGCCAGTTTTATTAAGATGTAATTTACATACAACACTTTAGGGTGTAGAACACAATGATCATGAAATGATTACCACAATAATTTTAGTGAATATCCACCATTTTTTCCCCTTGTGATGAAAACTTTCAGGATTTATCCTCTTAACAACTATCATATATAACTTATAGCAGGGCTAAGTATATTTATCATGCTGTACTTTACATCCTATACCCATCAGTATAGCATAGATACAGTAGTTATCATCCTATAACTGAAAGTTTGCACATTTCAACTACCTTTACTCAGTCTGCCCCCTCATCTCTGGCAACTGTAAATCTGATCTCTTTTTCCATGAGTGTGTGTGTGTGTGTGTGTGTGTGTGTGTGTGTGTGTGTTTGAAGTGAAATTGGCTTAAAACACTATGTTAGTTCCTGTTACACAACGTAGTGATTTGATATTGCTATACATTACAAAATGAACACCACGATAAGTCTAGTTCTCATCAGTCTATGCAAAGATATTGCATTATCATTGATTATATTCCCATGCTTACATTTCATACTTGTGACTCATTTATTTCATAACTGGAAGTTCACACCTCTTAATCTCCCTCACCTATTTCTTTCATCTTTCTTCCTCTGGCAATTACTGGTTCCCTGTACCTTTGACTCTGTTTCCGTTTAGTTATGTATGTTCATTTGTTTTGTTTTTTGGATTCCACATATAAGTGAAATCATATGATACTTGTCTTGCACTATCTGACTCACCTCATCTAGTATAATACTCTCCAGATCCATCCATGTTTTTCCAAATGGCCGTTTCATTCTTTTTTTTTTGTCTTTTTGTCTTTTTGCCTTTTCTAGAGCTGCACTTGCGGCATATGGAGGTTCCCAGGCTTGGGGTCTAATCAGAGCTATAGCCGACGGCCTACGCCAGAGCCACAGCAACTTGGGATCCGAGCCGCGTCTGCAATCTACACCACAGCTCACGGCAATGCCTGATCGTTAACCCACTGAGCAAGGCCAGGGATGGAACCCGCAACCTCATGGTTCCTAGTCGGATTCGTTAACCACTGTGCCACAACGGGAACTCCTTCATTCTTTTTTTTAATGGCTGAGTAATACTCATAAATATACATATATCACATCTTTTTTTCTCTTCTATTGAAGAGCACTTAGAGTGCTTCCATATTTTGGCTGTTGTAAATAATGCTCCCATGAACATAGGGGTGTGCACATGTCCTTTTTTTTTTTTTTTTTTGGTTTTTAGGGTTGCACTTGTGGCATATGGAAGTTCCCAGGCTAGGGGTTGAATTGGAGCTACGGCTGCTGGCCTACACCACAGCCACAGCAACGTGTGATCCGAGCCATGCCTGTGACCTACACCACAGCTCATGGGCAATGCCAGATCCTTGACCCACTAAGCAAGGCCAGGGATCCAACCTGCATCCTCATGGATGCTAGTCAGATTCGTTTCTACTGAGCCATGATGGGAAATCCCATGTATCTTTTCAAGTTAGTGGTTTTTTTTTTTTTTTGATAAATGTTTAGAAATAGCATTTAGAATAGCTGGATTGTATGGAGTTCTATTTTTATTTTTTAGAGGAACCTCCATACTGTTTTTCATAGAGCCTGCACCAATTTATATTCACAACAATGCACAAGGGGTTCCCTTTTCTTTATATCCTTACCAACAGATATTATTTTTTGTCTTTTTTGGTAATAGTTATTCCAGCGGTTGTGAGGGAATATTACCTTGTGGTTTTGATTTGCATTTCCCTGATGACTAGTGTTGTTCAACATCTTCTCTTGTGTCTGTTGGCCATCCATATGTATTCTTTGGAGAAATGTCTATTCAGTTCCCGGCCCATTTTTAATTGGGTTGTGGGGTTTTTTTTTTTTTTTTTGATGTTGAGTTGTATAAGCTCTTTGTATGTTTTGGATATTAGCCCCTTATTGGTTATATGATTTGCAAATATCTTCTCCCATTCAGTAGGTGGCCTTTTTGTTTTGTTGATAATATCCTTTTTTGTGCAAAAGCTTTTTAGTTTGATGTAGTCTCATTTATTTTTGCTTTTGCGTCCCTTGCTTGAGGAGACATATCCAAAATAATGTTGCAAAGACTGCTGTCCAGGAGTATACTGCCTATGTTTTCTTTTAAGTGTTTTATGGTTTCAGGTTTTACATGTAAGCCTTTAATCCATTTTGAGTTTATTTTTGTGTATGGTATGAGAAAGTAGTCCAGCTTGATTCTTTTGTATGTAGTTGTCCAGTTTTCCCAACACTATTTATTGAAGAAATTATTTCTTCCCCATTGTATATTTTTGTCTCCTTTGTCAGATTAATTTACCATGTAAGTGTGGATTTATTTTTGGGCTCTCTATTCTGTTTCACTGACTTAATGTGTCTTTTTAAAAAATTTTTATTTTATTTATTTTTTTCTTGTTTTATTATTTTAATTTTTTTCCGCTGTACAGCATAGGGACCAAGTTACTCTTACTTGTATACATTTTTTTCCCCACCCTTTGTTCTGTTGCAGTATAAGTATCCAGACATTGTTCTTGATGCTACTCAGCAGGATCTCCTTGTAAATCCATTCCAAGTTGTATTTAATAACCCCAAGCTCCTGATCCCTCCCACTTCCTCCCCCGGGCAGCCACGAGTCTATTCTCCAAGTCCATGATTTTCTTTTCTGTGGAAAGGTTCATTTGTGCTGTATGTTAGATTCCAGTTATAAGTGATATCATATGGTATTTGTCTTTGTCTTTCTGGCTCATGTCACTCAGTATGAGATTCTCTAGTTCCATCCATGTTGCTGCAAATGGCATGATGTCATTCTTTTTTATGGCTGAGTAGTATTCCATTGTGTATATACACCACTTCTTCCGAATCCAATCATCTGTCGATGGACATTTGAGTTGTTTCCATGTCCTGGCTATTGTGAATAGTGCTGCAATGAACATGCGGGTGCACATGTCTCTTTTAAGTAGAGTTTTGTCCGGATAGATGCCCAAGAGTGGGATTGCGGGGTCATATGGAAGGTCTATGTATAGATTTCTAAGGTATCTCCAAACTGTTCTCCATAGTGGCTGTACCAGTTTACATTCCCACCAGCAGTGCAGGAGGGTTCCCTTTTCTCCACAGCCCCTCCAGCACTTGTTATTTGTGGATTTCTTAATGATGGCCATTCTGACTGGTGTGAGGTGGTATCTCATGGTAGTTTTGATTTGCATTTCTCTAATAATCAGTGATGTTGAGCATTTTTTCATGTGCTTGTTGGCCATCTGTATGTCTTCCTTGGAGAACAGTCTATTTAGGTCTTTTGCCCATTTTTCCATTGATTGATTGGCTTTTTTGCTGTTGGGTTGTATAAGTCGTTTATATATTCTAGAGATTAAGCCCTTGTCCGTTGCATCATTTGAAACTATTTTCTCCCATTCTGTAAGTTGTCTTTTTGTTTTCTTTTTGGTTTCCTTTGCTGTGCAAAAGCTTTTCAGTTTGATTAGGTCCCAATGGTTTATTTTTGCTTTTATTTCTGTTGTTTTGGGAGACTGACCTGAAAAAATATTCATGATGTTGATGTCAGAGAGTGTTTTGCCTATGTTCTCTTCTAGGAGTTTGATGGTGTCCTGTCTTATATTTAACTCTTTCAGCCATTTTGAGTTTATTTCTGTGCCTGGCGTGAGGGTGTGTTCTAATTTCATTGCTTTGCATGCAGCTGTCCAGGTTTCCCAGCAATGCTTGCTGAATAGACTTTCTTTTTCCCATTTTATGTTCTTGCCTCCCTTGTCTAAGATTAATTGACCATAGGCGTCAGGGTTTATTTCCGGGTTCTCTATTCTGTTCCATTGGTCTGTCTGTCTGTTTTGATACCAGTACCACACTGTTTTGATGACTGTGGCTTTGTAGTATTTCTTGAAGTCTGGGAGAGTTATGCCTCCTGCTTGGTTTTTGTTTCTCAGGATTGCTTTGGCGATTCTGGGTCTTTTGTTGTTCCATATAAATGTTTGGATTGTTTGTTCTAGTTCTGTGAAAAATGTCATGGGTAATTTGATAGGAATTGCATTGAATCTGTAGATTGCTTTGGGTAGTATGGCCATTTTTACAATATTGATTTTTCCAATTCAGGAACATGGGATATCTTTCCATTTCTTTACATCTTCTTTGATTTCTTTGATTAAAGTTTTATAGTTCTTGGCATATAAGTCCTTTACCTCTTTGTTCAGGTGTATTCCGAGGTATTTAATTTTGTGAGGTGCAATTTTAAAAGGTATCGTATTTTTGTATTCCTTTTCTAATATTTCATTGTTGGTATACAGAAATGCGACTGATTTCTGAATGTTAATCTTATATCCTGCCACTTTGCTGAATTTATTAATCAGTTCAAGTAGTTTTTGGGTTGAGTCCTTAGGGTTTTCCATGTATGGTATCATGTCATCTGCCTACAGTGACAGTTTTATCTCTTCTCTTCCTATTTGGATGCCTTTTATTTCTTTTGTTTGTCTAATTGCTGTGGCTAGACTTCCAAAACTATGTTGAATAGCAGTGGTGAGAGTGGACATCCCTGTCTTGTTCCAGATTTGAGTGAGAAGTCTTTCAGTTTTCTCCATTGAGTATTTGTTGTAGGTTTGTCATAAATGGCTTTGATTATGTTCAGGAATGTTCCCTCTATACCCACTTTGGCAAGAGTTTTGATCATGAATGGATGTTGGACTTTGTCAAATGTTTTTTCTGCATATATTGAGATGATCATATGGTTTTTGACTTTTCTTTTGTTAAGTGGTGTATGACTTTGATTAATGTGTCTGTTTTTGTGCAAGTGTTGTACTGTTTTGATTTCTGAAGCTATGGAACATAGTTTAAAATCAAGGAGCTTGACACTTCCAAATTTGTTTTCCTTTCTCAAAATCATTTGGCTATTTGGGGGTCTTTTGTATTTCCATATAAATTTTAGGATTATTTGTTCTAATTTTGTGAAAAATGTCATTGGTATTTTGACAGGGGTTGCATCAAATCTACAGATTGCCTTGGATGGTATGGTCATTTCAATAATATTAACTCTTCCAATTCATGAGCATATGTATTTTATACTTCCATTTGTTTGTGTTGTCTTCAGTTTTTTTCATCAGTATCCTTTTTTCCCTTTCTTTTTAGGGCCACACCCATGGCATATGGAAGTTCCCCAGCTAGGGTTCAAACTGGAGCTGCATTGCTAGTCTACACCAAAGCCACAGCAATGCCAGATCCTTAAACCACAGAGTAAGGCCAGGGATTGAACCTGCATCCTCATGGATACTAGTCGAGTTTGTTACCGCTGAGCCCACAATGGGAACTCCTCATCAGTGTCTTACAGTTTTCTGTATAGGTTTTTTACCTCCAGAGTTAGATTTATTCCCAAGTGTTTTATCCTTTTTGATGAGATTGTAAATGGGATTGTTTTCTTAATTCTATTTCTGATAATTTGCTGTTTGTGTATAGAAATGCCACATATTTCTGTATATTAATTTTGTATCCTGCAACTTTACTGAATCACATGTGAGTTTTAATAATTTCTTAGTGGCATTTTTAGAGTGTTCTAAATAAACTATCATGTCATCTGAGAATAGGACTGTAGCAACAACAAGTAAAGCAAACTTAAAAGAGGAATCACACATGCTTCACATTTCCTTAGAAGGCTGAAGCAGAGATAAAAATGCCAGCAGATTAGCCTTAATTCTCTTTACTACAGCAGATAACAGTGCTTGTTTAAGACAGTTGCTGAGAAATTATACTCAATCAGGAGGAACACAAGAGTGACAGGGAAATTAATAAACCAATTGTCAAACAGGAAAAATGACAAATGATTATGAAACCCCCTTATGTCTCACTGTGTATGATGAATTGACACTAAATTTCCTGTGAGTCATCACTAAATTGCAGAAAGGTAAATTGTCTACAAACATGGCAGCCTCACACAAGTATGTTCCCAGTCACCTGTGACTACTCATCTTTTACATTTATTTATACCACTGTAGTGTCTAGAATATTTGACAATTAGGTTTAAATCCAAGCACTGTGTCTTTTTTTTTTTTTTCCTGCAAAAATGGCTTACGCTGGAAGGTAGCAACTAAATATTTGAAGTTGGTGAAGGAGTGGTGAATAGATGAAGAAATTCAGCTAGCCTTTGACAAGATTGGGCATTAATTAATGCTGAGTATTAAAGCAATGTGTGTGTGTGTGTGTAGCGGGGTTACACTTTGAACATAGTCCATGTGATTTTATTGTGAATATGCTCTTGTATTACAAGAAAATGAAATGTATACATGCAGCTTTGAAACATGAGCTCTTCAAACTTGATGTTCCCCTGCTGAATGAACGCCCACAGGAAAACTCAGGTTTAGGCAGATATTTGGATGTTTCCGCTGCGTAGCTCACAGCTTGTGCTTATTACGGGCCATTCTGTTCTGTACTCATAATTCCACATGTAATAGTTTGTGATATTTCACAATGCTGAAGTATTCTTTGAAGAAGTCTCTGCCTTCACAATCGAGAACTGATACCACCCCCAGATTGTATTGCGTGTGGAAATATAGTCATGATTATAAAAGTTATGGCTACATTTTGCAGAATAATCTTTTTCTCCTCATCTTTGGTTTATCTCTAAGTATATCATATATGATCGTATGTTTATGGATAAGAACTTTTTGAGACACTCTTTTCTTGTTCATTTACGTGATTGCTCTTTGCTTCATGGTACATGTTTGTTTGGATACCAAAAGGACTTAAAGTGAGCAGATATTATTTTTTCACTTAGGAAATAGTATGTGCTCAATGTGAAAAAAGCACTCAGATGAAAAGAAAAAAAATATCTATAGTCTCATCACTCAGTGATAATTAATGTTAGCATTTGTGTGTGTATATATATATATATATATACACACACACACCACACACACACACACTTTTTTTTCCTCACATTATCCTCCATCTTGTTCCATCACAAGTGATTGGATACAGTTCCCTGTGCTATACAGCAGGGTATTTTTTAAACATAGCTGTGATCATGCATGTTTGATCATATGTGAATGATCAAAGTACATTTTGAACATACATGTTTGTGAAGGACCTTGAACTAGACCTTATTAACAAGAATTGTTAATTGTTAATTCTTGTTAATAAGTGATAGGAAAAAAAAAAAAGCTGGGATAAATGAAAACAAAAGATAGATGAAAACTCACTGTAACGAATGGTCTAAAATTCCTCTTCCCCCAAATCTTTTTTTGAAAGACTAAAGAGCACCTTCTTTTCTTTTGTTTTTTAAGTAAAGGAATTAATGATGTGGTTATTGTGATTTGTCCAACATTATTTCCCATAAGCTTCCTAACAAATACAATAAGGAGTAGTTGTACCACCATTAACATGAATTGATAGAGTCAGGTCTAAGAACCAGGAGTGTGTACTTTCCATTCCATCAGGCTCCTATCCTTGGGAACTGATTGATCATGAAATTGCAAGCTCTTCCTTGGTCACACTTATCTTAGTCACCTTGCTTGGCATCTGGGCTTGAGTGAGCTGAAGAGGTCTTGGGGGTCTGGTCTAAGCCCTAAGGGCTGTGCCTTGATCCCAGCTTCAGAGGTTGTTTTGTTCTATTGTGCCCATGATATGAACATTAGACTATAGGAAAGGTAGGTATTTTAGTTGGAATCTTTGTTTTATTATTTCAAGTTGTGGGACTTGAAAAATTATTTCCGGTTGTGTGACTGAACCTTAGTTTTCTGATCAGTAAAATGGGAATAATATTATCTCCTAGAGCATAATATTATCCATGAATTTTGAATATGATCATACACCTTAGAAGAGACTGATTAAAAAGTGCTCACCACCTATTAGTGGGATAAACGAGGCCTACCAACAAGACACAAACCCCTGGATTATGCTGATGAATAGCTGAGCCTCCGAAAGGGTAGGGGTGTGAAACATTTGACTCCTCTCTTAACTTTGCACACAGGAAGAGTTGGAGAGATGTTCAGGACTCTGGGTGGGAAAAAGGATGGAGGTAAATCCAAACAAAGACTTTCGCATTGATTTCCAAGAATCTTTTGATAGCAGTGACCCTCCATACTTGTCTTTAAACCTCTGGTGCCCCAGTGCTTATTAAGTGACTATTTGTGCCAGAAATCTTTCCAAATGCTAGGAACTTTCAATAATGGCTTTATGGCTTTTCAGATGAATTAGAGTGTGGTGGAGGTTACATATGTATGTTGTAAAAGGACTCTTTTTTTTTTTTGGCCACATCCATGGCATGTGGAAGTTCCTGGGCCAGGGATAAAATATATGCTACAACTGTAACCAGAGCCATAGCAGTGATGGCACTGGATCCTTAGACACTGAGCCATCAAGAAACTCCAAAGGGACATTTAAAATGGTTTTTCCTTCTTTTTTTCCCCATTTTGCCCTTCTTTTGGACCAACTGGCAGACAATCATATCCAGACTCAACTGATATTATTTAGTCTTGGGATTTGAACTCAAGTTTGCCTGATTCCATATCCATTCTTCTTTTGCTATGAACACCTCCAAAATAGCCTCTGAAGGGAGCCAATAAATTTAAGTCTTTGGAACTTTATAACTCAATGAACAGAAGGGACAGGACCAAGAAATATATAAGAAATAATAGTGACGCTTGTAAGACAGTATATTAATTCCTTAAAGATCTCCCCTCACCAGAATGAAGCATGCCATACCAGTAAATTTTGCAGGTAATTCGGTAATACCTCTGCAAGGTTCAATACAATTTTGATTTTCATCATTTTTCTTGTGAAATCATATGCTAGGATAATATATTATTTTATTCATTCTTAACTAGAAAACATTGAACATAATTTTACCTTCTTTCAAGGATTAGGACATTATTATTTTGTTCATGAATGTCCTTGGGACTATGGTTTGTTTCTTCTTCTTCTTCTTCTTTTTTTTTTTTTTTTAACAGTCTAGGTCTTTTATTTTCTTTACACTTATCATGTCATGAATTCCTAAGGATTGGGTTCCAACAGTTCAGGCTCCTTTCCATTGGTTCTCACGAAGTGAGCTTCTCTGGCTGGAGCAGTCTGGTGCTTCAGCTGAACCCAAGTCACTTTTTCTTTGGCTTCCTTCTTTTTCTGCTCATTTTCCTTCACACGTTTCAGGAAGTTGTCTCCGCGCTTAAAGTGCTTAATATGCACGATATGCACATTAATTCTTTTGGCAAGAATTGTGCCCTTAACTTGTTTGTTTACAACAATGCCAACAGCATGCTGGGTTACATTGTAGACTCTTCCAGTTTTGCCATGGTAACATTTGTGTGGCATTCCTTTTTGAGCAGTGCCCATTCCCTTGATGTCTACAATATCACCTTTTTTGTAGATTCGCATGTATGTGGCCAAAGGAACAACTCCATGTTTTCTAAAGGGGCTAGAGGACATAGAGCGGGTGCCCCTCCTCTTTCCCTTTGTGTTGGTCATTTTGGTGAATTACCGAAAGATGGCGGTGCCATCTTTCCTCTCTTTCCTCTTTGTCTGAATTTCAGCCATCACTTCTGCCGTGTTTGTGGTTTTTTTCTTTCTCTTTTCCTTTTTTGGTTCTTCTACTGGCTGATGCTAGTCTTTCTGGCCTAAAAGTCAGTATGACTGAATGCGTTAACACTATAATCAAGGTCTTGCATCCACAGAGCAAAGTGTGATTTTTAATAAGGATGCCATTTACTCTGTTTTCCCATTTATTTCAATGGTGGGTGTTTTCAGGGTATAGGGGCTTAGCCAGAGACAGACTGGCCTCCAGGGAAGTGAATGTGCCAAATTGTAGTAACCCTTCTTCAGGAAAGTTGAGTGTGGCAAGAACAGATGGAGGTAGTAAAGGCTGGGTAGACAGAGCTGGAGCCTGGTCTCTGGGAAGAATTGGATTGAGGGCTGGGAGATTCAGAAAAGGAGATAGGTGACAGAAGACAAAGCCTGAGAGGAATGAGAGGGCGTGCCAGAAGGGAAAAGGAAACGAGCTGCCACATATTACACGTCTAAAGCCTCGCCATCCCGTTGACTCCTCAGAATACATATGTAAGCACTGTGATATTTATATGTATCCCCTCAGAAAAAAGATTTACTCTCTACCTCTCTCTTCCCTTCTCCTTTGCCCTTTAACTTTCTGTTGGGTTTGGTCAATGGGAGACATGGGTGGGTAACTGGAAGATGAAAGGAAAGTGAGGTCAGAATATTTATTTCTCCAGGTCACTATGGGTTGGTTGCATCACCCAGCTCCTATCGGGCATCCTTCTCCATACAGCGTGGTCCCAGTACCTCCCCTGTCCCTCCAGGACTAGTTGCCCCAACTTTTCCACAATGTAGGTTCCTCTATACCCTGCCCACACCTTTGTGAACAGTCCTTGTATTACATTCTCATCAATTGCCAATTTTAGGGTATCATCAGTATTCTGCTGTTACCTTGACTGACCCAGGCACTACGTTTTTTATTCTTCTTTCATAAATGGGATAAGTGAATTTTAGATGTTTTTATGTAACATGCCCACACTCACACATCTAGAAATAGTTGTTTCTGGGATTTGAAGCCAGGTATGTTCAATGCCTATGTACTTTGCATTATGCCAGTCTGTGTGAGTATTTATGGTGTAAACTAGAGAACCAGAATCTGGGAGGGATCCCACTATGAGATGAAGAAAGAAAAAGATATATTCTATATATGTTAACTGACTATCTAACCTGGACAAGATGCTATGACTGTAGGATCATAGGACCTTAGACCTGGAACAGTTCTTAACTGTAAAGAGTCTTCATGCTGTGCTCATTGGAGCCCTAGCAGTTCCACCCAGAAGAATATAACATTTCATGAGGAAGAAAGAAATATGAGCTAGCCTTAGACATGGCCATCTGTTTCATTGAGAGCAGATACACTTTAATCAGTTTTATTTTATTTTATTTTTCCTCAAGTGCTTACCAAATAAAATCATGAGCGAGAAGGTTCTAAAGCTTTCTTTGGTTTCTTCTTTAAAATGTGGCTGTCCTATCCCATAAGACAATTGGTTCTATTATTAAGATTGTACATATAGGGAGTTCCCTTTGTGGCTCGCAGTAATGACCTGACTAGATCCATGAAGACACAGGTTTGATCCCTGGCCTTGCTCAGTGAGTCAGGGATCCAGCGTTACCCTGAGCTGTGGTGCAGGTCACAGACACAGCTCGGATCTCGTGTTGCTGCGGCTGTGGCATAGGCCAGCAGCCATAGCTCTGATTCAACCCCTAGCCTGGGAACTTTAATATGCTGCGAGTGTGGCCCTAAAAGGAAAAAAGAAAAAGATTGTACATGTAAAATATCTGGCTCTCCATAAAGGTATATTTTCATTCCTTTTGAGTATATCCAGAGAAGAAAATCCAGTTTAGGTTGTGGAGTTTTCAATTCAGTCTCTGACTCAGTAGAGATAGATTTAACCATCAAGAATTCCCTAAGTATGGCTTTGGTCTGAAAAAACTGAGGCAATTGGAAAGTGGAGAAGAAGAATGAGTTCTACTCTGAGCCCTGGCAAGCCAAGCATATGCTTCTGTGGGGGGATAAAACTGTATAACCACTCTGACTCACACTGATGAACAGATGATCAAACGCATTTAATCCCTGAAATATAGGCCCTTATCCATTTACAAACAGCTGCTCCTGATGGCCTTCAAACACTCGAACATCCTGAGCTGGAAAAAATATCCTTTGCCGGGCATGTATCTTGATCCGTGTTTTTTCCATCAGTAATGTTTGAGAACCACTAATCTAAAGAGCTAGGGGAGGGTATAACCCACGGATATACATGTACTCAGTTGTATGTGAATGCAAACATCTAAACACACACTAACACATGACATCAAGCTCAGCTATATAGTAGTAGAATCTCCAAGGGGGCTTTAAAAATTTTTGAGGTCCAAGTGACATCCCAGACCCTTTAAATTGGAAACTCCGAGAGTGATATTCCAGGTTATTTCAATGTGCAACCAAGTTTGAAAATCAGTGTACTAGATTAGATGTTTCTTTTTTGTGTGTCTTTTGTCTTTTTAGGGCCACACTTGCGGCACATGGATGTTTCCAGCCTAGGGGTCCAATCAGAGCTGTTGCTGCCGGCCTATGCCAAGGCAACGCCAGATCCGAGCAGTATCTGTGACCTACACCACAGCTCACAGCAATGCTGGGTCCTTAACCCACTGAGCGAGGCCAGGAATTGAACCTGCAACCTCATGGTTTCTAATCAGATTCATTTCCGCTGTGCCACGATAGGAACTCCTAGATTAGATGTTTCTTATGATGAGGTGCTCTTGGAATGCTTTTACTTTTTAACAATAAAACACTTTGTTTTTATAAATGGCCAGATTTTATACAGGCTTACTTTTATTTTTGGCCACCTGTGGAAATTTCCAGTCCAAGGATCAAACTTGCCCCATAGCACCAACCCAAGCTACAGCAGTGACAAGGCAGAATCCTCAACCACTAGGCCACCAGGGAACTCCAATAGGCCCATACTTCCTCTATGATGGAGTAACTGTGCTGAGACATACCTGTTCACAGTAAGCAATGAAAAAACCCACGTGAAAGAAGTGAGGCAACGGTTTCTGGACGTTAGACAATAGACAGTGCCGAACTGTGATTTGTGAGAGAAGAAAAAAATAATGTAAAATTTACGTTCATCCGTGCTCTTTGTCCAAAGGCACTTTCTCAGATTGCAGTGAAGGGAGAGGGATCTCAAGCAGA